>NC_138864.1:30976504-31576504 GCF_965194805.1 Balaenoptera borealis
ACTAGACTTATGACGTTGATTTCATGGCTGAGTGATATTCTATTATATATAAGGACTAATACTTCTTCATCCATTTTTTTGTTTCCTGGGATATTTACGTTGTAACAAAGTAGAGGTTCTTGTCAACAGAGCAGCCCTAAACTTTGGGGTGCCTGTGTCTTGCTGATTTTTAGTTTTCCCAATTTATACGCCCATGAGTGGAAGTGCCCTATGCTCTCTAAGCTGAGTTTTTTAGATGTTTCACGACACACCGTACACTTCTCCAAAATGGCTGTTGGCAATTTACATCCCGCCCATCAGCGTAGCAAGGCTCCCGTTTCTCCATGGCCTGTCCTGCATTTCTGGTTTTGACACTTTATTCAGCATGGCCCTTTTGACCGGTGGGAAGCGAGACTTCTTTGAAGCGCTGATTTGCCTTTCCAGGTTGCTTGGTTGGACAAAAAGGGCGTATGCGTTTTTTCCTGAATATATTCAGGAAAAAACGCATACGCCCTTTTGGGCCAAGGGCATCATTGTCGAGGTTTTGCCGCTTTTCCCGTGCTTTAAAGGCGATTCGAATCTACCTCCTGAAATCTGTTTCCTGCAATTCTGCCTTGCTTTGAAATCCTCTTTGTTGCCTTCCCTCAATATATTTGTGGACGAGAGTTATCATTTATAACTCTGCAGGTTTGTGAATTGCAGTGCCCCTGAGCTCCATTTTTCAACTCGCTTTCCTGGCACCTGGTCGCAAAAGCGCAGGATTGCTTCAGGCCCTATTCTGGTTCCGGGCGGCAGGCTGAGCCTGTGGTTAATTCTTCTTCCTGATGGGAAAATAGAGTGACCTGTGCCTGTCCCAACACCTAGAGCTAGTGTCTCATTGGTTCCCCCTCTTCCCGTTCATCCTCAGGACAAATTGCAACCTGTACGGAACAGGAGGTTAAAGGTGCTGATTCTCCAAGGAGGGAGATTGCTAGTAAAGCGGCTGGAATGGCGAACCCGAGCCCAAGGAGATGAGAAATGAGGTCCCTTTTAGAAACCTTTCACGATCACACGGTGTACCATCTTCTGGGTTTCTCATGCATGTTTTCGAAGTGGGAAGATGCCCTTGAACCTGGAGATTTGGGACCCATGGGATGGGAACCACGCAGTATTACTTTAAAGGGTCTACGTTTGCTCACCCAACCTCACGAAACCTCTCAGCCCCAAGAGTGTCCACCCTTATGTCTCAATCAGCTGTGGGTCTATATATGTTCAATCCAGGTGGCATCACAGCCCCTGAACGAATTTAGTAAGAATTTCTTTCTCTTTCCCTGTCTTTGTTTCACGGGTTTTTAAAAGTGATTGATTTTTATAAAGGGGTTTAGCTGCTTTTCACTGCTGTGTTTATGCCGCTTTACACCCACTTGACTCACTTTCAGAGAGATATCAATACATAGCTTTTAAGATTCTTACTAGTCAGATATATTCTTGGGCGGTTAATAGGGGGTGTTGAGTCCAGTTCACTGAGCAAGGAGTAGGTCGTGTCTATTACATATTGGGTTTATGGAACGGTCTCTGAGCTAATTTGAAACCCTTGTTTTATGCATCACCCCACCTCACCTTTCCCGTTAAGCAGCCATAGTGTGTTTTCTAAACGTGTGCCTCTGTTCTGTTTTGTAATTCAGTTCAAGGGTAGCGGTTTTCACATTCCCTCTATAAGTGATATCTTATGATAAGTGTCTTTTTCTGTGTGACTTATTTCACTTAGAATCGTCGTACCTAAATCCACTCATCATGCTGCTACTAGACTTATGACGTTGATTTCATGGCTGAGTGATATTCTATTATACATAAGGACTAATACTTCTTTATCCATTTTTTTCTTTCTGGGATATTTACGTTGTAACAAAGTGGAGGTTCTTGTCAACAGAGCAGCCCTAAACTTTGGGGTGCCTGTGTCTTGCTGATTTTTAGTTTTCCCTATTTATACGCCCATGAGTGGAAGTGTCCTATGCTCTCTAAGCTGAGTTTTTTAGATGTTTCAGGACACACCGTACACTTCTACAGAGTGGCTGTTGGCAATTTACATCCCGCCCATCAGCGTAGCAAGGCTCCCGTTTCTCCATGGCCTGTCCTGCATTTCTGGTTTTGACACTTTATTCAGCATGGCCCTTTTGACCGACGGGAAACGAGCCTTCTTTGTAGCGCTGATTTGCCTTTCCAGGTTGCTTGGTTGGCCAAAAAGGGCGTATGCGTTTTTTCCTGAATATATTCAGGAAAAAACGCATACGCCCTTTTTGGCCAAGGGCATCATGGTCGAGGTGTTGCCGCTTTTCCTGTGCTTTAAAGGCGATTCGAATCTACCTCCTGAAATCTGTTTCCTGCAATTCTGCCTTGCTTTCAAATCCTCTTCGTTGCCTTCCCTCAATATATTTGTGGACGAGAGTTATCATTTATAACTCTGCAGGTTTGTGAATTGCAGTGCCCCTGAGCTCCATTTTTCAACTCGCTTTCTTGGGAGCTGGCTGCAAAAGCGCAGGATTGCTTCAGGCTCTATTCTGGTCCCGAGCGGCAGGCTGAGCCTGTGGTTAATTCTTCTTCCTGATGGGAAAATAGAGTGACCTGTGCCTGTCCCAACACCTAGAGCTAGTGTCTCATTGGTTCCCCCTCTTCCCGTTCATCCTCAGGACAAATTGCAACCTGTACGGAACAGGAGGTTAAAGGTGCTGATTCTCCAAGGAGGGAGATTGCTAGTAAAGCGGCTGGAATGGAGAACCCGAGCACAAGGAGTTGAGAAATGAGGTGCGATTTAGAAACCTTTCCCGATCACACGGTGCACCATCTTCTGGGTTTCTCATGCATGTTTTCGAAGTGGGAAGATGCCCTTGAACCTGGAGATTTGGGACCCATGGGATGGGAACCACGCAGTATTACTTTAAAGGGTCTGCGTTTGCTCACCCAACCTCACGAAACCTCTCAGCCCCAAGAGTGTCCACCCTTATGTCTCAATCAGCTGTGGGTCTATATATGGTCAATCCAGGTGGCATCACAGCCCCAGAACGAATTTAGTAAGAATTTCTTTCTCTTTCCCTGTCTTTGTTTCACGGGTTTTTAAAAGTGATTGATTTTTATAAAGGGGTTTAGCTGCTTTTCACTGCTGTGTTTATGCCGCTTTACACCCACTTGACTCACTTACAGAGAGATATCAATACATAGGTTTTAACATTCTTACTAGTCAGATATATTCTTGGGTGGTGAATAGGGGGTGTTGAGTCCAGTTCACTGAGCAAGGAGTAGGTCGTGTCTATTACATATTGGGTTTATGGAACGGTATCTGAGCTAATTTGAAACCCTTGTTTTATGCATCACCCCACCTCACCTTTCCCGTTAAGCAGCCATAGTGTGTTTTCTAAACGTGTGCCTCTGTTCTGTTTTGTAATTCAGTTCAAGGTCGCAGTTTTTACATTCCCTCTATAAGTGATATCTTATGATAAGTGTCTTTTTCTGTGTGACTTATTTCACTTAGAATCGTCGTACCTAAATCCACTCATCATGCTGCTACTAGACTTATGACGTTGATTTCATGTCTGAGTGATATTCTATTATATATAAGGACTAATACTTCTTCATCCATTTTTTTCTTTCCTGGGATATTTACGTTGTAACAAAGTAGAGGTTCTTGTCAACAGAGCAGCCCTAAACTTTGGGGTGCCTGTGTCTTGCTGATTTTTAGTTTTCCCAATTTATACGCCCATGAGTGGAAGTGCCCTATGCTCTCTAAGCAGAGGTTTTTAGATGTTTCACGACACACCGTACACTTCTCCAAAATGGCTGTTGGCAATTTACATCCCGCCCATCAGCGTAGCAAGGCTCCCGTTTCTCCATGGCCTGTCCTGCATTTCTGGTTTTGACACTGTATTCAGCATGGCCCTTTTGACCGGTGGGAAGCGAGACTTCTTTGTAGCGCTGATTTGCCTTTCCAGGTTGCTTGGTTGGCCAAAAAGGGCGTATGCGTTTTTTCCTGAATATATTCAGGAAAAAACGCATACGCCCTTTTTGGCCAAGGGCATCATGGTCGAGGTGTTGCCGCTTTTCCTGTGCTTTAAAGGCGATTCGAATCTACCTCCTGAAATCTGTTTCCTGCAATTCTGCCTTGCTTTCAAATCCTCTTCGTTGCCTTCCCTCAATATATTTGTGGACGAGAGTTATCATTTATAACTCTGCAGGTTTGTGAATTGCAGTGCCCCTGAGCTCCATTTTTCAACTCGCTTTCCTGGGACCTGGTCGCAAAAGCGCAGGATTGCTTCAGGCCCTATTCTGGTTCCGGGCGGCAGGCTGAGCCTGTGGTTAATTCTTCTTCCTGATGGGAAAATAGAGTGACCTGTGCCTGTCCCAACACCTAGAGCTAGTGTCTCATTGGTTCCCCCTCTTCCCGTTCATCCTCAGGACAAATTGCAACCTGTACGGAACAGGAGGTTAAAGGTGCTGATTCTCCAAGGAGGGAGATTGCTAGTAAAGCAGTTGGAATGGCGAACCCGAGCCCAAGGAGATGAGAAATGAGGTCCCTTTTAGAAACCTTTCACGATCACACGGTGTACCATCTTCTGGGTTTCTCATGCATGTTTTCGAAGTGGGAAGATGCCCTTGAACCTGGAGATTTGGGACCCATGGGATGGGAACCACGCAGTATTACTTTAAAGGGTCTACGTTTGCTCACCCAACCTCACGAAACCTCTCAGCCCCAAGAGTGTCCACCCTTATGTCTCAATCAGCTGTGGGTCTATATATGTTCAATCCAGGTGGCATCACAGCCCCTGAACGAATTTAGTAAGAATTTCTTTCTCTTTCCCTGTCTTTGTTTCACGGGTTTTTAAAAGTGATTGATTTTTATAAAGGGGTTTAGCTGCTTTTCACTGCTGTGTTTATGCCGCTTTACACCCACTTGACTCACTTTCAGAGAGATATCAATACATAGCTTTTAAGATTCTTACTAGTCAGAGATATTCTTGGGCGGTTAATAGGGGGTGTTGAGTCCAGTTCACTGAGCAAGGAGTAGGTCGTGTCTATTACATATTGGGTTTATGGAACGGTCTCTGAGCTAATTTGAAACCCTTCTTTTATGCATCACCCCACCTCACCTTTCCCGTTAAGCAGCCATAGTGTGTTTTCTAAACGTGTGACTCTGTTCTCTTTTGTAATTCAGTTCAAGGGTAGCGGTTTTCACATTCCCTCTATAAGTGATATCTTATGATAAGTGTCTTTTTCTGTGTGACTTATTTCACTTAGAATCGTCGTACCTAAATCCACTCATCATGCTGCTACTAGACTTATGACGTTGATTTCATGGCTGAGTGATATTCTATTATACATAAGGACTAATACTTCTTTATCCATTTTTTTCTTTCTGGGATATTTACGTTGTAACAAAGTGGAGGTTCTTGTCAACAGAGCAGCCCTAAACTTTGGGGTGCCTGTGTCTTGCTGATTTTTAGTTTTCCCAATTTATACGCCCATGAGTGGAAGTGTCCTATGCTCTCTAAGCTGAGTTTTTTAGATGTTTCAGGACACACCGTACACTTCTACAGAGTGGCTGTTGGCAATTTACATCCCGCCCATCAGCGTAGCAAGGCTCCCGTTTCTCCATGGCCTGTCCTGCATTTCTGGTTTTGACACTTTATTCAGCATGGCCCTTTTGACCGACGGGAAACGAGCCTTCTTTGTAGCGCTGATTTGCCTTTCCAGGTTGCTTGGTTGGCCAAAAAGGGCGTATGCGTTTTTTCCTGAATATATTCAGGAAAAAACGCATACGCCCTTTTTGGCCAAGGGCATCATGGTCGAGGTGTTGCCGCTTTTCCTGTGCTTTAAAGGCGATTCGAATCTACCTCCTGAAATCTGTTTCCTGCAATTCTGCCTTGCTTTCAAATCCTCTTCGTTGCCTTCCCTCAATATATTTGTGGACGAGAGTTATCATTTATAACTCTGCAGGTTTGTGAATTGCAGTGCCCCTGAGCTCCATTTTTCAACTCGCTTTCTTGGGAGCTGGCTGCAAAAGCGCAGGATTGCTTCAGGCTCTATTCTGGTCCCGAGCGGCAGGCTGAGCCTGTGGTTAATTCTTCTTCCTGATGGGAAAATAGAGTGACCTGTGCCTGTCCCAACACCTAGAGCTAGTGTCTCATTGGTTCCCCCTCTTCCCGTTCATCCTCAGGACAAATTGCAACCTGTACGGAACAGGAGGTTAAAGGTGCTGATTCTCCAAGGAGGGAGATTGCTAGTAAAGCGGCTGGAATGGAGAACCCGAGCACAAGGAGTTGAGAAATGAGGTGCGATTTAGAAACCTTTCCCGATCACACGGTGCACCATCTTCTGGGTTTCTCATGCATGTTTTCGAAGTGGGAAGATGCCCTTGAACCTGGAGATTTGGGACCCATGGGATGGGAACCACGCAGTATTACTTTAAAGGGTCTGCGTTTGCTCACCCAACCTCACGAAACCTCTCAGCCCCAAGAGTGTCCACCCTTATGTCTCAATCAGCTGTGGGTCTATATATGGTCAATCCAGGTGGCATCACAGCCCCAGAACGAATTTAGTAAGAATTTCTTTCTCTTTCCCTGTCTTTGTTTCACGGGTTTTTAAAAGTGATTGATTTTTATAAAGGGGTTTAGCTGCTTTTCACTGCTGTGTTTATGCCGCTTTACACCCACTTGACTCACTTACAGAGAGATATCAATACATAGGTTTTAACATTCTTACTAGTCAGATATATTCTTGGGTGGTGAATAGGGGGTGTTGAGTCCAGTTCACTGAGCAAGGAGTAGGTCGTGTCTATTACATATTGGGTTTATGGAACGGTATCTGAGCTAATTTGAAACCCTTGTTTTATGCATCACCCCACCTCACCTTTCCCGTTAAGCAGCCATAGTGTGTTTTCTAAACGTGTGCCTCTGTTCTGTTTTGTAATTCAGTTCAAGGTCGCAGTTTTTACATTCCCTCTATAAGTGATATCTTATGATAAGTGTCTTTTTCTGTGTGACTTATTTCACTTAGAATCGTCGTACCTAAATCCACTCATCATGCTGCTACTAGACTTATGACGTTGATTTCATGGCTGAGTGATATTCTATTATATATAAGGACTAATACTTCTTCATCCATTTTTTTCTTTCCTGGGATATTTACGTTGTAACAAAGTAGAGGTTCTTGTCAACAGAGCAGCCCTAAACTTTGGGGTGCCTGTGTCTTGCTGATTTTTAGTTTTCCCAATTTATACGCCCATGAGTGGAAGTGCCCTATGCTCTCTAAGCAGAGGTTTTTAGATGTTTCACGACACACCGTACACTTCTCCAAAATGGCTGTTGGCAATTTACATCCCGCCCATCAGCGTAGCAAGGCTCCCGTTTCTCCATGGCCTGTCCTGCATTTCTGGTTTTGACACTGTATTCAGCATGGCCCTTTTGACCGGTGGGAAGCGAGACTTCTTTGTAGCGCTGATTTGCCTTTCCAGGTTGCTTGGTTGGCCAAAAAGGGCGTATGCGTTTTTTCCTGAATATATTCAGGAAAAAACGCATACGCCCTTTTTGGCCAAGGGCATCATTGTCGAGGTTTTGCCGCTTTTCCCGTGCTTTCAAGGCGATTCGAATCTACCTCCTGAAATCTGTTTCCTGCAATTCTGCCTTGCTTTCAAATCCTCTTCGTTGCCTTGCCTCAATATATTTGTGGACGAGAGTTATCATTTATAACTCTGCAGGTTTGTGAATTGCAGTGCCCCTGAGCTCCATTTTTCAACTCGCTTTCCTGGGACCTGGACGCAAAAGCGCAGGATTGCTTCAGGCCCTATTCTGGTTCCGGGCGGCAGGCTGAGCCTGTGGTTAATTCTTCTTCCTGATGGGAAAATAGAGTGACCTGTGCCTGTCCCAACACCTAGAGCTAGTCTCTCATTGGTTCCCCCTCTTCCCGTTCATCCTCAGGACAAATTGCAACCTGTACGGAACAGGAGGTTAAAGGTGCTGATTCTCCAAGGAGGGAGATTGCTAGTAAAGCAGCTGGAATGGCGAACCCGAGCCCAAGGAGATGAGAAATGAGGTCCCTTTTAGAAACCTTTCCCGATCACACGGTGTACCATCTTCTGGGTTTCTCGTGCATGTTTTCGAAGTGGAAAGATGCCCTTGAACCTGGAGATTTGGGACCCATGGGATGGGAACCACGCAGTATTACTTTAAAGGGTCTACGTTTGCTCACCCAACCTCACGAAACCTCTCAGCCCCAAGAGTGTCCACCCTTATGTCTCAATCAGCTGTGGGTCTATATATGGTCAATCCAGGTGGCATCACAGCCCCTGAACGAATTTAGTAAGAATTTCTTTCTCTTTCCCTGTCTTTGTTTCACGGGTTTTTAAAAGTGATTGATTTTTATAAAGGGGTTTAGCTGCTTTTCACTGCTGTGTTTATGCCGCTTTACACCCACTTGACTCACTTTCAGAGAGATATCAATACATAGCTTTTAAGATTCTTACTAGTCAGATATATTCTTGGGCGGTTAATAGGGGGTGTTGAGTCCAGTTCACTGAGCAAGGAGTAGGTCGTGTCTATTACATATTGGGTTTATGGAACGGTCTCTGAGCTAATTTGAAACCCTTGTTTTATGCATCACCCCACCTCACCTTTCCCGTTAAGCAGCCATAGTGTGTTTTCTAAACGTGTGCCTCTGTTCTGTTTTATAATTCAGTTCAAGGGTAGCGGTTTTCACATTCCCTCTATAAGTGATATCTTATGATAAGTGTCTTTTTCTGTGTGACTTATTTCACTTAGAATCGTCGTACCTAAATCCACTCATCATGCTGCTACTAGACTTATGACGTTGATTTCATGGCTGAGTGATATTCTATTATACATAAGGACTAATACTTCTTTATCCATTTTTTTCTTTCCTGGGATATTTACGTTGTAACAAAGTGGAGGTTCTTGTCAACAGAGCAGCCCTAAACTTTGGGGTGCCTGTGTCTTGCTGATTTTTAGTTTTCCCAATTTATACGCCCATGAGTGGAAGTGTCCTATGCTCTCTAAGCTGAGTTTTTTAGATGTTTCAGGACACACCGTACACTTCTACAGAGTGGCTGTTGGCAATTTACATCCCGCCCATCAGCGTAGCAAGGCTCCCGTTTCTCCATGGCCTGTCCTGCATTTCTGGTTTTGACACTTTATTCAGCATGGCCCTTTTGACCGACGGGAAACGAGCCTTCTTTGTAGCGCTGATTTGCCTTTCCAGGTTGCTTGGTTGGCCAAAAAGGGCGTATGCGTTTTTTCCTGAATATATTCAGGAAAAAACGCATACGCCCTTTTTGGCCAAGGGCATCATGGTCGAGGTGTTGCCGCTTTTCCTGTGCTTTAAAGGCGATTCGAATCTATCTCCTGAAATCTGTTTCCTGCAATTCTGCCTTGCTTTCAAATCCTCTTCGTTGCCTTCCCTCAATATATTTGTGGACGAGAGTTATCATTTATAACTCTGCAGGTTTGTGAATTGCAGTGCCCCTGAGCTCCATTTTTCAACTCGCTTTCTTGGGAGCTGGCTGCAAAAGCGCAGGATTGCTTCAGGCTCTATTCTGGTCCCGAGCGGCAGGCTGAGCCTGTGGTTAATTCTTCTTCCTGATGGGAAAATAGAGTGACCTGTGCCTGTCCCAACACCTAGAGCTAGTGTCTCATTGGTTCCCCCTCTTCCCGTTCATCCTCAGGACAAATTGCAACCTGTATGGAACAGGAGGTTAAAGGTGCTGATTCTCCAAGGAGGGAGATTGCTAGTAAAGCGGCTGAAATGGAGAACCCGAGCACAAGGAGTTGAGAAATGAGGTGCGATTTAGAAACCTTTCCCGATCACACGGTGCACCATCTTCTGGGTTTCTCATGCATGTTTTCGAAGTGGGAAGATGCCCTTGAACCTGGAGATTTGGGACCCATGGGATGGGAACCACGCAGTATTTCTTTAAAGGGTCTGCGTTTGCTCACCCAACCTCACCAAACCTCTCAGCCCCAAGAGTGTCCACCCTTATGTCTCAATCAGCTGTGGGTCTATATATGGTCAATCCAGGTGGCATCACAGCCCCTGAACGAATTTAGTAAGAATTTCTTTCTCTTTCCCTGTCTTTGTTTCACGGGTTTTAAAAAGTGATTGATTTTTATAAAGGGGTTTAGCTGCTTTTCACTGCTGTGTTTATGCCGCTTTACACCCACTTGACTCACTTACAGAGAGATATCAATACATAGGTTTTGAGATTCTTACTAGTCAGATATATTCTTGGGCGGTTAATAGGGGGTGTTGAGTCCAGTTCACTGAGCAAGGAGTAGGTCGTGTCTATTACATATTGGGTTTATGGAACGGTCTCTGAGCTAATTTGAAACCCTTGTTTTATGCATCACCCCACCTCACCTTTCCCGTTAAGCAGCCATAGTGTGTTTTCTAAACGTGTGACTCTGTTCTCTTTTGTAATTCAGTTCAAGGTCGCAGTTTTTACATTCCCTCTATAAGTGATATCTTATGATAAGTGTCTTTTTCTGTGTGACTTATTTCACTTAGAATCGTCGTACATAAATCCACTCATCATGCTGCTACTAGACTTATGACGTTGATTTCATGGCTGAGTGATATTCAATTATATATAAGGACTAATACTTCTTCATCCATTTTTTTATTTCCTGGGATATTTACGTTGTAACAAAGTAGAGGTTCTTGTCAACAGAGCAGCCCTAAACTTTGGGGTGCCTGTGTCTTGCTGATTTTTAGTTTTCCCAATTTATACGCCCATGAGTGGAAGTGCCCTATGCTCTCTAAGCTGAGTTTTTTAGATGTTTCACGACACACCGTACACTTCTCCAAAATGGCTGTTGGCAATTTACATCCCGCCCATCAGCGTAGCAAGGCTCCCGTTTCTCCATGGCCTGTCCTGCATTTCTGGTTTTGACACTTTATTCAGCATGGCCCTTTTGACCGGTGGGAAGCGAGACTTCTTTGTAGCGCTGATTTGCCTTTCCAGGTTGCTTGGTTGGACAAAAAGGGCGTATGCGTTTTTTCCTGAATATATTCAGGAAAAAACGCATACGCCCTTTTGGGCCAAGGGCATCATTGTCGAGGTTTTGCCGCTTTTCCCGTGCTTTAAAGGCGATTCGAATCTACCTCCTGAAATCTGTTTCCTGCAATTCTGCCTTGCTTTGAAATCCTCTTTGTTGCCTTCCCTCAATATATTTGTGGACGAGAGTTATCATTTATAACTCTGCAGGTTTGTGAATTGCAGTGCCCCTGAGCTCCATTTTTCAACTCGCTTTCCTGGGACCTGGACGCAAAAGCGCAGGATTGCTTCAGCCCCTATTCTGGTTCCGGGCGGCAGGCTGAGCCTGTGGTTAATTCTTCTTCCTGATGGGAAAATAGAGTGACCTGTGCCTGTCCCAACACCTAGAGCTAGTGTCTCATTGGTTCCCCCTCTTCCCGTTCATCCTCAGGACAAATTGCAACCTGTACGGAACAGGAGGTTAAAGGTGCTGATTCTCCAAGGAGGGAGATTGCTAGTAAAGCAGCTGGAATGGCGAACCCGAGCCCAAGGAGATGAGAAATGAGGTCCCTTTTAGAAACCTTTCCCGATCACACGGTGTACCATCTTCTGGGTTTCTCGTGCATGTTTTCGAAGTGGGAAGATGCCCTTGAACCTGGAGATTTGGGACCCATGGGATGGGAACCACGCAGTATTACTTTAAAGGGTCTACGTTTGCTCACCCAACCTCACGAAACCTCTCAGCCCCAAGAGTGTCCACCCGTATGTCTCAATCAGCTGTGGGTCTATATATGGTCAATCCAGGTGGCCTCACAGCCCCTGAACGAATTTAGTAAGAATTTCTTTCTCTTTCCCTGTCTTTGTTTCACGGGTTTTTAAAAGTGATTGATTTTTATAAAGGGGCTTAGATGCTTTTCACTGCTGTGTTTATGCCGCTTTACACCCACTTGACTCACTTTCAGAGAGATATCAACACATAGGTTTTAAGATTCTTACTAGTCAGATATATTCTTGGGCGGTTAATAGGGGGTGTTGAGTCCAGTTCACTGAGCAAGGAGTAGGTCGTTTCTATTACATATTGGGTTTATGGAACGGTATCTGAGCTAATTTGAAACCCTTCTTTTATGCATCACCCCACCTCACCTTTCCCGTTAAGCAGCCATAGTGTGTTTTCTAAACGTGTGACTCTGTTCTCTTTTGTAATTCAGTTCAAGGGTAGCGGTTTTCACATTCCCTCTATAAGTGATATCTTATGATAAGTGTCTTTTTCTGTGTGACTTATTTCGCTTAGAATCGTCGTACCTAAATCCACTCATCATGCTGCTACTAGACTTATGACGTTGATTTCATGGCTGAGTGATATTCTATTATACATAAGGACTAATACTTCTTTATCCATTTTTTTCTTTCCTGGGATATTTACGTTGTAACAAAGTGGAGGTTCTTGTCAACAGAGCAGCCCTAAACTTTGGGGTGCCTGTGTCTTGCTGATTTTTAGTTTTCCCAATTTATACGCCCATGAGTGGAAGTGTCCTATGCTCTCTAAGCTGAGTTTTTTAGATGTTTCAGGACACACCGTACACTTCTACAGAGTGGCTGTTGGCAATTTACATCCCGCCCATCAGCGTAGCAAGGCTCCCGTTTCTCCATGGCCTGTCCTGCATTTCTGGTTTTGACACTTTATTCAGCATGGCCCTTTTGACCGACGGGAAACGAGCCTTCTTTGTAGCGCTGATTTGCCTTTCCAGGTTGCTTGGTTGGCCAAAAAGGGCGTATGCGTTTTTTCCTGAATATATTCAGGAAAAAACGCATACGCCCTTTTTGGCCAAGGGCATCATGGTCGAGGTGTTGCCGCTTTTCCTGTGCTTTAAAGGCGATTCGAATCTATCTCCTGAAATCTGTTTCCTGCAATTCTGCCTTGCTTTCAAATCCTCTTCGTTGCCTTCCCTCAATATATTTGTGGACGAGAGTTATCATTTATAACTCTGCAGGTTTGTGAATTGCAGTGCCCCTGAGCTCCATTTTTCAACTCGCTTTCTTGGGAGCTGGCTGCAAAAGCGCAGGATTGCTTCAGGCTCTATTCTGGTCCCGAGCGGCAGGCTGAGCCTGTGGTTAATTCTTCTTCCTGATGGGAAAATAGAGTGACCTGTGCCTGTCCCAACACCTAGAGCTAGTGTCTCATTGGTTCCCCCTCTTCCCGTTCATCCTCAGGACAAATTGCAACCTGTATGGAACAGGAGGTTAAAGGTGCTGATTCTCCAAGGAGGGAGATTGCTAGTAAAGCGGCTGAAATGGAGAACCCGAGCACAAGGAGTTGAGAAATGAGGTGCGATTTAGAAACCTTTCCCGATCACACGGTGCACCATCTTCTGGGTTTCTCATGCATGTTTTCGAAGTGGGAAGATGCCCTTGAACCTGGAGATTTGGGACCCATGGGATGGGAACCACGCAGTATTTCTTTAAAGGGTCTGCGTTTGCTCACCCAACCTCACCAAACCTCTCAGCCCCAAGAGTGTCCACCCTTATGTCTCAATCAGCTGTGGGTCTATATATGGTCAATCCAGGTGGCATCACAGCCCCTGAACGAATTTAGTAAGAATTTCTTTCTCTTTCCCTGTCTTTGTTTCACGGGTTTTTAAAAGTGATTGATTTTTATAAAGGGGTTTAGCTGCTTTTCACTGCTGTGTTTATGCCGCTTTACACCCACTTGACTCACTTACAGAGAGATATCAATACATAGGTTTTGAGATTCTTACTAGTCAGATATATTCTTGGGCGGTTAATAGGGGGTGTTGAGTCCAGTTCACTGAGCAAGGAGTAGGTCGTGTCTATTACATATTGGGTTTATGGAACGGTCTCTGAGCTAATTTGAAACCCTTGTTTTATGCATCACCCCACCTCACCTTTCCCGTTAAGCAGCCATAGTGTGTTTTCTAAACGTGTGCCTCTGTTCTGTTTTGTAATTCAGTTCAAGGTCGCAGTTTTTACATTCCCTCTATAAGTGATATCTTATGATAAGTGTCTTTTTCTGTGTGACTTATTTCACTTAGAATCGTCGTACATAAATCCACTCATCATGCTGCTACTAGACTTATGACGTTGATTTCATGGCTGAGTGATATTCTATTATATATAAGGACTAATACTTCTTCATCCATTTTTTTCTTTCCTGGGATATTTACGTTGTAACAAAGTAGAGGTTCTTGTCAACAGAGCAGCCCTAAACTTTGGGGTGCCTGTGTCTTGCTGATTTTTAGTTTTCCCAATTTATACGCCCATGAGTGGAAGTGCCCTATGCTCTCTAAGCTGAGTTTTTTAGATGTTTCACGACACACCGTACACTTCTCCAAAATGGCTGTTGGCAATTTACATCCCGCCCATCAGCGTAGCAAGGCTCCCGTTTCTCCATGGCCTGTCCTGCATTTCTGGTTTTGACACTTTATTCAGCATGGCCCTTTTGACCGGTGGGAAGCGAGACTTCTTTGAAGCGCTGATTTGCCTTTCCAGGTTGCTTGGTTGGACAAAAAGGGCGTATGCGTTTTTTCCTGAATATATTCAGGAAAAAACGCATACGCCCTTTTGGGCCAAGGGCATCATTGTCGAGGTTTTGCCGCTTTTCCCGTGCTTTAAAGGCGATTCGAATCTACCTCCTGAAATCTGTTTCCTGCAATTCTGCCTTGCTTTGAAATCCTCTTTGTTGCCTTCCCTCAATATATTTGTGGACGAGAGTTATCATTTATAACTCTGCAGGTTTGTGAATTGCAGTGCCCCTGAGCTCCATTTTTCAACTCGCTTTCCTGGCACCTGGTCGCAAAAGCGCAGGATTGCTTCAGGCCCTATTCTGGTTCCGGGCGGCAGGCTGAGCCTGTGGTTAATTCTTCTTCCTGATGGGAAAATAGAGTGACCTGTGCCTGTCCCAACACCTAGAGCTAGTGTCTCATTGGTTCCCCCTCTTCCCGTTCATCCTCAGGACAAATTGCAACCTGTACGGAACAGGAGGTTAAAGGTGCTGATTCTCCAAGGAGGGAGATTGCTAGTAAAGCGGCTGGAATGGCGAACCCGAGCCCAAGGAGATGAGAAATGAGGTCCCTTTTAGAAACCTTTCACGATCACACGGTGTACCATCTTCTGGGTTTCTCATGCATGTTTTCGAAGTGGGAAGATGCCCTTGAACCTGGAGATTTGGGACCCATGGGATGGGAACCACGCAGTATTACTTTAAAGGGTCTACGTTTGCTCACCCAACCTCACGAAACCTCTCAGCCCCAAGAGTGTCCACCCTTATGTCTCAATCAGCTGTGGGTCTATATATGTTCAATCCAGGTGGCATCACAGCCCCTGAACGAATTTAGTAAGAATTTCTTTCTCTTTCCCTGTCTTTGTTTCACGGGTTTTTAAAAGTGATTGATTTTTATAAAGGGGTTTAGCTGCTTTTCACTGCTGTGTTTATGCCGCTTTACACCCACTTGACTCACTTTCAGAGAGATATCAATACATAGCTTTTAAGATTCTTACTAGTCAGATATATTCTTGGGCGGTTAATAGGGGGTGTTGAGTCCAGTTCACTGAGCAAGGAGTAGGTCGTGTCTATTACATATTGGGTTTATGGAACGGTCTCTGAGCTAATTTGAAACCCTTGTTTTATGCATCACCCCACCTCACCTTTCCCGTTAAGCAGCCATAGTGTGTTTTCTAAACGTGTGCCTCTGTTCTGTTTTGTAATTCAGTTCAAGGGTAGCGGTTTTCACATTCCCTCTATAAGTGATATCTTATGATAAGTGTCTTTTTCTGTGTGACTTATTTCACTTAGAATCGTCGTACCTAAATCCACTCATCATGCTGCTACTAGACTTATGACGTTGATTTCATGGCTGAGTGATATTCTATTATACATAAGGACTAATACTTCTTTATCCATTTTTTTCTTTCTGGGATATTTACGTTGTAACAAAGTGGAGGTTCTTGTCAACAGAGCAGCCCTAAACTTTGGGGTGCCTGTGTCTTGCTGATTTTTAGTTTTCCCTATTTATACGCCCATGAGTGGAAGTGTCCTATGCTCTCTAAGCTGAGTTTTTTAGATGTTTCAGGACACACCGTACACTTCTACAGAGTGGCTGTTGGCAATTTACATCCCGCCCATCAGCGTAGCAAGGCTCCCGTTTCTCCATGGCCTGTCCTGCATTTCTGGTTTTGACACTTTATTCAGCATGGCCCTTTTGACCGACGGGAAACGAGCCTTCTTTGTAGCGCTGATTTGCCTTTCCAGGTTGCTTGGTTGGCCAAAAAGGGCGTATGCGTTTTTTCCTGAATATATTCAGGAAAAAACGCATACGCCCTTTTTGGCCAAGGGCATCATGGTCGAGGTGTTGCCGCTTTTCCTGTGCTTTAAAGGCGATTCGAATCTACCTCCTGAAATCTGTTTCCTGCAATTCTGCCTTGCTTTCAAATCCTCTTCGTTGCCTTCCCTCAATATATTTGTGGACGAGAGTTATCATTTATAACTCTGCAGGTTTGTGAATTGCAGTGCCCCTGAGCTCCATTTTTCAACTCGCTTTCTTGGGAGCTGGCTGCAAAAGCGCAGGATTGCTTCAGGCTCTATTCTGGTCCCGAGCGGCAGGCTGAGCCTGTGGTTAATTCTTCTTCCTGATGGGAAAATAGAGTGACCTGTGCCTGTCCCAACACCTAGAGCTAGTGTCTCATTGGTTCCCCCTCTTCCCGTTCATCCTCAGGACAAATTGCAACCTGTACGGAACAGGAGGTTAAAGGTGCTGATTCTCCAAGGAGGGAGATTGCTAGTAAAGCGGCTGGAATGGAGAACCCGAGCACAAGGAGTTGAGAAATGAGGTGCGATTTAGAAACCTTTCCCGATCACACGGTGCACCATCTTCTGGGTTTCTCATGCATGTTTTCGAAGTGGGAAGATGCCCTTGAACCTGGAGATTTGGGACCCATGGGATGGGAACCACGCAGTATTACTTTAAAGGGTCTGCGTTTGCTCACCCAACCTCACGAAACCTCTCAGCCCCAAGAGTGTCCACCCTTATGTCTCAATCAGCTGTGGGTCTATATATGGTCAATCCAGGTGGCATCACAGCCCCAGAACGAATTTAGTAAGAATTTCTTTCTCTTTCCCTGTCTTTGTTTCACGGGTTTTTAAAAGTGATTGATTTTTATAAAGGGGTTTAGCTGCTTTTCACTGCTGTGTTTATGCCGCTTTACACCCACTTGACTCACTTACAGAGAGATATCAATACATAGGTTTTAACATTCTTACTAGTCAGATATATTCTTGGGTGGTGAATAGGGGGTGTTGAGTCCAGTTCACTGAGCAAGGAGTAGGTCGTGTCTATTACATATTGGGTTTATGGAACGGTATCTGAGCTAATTTGAAACCCTTGTTTTATGCATCACCCCACCTCACCTTTCCCGTTAAGCAGCCATAGTGTGTTTTCTAAACGTGTGCCTCTGTTCTGTTTTGTAATTCAGTTCAAG
Organism: Balaenoptera borealis; assembly: GCF_965194805.1. Lineage (NCBI taxonomy): Eukaryota > Metazoa > Chordata > Mammalia > Artiodactyla > Balaenopteridae > Balaenoptera > Balaenoptera borealis. The sequence goes on from NC_138864.1 coordinate 30,993,987, forward strand.
GTCGCAGTTTTTACATTCCCTCTATAAGTGATATCTTATGATAAGTGTCTTTTTCTGTGTGACTTATTTCACTTAGAATCGTCGTACCTAAATCCACTCATCATGCTGCTACTAGACTTATGACGTTGATTTCATGTCTGAGTGATATTCTATTATATATAAGGACTAATACTTCTTCATCCATTTTTTTCTTTCCTGGGATATTTACGTTGTAACAAAGTAGAGGTTCTTGTCAACAGAGCAGCCCTAAACTTTGGGGTGCCTGTGTCTTGCTGATTTTTAGTTTTCCCAATTTATACGCCCATGAGTGGAAGTGCCCTATGCTCTCTAAGCAGAGGTTTTTAGATGTTTCACGACACACCGTACACTTCTCCAAAATGGCTGTTGGCAATTTACATCCCGCCCATCAGCGTAGCAAGGCTCCCGTTTCTCCATGGCCTGTCCTGCATTTCTGGTTTTGACACTGTATTCAGCATGGCCCTTTTGACCGGTGGGAAGCGAGACTTCTTTGTAGCGCTGATTTGCCTTTCCAGGTTGCTTGGTTGGCCAAAAAGGGCGTATGCGTTTTTTCCTGAATATATTCAGGAAAAAACGCATACGCCCTTTTTGGCCAAGGGCATCATGGTCGAGGTGTTGCCGCTTTTCCTGTGCTTTAAAGGCGATTCGAATCTACCTCCTGAAATCTGTTTCCTGCAATTCTGCCTTGCTTTCAAATCCTCTTCGTTGCCTTCCCTCAATATATTTGTGGACGAGAGTTATCATTTATAACTCTGCAGGTTTGTGAATTGCAGTGCCCCTGAGCTCCATTTTTCAACTCGCTTTCCTGGGACCTGGTCGCAAAAGCGCAGGATTGCTTCAGGCCCTATTCTGGTTCCGGGCGGCAGGCTGAGCCTGTGGTTAATTCTTCTTCCTGATGGGAAAATAGAGTGACCTGTGCCTGTCCCAACACCTAGAGCTAGTGTCTCATTGGTTCCCCCTCTTCCCGTTCATCCTCAGGACAAATTGCAACCTGTACGGAACAGGAGGTTAAAGGTGCTGATTCTCCAAGGAGGGAGATTGCTAGTAAAGCAGTTGGAATGGCGAACCCGAGCCCAAGGAGATGAGAAATGAGGTCCCTTTTAGAAACCTTTCACGATCACACGGTGTACCATCTTCTGGGTTTCTCATGCATGTTTTCGAAGTGGGAAGATGCCCTTGAACCTGGAGATTTGGGACCCATGGGATGGGAACCACGCAGTATTACTTTAAAGGGTCTACGTTTGCTCACCCAACCTCACGAAACCTCTCAGCCCCAAGAGTGTCCACCCTTATGTCTCAATCAGCTGTGGGTCTATATATGTTCAATCCAGGTGGCATCACAGCCCCTGAACGAATTTAGTAAGAATTTCTTTCTCTTTCCCTGTCTTTGTTTCACGGGTTTTTAAAAGTGATTGATTTTTATAAAGGGGTTTAGCTGCTTTTCACTGCTGTGTTTATGCCGCTTTACACCCACTTGACTCACTTTCAGAGAGATATCAATACATAGCTTTTAAGATTCTTACTAGTCAGAGATATTCTTGGGCGGTTAATAGGGGGTGTTGAGTCCAGTTCACTGAGCAAGGAGTAAGTCGTGTCTATTACATATTGGGTTTATGGAACGGTCTCTGAGCTAATTTGAAACCCTTGTTTTATGCATCACCCCACCTCACCTTTCCCGTTAAGCAGCCATAGTGTGTTTTCTAAACGTGTGCCTCTGTTCTGTTTTGTAATTCAGTTCAAGGGTAGCGGTTTTCACATTCCCTCTATAAGTGATATCTTATGATAAGTGTCTTTTTCTGTGTGACTTATTTCACTTAGAATTGTCGTACCTAAATCCACTCATCATGCTGCTACTAGACTTATGACGTTGATTTCATGGCTGAGTGATATTCTATTATACATAAGGACTAATACTTCTTTATCCATTTTTTTCTTTCTGGGATATTTACGTTGTAACAAAGTGGAGGTTCTTGTCAACAGAGCAGCCCTAAACTTTGGGGTGCCTGTGTCTTGCTGATTTTTAGTTTTCCCAATTTATACGCCCATGAGTGGAAGTGTCCTATGCTCTCTAAGCTGAGTTTTTTAGATGTTTCAGGACACACCGTACACTTCTACAGAGTGGCTGTTGGCAATTTACATCCCGCCCATCAGCGTAGCAAGGCTCCCGTTTCTCCATGGCCTGTCCTGCATTTCTGGTTTTGACACTTTATTCAGCATGGCCCTTTTGACCGACGGGAAACGAGCCTTCTTTGTAGCGCTGATTTGCCTTTCCAGGTTGCTTGGTTGGCCAAAAAGGGCGTATGCGTTTTTTCCTGAATATATTCAGGAAAAAACGCATACGCCCTTTTTGGCCAAGGGCATCATGGTCGAGGTGTTGCCGCTTTTCCTGTGCTTTAAAGGCGATTCGAATCTACCTCCTGAAATCTGTTTCCTGCAATTCTGCCTTGCTTTCAAATCCTCTTCGTTGCCTTCCCTCAATATATTTGTGGACGAGAGTTATCATTTATAACTCTGCAGGTTTGTGAATTGCAGTGCCCCTGAGCTCCATTTTTCAACTCGCTTTCTTGGGAGCTGGCTGCAAAAGCGCAGGATTGCTTCAGGCTCTATTCTGGTCCCGAGCGGCAGGCTGAGCCTGTGGTTAATTCTTCTTCCTGATGGGAAAATAGAGTGACCTGTGCCTGTCCCAACACCTAGAGCTAGTGTCTCATTGGTTCCCCCTCTTCCCGTTCATCCTCAGGACAAATTGCAACCTGTACGGAACAGGAGGTTAAAGGTGCTGATTCTCCAAGGAGGGAGATTGCTAGTAAAGCGGCTGGAATGGAGAACCCGAGCACAAGGAGTTGAGAAATGAGGTGCGATTTAGAAACCTTTCCCGATCACACGGTGCACCATCTTCTGGGTTTCTCATGCATGTTTTCGAAGTGGGAAGATGCCCTTGAACCTGGAGATTTGGGACCCATGGGATGGGAACCACGCAGTATTACTTTAAAGGGTCTGCGTTTGCTCACCCAACCTCACGAAACCTCTCAGCCCCAAGAGTGTCCACCCTTATGTCTCAATCAGCTGTGGGTCTATATATGGTCAATCCAGGTGGCATCACAGCCCCTGAACGAATTTAGTAAGAATTTCTTTCTCTTTCCCTGTCTTTGTTTCACGGGTTTTTAAAAGTGATTGATTTTTATAAAGGGGTTTAGCTGCTTTTCACTGCTGTGTTTATGCCGCTTTACACCCACTTGACTCACTTACAGAGAGATATCAATACATAGGTTTTGAGATTCTTACTAGTCAGATATATTCTTGGGCGGTTAATAGGGGGTGTTGAGTCCAGTTCACTGAGCAAGGAGTAGGTCGTGTCTATTACATATTGGGTTTATGGAACGGTATCTGAGCTAATTTGAAACCCTTGTTTTATGCATCACCCCACCTCACCTTTCCCGTTAAGCAGCCATAGTGTGTTTTCTAAACGTGTGCCTCTGTTCTGTTTTGTAATTCAGTTCAAGGTCGCAGTTTTTACATTCCCTCTATAAGTGATATCTTATGATAAGTGTCTTTTTCTGTGTGACTTATTTCACTTAGAATCGTCGTACCTAAATCCACTCATCATGCTGCTACTAGACTTATGACGTTGATTTCATGGCTGAGTGATATTCTATTATATATAAGGACTAATACTTCTTCATCCATTTTTTTCTTTCCTGGGATATTTACGTTGTAACAAAGTAGAGGTTCTTGTCAACAGAGCAGCCCTAAACTTTGGGGTGCCTGTGTCTTGCTGATTTTTAGTTTTCCCAATTTATACGCCCATGAGTGGAAGTGCCCTATGCTCTCTAAGCTGAGTTTTTTAGATGTTTCACGACACACCGTACACTTCTCCAAAATGGCTGTTGGCAATTTACATCCCGCCCATCAGCGTAGCAAGGCTCCCGTTTCTCCATGGCCTGTCCTGCATTTCTGGGTTTGACACTTTATTCAGCATGTCCCTTTTGACCGGTGGGAAGCGAGACTTCTTTGTAGCGCTGATTTGCCTTTCCAGGTTGCTTGGTTGGCCAAAAAGGGCGTATGCGTTTTTTCCTGAATATATTCAGGAAAAAACGCATACGCCCTTTTTGGCCAAGGGCATCATGGTCGAGGTGTTGCCGCTTTTCCTGTGCTTTAAAGGCGATTCGAATCTACCTCCTGAAATCTGTTTCCTGCAATTCTGCCTTGCTTTCAAATCCTCTTCGTTGACTTCCCTCAATATATTTGTGGACGAGAGTTATCATTTATGACTCTGCAGGTTTGTGAATTGCAGTGCCCCTGAGCTCCATTTTTCAACTCGCTTTCTTGGGAGCTGGCTGCAAAAGCGCAGGATTGCTTCAGGCTCTATTCTGGTCCCGAGCGGCAGGCTGAGCCTGTGGTTAATTCTTCTTCCTGATGGGAAAATAGAGTGACCTGTGCCTGTCCCAACACCTAGAGCTAGTGTCTCATTGGTTCCCCCTCTTCCCGTTCATCCTCAGGACAAATTGCAACCTGTACGGAACAGGAGGTTAAAGGTGCTGATTCTCCAAGGAGGGAGATTGCTAGTAAAGCGGCTGGAATGGAGAACCCGAGCACAAGGAGTTGAGAAATGAGGTGCGATTTAGAAACCTTTCCCGATCACACGGTGCACCATCTTCTGGGTTTCTCATGCATGTTTTCGAAGTGGGAAGATGCCCTTGAACCTGGAGATTTGGGACCCATGGGATGGGAACCACGCAGTATTACTTTAAAGGGTCTGCGTTTGCTCACCCAACCTCACGAAACCTCTCAGCCCCAAGAGTGTCCACCCTTATGTCTCAATCAGCTGTGGGTCTATATATGGTCAATCCAGGTGGCCTCACAGCCCCTGAACGAATTTAGTAAGAATTTCTTTCTCTTTCCCTGTCTTTGTTTCACGGGTTTTTAAAAGTGATTGATTTTTATAAAGGGGTTTAGCTGCTTTTCACTGCTGTGTTTATGCCGCTTTACACCCACTTGACTCACTTACAGAGAGATATCAATACATAGGTTTTAACATTCTTACTAGTCAGATATATTCTTGGGTGGTGAATAGGGGGTGTTGAGTCCAGTTCACTGAGCAAGGAGTAGGTCGTGTCTATTACATATTGGGTTTATGGAACGGTATCTGAGCTAATTTGAAACCCTTGTTTTATGCATCACCCCACCTCACCTTTCCCGTTAAGCAGCCATAGTGTGTTTTCTAAACGTGTGCCTCTGTTCTGTTTTGTAATTCAGTTCAAGGTCGCAGTTTTTACATTCCCTCTATAAGTGATATCTTATGATAAGTGTCTTTTTCTGTGTGACTTATTTCACTTAGAATCGTCGTACCTAAATCCACTCATCATGCTGCTACTAGACTTATGACGTTGATTTCATGGCTGAGTGATATTCTATTATATATAAGGACTAATACTTCTTCATCCATTTTTTTCTTTCCTGGGATATTTACGTTGTAACAAAGTAGAGGTTCTTGTCAACAGAGCAGCCCTAAACTTTGGGGTGCCTGTGTCTTGCTGATTTTTAGTTTTCCCAATTTATACGCCCATGAGTGGAAGTGCCCTATGCTCTCTAAGCAGAGGTTTTTAGATGTTTCACGACACACCGTACACTTCTCCAAAATGGCTGTTGGCAATTTACATCCCGCCCATCAGCGTAGCAAGGCTCCCGTTTCTCCATGGCCTGTCCTGCATTTCTGGTTTTGACACTGTATTCAGCATGGCCCTTTTGACCGGTGGGAAGCGAGACTTCTTTGTAGCGCTGATTTGCCTTTCCAGGTTGCTTGGTTGGCCAAAAAGGGCGTATGCGTTTTTTCCTGAATATATTCAGGAAAAAACGCATACGCCCTTTTTGGCCAAGGGCATCATGGTCGAGGTGTTGCCGCTTTTCCTGTGCTTTAAAGGCGATTCGAATCTACCTCCTGAAATCTGTTTCCTGCAATTCTGCCTTGCTTTCAAATCCTCTTCGTTGCCTTCCCTCAATATATTTGTGGACGAGAGTTATCATTTATAACTCTGCAGGTTTGTGAATTGCAGTGCCCCTGAGCTCCATTTTTCAACTCGCTTTCCTGGGACCTGGTCGCAAAAGCGCAGGATTGCTTCAGGCCCTATTCTGGTTCCGGGCGGCAGGCTGAGCCTGTGGTTAATTCTTCTTCCTGATGGGAAAATAGAGTGACCTGTGCCTGTCCCAACACCTAGAGCTAGTGTCTCATTGGTTCCCCCTCTTCCCGTTCATCCTCAGGACAAATTGCAACCTGTACGGAACAGGAGGTTAAAGGTGCTGATTCTCCAAGGAGGGAGATTGCTAGTAAAGCAGCTGGAATGGCGAACCCGAGCCCAAGGAGATGAGAAATGAGGTCCCTTTTAGAAACCTTTCACGATCACACGGTGTACCATCTTCTGGGTTTCTCATGCATGTTTTCGAAGTGGGAAGATGCCCTTGAACCTGGAGATTTGGGACCCATGGGATGGGAACCACGCAGTATTACTTTAAAGGGTCTACGTTTGCTCACCCAACCTCACGAAACCTCTCAGCCCCAAGAGTGTCCACCCTTATGTCTCAATCAGCTGTGGGTCTATATATGTTCAATCCAGGTGGCATCACAGCCCCTGAACGAATTTAGTAAGAATTTCTTTCTCTTTCCCTGTCTTTGTTTCACGGGTTTTTAAAAGTGATTGATTTTTATAAAGGGGTTTAGCTGCTTTTCACTGCTGTGTTTATGCCGCTTTACACCCACTTGACTCACTTTCAGAGAGATATCAATACATAGCTTTTAAGATTCTTACTAGTCAGAGATATTCTTGGGCGGTTAATAGGGGGTGTTGAGTCCAGTTCACTGAGCAAGGAGTAGGTCGTGTCTATTACATATTGGGTTTATGGAACGGTCTCTGAGCTAATTTGGAACCCTTGTTTTATGCATCACCCCACCTCACCTTTCCCGTTAAGCAGCCATAGTGTGTTTTCTAAACGTGTGCCTCTGTTCTGTTTTGTAATTCAGTTCAAGGGTAGCGGTTTTCACATTCCCTCTATAAGTGATATCTTATGATAAGTGTCTTTTTCTGTGTGACTTATTTCACTTAGAATTGTCGTACCTAAATCCACTCATCATGCTGCTACTAGACTTATGACGTTGATTTCATGGCTGAGTGATATTCTATTATACATAAGGACTAATACTTCTTTATCCATTTTTTTCTTTCTGGGATATTTACGTTGTAACAAAGTGGAGGTTCTTGTCAACAGAGCAGCCCTAAACTTTGGGGTGCCTGTGTCTTGCTGATTTTTAGTTTTCCCAATTTATACGCCCATGAGTGGAAGTGTCCTATGCTCTCTAAGCTGAGTTTTTTAGATGTTTCAGGACACACCGTACACTTCTACAGAGTGGCTGTTGGCAATTTACATCCCGCCCATCAGCGTAGCAAGGCTCCCGTTTCTCCATGGCCTGTCCTGCATTTCTGGTTTTGACACTTTATTCAGCATGGCCCTTTTGACCGACGGGAAACGAGCCTTCTTTGTAGCGCTGATTTGCCTTTCCAGGTTGCTTGGTTGGCCAAAAAGGGCGTATGCGTTTTTTCCTGAATATATTCAGGAAAAAACGCATACGCCCTTTTTGGCCAAGGGCATCATGGTCGAGGTGTTGCCGCTTTTCCTGTGCTTTAAAGGCGATTCGAATCTACCTCCTGAAATCTGTTTCCTGCAATTCTGCCTTGCTTTCAAATCCTCTTCGTTGCCTTCCCTCAATATATTTGTGGACGAGAGTTATCATTTATAACTCTGCAGGTTTGTGAATTGCAGTGCCCCTGAGCTCCATTTTTCAACTCGCTTTCTTGGGAGCTGACTGCAAAAGCGCAGGATTGCTTCAGGCTCTATTCTGGTCCCGAGCGGCAGGCTGAGCCTGTGGTTAATTCTTCTTCCTGATGGGAAAATAGAGTGACCTGTGCCTGTCCCAACACCTAGAGCTAGTGTCTCATTGGTTCCCCCTCTTCCCGTTCATCCTCAGGACAAATTGCAACCTGTACGGAACAGGAGGTTAAAGGTGCTGATTCTCCAAGGAGGGAGATTGCTAGTAAAGCGGCTGGAATGGAGAACCCGAGCACAAGGAGTTGAGAAATGAGGTGCGATTTAGAAACCTTTCCCGATCACACGGTGCACCATCTTCTGGGTTTCTCATGCATGTTTTCGAAGTGGGAAGATGCCCTTGAACCTGGAGATTTGGGACCCATGGGATGGGAACCACGCAGTATTACTTTAAAGGGTCTGCGTTTGCTCACCCAACCTCACGAAACCTCTCAGCCCCAAGAGTGTCCACCCTTATGTCTCAATCAGCTGTGGGTCTATATATGGTCAATCCAGGTGGCATCACAGCCCCTGAACGAATTTAGTAAGAATTTCTTTCTCTTTCCCTGTCTTTGTTTCACGGGTTTTTAAAAGTGATTGATTTTTATAAAGGGGTTTAGCTGCTTTTCACTGCTGTGTTTATGCCGCTTTACACCCACTTGACTCACTTACAGAGAGATATCAATACATAGGTTTTGAGATTCTTACTAGTCAGATATATTCTTGGGCGGTTAATAGGGGGTGTTGAGTCCAGTTCACTGAGCAAGGAGTAGGTCGTGTCTATTACATATTGGGTTTATGGAACGGTATCTGAGCTAATTTGAAACCCTTGTTTTATGCATCACCCCACCTCACCTTTCCCGTTAAGCAGCCATAGTGTGTTTTCTAAACGTGTGCCTCTGTTCTGTTTTGTAATTCAGTTCAAGGTCGCAGTTTTTACATTCCCTCTATAAGTGATATCTTATGATAAGTGTCTTTTTCTGTGTGACTTATTTCACTTAGAATCGTCGTACCTAAATCCACTCATCATGCTGCTACTAGACTTATGACGTTGATTTCATGGCTGAGTGATATTCTATTATATATAAGGACTAATACTTCTTCATCCATTTTTTTCTTTCCTGGGATATTTACGTTGTAACAAAGTAGAGGTTCTTGTCAACAGAGCAGCCCTAAACTTTGGGGTGCCTGTGTCTTGCTGATTTTTAGTTTTCCCAATTTATACGCCCATGAGTGGAAGTGCCCTATGCTCTCTAAGCTGAGGTTTTTAGATGTTTCACGACACACCGTACACTTCTCCAAAATGGCTGTTGGCAATTTACATCCCGCCCATCAGCGTAGCAAGGCTCCCGTTTCTCCATGGCCTGTCCTGCATTTCTGGTTTTGACACTTTATTCAGCATGGCCCTTTTGACCGGTGGGAAGCGAGACTTCTTTGTAGCGCTGATTTGCCTTTCCAGGTTGCTTGGTTGGCCAAAAAGGGCGTATGCGTTTTTTCCTGAATATATTCAGGAAAAAACGCATACGCCCTTTTTGGCCAAGGGCATCATGGTCGAGGTGTTGCCGCTTTTCCTGTGCTTTAAAGGCGATTCGAATCTACCTCCTGAAATCTGTTTCCTGCAATTCTGCCTTGCTTTCAAATCCTCTTCGTTGCCTTCCCTCAATATATTTGTGGACGAGAGTTATCATTTATAACTCTGCAGGTTTGTGAATTGCAGTGCCCCTGAGCTCCATTTTTCAACTCGCTTTCCTGGCACCTGGTCGCAAAAGCGCAGGATTGCTTCAGGCCCTATTCTGGTTCCGGGCGGCAGGCTGAGCCTGTGGTTAATTCTTCTTCCTGATGGGAAAATAGAGTGACCTGTGCCTGTCCCAACACCTAGAGCTAGTGTCTCATTGGTTCCCCCTCTTCCCGTTCATCCTCAGGACAAATTGCAACCTGTACGGAACAGGAGGTTAAAGGTGCTGATTCTCCAAGGAGGGAGATTGCTAGTAAAGCGGCTGGAATGGCGAACCCGAGCCCAAGGAGATGAGAAATGAGATCCCTTTTAGAAACCTTTCACGATCACACGGTGTACCATCTTCTGGGTTTCTCATGCATGTTTTCGAAGTGGGAAGATGCCCTTGAACCTGGAGATTTGGGACCCATGGGATGGGAACCACGCAGTATTACTTTAAAGGGTCTACGTTTGCTCACCCAACCTCACGAAACCTCTCAGCCCCAAGAGTGTCCACCCTTATGTCTCAATCAGCTGTGGGTCTATATATGTTCAATCCAGGTGGCATCACAGCCCCTGAACGAATTTAGTAAGAATTTCTTTCTCTTTCCCTGTCTTTGTTTCACGGGTTTTTAAAAGTGATTGATTTTTATAAAGGGGTTTAGCTGCTTTTCACTGCTGTGTTTATGCCGCTTTACACCCACTTGACTCACTTTCAGAGAGATATCAATACATAGCTTTTAACATTCTTACTAGTCAGATATATTCTTGGGCGGTTAATAGGGGGTGTTGAGTCCAGTTCACTGAGCAAGGAGTAGGTCGTGTCTATTACATATTGGGTTTATGGAACGGTATCTGAGCTAATTTGAAACCCTTGTTTTATGCATCACCCCACCTCACCTTTCCCGTTAAGCAGCCATAGTGTGTTTTCTAAACGTGTGCCTCTGTTCTGTTTTGTAATTCAGTTCAAGGGTAGCGGTTTTCACATTCCCTCTATAAGTGATATCTTATGATAAGTGTCTTTTTCTGTGTGACTTATTTCACTTAGAATCGTCGTACCTAAATCCACTCATCATGCTGCTACTAGACTTATGACGTTGATTTCATGGCTGAGTGATATTCTATTATACATAAGGACTAATACTTCTTTATCCATTTTTTTCTTTCTGGGATATTTACGTTGTAACAAAGTGGAGGTTCTTGTCAACAGAGCAGCCCTAAACTTTGGGGTGCCTGTGTCTTGCTGATTTTTAGTTTTCCCAATTTATACGCCCATGAGTGGAAGTGTCCTATGCTCTCTAAGCTGAGTTTTTTAGATGTTTCAGGACACACCGTACACTTCTACAGAGTGGCTGTTGGCAATTTACATCCCGCCCATCAGCGTAGCAAGGCTCCCGTTTCTCCATGGCCTGTCCTGCATTTCTGGTTTTGACACTTTATTCAGCATGGCCCTTTTGACCGACGGGAAACGAGCCTTCTTTGTAGCGCTGATTTGCCTTTCCAGGTTGCTTGGTTGGCCAAAAAGGGCGTATGCGTTTTTTCCTGAATATATTCAGGAAAAAACGCATACGCCCTTTTTGGCCAAGGGCATCATGGTCGAGGTGTTGCCGCTTTTCCTGTGCTTTAAAGGCGATTCGAATCTACCTCCTGAAATCTGTTTCCTGCAATTCTGCCTTGCTTTCAAATCCTCTTCGTTGCCTTCCCTCAATATATTTGTGGACGAGAGTTATCATTTATAACTCTGCAGGTTTGTGAATTGCAGTGCCCCTGAGCTCCATTTTTCAACTCGCTTTCTTGGGAGCTGGCTGCAAAAGCGCAGGATTGCTTCAGGCTCTATTCTGGTCCCGAGCGGCAGGCTGAGCCTGTGGTTAATTCTTCTTCCTGATGGGAAAATAGAGTGACCTGTGCCTGTCCCAACACCTAGAGCTAGTGTCTCATTGGTTCCCCCTCTTCCCGTTCATCCTCAGGACAAATTGCAACCTGTACGGAACAGGAGGTTAAAGGTGCTGATTCTCCAAGGAGGGAGATTGCTAGTAAAGCGGCTGGAATGGAGAACCCGAGCACAAGGAGTTGAGAAATGAGGTGCGATTTAGAAACCTTTCCCGATCACACGGTGCACCATCTTCTGGGTTTCTCATGCATGTTTTCGAAGTGGGAAGATGCCCTTGAACCTGGAGATTTGGGACCCATGGGATGGGAACCACGCAGTATTACTTTAAAGGGTCTACGTTTGCTCACCCAACCTCACGAAACCTCTCAGCCCCAAGAGTGTCCACCCTTATGTCTCAATCAGCTGTGGGTCTATATATGTTCAATCCAGGTGGCATCACAGCCCCTGAACGAATTTAGTAAGAATTTCTTTCTCTTTCCCTGTCTTTGTTTCACGGGTTTTTAAAAGTGATTGATTTTTATAAAGGGGTTTAGCTGCTTTTCACTGCTGTGTTTATGCCGCTTTACACCCACTTGACTCACTTTCAGAGAGATATCAATACATAGCTTTTAAGATTCTTACTAGTCAGAGATATTCTTGGGCGGTTAATAGGGGGTGTTGAGTCCAGTTCACTGAGCAAGGAGTAGGTCGTGTCTATTACATATTGGGTTTATGGAACGGTCTCTGAGCTAATTTGAAACCCTTGTTTTATGCATCACCCCACCTCACCTTTCCCGTTAAGCAGCCATAGTGTGTTTTCTAAACGTGTGCCTCTGTTCTGTTTTGTAATTCAGTTCAAGGGTAGCGGTTTTCACATTCCCTCTATAAGTGATATCTTATGATAAGTGTCTTTTTCTGTGTGACTTATTTCACTTAGAATTGTCGTACCTAAATCCACTCATCATGCTGCTACTAGACTTATGACGTTGATTTCATGGCTGAGTGATATTCTATTATACATAAGGACTAATACTTCTTTATCCATTTTTTTCTTTCTGGGATATTTACGTTGTAACAAAGTGGAGGTTCTTGTCAACAGAGCAGCCCTAAACTTTGGGGTGCCTGTGTCTTGCTGATTTTTAGTTTTCCCAATTTATACGCCCATGAGTGGAAGTGTCCTATGCTCTCTAAGCTGAGTTTTTTAGATGTTTCAGGACACACCGTACACTTCTACAGAGTGGCTGTTGGCAATTTACATCCCGCCCATCAGCGTAGCAAGGCTCCCGTTTCTCCATGGCCTGTCCTGCATTTCTGGTTTTGACACTTTATTCAGCATGGCCCTTTTGACCGACGGGAAACGAGCCTTCTTTGTAGCGCTGATTTGCCTTTCCAGGTTGCTTGGTTGGCCAAAAAGGGCGTATGCGTTTTTTCCTGAATATATTCAGGAAAAAACGCATACGCCCTTTTTGGCCAAGGGCATCATGGTCGAGGTGTTGCCGCTTTTCCTGTGCTTTAAAGGCGATTCGAATCTACCTCCTGAAATCTGTTTCCTGCAATTCTGCCTTGCTTTCAAATCCTCTTCGTTGCCTTCCCTCAATATATTTGTGGACGAGAGTTATCATTTATAACTCTGCAGGTTTGTGAATTGCAGTGCCCCTGAGCTCCATTTTTCAACTCGCTTTCTTGGGAGCTGGCTGCAAAAGCGCAGGATTGCTTCAGGCTCTATTCTGGTCCCGAGCGGCAGGCTGAGCCTGTGGTTAATTCTTCTTCCTGATGGGAAAATAGAGTGACCTGTGCCTGTCCCAACACCTAGAGCTAGTGTCTCATTGGTTCCCCCTCTTCCCGTTCATCCTCAGGACAAATTGCAACCTGTACGGAACAGGAGGTTAAAGGTGCTGATTCTCCAAGGAGGGAGATTGCTAGTAAAGCGGCTGGAATGGAGAACCCGAGCACAAGGAGTTGAGAAATGAGGTGCGATTTAGAAACCTTTCCCGATCACACGGTGCACCATCTTCTGGGTTTCTCATGCATGTTTTCGAAGTGGGAAGATGCCCTTGAACCTGGAGATTTGGGACCCATGGGATGGGAACCACGCAGTATTACTTTAAAGGGTCTGCGTTTGCTCACCCAACCTCACGAAACCTCTCAGCCCCAAGAGTGTCCACCCTTATGTCTCAATCAGCTGTGGGTCTATATATGGTCAATCCAGGTGGCATCACAGCCCCTGAACGAATTTAGTAAGAATTTCTTTCTCTTTCCCTGTCTTTGTTTCACGGGTTTTTAAAAGTGATTGATTTTTATAAAGGGGTTTAGCTGCTTTTCACTGCTGTGTTTATGCCGCTTTACACCCACTTGACTCACTTACAGAGAGATATCAATACATAGGTTTTGAGATTCTTACTAGTCAGATATATTCTTGGGCGGTTAATAGGGGGTGTTGAGTCCAGTTCACTGAGCAAGGAGTAGGTCGTGTCTATTACATATTGGGTTTATGGAACGGTATCTGAGCTAATTTGAAACCCTTGTTTTATGCATCACCCCACCTCACCTTTCCCGTTAAGCAGCCATAGTGTGTTTTCTAAACGTGTGCCTCTGTTCTGTTTTGTAATTCAGTTCAAGGTCGCAGTTTTTACATTCCCTCTATAAGTGATATCTTATGATAAGTGTCTTTTTCTGTGTGACTTGTTTCACTTAGAATCGTCGTACCTAAATCCACTCATCATGCTGCTACTAGACTTATGACGTTGATTTCATGGCTGAGTGATATTCTATTATATATAAGGACTAATACTTCTTCATCCATTTTTTTCTTTCCTGGGATATTTACGTTGTAACAAAGTAGAGGTTCTTGTCAACAGAGCAGCCCTAAACTTTGGGGTGCCTGTGTCTTGCTGATTTTTAGTTTTCCCAATTTATACGCCCATGAGTGGAAGTGCCCTATGCTCTCTAAGCTGAATTTTTTAGATGTTTCACGACACACCGTACACTTCTCCAAAATGGCTGTTGGCAATTTACATCCCGCCCATCAGCGTAGCAAGGCTCCCGTTTCTCCATGGCCTGTCCTGCATTTCTGGTTTTGACACTTTATTCAGCATGGCCCTTTTGACCGGTGGGAAGCGAGACTTCTTTGTAGCGCTGATTTGCCTTTCCAGGTTGCTTGGTTGGCCAAAAAGGGCGTATGCGTTTTTTCCTGAATATATTCAGGAAAAAACGCATACGCCCTTTTTGGCCAAGGGCATCATTGTCGAGGTTTTGCCGCTTTTCACGTGCTTTCAAGGCGATTCGAATCTACCTCCTGAAATCTGTTTCCTGCAATTCTGCCTTGCTTTCAAATCCTCTTCGTTGCCTTGCCTCAATATATTTGTGGACGAGAGTTATCATTTATAACTCTGCAGGTTTGTGAATTGCAGTGCCCCTGAGCTCCATTTTTCAACTCGCTTTCCTGGGACCTGGACGCAAAAGCGCAGGATTGCTTCAGGCCCTATTCTGGTTCCGGGAGGCAGGCTGAGCCTGTGGTTAATTCTTCTTCCTGATGGGAAAATAGAGTGACCTGTGCCTGTCCCAACACCTAGAGCTAGTCTCTCATTGGTTCCCCCTCTTCCCGTTCATCCTCAGGACAAATTGCAACCTGTACGGAACAGGAGGTTAAAGGTGCTGATTCTCCAAGGAGGGAGATTGCTAGTAAAGCAGCTGGAATGGCGAACCCGAGCCCAAGGAGATGAGAAATGAGGTCCCTTTTAGAAACCTTTCCCGATCACACGGTGTACCATCTTCTGGGTTTCTCATGCATGTTTTCGAAGTGGAAAGATGCCCTTGAACCTGGAGATTTGGGACCCATGGGATGGGAACCACGCAGTATTACTTTAAAGGGTCTACGTTTGCTCACCCAACCTCACGAAACCTCTCAGCCCCAAGAGTGTCCACCCTTATGTCTCAATCAGCTGTGGGTCTATATATGGTCAATCCAGGTGGCATCACAGCCCCTGAACGAATTTAGTAAGAATTTCTTTCTCTTTCCCTGTCTTTGTTTCACGGGTTTTTAAAAGTGATTGATTTTTATAAAGGGGTTTAGCTGCTTTTCACTGCTGTGTTTATGCCGCTTTACACCCACTTGACTCACTTTCAGAGAGATATCAATACATAGCTTTTAAGATTCTTACTAGTCAGATATATTCTTGGGCGGTTAATAGGGGGTGTTGAGTCCAGTTCACTGAGCAAGGAGTAGGTCGTGTCTATTACATATTGGGTTTATGGAACGGTCTCTGAGCTAATTTGAAACCCTTGTTTTATGCATCACCCCACCTCACCTTTCCCGTTAAGCAGCCATAGTGTGTTTTCTAAACGTGTGCCTCTGTTCTGTTTTGTAATTCAGTTCAAGGGTAGCGGTTTTCACATTCCCTCTATAAGTGATATCTTATGATAAGTGTCTTTTTCTGTGTGACTTATTTCACTTAGAATCGTCGTACCTAAATCCACTCATCATGCTGCTACTAGACTTATGACGTTGATTTCATGGCTGAGTGATATTCTATTATACATAAGGACTAATACTTCTTTATCCATTTTTTTCTTTCCTGGGATATTTACGTTGTAACAAAGTGGAGGTTCTTGTCAACAGAGCAGCCCTAAACTTTGGGGTGCCTGTGTCTTGCTGATTTTTAGTTTTCCCAATTTATACGCCCATGAGTGGAAGTGTCCTATGCTCTCTAAGCTGAGTTTTTTAGATGTTTCAGGACACACCGTACACTTCTACAGAGTGGCTGTTGGCAATTTACATCCCGCCCATCAGCGTAGCAAGGCTCCCGTTTCTCCATGGCCTGTCCTGCATTTCTGGTTTTGACACTTTATTCAGCATGGCCCTTTTGACCGACGGGAAACGAGCCTTCTTTGTAGCGCTGATTTGCCTTTCCAGGTTGCTTGGTTGGCCAAAAAGGGCGTATGCGTTTTTTCCTGAATATATTCAGGAAAAAATGCATACGCCCTTTTTGGCCAAGGGCATCATGGTCGAGGTGTTGCCGCTTTTCCTGTGCTTTAAAGGCGATTCGAATCTACCTCCTGAAATCTGTTTCCTGCAATTCTGCCTTGCTTTCAAATCCTCTTCGTTGCCTTCCCTCAATATATTTGTGGACGAGAGTTATCATTTATAACTCTGCAGGTTTGTGAATTGCAGTGCCCCTGAGCTCCATTTTTCAACTCGCTTTCTTGGGAGCTGGCTGCAAAAGCGCAGGATTGCTTCAGGCTCTATTCTGGTCCCGAGCGGCAGGCTGAGCCTGTGGTTAATTCTTCTTCCTGATGGGAAAATAGAGTGACCTGTGCCTGTCCCAACACCTAGAGCTAGTGTCTCATTGGTTCCCCCTCTTCCCGTTCATCCTCAGGACAAATTGCAACCTGTACGGAACAGGAGGTTAAAGGTGCTGATTCTCCAAGGAGGGAGATTGCTAGTAAAGCGGCTGGAATGGAGAACCCGAGCACAAGGAGTTGAGAAATGAGGTGCGATTTAGAAACCTTTCCCGATCACACGGTGCACCATCTTCTGGGTTTCTCATGCATGTTTTCGAAGTGGGAAGATGCCCTTGAACCTGGAGATTTGGGACCCATGGGATGGGAACCACGCAGTATTACTTTAAAGGGTCTGCGTTTGCTCACCCAACCTCACGAAACCTCTCAGCCCCAAGAGTGTCCACCCTTATGTCTCAATCAGCTGTGGGTCTATATATGGTCAATCCAGGTGGCATCACAGCCCCTGAACGAATTTAGTAAGAATTTCTTTCTCTTTCCCTGTCTTTGTTTCACGGGTTTTTAAAAGTGATTGATTTTTATAAAGGGGTTTAGCTGCTTTTCACTGCTGTGTTTATGCCGCTTTACACCCACTTGACTCACTTACAGAGAGATATCAATACATAGGTTTTGAGATTCTTACTAGTCAGATATATTCTTGGGCGGTTAATAGGGGGTGTTGAGTCCAGTTCACTGAGCAAGGAGTAGGTCGTGTCTATTACATATTGGGTTTATGGAACGGTATCTGAGCTAATTTGAAACCCTTGTTTTATGCATCACCCCACCTCACCTTTCCCGTTAAGCAGCCATAGTGTGTTTTCTAAACGTGTGCCTCTGTTCTGTTTTGTAATTCAGTTCAAGGTCGCAGTTTTTACATTCCCTCTATAAGTGATATCTTATGATAAGTGTCTTTTTCTGTGTGACTTATTTCACTTAGAATCGTCGTACCTAAATCCACTCATCATGCTGCTACTAGACTTATGACGTTGATTTCATGGCTGAGTGATATTCTATTATATATAAGGACTAATACTTCTTCATCCATTTTTTTCTTTCCTGGGATATTTACGTTGTAACAAAGTAGAGGTTCTTGTCAACAGAGCAGCCCTAAACTTTGGGGTGCCTGTGTCTTGCTGATTTTTAGTTTTCCCAATTTATACGCCCATGAGTGGAAGTGCCCTATGCTCTCTAAGCTGAGGTTTTTAGATGTTTCACGACACACCGTACACTTCTCCAAAATGGCTGTTGGCAATTTACATCCCGCCCATCAGCGTAGCAAGGCTCCCGTTTCTCCATGGCCTGTCCTGCATTTCTGGTTTTGACACTTTATTCAGCATGGCCCTTTTGACCGGTGGGAAGCGAGACTTCTTTGTAGCGCTGATTTGCCTTTCCAGGTTGCTTGGTTGGCCAAAAAGGGCGTATGCGTTTTTTCCTGAATATATTCAGGAAAAAACGCATACGCCCTTTTTGGCCAAGGGCATCATGGTCGAGGTGTTGCCGCTTTTCCTGTGCTTTAAAGGCGATTCGAATCTACCTCCTGAAATCTGTTTCCTGCAATTCTGCCTTGCTTTCAAATCCTCTTCGTTGCCTTCCCTCAATATATTTGTGGACGAGAGTTATCATTTATAACTCTGCAGGTTTGTGAATTGCAGTGCCCCTGAGCTCCATTTTTCAACTCGCTTTCCTGGCACCTGGTCGCAAAAGCGCAGGATTGCTTCAGGCCCTATTCTGGTTCCGGGCGGCAGGCTGAGCCTGTGGTTAATTCTTCTTCCTGATGGGAAAATAGAGTGACCTGTGCCTGTCCCAACACCTAGAGCTAGTGTCTCATTGGTTCCCCCTCTTCCCGTTCATCCTCAGGACAAATTGCAACCTGTACGGAACAGGAGGTTAAAGGTGCTGATTCTCCAAGGAGGGAGATTGCTAGTAAAGCGGCTGGAATGGCGAACCCGAGCCCAAGGAGATGAGAAATGAGGTCCCTTTTAGAAACCTTTCACGATCACACGGTGTACCATCTTCTGGGTTTCTCATGCATGTTTTCGAAGTGGGAAGATGCCCTTGAACCTGGAGATTTGGGACCCATGGGATGGGAACCACGCAGTATTACTTTAAAGGGTCTACGTTTGCTCACCCAACCTCACGAAACCTCTCAGCCCCAAGAGTGTCCACCCTTATGTCTCAATCAGCTGTGGGTCTATATATGTTCAATCCAGGTGGCATCACAGCCCCTGAACGAATTTAGTAAGAATTTCTTTCTCTTTCCCTGTCTTTGTTTCACGGGTTTTTAAAAGTGATTGATTTTTATAAAGGGGTTTAGCTGCTTTTCACTGCTGTGTTTATGCCGCTTTACACCCACTTGACTCACTTTCAGAGAGATATCAATACATAGCTTTTAAGATTCTTACTAGTCAGATATATTCTTGGGCGGTTAATAGGGGGTGTTGAGTCCAGTTCACTGAGCAAGGAGTAGGTCGTGTCTATTACATATTGGGTTTATGGAACGGTCTCTGAGCTAATTTGAAACCCTTGTTTTATGCATCACCCCACCTCACCTTTCCCGTTAAGCAGCCATAGTGTGTTTTCTAAACGTGTGCCTCTGTTCTGTTTTGTAATTCAGTTCAAGGGTAGCGGTTTTCACATTCCCTCTATAAGTGATATCTTATGATAAGTGTCTTTATCTGTGTGACTTATTTCACTTAGAATCGTCGTACCTAAATCCACTCATCATGCTGCTACTAGACTTATGACGTTGATTTCATGGCTGAGTGATATTCTATTATACATAAGGACTAATACTTCTTTATCCATTTTTTTCTTTCTGGGATATTTACGTTGTAACAAAGTGGAGGTTCTTGTCAACAGAGCAGCCCTAAACTTTGGGGTGCCTGTGTCTTGCTGATTTTTAGTTTTCCCAATTTATACGCCCATGAGTGGAAGTGTCCTATGCTCTCTAAGCTGAGTTTTTTAGATGTTTCAGGACACACCGTACACTTCTACAGAGTGGCTGTTGGCAATTTACATCCCGCCCATCAGCGTAGCAAGGCTCCCGTTTCTCCATGGCCTGTCCTGCATTTCTGGTTTTGACACTTTATTCAGCATGGCCCTTTTGACCGACGGGAAACGAGCCTTCTTTGTAGCGCTGATTTGCCTTTCCAGGTTGCTTGGTTGGCCAAAAAGGGCGTATGCGTTTTTTCCTGAATATATTCAGGAAAAAACGCATACGCCCTTTTTGGCCAAGGGCATCATGGTCGAGGTGTTGCCGCTTTTCCTGTGCTTTAAAGGCGATTCGAATCTACCTCCTGAAATCTGTTTCCTGCAATTCTGCCTTGCTTTCAAATCCTCTTCGTTGCCTTCCCTCAATATATTTGTGGACGAGAGTTATCATTTATAACTCTGCAGGTTTGTGAATTGCAGTGCCCCTGAGCTCCATTTTTCAACTCGCTTTCTTGGGAGCTGGCTGCAAAAGCGCAGGATTGCTTCAGGCTCTATTCTGGTCCCGAGCGGCAGGCTGAGCCTGTGGTTAATTCTTCTTCCTGATGGGAAAATAGAGTGACCTGTGCCTGTCCCAACACCTAGAGCTAGTGTCTCATTGGTTCCCCCTCTTCCCGTTCATCCTCAGGACAAATTGCAACCTGTACGGAACAGGAGGTTAAAGGTGCTGATTCTCCAAGGAGGGAGATTGCTAGTAAAGCGGCTGGAATGGAGAACCCGAGCACAAGGAGTTGAGAAATGAGGTGCGATTTAGAAACCTTTCCCGATCACACGGTGCACCATCTTCTGGGTTTCTCATGCATGTTTTCGAAGTGGGAAGATGCCCTTGAACCTGGAGATTTGGGACCCATGGGATGGGAACCACGCAGTATTACTTTAAAGGGTCTGCGTTTGCTCACCCAACCTCACGAAACCTCTCAGCCCCAAGAGTGTCCACCCTTATGTCTCAATCAGCTGTGGGTCTATATATGGTCAATCCAGGTGGCATCACAGCCCCAGAACGAATTTAGTAAGAATTTCTTTCTCTTTCCCTGTCTTTGTTTCACGGGTTTTTAAAAGTGATTGATTTTTATAAAGGGGTTTAGCTGCTTTTCACTGCTGTGTTTATGCCGCTTTACACCCACTTGACTCACTTACAGAGAGATATCAATACATAGGTTTTAACATTCTTACTAGTCAGATATATTCTTGGGTGGTGAATAGGGGGTGTTGAGTCCAGTTCACTGAGCAAGGAGTAGGTCGTGTCTATTACATATTGGGTTTATGGAACGGTATCTGAGCTAATTTGAAACCCTTGTTTTATGCATCACCCCACCTCACCTTTCCCGTTAAGCAGCCATAGTGTGTTTTCTAAACGTGTGCCTCTGTTCTGTTTTGTAATTCAGTTCAAGGTCGCAGTTTTTACATTCCCTCTATAAGTGATATCTTATGATAAGTGTCTTTTTCTGTGTGACTTATTTCACTTAGAATCGTCGTACCTAAATCCACTCATCATGCTGCTACTAGACTTATGACGTTGATTTCATGGCTGAGTGATATTCTATTATATATAAGGACTAATACTTCTTCATCCATTTTTTTCTTTCCTGGGATATTTACGTTGTAACAAAGTAGAGGTTCTTGTCAACAGAGCAGCCCTAAACTTTGGGGTGCCTGTGTCTTGCTGATTTTTAGTTTTCCCAATTTATACGCCCATGAGTGGAAGTGCCCTATGCTCTCTAAGCAGAGGTTTTTAGATGTTTCACGACACACCGTACACTTCTCCAAAATGGCTGTTGGCAATTTACATCCCGCCCATCAGCGTAGCAAGGCTCCCGTTTCTCCATGGCCTGTCCTGCATTTCTGGTTTTGACACTGTATTCAGCATGGCCCTTTTGACCGGTGGGAAGCGAGACTTCTTTGTAGCGCTGATTTGCCTTTCCAGGTTGCTTGGTTGGCCAAAAAGGGCGTATGCGTTTTTTCCTGAATATATTCAGGAAAAAACGCATACGCCCTTTTTGGCCAAGGGCATCATGGTCGAGGTGTTGCCGCTTTTCCTGTGCTTTAAAGGCGATTCGAATCTACCTCCTGAAATCTGTTTCCTGCAATTCTGCCTTGCTTTCAAATCCTCTTCGTTGCCTTCCCTCAATATATTTGTGGACGAGAGTTATCATTTATAACTCTGCAGGTTTGTGAATTGCAGTGCCCCTGAGCTCCATTTTTCAACTCGCTTTCCTGGGACCTGGTCGCAAAAGCGCAGGATTGCTTCAGGCCCTATTCTGGTTCCGGGCGGCAGGCTGAGCCTGTGGTTAATTCTTCTTCCTGATGGGAAAATAGAGTGACCTGTGCCTGTCCCAACACCTAGAGCTAGTGTCTCATTGGTTCCCCCTCTTCCCGTTCATCCTCAGGACAAATTGCAACCTGTACGGAACAGGAGGTTAAAGGTGCTGATTCTCCAAGGAGGGAGATTGCTAGTAAAGCAGTTGGAATGGCGAACCCGAGCCCAAGGAGATGAGAAATGAGGTCCCTTTTAGAAACCTTTCACGATCACACGGTGTACCATCTTCTGGGTTTCTCATGCATGTTTTCGAAGTGGGAAGATGCCCTTGAACCTGGAGATTTGGGACCCATGGGATGGGAACCACGCAGTATTACTTTAAAGGGTCTACGTTTGCTCACCCAACCTCACGAAACCTCTCAGCCCCAAGAGTGTCCACCCTTATGTCTCAATCAGCTGTGGGTCTATATATGTTCAATCCAGGTGGCATCACAGCCCCTGAACGAATTTAGTAAGAATTTCTTTCTCTTTCCCTGTCTTTGTTTCACGGGTTTTTAAAAGTGATTGATTTTTATAAAGGGGTTTAGCTGCTTTTCACTGCTGTGTTTATGCCGCTTTACACCCACTTGACTCACTTTCAGAGAGATATCAATACATAGCTTTTAAGATTCTTACTAGTCAGAGATATTCTTGGGCGGTTAATAGGGGGTGTTGAGTCCAGTTCACTGAGCAAGGAGTAGGTCGTGTCTATTACATATTGGGTTTATGGAACGGTCTCTGAGCTAATTTGAAACCCTTGTTTTATGCATCACCCCACCTCACCTTTCCCGTTAAGCAGCCATAGTGTGTTTTCTAAACGTGTGCCTCTGTTCTGTTTTGTAATTCAGTTCAAGGGTAGCGGTTTTCACATTCCCTCTATAAGTGATATCTTATGATAAGTGTCTTTTTCTGTGTGACTTATTTCACTTAGAATTGTCGTACCTAAATCCACTCATCATGCTGCTACTAGACTTATGACGTTGATTTCATGGCTGAGTGATATTCTATTATACATAAGGACTAATACTTCTTTATCCATTTTTTTCTTTCTGGGATATTTACGTTGTAACAAAGTGGAGGTTCTTGTCAACAGAGCAGCCCTAAACTTTGGGGTGCCTGTGTCTTGCTGATTTTTAGTTTTCCCAATTTATACGCCCATGAGTGGAAGTGTCCTATGCTCTCTAAGCTGAGTTTTTTAGATGTTTCAGGACACACCGTACACTTCTACAGAGTGGCTGTTGGCAATTTACATCCCGCCCATCAGCGTAGCAAGGCTCCCGTTTCTCCATGGCCTGTCCTGCATTTCTGGTTTTGACACTTTATTCAGCATGGCCCTTTTGACCGACGGGAAACGAGCCTTCTTTGTAGCGCTGATTTGCCTTTCCAGGTTGCTTGGTTGGCCAAAAAGGGCGTATGCGTTTTTTCCTGAATATATTCAGGAAAAAACGCATACGCCCTTTTTGGCCAAGGGCATCATGGTCGAGGTGTTGCCGCTTTTCCTGTGCTTTAAAGGCGATTCGAATCTACCTCCTGAAATCTGTTTCCTGCAATTCTGCCTTGCTTTCAAATCCTCTTCGTTGCCTTCCCTCAATATATTTGTGGACGAGAGTTATCATTTATAACTCTGCAGGTTTGTGAATTGCAGTGCCCCTGAGCTCCATTTTTCAACTCGCTTTCTTGGGAGCTGGCTGCAAAAGCGCAGGATTGCTTCAGGCTCTATTCTGGTCCCGAGCGGCAGGCTGAGCCTGTGGTTAATTCTTCTTCCTGATGGGAAAATAGAGTGACCTGTGCCTGTCCCAACACCTAGAGCTAGTGTCTCATTGGTTCCCCCTCTTCCCGTTCATCCTCAGGACAAATTGCAACCTGTACGGAACAGGAGGTTAAAGGTGCTGATTCTCCAAGGAGGGAGATTGCTAGTAAAGCGGCTGGAATGGAGAACCCGAGCACAAGGAGTTGAGAAATGAGGTGCGATTTAGAAACCTTTCCCGATCACACGGTGCACCATCTTCTGGGTTTCTCATGCATGTTTTCGAAGTGGGAAGATGCCCTTGAACCTGGAGATTTGGGACCCATGGGATGGGAACCACGCAGTATTACTTTAAAGGGTCTGCGTTTGCTCACCCAACCTCACGAAACCTCTCAGCCCCAAGAGTGTCCACCCTTATGTCTCAATCAGCTGTGGGTCTATATATGGTCAATCCAGGTGGCCTCACAGCCCCTGAACGAATTTAGTAAGAATTTCTTTCTCTTTCCCTGTCTTTGTTTCACGGGTTTTTAAAAGTGATTGATTTTTATAAAGGGGTTTAGCTGCTTTTCACTGCTGTGTTTATGCCGCTTTACACCCACTTGACTCACTTACAGAGAGATATCAATACATAGGTTTTGAGATTCTTACTAGTCAGATATATTCTTGGGCGGTTAATAGGGGGTGTTGAGTCCAGTTCACTGAGCAAGGAGTAGGTCGTGTCTATTACATATTGGGTTTATGGAACGGTATCTGAGCTAATTTGAAACCCTTGTTTTATGCATCACCCCACCTCACCTTTCCCGTTAAGCAGCCATAGTGTGTTTTCTAAACGTGTGCCTCTGTTCTGTTTTGTAATTCAGTTCAAGGTCGCAGTTTTTACATTCCCTCTATAAGTGATATCTTATGATAAGTGTCTTTTTCTGTGTGACTTATTTCACTTAGAATCGTCGTACCTAAATCCACTCATCATGCTGCTACTAGACTTATGACGTTGATTTCATGGCTGAGTGATATTCTATTATATATAAGGACTAATACTTCTTCATCCATTTTTTTCTTTCCTGGGATATTTACGTTGTAACAAAGTAGAGGTTCTTGTCAACAGAGCAGCCCTAAACTTTGGGGTGCCTGTGTCTTGCTGATTTTTAGTTTTCCCAATTTATACGCCCATGAGTGGAAGTGCCCTATGCTCTCTAAGCAGAGGTTTTTAGATGTTTCACGACACACCGTACACTTCTCCAAAATGGCTGTTGGCAATTTACATCCCGCCCATCAGCGTAGCAAGGCTCCCGTTTCTCCATGGCCTGTCCTGCATTTCTGGTTTTGACACTGTATTCAGCATGGCCCTTTTGACCGGTGGGAAGCGAGACTTCTTTGTAGCGCTGATTTGCCTTTCCAGGTTGCTTGGTTGGCCAAAAAGGGCGTATGCGTTTTTTCCTGAATATATTCAGGAAAAAACGCATACGCCCTTTTTGGCCAAGGGCATCATGGTCGAGGTGTTGCCGCTTTTCCTGTGCTTTAAAGGCGATTCGAATCTACCTCCTGAAATCTGTTTCCTGCAATTCTGCCTTGCTTTCAAATCCTCTTCGTTGCCTTCCCTCAATATATTTGTGGACGAGAGTTATCATTTATAACTCTGCAGGTTTGTGAATTGCAGTGCCCCTGAGCTCCATTTTTCAACTCGCTTTCCTGGGACCTGGTCGCAAAAGCGCAGGATTGCTTCAGGCCCTATTCTGGTTCCGGGCGGCAGGCTGAGCCTGTGGTTAATTCTTCTTCCTGATGGGAAAATAGAGTGACCTGTGCCTGTCCCAACACCTAGAGCTAGTGTCTCATTGGTTCCCCCTCTTCCCGTTCATCCTCAGGACAAATTGCAACCTGTACGGAACAGGAGGTTAAAGGTGCTGATTCTCCAAGGAGGGAGATTGCTAGTAAAGCAGCTGGAATGGCGAACCCGAGCCCAAGGAGATGAGAAATGAGGTCCCTTTTAGAAACCTTTCACGATCACACGGTGTACCATCTTCTGGGTTTCTCATGCATGTTTTCGAAGTGGGAAGATGCCCTTGAACCTGGAGATTTGGGACCCATGGGATGGGAACCACGCAGTATTACTTTAAAGGGTCTACGTTTGCTCACCCAACCTCACGAAACCTCTCAGCCCCAAGAGTGTCCACCCTTATGTCTCAATCAGCTGTGGGTCTATATATGTTCAATCCAGGTGGCATCACAGCCCCTGAACGAATTTAGTAAGAATTTCTTTCTCTTTCCCTGTCTTTGTTTCACGGGTTTTTAAAAGTGATTGATTTTTATAAAGGGGTTTAGCTGCTTTTCACTGCTGTGTTTATGCCGCTTTACACCCACTTGACTCACTTTCAGAGAGATATCAATACATAGCTTTTAAGATTCTTACTAGTCAGAGATATTCTTGGGCGGTTAATAGGGGGTGTTGAGTCCAGTTCACTGAGCAAGGAGTAAGTCGTGTCTATTACATATTGGGTTTATGGAACGGTCTCTGAGCTAATTTGAAACCCTTGTTTTATGCATCACCCCACCTCACCTTTCCCGTTAAGCAGCCATAGTGTGTTTTCTAAACGTGTGCCTCTGTTCTGTTTTGTAATTCAGTTCAAGGGTAGCGGTTTTCACATTCCCTCTATAAGTGATATCTTATGATAAGTGTCTTTTTCTGTGTGACTTATTTCACTTAGAATTGTCGTACCTAAATCCACTCATCATGCTGCTACTAGACTTATGACGTTGATTTCATGGCTGAGTGATATTCTATTATACATAAGGACTAATACTTCTTTATCCATTTTTTTCTTTCTGGGATATTTACGTTGTAACAAAGTGGAGGTTCTTGTCAACAGAGCAGCCCTAAACTTTGGGGTGCCTGTGTCTTGCTGATTTTTAGTTTTCCCAATTTATATGCCCATGAGTGGAAGTGTCCTATGCTCTCTAAGCTGAGTTTTTTAGATGTTTCAGGACACACCGTACACTTCTACAGAGTGGCTGTTGGCAATTTACATCCCGCCCATCAGCGTAGCAAGGCTCCCGTTTCTCCATGGCCTGTCCTGCATTTCTGGTTTTGACACTTTATTCAGCATGGCCCTTTTGACCGACGGGAAACGAGCCTTCTTTGTAGCGCTGATTTGCCTTTCCAGGTTGCTTGGTTGGCCAAAAAGGGCGTATGCGTTTTTTCCTGAATATATTCAGGAAAAAACGCATACGCCCTTTTTGGCCAAGGGCATCATGGTCGAGGTGTTGCCGCTTTTCCTGTGCTTTAAAGGCGATTCGAATCTACCTCCTGAAATCTGTTTCCTGCAATTCTGCCTTGCTTTCAAATCCTCTTCGTTGCCTTCCCTCAATATATTTGTGGACGAGAGTTATCATTTATAACTCTGCAGGTTTGTGAATTGCAGTGCCCCTGAGCTCCATTTTTCAACTCGCTTTCTTGGGAGCTGGCTGCAAAAGCGCAGGATTGCTTCAGGCTCTATTCTGGTCCCGAGCGGCAGGCTGAGCCTGTGGTTAATTCTTCTTCCTGATGGGAAAATAGAGTGACCTGTGCCTGTCCCAACACCTAGAGCTAGTGTCTCATTGGTTCCCCCTCTTCCCGTTCATCCTCAGGACAAATTGCAACCTGTACGGAACAGGAGGTTAAAGGTGCTGATTCTCCAAGGAGGGAGATTGCTAGTAAAGCGGCTGGAATGGAGAACCCGAGCACAAGGAGTTGAGAAATGAGGTGCGATTTAGAAACCTTTCCCGATCACACGGTGCACCATCTTCTGGGTTTCTCATGCATGTTTTCGAAGTGGGAAGATGCCCTTGAACCTGGAGATTTGGGACCCATGGGATGGGAACCACGCAGTATTACTTTAAAGGGTCTGCGTTTGCTCACCCAACCTCACGAAACCTCTCAGCCCCAAGAGTGTCCACCCTTATGTCTCAATCAGCTGTGGGTCTATATATGGTCAATCCAGGTGGCATCACAGCCCCTGAACGAATTTAGTAAGAATTTCTTTCTCTTTCCCTGTCTTTGTTTCACGGGTTTTTAAAAGTGATTGATTTTTATAAAGGGGTTTAGCTGCTTTTCACTGCTGTGTTTATGCCGCTTTACACCCACTTGACTCACTTACAGAGAGATATCAATACATAGGTTTTGAGATTCTTACTAGTCAGATATATTCTTGGGCGGTTAATAGGGGGTGTTGAGTCCAGTTCACTGAGCAAGGAGTAGGTCGTGTCTATTACATATTGGGTTTATGGAACGGTATCTGAGCTAATTTGAAACCCTTGTTTTATGCATCACCCCACCTCACCTTTCCCGTTAAGCAGCCATAGTGTGTTTTCTAAACGTGTGCCTCTGTTCTGTTTTGTAATTCAGTTCAAGGTCGCAGTTTTTACATTCCCTCTATAAGTGATATCTTATGATAAGTGTCTTTTTCTGTGTGACTTATTTCACTTAGAATCGTCGTACCTAAATCCACTCATCATGCTGCTACTAGACTTATGACGTTGATTTCATGGCTGAGTGATATTCTATTATATATAAGGACTAATACTTCTTCATCCATTTTTTTCTTTCCTGGGATATTTACGTTGTAACAAAGTAGAGGTTCTTGTCAACAGAGCAGCCCTAAACTTTGGGGTGCCTGTGTCTTGCTGATTTTTAGTTTTCCCAATTTATACGCCCATGAGTGGAAGTGCCCTATGCTCTCTAAGCTGAGTTTTTTAGATGTTTCACGACACACCGTACACTTCTCCAAAATGGCTGTTGGCAATTTACATCCCGCCCATCAGCGTAGCAAGGCTCCCGTTTCTCCATGGCCTGTCCTGCATTTCTGGGTTTGACACTTTATTCAGCATGTCCCTTTTGACCGGTGGGAAGCGAGACTTCTTTGTAGCGCTGATTTGCCTTTCCAGGTTGCTTGGTTGGCCAAAAAGGGCGTATGCGTTTTTTCCTGAATATATTCAGGAAAAAACGCATACGCCCTTTTTGGCCAAGGGCATCATGGTCGAGGTGTTGCCGCTTTTCCTGTGCTTTAAAGGCGATTCGAATCTACCTCCTGAAATCTGTTTCCTGCAATTCTGCCTTGCTTTCAAATCCTCTTCGTTGACTTCCCTCAATATATTTGTGGACGAGAGTTATCATTTATGACTCTGCAGGTTTGTGAATTGCAGTGCCCCTGAGCTCCATTTTTCAACTCGCTTTCCTGGGACCTGGTCGCAAAAGCGCAGGATTGCTTCAGGCCCTATTCTGGTTCCGGGCGGCAGGCTGAGCCTGTGGTTAATTCTTCTTCCTGATGGGAAAATAGAGTGACCTGTGCCTGTCCCAACACCTAGAGCTAGTGTCTCATTGGTTCCCCCTCTTCCCGTTCATCCTCAGGACAAATTGCAACCTGTACGGAACAGGAGGTTAAAGGTGCTGATTCTCCAAGGAGGGAGATTGCTAGTAAAGCAGCTGGAATGGCGAACCCGAGCCCAAGGAGATGAGAAATGAGGTCCCTTTTAGAAACCTTTCCCGATCACACGGTGTACCATCTTCTGGGTTTCTCATGCATGTTTTCGAAGTGGGAAGATGCCCTTGAACCTGGAGATTTGGGACCCATGGGATGGGAACCACGCAGTATTACTTTAAAGGGTCTACGTTTGCTCACCCAACCTCACGAAACCTCTCAGCCCCAAGAGTGTCCACCCTTATGTCTCAATCAGCTGTGGGTCTATATATGGTCAATCCAGGTGGCATCACAGCCCCTGAACGAATTTAGTAAGAATTTCTTTCTCTTTCCCTGTCTTTGTTTCACGGGTTTTTAAAAGTGATTGATTTTTATAAAGGGGTTTAGCTGCTTTTCACTGCTGTGTTTATGCCGCTTTACACCCACTTGACTCACTTTCAGAGAGATATCAATACATAGCTTTTAAGATTCTTACTAGTCAGATATATTCTTGGGCGGTTAATAGGGGGTGTTGAGTCCAGTTCACTGAGCAAGGAGTAGGTCGTGTCTATTACATATTGGGTTTATGGAACGGTATCTGAGCTAATTTGAAACCCTTCTTTTATGCATCACCCCACCTCACCTTTCCCGTTAAGCAGCCATAGTGTGTTTTCTAAACGTGTGACTCTGTTCTCTTTTGTAATTCAGTTCAAGGGTAGAGGTTTTCACATTCCCTCTATAAGTGATATCTTATGATAAGTGTCTTTTTCTGTGTGACTTATTTCACTTAGAATCGTCGTACCTAAATCCACTCATCATGCTGCTACTAGACTTATGACGTTGATTTCATGGCTGAGTGATATTCTATTATACATAAGGACTAATACTTCTTTATCCATTTTTTTCTTTCCTGGGATATTTACGTTGTAACAAAGTGGAGGTTCTTGTCAACAGAGCAGCCCTAAACTTTGGGGTGCCTGTGTCTTGCTGATTTTTAGTTTTCCCAATTTATACGCCCATGAGTGGAAGTGTCCTATGCTCTCTAAGCTGAGTTTTTTAGATGTTTCAGGACACACCGTACAGTTCTCCAGAGTGGCTGTTGGCAATTTACATCCCGCCCATCAGCGTAGCAAGGCTCCCGTTTCTCCATGGCCTGTCCTGCATTTCTGGTTTTGACACTTTATTCAGCATGGCCCTTTTGACCGACGGGAAACGAGCCTTCTTTGTAGCGCTGATTTGCCTTTCCAGGTTGCTTGGTTGGCCAAAAAGGGCGTATGCGTTTTTTCCTGAATATATTCAGGAAAAAACGCATACGCCCTTTTTGGCCAAGGGCATCATGGTCGAGCTGTTGCCGCTTTTCCTGTGCTTTAAAGGCGATTCGAATCTACCTCCTGAAATCTGTTTCCTGCAATTCTGCCTTGCTTTCAAATCCTCTTCGTTGCCTTCCCTCAATATATTTGTGGACGAGAGTTATCATTTATAACTCTGCAGGTTTGTGAATTGCAGTGCCCCTGAGCTCCATTTTTCAACTCGCTTTCTTGGGAGCTGGCTGCAAAAGCGCAGGATTGCTTCAGGCTCTATTCTGGTCCCGAGCGGCAGGCTGAGCCTGTGGTTAATTCTTCTTCCTGATGGGAAAATAGAGTGACCTGTGCCTGTCCCAACACCTAGAGCTAGTGTCTCATTGGTTCCCCCTCTTCCCGTTCATCCTCAGGACAAATTGCAACCTGTACGGAACAGGAGGTTAAAGGTGCTGATTCTCCAAGGAGGGAGATTGCTAGTAAAGCGGCTGGAATGGAGAACCCGAGCACAAGGAGTTGAGAAATGAGGTGCGATTTAGAAACCTTTCCCGATCACACGGTGTACCATCTTCTGGGTTTCTCATGCATGTTTTCGAAGTGGGAAGATGCCCTTGAACCTGGAGATTTGGGACCCATGGGATGGGAACCACGCAGTATTACTTTAAAGGGTCTGCGTTTGCTCACCCAACCTCACGAAACCTCTCAGCCCCAAGAGTGTCCACCCTTATGTCTCAATCAGCTGTGGGTCTATATATGGTCAATCCAGGTGGCCTCACAGCCCCTGAACGAATTTAGTAAGAATTTCTTTCTCTTTCCCTGTCTTTGTTTCACGGGTTTTTAAAAGTGATTGATTTTTATAAAGGGGTTTAGCTGCTTTTCACTGCTGTGTTTATGCCGCTTTACACCCACTTGACTCACTTACAGAGAGATATCAATACATAGGTTTTAACATTCTTACTAGTCAGATATATTCTTGGGTGGTGAATAGGGGGTGTTGAGTCCAGTTCACTGAGCAAGGAGTAGGTCGTGTCTATTACATATTGGGTTTATGGAACGGTATCTGAGCTAATTTGAAACCCTTGTTTTATGCATCACCCCACCTCACCTTTCCCGTTAAGCAGCCATAGTGTGTTTTCTAAACGTGTGCCTCTGTTCTGTTTTGTAATTCAGTTCAAGGTCGCAGTTTTTACATTCCCTCTATAAGTGATATCTTATGATAAGTGTCTTTTTCTGTGTGACTTATTTCACTTAGAATCGTCGTACCTAAATCCACTCATCATGCTGCTACTAGACTTATGACGTTGATTTCATGGCTGAGTGATATTCTATTATATATAAGGACTAATACTTCTTCATCCATTTTTTTCTTTCCTGGGATATTTACGTTGTAACAAAGTAGAGGTTCTTGTCAACAGAGCAGCCCTAAACTTTGGGGTGCCTGTGTCTTGCTGATTTTTAGTTTTCCCAATTTATACGCCCATGAGTGGAAGTGCCCTATGCTCTCTAAGCAGAGGTTTTTAGATGTTTCACGACACACCGTACACTTCTCCAAAATGGCTGTTGGCAATTTACATCCCGCCCATCAGCGTAGCAAGGCTCCCGTTTCTCCATGGCCTGTCCTGCATTTCTGGTTTTGACACTGTATTCAGCATGGCCCTTTTGACCGGTGGGAAGCGAGACTTCTTTGTAGCGCTGATTTGCCTTTCCAGGTTGCTTGGTTGGCCAAAAAGGGCGTATGCGTTTTTTCCTGAATATATTCAGGAAAAAACGCATACGCCCTTTTTGGCCAAGGGCATCATGGTCGAGGTGTTGCCGCTTTTCCTGTGCTTTAAAGGCGATTCGAATCTACCTCCTGAAATCTGTTTCCTGCAATTCTGCCTTGCTTTCAAATCCTCTTCGTTGCCTTCCCTCAATATATTTGTGGACGAGAGTTATCATTTATAACTCTGCAGGTTTGTGAATTGCAGTGCCCCTGAGCTCCATTTTTCAACTCGCTTTCCTGGGACCTGGTCGCAAAAGCGCAGGATTGCTTCAGGCCCTATTCTGGTTCCGGGCGGCAGGCTGAGCCTGTGGTTAATTCTTCTTCCTGATGGGAAAATAGAGTGACCTGTGCCTGTCCCAACACCTAGAGCTAGTGTCTCATTGGTTCCCCCTCTTCCCGTTCATCCTCAGGACAAATTGCAACCTGTACGGAACAGGAGGTTAAAGGTGCTGATTCTCCAAGGAGGGAGATTGCTAGTAAAGCAGCTGGAATGGCGAACCCGAGCCCAAGGAGATGAGAAATGAGGTCCCTTTTAGAAACCTTTCACGATCACACGGTGTACCATCTTCTGGGTTTCTCATGCATGTTTTCGAAGTGGGAAGATGCCCTTGAACCTGGAGATTTGGGACCCATGGGATGGGAACCACGCAGTATTACTTTAAAGGGTCTACGTTTGCTCACCCAACCTCACGAAACCTCTCAGCCCCAAGAGTGTCCACCCTTATGTCTCAATCAGCTGTGGGTCTATATATGTTCAATCCAGGTGGCATCACAGCCCCTGAACGAATTTAGTAAGAATTTCTTTCTCTTTCCCTGTCTTTGTTTCACGGGTTTTTAAAAGTGATTGATTTTTATAAAGGGGTTTAGCTGCTTTTCACTGCTGTGTTTATGCCGCTTTACACCCACTTGACTCACTTTCAGAGAGATATCAATACATAGCTTTTAAGATTCTTACTAGTCAGAGATATTCTTGGGCGGTTAATAGGGGGTGTTGAGTCCAGTTCACTGAGCAAGGAGTAGGTCGTGTCTATTACATATTGGGTTTATGGAACGGTCTCTGAGCTAATTTGAAACCCTTGTTTTATGCATCACCCCACCTCACCTTTCCCGTTAAGCAGCCATAGTGTGTTTTCTAAACGTGTGCCTCTGTTCTGTTTTGTAATTCAGTTCAAGGGTAGCGGTTTTCACATTCCCTCTATAAGTGATATCTTATGATAAGTGTCTTTTTCTGTGTGACTTATTTCACTTAGAATTGTCGTACCTAAATCCACTCATCATGCTGCTACTAGACTTATGACGTTGATTTCATGGCTGAGTGATATTCTATTATACATAAGGACTAATACTTCTTTATCCATTTTTTTCTTTCTGGGATATTTACGTTGTAACAAAGTGGAGGTTCTTGTCAACAGAGCAGCCCTAAACTTTGGGGTGCCTGTGTCTTGCTGATTTTTAGTTTTCCCAATTTATACGCCCATGAGTGGAAGTGTCCTATGCTCTCTAAGCTGAGTTTTTTAGATGTTTCAGGACACACCGTACACTTCTACAGAGTGGCTGTTGGCAATTTACATCCCGCCCATCAGCGTAGCAAGGCTCCCGTTTCTCCATGGCCTGTCCTGCATTTCTGGTTTTGACACTTTATTCAGCATGGCCCTTTTGACCGACGGGAAACGAGCCTTCTTTGTAGCGCTGATTTGCCTTTCCAGGTTGCTTGGTTGGCCAAAAAGGGCGTATGCGTTTTTTCCTGAATATATTCAGGAAAAAACGCATACGCCCTTTTTGGCCAAGGGCATCATGGTCGAGGTGTTGCCGCTTTTCCTGTGCTTTAAAGGCGATTCGAATCTACCTCCTGAAATCTGTTTCCTGCAATTCTGCCTTGCTTTCAAATCCTCTTCGTTGCCTTCCCTCAATATATTTGTGGACGAGAGTTATCATTTATAACTCTGCAGGTTTGTGAATTGCAGTGCCCCTGAGCTCCATTTTTCAACTCGCTTTCTTGGGAGCTGGCTGCAAAAGCGCAGGATTGCTTCAGGCTCTATTCTGGTCCCGAGCGGCAGGCTGAGCCTGTGGTTAATTCTTCTTCCTGATGGGAAAATAGAGTGACCTGTGCCTGTCCCAACACCTAGAGCTAGTGTCTCATTGGTTCCCCCTCTTCCCGTTCATCCTCAGGACAAATTGCAACCTGTACGGAACAGGAGGTTAAAGGTGCTGATTCTCCAAGGAGGGAGATTGCTAGTAAAGCGGCTGGAATGGAGAACCCGAGCACAAGGAGTTGAGAAATGAGGTGCGATTTAGAAACCTTTCCCGATCACACGGTGCACCATCTTCTGGGTTTCTCATGCATGTTTTCGAAGTGGGAAGATGCCCTTGAACCTGGAGATTTGGGACCCATGGGATGGGAACCACGCAGTATTACTTTAAAGGGTCTGCGTTTGCTCACCCAACCTCACGAAACCTCTCAGCCCCAAGAGTGTCCACCCTTATGTCTCAATCAGCTGTGGGTCTATATATGGTCAATCCAGGTGGCATCACAGCCCCTGAACGAATTTAGTAAGAATTTCTTTCTCTTTCCCTGTCTTTGTTTCACGGGTTTTTAAAAGTGATTGATTTTTATAAAGGGGTTTAGCTGCTTTTCACTGCTGTGTTTATGCCGCTTTACACCCACTTGACTCACTTACAGAGAGATATCAATACATAGGTTTTGAGATTCTTACTAGTCAGATATATTCTTGGGCGGTTAATAGGGGGTGTTGAGTCCAGTTCACTGAGCAAGGAGTAGGTCGTGTCTATTACATATTGGGTTTATGGAACGGTATCTGAGCTAATTTGAAACCCTTGTTTTATGCATCACCCCACCTCACCTTTCCCGTTAAGCAGCCATAGTGTGTTTTCTAAACGTGTGCCTCTGTTCTGTTTTGTAATTCAGTTCAAGGTCGCAGTTTTTACATTCCCTCTATAAGTGATATCTTATGATAAGTGTCTTTTTCTGTGTGACTTATTTCACTTAGAATCGTCGTACCTAAATCCACTCATCATGCTGCTACTAGACTTATGACGTTGATTTCATGGCTGAGTGATATTCTATTATATATAAGGACTAATACTTCTTCATCCATTTTTTTCTTTCCTGGGATATTTACGTTGTAACAAAGTAGAGGTTCTTGTCAACAGAGCAGCCCTAAACTTTGGGGTGCCTGTGTCTTGCTGATTTTTAGTTTTCCCAATTTATACGCCCATGAGTGGAAGTGCCCTATGCTCTCTAAGCTGAGTTTTTTAGATGTTTCACGACACACCGTACACTTCTCCAAAATGGCTGTTGGCAATTTACATCCCGCCCATCAGCGTAGCAAGGCTCCCGTTTCTCCATGGCCTGTCCTGCATTTCTGGGTTTGACACTTTATTCAGCATGTCCCTTTTGACCGGTGGGAAGCGAGACTTCTTTGTAGCGCTGATTTGCCTTTCCAGGTTGCTTGGTTGGCCAAAAAGGGCGTATGCGTTTTTTCCTGAATATATTCAGGAAAAAACGCATACGCCCTTTTTGGCCAAGGGCATCATGGTCGAGGTGTTGCCGCTTTTCCTGTGCTTTAAAGGCGATTCGAATCTACCTCCTGAAATCTGTTTCCTGCAATTCTGCCTTGCTTTCAAATCCTCTTCGTTGACTTCCCTCAATATATTTGTGGACGAGAGTTATCATTTATGACTCTGCAGGTTTGTGAATTGCAGTGCCCCTGAGCTCCATTTTTCAACTCGCTTTCCTGGGACCTGGTCGCAAAAGCGCAGGATTGCTTCAGGCCCTATTCTGGTTCCGGGCGGCAGGCTGAGCCTGTGGTTAATTCTTCTTCCTGATGGGAAAATAGAGTGACCTGTGCCTGTCCCAACACCTAGAGCTAGTGTCTCATTGGTTCCCCCTCTTCCCGTTCATCCTCAGGACAAATTGCAACCTGTACGGAACAGGAGGTTAAAGGTGCTGATTCTCCAAGGAGGGAGATTGCTAGTAAAGCAGCTGGAATGGCGAACCCGAGCCCAAGGAGATGAGAAATGAGGTCCCTTTTAGAAACCTTTCCCGATCACACGGTGTACCATCTTCTGGGTTTCTCATGCATGTTTTCGAAGTGGGAAGATGCCCTTGAACCTGGAGATTTGGGACCCATGGGATGGGAACCACGCAGTATTACTTTAAAGGGTCTACGTTTGCTCACCCAACCTCACGAAACCTCTCAGCCCCAAGAGTGTCCACCCTTATGTCTCAATCAGCTGTGGGTCTATATATGGTCAATCCAGGTGGCATCACAGCCCCTGAACGAATTTAGTAAGAATTTCTTTCTCTTTCCCTGTCTTTGTTTCACGGGTTTTTAAAAGTGATTGATTTTTATAAAGGGGTTTAGCTGCTTTTCACTGCTGTGTTTATGCCGCTTTACACCCACTTGACTCACTTTCAGAGAGATATCAATACATAGCTTTTAAGATTCTTACTAGTCAGATATATTCTTGGGCGGTTAATAGGGGGTGTTGAGTCCAGTTCACTGAGCAAGGAGTAGGTCGTGTCTATTACATATTGGGTTTATGGAACGGTATCTGAGCTAATTTGAAACCCTTCTTTTATGCATCACCCCACCTCACCTTTCCCGTTAAGCAGCCATAGTGTGTTTTCTAAACGTGTGACTCTGTTCTCTTTTGTAATTCAGTTCAAGGGTAGAGGTTTTCACATTCCCTCTATAAGTGATATCTTATGATAAGTGTCTTTTTCTGTGTGACTTATTTCACTTAGAATCGTCGTACCTAAATCCACTCATCATGCTGCTACTAGACTTATGACGTTGATTTCATGGCTGAGTGATATTCTATTATACATAAGGACTAATACTTCTTTATCCATTTTTTTCTTTCCTGGGATATTTACGTTGTAACAAAGTGGAGGTTCTTGTCAACAGAGCAGCCCTAAACTTTGGGGTGCCTGTGTCTTGCTGATTTTTAGTTTTCCCAATTTATACGCCCATGAGTGGAAGTGTCCTATGCTCTCTAAGCTGAGTTTTTTAGATGTTTCAGGACACACCGTACAGTTCTCCAGAGTGGCTGTTGGCAATTTACATCCCGCCCATCAGCGTAGCAAGGCTCCCGTTTCTCCATGGCCTGTCCTGCATTTCTGGTTTTGACACTTTATTCAGCATGGCCCTTTTGACCGACGGGAAACGAGCCTTCTTTGTAGCGCTGATTTGCCTTTCCAGGTTGCTTGGTTGGCCAAAAAGGGCGTATGCGTTTTTTCCTGAATATATTCAGGAAAAAACGCATACGCCCTTTTTGGCCAAGGGCATCATGGTCGAGCTGTTGCCGCTTTTCCTGTGCTTTAAAGGCGATTCGAATCTACCTCCTGAAATCTGTTTCCTGCAATTCTGCCTTGCTTTCAAATCCTCTTCGTTGCCTTCCCTCAATATATTTGTGGACGAGAGTTATCATTTATAACTCTGCAGGTTTGTGAATTGCAGTGCCCCTGAGCTCCATTTTTCAACTCGCTTTCTTGGGAGCTGGCTGCAAAAGCGCAGGATTGCTTCAGGCTCTATTCTGGTCCCGAGCGGCAGGCTGAGCCTGTGGTTAATTCTTCTTCCTGATGGGAAAATAGAGTGACCTGTGCCTGTCCCAACACCTAGAGCTAGTGTCTCATTGGTTCCCCCTCTTCCCGTTCATCCTCAGGACAAATTGCAACCTGTACGGAACAGGAGGTTAAAGGTGCTGATTCTCCAAGGAGGGAGATTGCTAGTAAAGCGGCTGGAATGGAGAACCCGAGCACAAGGAGTTGAGAAATGAGGTGCGATTTAGAAACCTTTCCCGATCACACGGTGTACCATCTTCTGGGTTTCTCATGCATGTTTTCGAAGTGGGAAGATGCCCTTGAACCTGGAGATTTGGGACCCATGGGATGGGAACCACGCAGTATTACTTTAAAGGGTCTGCGTTTGCTCACCCAACGTCACGAAACCTCTCAGCCCCAAGAGTGTCCACCCTTATGTCTCAATCAGCTGTGGGTCTATATATGGTCAATCCAGGTGGCCTCACAGCCCCTGAACGAATTTAGTAAGAATTTCTTTCTCTTTCCCTGTCTTTGTTTCACGGGTTTTTAAAAGTGATTGATTTTTATAAAGGGGTTTAGCTGCTTTTCACTGCTGTGTTTATGCCGCTTTACACCCACTTGACTCACTTACAGAGAGATATCAATACATAGGTTTTAACATTCTTACTAGTCAGATATATTCTTGGGTGGTGAATAGGGGGTGTTGAGTCCAGTTCACTGAGCAAGGAGTAGGTCGTGTCTATTACATATTGGGTTTATGGAACGGTATCTGAGCTAATTTGAAACCCTTGTTTTATGCATCACCCCACCTCACCTTTCCCGTTAAGCAGCCATAGTGTGTTTTCTAAACGTGTGCCTCTGTTCTGTTTTGTAATTCAGTTCAAGGTCGCAGTTTTTACATTCCCTCTATAAGTGATATCTTATGATAAGTGTCTTTTTCTGTGTGACTTATTTCACTTAGAATCGTCGTACCTAAATCCACTCATCATGCTGCTACTAGACTTATGACGTTGATTTCATGGCTGAGTGATATTCTATTATATATAAGGACTAATACTTCTTCATCCATTTTTTTCTTTCCTGGGATATTTACGTTGTAACAAAGTAGAGGTTCTTGTCAACAGAGCAGCCCTAAACTTTGGGGTGCCTGTGTCTTGCTGATTTTTAGTTTTCCCAATTTATACGCCCATGAGTGGAAGTGCCCTATGCTCTCTAAGCAGAGGTTTTTAGATGTTTCACGACACACCGTACACTTCTCCAAAATGGCTGTTGGCAATTTACATCCCGCCCATCAGCGTAGCAAGGCTCCCGTTTCTCCATGGCCTGTCCTGCATTTCTGGTTTTGACACTGTATTCAGCATGGCCCTTTTGACCGGTGGGAAGCGAGACTTCTTTGTAGCGCTGATTTGCCTTTCCAGGTTGCTTGGTTGGCCAAAAAGGGCGTATGCGTTTTTTCCTGAATATATTCAGGAAAAAACGCATACGCCCTTTTTGGCCAAGGGCATCATGGTCGAGGTGTTGCCGCTTTTCCTGTGCTTTAAAGGCGATTCGAATCTACCTCCTGAAATCTGTTTCCTGCAATTCTGCCTTGCTTTCAAATCCTCTTCGTTGCCTTCCCTCAATATATTTGTGGACGAGAGTTATCATTTATAACTCTGCAGGTTTGTGAATTGCAGTGCCCCTGAGCTCCATTTTTCAACTCGCTTTCCTGGGACCTGGTCGCAAAAGCGCAGGATTGCTTCAGGCCCTATTCTGGTTCCGGGCGGCAGGCTGAGCCTGTGGTTAATTCTTCTTCCTGATGGGAAAATAGAGTGACCTGTGCCTGTCCCAACACCTAGAGCTAGTGTCTCATTGGTTCCCCCTCTTCCCGTTCATCCTCAGGACAAATTGCAACCTGTACGGAACAGGAGGTTAAAGGTGCTGATTCTCCAAGGAGGGAGATTGCTAGTAAAGCAGCTGGAATGGCGAACCCGAGCCCAAGGAGATGAGAAATGAGGTCCCTTTTAGAAACCTTTCACGATCACACGGTGTACCATCTTCTGGGTTTCTCATGCATGTTTTCGAAGTGGGA
This sequence comes from Balaenoptera borealis, assembly GCF_965194805.1. Lineage (NCBI taxonomy): Eukaryota > Metazoa > Chordata > Mammalia > Artiodactyla > Balaenopteridae > Balaenoptera > Balaenoptera borealis. The sequence continues at coordinate 31,033,874 of NC_138864.1, forward strand.
AGATGCCCTTGAACCTGGAGATTTGGGACCCATGGGATGGGAACCACGCAGTATTACTTTAAAGGGTCTACGTTTGCTCACCCAACCTCACGAAACCTCTCAGCCCCAAGAGTGTCCACCCTTATGTCTCAATCAGCTGTGGGTCTATATATGTTCAATCCAGGTGGCATCACAGCCCCTGAACGAATTTAGTAAGAATTTCTTTCTCTTTCCCTGTCTTTGTTTCACGGGTTTTTAAAAGTGATTGATTTTTATAAAGGGGTTTAGCTGCTTTTCACTGCTGTGTTTATGCCGCTTTACACCCACTTGACTCACTTTCAGAGAGATATCAATACATAGCTTTTAAGATTCTTACTAGTCAGAGATATTCTTGGGCGGTTAATAGGGGGTGTTGAGTCCAGTTCACTGAGCAAGGAGTAGGTCGTGTCTATTACATATTGGGTTTATGGAACGGTCTCTGAGCTAATTTGAAACCCTTGTTTTATGCATCACCCCACCTCACCTTTCCCGTTAAGCAGCCATAGTGTGTTTTCTAAACGTGTGCCTCTGTTCTGTTTTGTAATTCAGTTCAAGGGTAGCGGTTTTCACATTCCCTCTATAAGTGATATCTTATGATAAGTGTCTTTTTCTGTGTGACTTATTTCACTTAGAATTGTCGTACCTAAATCCACTCATCATGCTGCTACTAGACTTATGACGTTGATTTCATGGCTGAGTGATATTCTATTATACATAAGGACTAATACTTCTTTATCCATTTTTTTCTTTCTGGGATATTTACGTTGTAACAAAGTGGAGGTTCTTGTCAACAGAGCAGCCCTAAACTTTGGGGTGCCTGTGTCTTGCTGATTTTTAGTTTTCCCAATTTATACGCCCATGAGTGGAAGTGTCCTATGCTCTCTAAGCTGAGTTTTTTAGATGTTTCAGGACACACCGTACACTTCTACAGAGTGGCTGTTGGCAATTTACATCCCGCCCATCAGCGTAGCAAGGCTCCCGTTTCTCCATGGCCTGTCCTGCATTTCTGGTTTTGACACTTTATTCAGCATGGCCCTTTTGACCGACGGGAAACGAGCCTTCTTTGTAGCGCTGATTTGCCTTTCCAGGTTGCTTGGTTGGCCAAAAAGGGCGTATGCGTTTTTTCCTGAATATATTCAGGAAAAAACGCATACGCCCTTTTTGGCCAAGGGCATCATGGTCGAGGTGTTGCCGCTTTTCCTGTGCTTTAAAGGCGATTCGAATCTACCTCCTGAAATCTGTTTCCTGCAATTCTGCCTTGCTTTCAAATCCTCTTCGTTGCCTTCCCTCAATATATTTGTGGACGAGAGTTATCATTTATAACTCTGCAGGTTTGTGAATTGCAGTGCCCCTGAGCTCCATTTTTCAACTCGCTTTCTTGGGAGCTGGCTGCAAAAGCGCAGGATTGCTTCAGGCTCTATTCTGGTCCCGAGCGGCAGGCTGAGCCTGTGGTTAATTCTTCTTCCTGATGGGAAAATAGAGTGACCTGTGCCTGTCCCAACACCTAGAGCTAGTGTCTCATTGGTTCCCCCTCTTCCCGTTCATCCTCAGGACAAATTGCAACCTGTACGGAACAGGAGGTTAAAGGTGCTGATTCTCCAAGGAGGGAGATTGCTAGTAAAGCGGCTGGAATGGAGAACCCGAGCACAAGGAGTTGAGAAATGAGGTGCGATTTAGAAACCTTTCCCGATCACACGGTGCACCATCTTCTGGGTTTCTCATGCATGTTTTCGAAGTGGGAAGATGCCCTTGAACCTGGAGATTTGGGACCCATGGGATGGGAACCACGCAGTATTACTTTAAAGGGTCTGCGTTTGCTCACCCAACCTCACGAAACCTCTCAGCCCCAAGAGTGTCCACCCTTATGTCTCAATCAGCTGTGGGTCTATATATGGTCAATCCAGGTGGCATCACAGCCCCTGAACGAATTTAGTAAGAATTTCTTTCTCTTTCCCTGTCTTTGTTTCACGGGTTTTTAAAAGTGATTGATTTTTATAAAGGGGTTTAGCTGCTTTTCACTGCTGTGTTTATGCCGCTTTACACCCACTTGACTCACTTACAGAGAGATATCAATACATAGGTTTTGAGATTCTTACTAGTCAGATATATTCTTGGGCGGTTAATAGGGGGTGTTGAGTCCAGTTCACTGAGCAAGGAGTAGGTCGTGTCTATTACATATTGGGTTTATGGAACGGTATCTGAGCTAATTTGAAACCCTTGTTTTATGCATCACCCCACCTCACCTTTCCCGTTAAGCAGCCATAGTGTGTTTTCTAAACGTGTGCCTCTGTTCTGTTTTGTAATTCAGTTCAAGGTCGCAGTTTTTACATTCCCTCTATAAGTGATATCTTATGATAAGTGTCTTTTTCTGTGTGACTTATTTCACTTAGAATCGTCGTACCTAAATCCACTCATCATGCTGCTACTAGACTTATGACGTTGATTTCATGGCTGAGTGATATTCTATTATATATAAGGACTAATACTTCTTCATCCATTTTTTTCTTTCCTGGGATATTTACGTTGTAACAAAGTAGAGGTTCTTGTCAACAGAGCAGCCCTAAACTTTGGGGTGCCTGTGTCTTGCTGATTTTTAGTTTTCCCAATTTATACGCCCATGAGTGGAAGTGCCCTATGCTCTCTAAGCTGAGTTTTTTAGATGTTTCACGACACACCGTACACTTCTCCAAAATGGCTGTTGGCAATTTACATCCCGCCCATCAGCGTAGCAAGGCTCCCGTTTCTCCATGGCCTGTCCTGCATTTCTGGGTTTGACACTTTATTCAGCATGTCCCTTTTGACCGGTGGGAAGCGAGACTTCTTTGTAGCGCTGATTTGCCTTTCCAGGTTGCTTGGTTGGCCAAAAAGGGCGTATGCGTTTTTTCCTGAATATATTCAGGAAAAAACGCATACGCCCTTTTTGGCCAAGGGCATCATGGTCGAGGTGTTGCCGCTTTTCCTGTGCTTTAAAGGCGATTCGAATCTACCTCCTGAAATCTGTTTCCTGCAATTCTGCCTTGCTTTCAAATCCTCTTCGTTGACTTCCCTCAATATATTTGTGGACGAGAGTTATCATTTATGACTCTGCAGGTTTGTGAATTGCAGTGCCCCTGAGCTCCATTTTTCAACTCGCTTTCCTGGGACCTGGTCGCAAAAGCGCAGGATTGCTTCAGGCCCTATTCTGGTTCCGGGCGGCAGGCTGAGCCTGTGGTTAATTCTTCTTCCTGATGGGAAAATAGAGTGACCTGTGCCTGTCCCAACACCTAGAGCTAGTGTCTCATTGGTTCCCCCTCTTCCCGTTCATCCTCAGGACAAATTGCAACCTGTACGGAACAGGAGGTTAAAGGTGCTGATTCTCCAAGGAGGGAGATTGCTAGTAAAGCAGCTGGAATGGCGAACCCGAGCCCAAGGAGATGAGAAATGAGGTCCCTTTTAGAAACCTTTCCCGATCACACGGTGTACCATCTTCTGGGTTTCTCATGCATGTTTTCGAAGTGGGAAGATGCCCTTGAACCTGGAGATTTGGGACCCATGGGATGGGAACCACGCAGTATTACTTTAAAGGGTCTACGTTTGCTCACCCAACCTCACGAAACCTCTCAGCCCCAAGAGTGTCCACCCTTATGTCTCAATCAGCTGTGGGTCTATATATGGTCAATCCAGGTGGCATCACAGCCCCTGAACGAATTTAGTAAGAATTTCTTTCTCTTTCCCTGTCTTTGTTTCACGGGTTTTTAAAAGTGATTGATTTTTATAAAGGGGTTTAGCTGCTTTTCACTGCTGTGTTTATGCCGCTTTACACCCACTTGACTCACTTTCAGAGAGATATCAATACATAGCTTTTAAGATTCTTACTAGTCAGATATATTCTTGGGCGGTTAATAGGGGGTGTTGAGTCCAGTTCACTGAGCAAGGAGTAGGTCGTGTCTATTACATATTGGGTTTATGGAACGGTATCTGAGCTAATTTGAAACCCTTCTTTTATGCATCACCCCACCTCACCTTTCCCGTTAAGCAGCCATAGTGTGTTTTCTAAACGTGTGACTCTGTTCTCTTTTGTAATTCAGTTCAAGGGTAGAGGTTTTCACATTCCCTCTATAAGTGATATCTTATGATAAGTGTCTTTTTCTGTGTGACTTATTTCACTTAGAATCGTCGTACCTAAATCCACTCATCATGCTGCTACTAGACTTATGACGTTGATTTCATGGCTGAGTGATATTCTATTATACATAAGGACTAATACTTCTTTATCCATTTTTTTCTTTCCTGGGATATTTACGTTGTAACAAAGTGGAGGTTCTTGTCAACAGAGCAGCCCTAAACTTTGGGGTGCCTGTGTCTTGCTGATTTTTAGTTTTCCCAATTTATACGCCCATGAGTGGAAGTGTCCTATGCTCTCTAAGCTGAGTTTTTTAGATGTTTCAGGACACACCGTACAGTTCTCCAGAGTGGCTGTTGGCAATTTACATCCCGCCCATCAGCGTAGCAAGGCTCCCGTTTCTCCATGGCCTGTCCTGCATTTCTGGTTTTGACACTTTATTCAGCATGGCCCTTTTGACCGACGGGAAACGAGCCTTCTTTGTAGCGCTGATTTGCCTTTCCAGGTTGCTTGGTTGGCCAAAAAGGGCGTATGCGTTTTTTCCTGAATATATTCAGGAAAAAACGCATACGCCCTTTTTGGCCAAGGGCATCATGGTCGAGCTGTTGCCGCTTTTCCTGTGCTTTAAAGGCGATTCGAATCTACCTCCTGAAATCTGTTTCCTGCAATTCTGCCTTGCTTTCAAATCCTCTTCGTTGCCTTCCCTCAATATATTTGTGGACGAGAGTTATCATTTATAACTCTGCAGGTTTGTGAATTGCAGTGCCCCTGAGCTCCATTTTTCAACTCGCTTTCTTGGGAGCTGGCTGCAAAAGCGCAGGATTGCTTCAGGCTCTATTCTGGTCCCGAGCGGCAGGCTGAGCCTGTGGTTAATTCTTCTTCCTGATGGGAAAATAGAGTGACCTGTGCCTGTCCCAACACCTAGAGCTAGTGTCTCATTGGTTCCCCCTCTTCCCGTTCATCCTCAGGACAAATTGCAACCTGTACGGAACAGGAGGTTAAAGGTGCTGATTCTCCAAGGAGGGAGATTGCTAGTAAAGCGGCTGGAATGGAGAACCCGAGCACAAGGAGTTGAGAAATGAGGTGCGATTTAGAAACCTTTCCCGATCACACGGTGTACCATCTTCTGGGTTTCTCATGCATGTTTTCGAAGTGGGAAGATGCCCTTGAACCTGGAGATTTGGGACCCATGGGATGGGAACCACGCAGTATTACTTTAAAGGGTCTGCGTTTGCTCACCCAACCTCACGAAACCTCTCAGCCCCAAGAGTGTCCACCCTTATGTCTCAATCAGCTGTGGGTCTATATATGGTCAATCCAGGTGGCATCACAGCCCCTGAACGAATTTAGTAAGAATTTCTTTCTCTTTCCCTGTCTTTGTTTCACGGGTTTTTAAAAGTGATTGATTTTTATAAAGGGGTTTAGCTGCTTTTCACTGCTGTGTTTATGCCGCTTTACACCCACTTGACTCACTTACAGAGAGATATCAATACATAGGTTTTGAGATTCTTACTAGTCAGATATATTCTTGGGCGGTTAATAGGGGGTGTTGAGTCCAGTTCACTGAGCAAGGAGTAGGTCGTGTCTATTACATATTGGGTTTATGGAACGGTATCTGAGCTAATTTGAAACCCTTGTTTTATGCATCACCCCACCTCACCTTTCCCGTTAAGCAGCCATAGTGTGTTTTCTAAACGTGTGCCTCTGTTCTGTTTTGTAATTCAGTTCAAGGTCGCAGTTTTTACATTCCCTCTATAAGTGATATCTTATGATAAGTGTCTTTTTCTGTGTGACTTATTTCACTTAGAATCGTCGTACCTAAATCCACTCATCATGCTGCTACTAGACTTATGACGTTGATTTCATGGCTGAGTGATATTCTATTATATATAAGGACTAATACTTCTTCATCCATTTTTTTCTTTCCTGGGATATTTACGTTGTAACAAAGTAGAGGTTCTTGTCAACAGAGCAGCCCTAAACTTTGGGGTGCCTGTGTCTTGCTGATTTTTAGTTTTCCCAATTTATACGCCCATGAGTGGAAGTGCCCTATGCTCTCTAAGCTGAGTTTTTTAGATGTTTCACGACACACCGTACACTTCTCCAAAATGGCTGTTGGCAATTTACATCCCGCCCATCAGCGTAGCAAGGCTCCCGTTTCTCCATGGCCTGTCCTGCATTTCTGGGTTTGACAGTTTATTCAGCATGGCCCTTTTGACCGGTGGGAAGCGAGACTTCTTTGTAGCGCTGATTTGCCTTTCCAGGTTGCTTGGTTGGCCAAAAAGGGCGTATGCGTTTTTTCCTGAATATATTCAGGAAAAAACGCATACGCCCTTTTTGGCCAAGGGCATCATGGTCGAGGTTTTGCCGCTTTTCCTGTGCTTTAAAGGCGATTCGAATCTACCTCCTGAAATCTGTTTCCTGCAATTCTGCCTTGCTTTCAAATCCTCTTCGTTGACTTCCCTCAATATATTTGTGGACGAGAGTTATCATTTATGACTCTGCAGGTTTGTGAATTGCAGTGCCCCTGAGCTCCATTTTTCAACTCGCTTTCCTGGGACCTGGTCGCAAAAGCGCAGGATTGCTTCAGGCCCTATTCTGGTTCCGGGCGGCAGGCTGAGCCTGTGGTTAATTCTTCTTCCTGATGGGAAAATAGAGTGACCTGTGCCTGTCCCAACACCTAGAGCTAGTGTCTCATTGGTTCCCCCTCTTCCCGTTCATCCTCAGGACAAATTGCAACCTGTACGGAACAGGAGGTTAAAGGTGCTGATTCTCCAAGGAGGGAGATTGCTAGTAAAGCAGCTGGAATGGCGAACCCGAGCCCTAGGAGATGAGAAATGAGGTCCCTTTTAGAAACCTTTCCCGATCACACGGTGTACCATCTTCTGGGTTTCTCATGCATGTTTTCGAAGTGGGAAGATGCCCTTGAACCTGGAGATTTGGGACCCATGGGATGGGAACCACGCAGTATTACTTTAAAGGGTCTACGTTTGCTCACCCAACCTCACGAAACCTCTCAGCCCCAAGAGTGTCCACCCTTATGTCTCAATCAGCTGTGGGTCTATATATGGTCAATCCAGGTGGCATCACAGCCCCTGAACGAATTTAGTAAGAATTTCTTTCTCTTTCCCTGTCTTTGTTTCACGGGTTTTTAAAAGTGATTGATTTTTATAAAGGGGTTTAGCTGCTTTTCACTGCTGTGTTTATGCCGCTTTACACCCACTTGACTCACTTTCAGAGAGATATCAATACATAGCTTTTAAGATTCTTACTAGTCAGATATATTCTTGGGCGGTTAATAGGGGGTGTTGAGTCCAGTTCACTGAGCAAGGAGTAGGTCGTGTCTATTACATATTGGGTTTATGGAACGGTATCTGAGCTAATTTGAAACCCTTCTTTTATGCATCACCCCACCTCACCTTTCCCGTTAAGCAGCCATAGTGTGTTTTCTAAACGTGTGACTCTGTTCTCTTTTGTAATTCAGTTCAAGGGTAGCGGTTTTCACATTCCCTCTATAAGTGATATCTTATGATAAGTGTCTTTTTCTGTGTGACTTATTTCACTTAGAATCGTCGTACCTAAATCCACTCATCATGCTGCTACTAGACTTATGACGTTGATTTCATGGCTGAGTGATATTCTATTATACATAAGGACTAATACTTCTTTATCCATTTTTTTCTTTCCTGGGATATTTACGTTGTAACAAAGTGGAGGTTCTTGTCAACAGAGCAGCCCTAAACTTTGGGGTGCCTGTGTCTTGCTGATTTTTAGTTTTCCCAATTTATACGCCCATGAGTGGAAGTGTCCTATGCTCTCTAAGCTGAGTTTTTTAGATGTTTCAGTACACACCGTACACTTCTCCAGAGTGGCTGTTGGCAATTTACATCCCGCCCATCAGCGTAGCAAGGCTCCCGTTTCTCCATGGCCTGTCCTGCATTTCTGGTTTTGACACTTTATTCAGCATGGCCCTTTTGACCGTCGGGAAACGAGCCTTCTTTGTAGCGCTGATTTGCCTTTCCAGGTTGCTTGGTTGGCCAAAAAGGGCGTATGCGTTTTTTCCTGAATATATTCAGGAAAAAACGCATACGCCCTTTTTGGCCAAGGGCATCATGGTCGAGGTGTTGCCGCTTTTCCTGTGCTTTAAAGGCGATTCGAATCTACCTCCTGAAATCTGTTTCCTGCAATTCTGCCTTGCTTTCAAATCCTCTTCGTTGCCTTCCCTCAATATATTTGTGGACGAGAGTTATCATTTATAACTCTGCAGGTTTGTGAATTGCAGTGCCCCTGAGCTCCATTTTTCAACTCGCTTTCTTGGGAGCTGGCTGCAAATGCGCAGGATTGCTTCAGGCTCTATTCTGGTCCCGAGCGGCAGGCTGAGCCTGTGGTTAATTCTTCTTCCTGATGGGAAAATAGAGTGACCTGTGCCTGTCCCAACACCTAGAGCTAGTCTCTCATTGGTTCCCCCTCTTCCCGTTCATCCTCAGGACAAATTGCAACCTGTACGGAACAGGAGGTTAAAGGTGCTGATTCTCCAAGGAGGGAGATTGCTAGTAAAGCAGCTGGAATGGCGAACCCGAGCCCAAGGAGATGAGAAATGAGGTGCGATTTAGAAACCTTTCCCGATCACACGGTGTACCATCTTCTGGGTTTCTCATGCATGTTTTCCATGTAGGAAGATGCCCTTGAACCTGGAGATTTGGGACCCATGGGATGGGAACAATGCAGTATTACTTTAAAGGGTCTGCGTTTGCTCACCCAACCTCACGAAACCTCTCAGCCCTAAGAGTGTCCACCCTTATGTCTCAATCAGCTGTGGGTCTAGGTATGGTCAATCCAAGTGGCATCACAGCCCGTGAGCGAATTTAGTAGGAATTTCTCTCTCTTTCACTGTCTTTGTTTCACGGGTTTTTAAAAGTGATTGATTTTTATAAAGGGGTTTAGATGCTTTTCACTGCTGTGTTTATGCCGCTTTACACCCACTTGACTTACTTACAGAGAGATATCAATACATAGCTTTTAAGATTCTTACCAATCAGATATATTCTTGGGCGGTGAATAGGGGGTGTGGAGTCCAGTTCACAGAGCAAGGTGTAGGTCGTATCTATTACATATTGGGTTTATGGAACGGTTTCTGAGCTAATTTGAAACCCTTGTTTTATGCATCACCCCACCTCACCTTTCCCGTTAAGCAGCCATAGTGTGTTTTCTAAACGTGTGACTCTGTTCTCTTTTGTAATTCAGTTCAAGGGTAGCGGTTTTCACATTCCCTCTATAAGTGATATCTTATGATAAGTGTCTTTTTCTGTGTGAATTATTTCACTGAGAATCGTCGTACCTAAATCCACTCATCATGCTGCTACTAGACTTATGACGTTGATTTCATGGCTGAGTGATATTCTATTATACATAAGGACTAATACTTCTTTATCCATTTTTTTCTTTCCTGGGATATTTACGTTGTAACAAAGTGGAGGTTCTTGTCAACAGAGCAGCCCTAAACTTTGGGGTGCCTGTGTCTTGCTGATTTTTAGTTTTCCCAATTTATACGCCCATGAGTGGAAGTGTCCTATGCTCTCTAAGCTGAGTTTTTTAGATGTTTCAGGACACACCGTACAGTTCTCCAGAGTGGCTGTTGGCAATTTACATCCCGCCCATCAGCGTAGCAAGGCTCCCGTTTCTCCATGGCCTGTCCTGCATTTCTGGTTTTGACACTTTATTCAGCATGGCCCTTTTGACCGACGGGAAACGAGCCTTCTTTGTAGCGCTGATTTGCCTTTCCAGGTTGCTTGGTTGGCCAAAAAGGGCGTATGCGTTTTTTCCTGAATATATTCAGGAAAAAACGCATACGCCCTTTTTGGCCAAGGGCATCATGGTCGAGCTGTTGCCGCTTTTCCTGTGCTTTAAAGGCGATTCGAATCTACCTCCTGAAATCTGTTTCCTGCAATTCTGCCTTGCTTTCAAATCCTCTTCGTTGCCTTCCCTCAATATATTTGTGGACGAGAGTTATCATTTATAACTCTGCAGGTTTGTGAATTGCAGTGCCCCTGAGCTCCATTTTTCAACTCGCTTTCTTGGGAGCTGGCTGCAAAAGCGCAGGATTGCTTCAGGCTCTATTCTGGTCCCGAGCGGCAGGCTGAGCCTGTGGTTAATTCTTCTTCCTGATGGGAAAATAGAGTGACCTGTGCCTGTCCCAACACCTAGAGCTAGTGTCTCATTGGTTCCCCCTCTTCCCGTTCATCCTCAGGACAAATTGCAACCTGTACGGAACAGGAGGTTAAAGGTGCTGATTCTCCAAGGAGGGAGATTGCTAGTAAAGCGGCTGGAATGGAGAACCCGAGCACAAGGAGTTGAGAAATGAGGTGCGATTTAGAAACCTTTCCCGATCACACGGTGTACCATCTTCTGGGTTTCTCATGCATGTTTTCGAAGTGGGAAGATGCCCTTGAACCTGGAGATTTGGGACCCATGGGATGGGAACCACGCAGTATTACTTTAAAGGGTCTGCGTTTGCTCACCCAACCTCACGAAACCTCTCAGCCCCAAGAGTGTCCACCCTTATGTCTCAATCAGCTGTGGGTCTATATATGGTCAATCCAGGTGGCATCACAGCCCCTGAACGAATTTAGTAAGAATTTCTTTCTCTTTCCCTGTCTTTGTTTCACGGGTTTTTAAAAGTGATTGATTTTTATAAAGGGGTTTAGCTGCTTTTCACTGCTGTGTTTATGCCGCTTTACACCCACTTGACTCACTTACAGAGAGATATCAATACATAGGTTTTGAGATTCTTACTAGTCAGATATATTCTTGGGCGGTTAATAGGGGGTGTTGAGTCCAGTTCACTGAGCAAGGAGTAGGTCGTGTCTATTACATATTGGGTTTATGGAACGGTATCTGAGCTAATTTGAAACCCTTGTTTTATGCATCACCCCACCTCACCTTTCCCGTTAAGCAGCCATAGTGTGTTTTCTAAACGTGTGCCTCTGTTCTGTTTTGTAATTCAGTTCAAGGTCGCAGTTTTTACATTCCCTCTATAAGTGATATCTTATGATAAGTGTCTTTTTCTGTGTGACTTATTTCACTTAGAATCGTCGTACCTAAATCCACTCATCATGCTGCTACTAGACTTATGACGTTGATTTCATGGCTGAGTGATATTCTATTATATATAAGGACTAATACTTCTTCATCCATTTTTTTCTTTCCTGGGATATTTACGTTGTAACAAAGTAGAGGTTCTTGTCAACAGAGCAGCCCTAAACTTTGGGGTGCCTGTGTCTTGCTGATTTTTAGTTTTCCCAATTTATACGCCCATGAGTGGAAGTGCCCTATGCTCTCTAAGCTGAGTTTTTTAGATGTTTCACGACACACCGTACACTTCTCCAAAATGGCTGTTGGCAATTTACATCCCGCCCATCAGCGTAGCAAGGCTCCCGTTTCTCCATGGCCTGTCCTGCATTTCTGGGTTTGACAGTTTATTCAGCATGGCCCTTTTGACCGGTGGGAAGCGAGACTTCTTTGTAGCGCTGATTTGCCTTTCCAGGTTGCTTGGTTGGCCAAAAAGGGCGTATGCGTTTTTTCCTGAATATATTCAGGAAAAAACGCATACGCCCTTTTTGGCCAAGGGCATCATGGTCGAGGTTTTGCCGCTTTTCCTGTGCTTTAAAGGCGATTCGAATCTACCTCCTGAAATCTGTTTCCTGCAATTCTGCCTTGCTTTCAAATCCTCTTCGTTGACTTCCCTCAATATATTTGTGGACGAGAGTTATCATTTATGACTCTGCAGGTTTGTGAATTGCAGTGCCCCTGAGCTCCATTTTTCAACTCGCTTTCCTGGGACCTGGTCGCAAAAGCGCAGGATTGCTTCAGGCCCTATTCTGGTTCCGGGCGGCAGGCTGAGCCTGTGGTTAATTCTTCTTCCTGATGGGAAAATAGAGTGACCTGTGCCTGTCCCAACACCTAGAGCTAGTGTCTCATTGGTTCCCCCTCTTCCCGTTCATCCTCAGGACAAATTGCAACCTGTACGGAACAGGAGGTTAAAGGTGCTGATTCTCCAAGGAGGGAGATTGCTAGTAAAGCAGCTGGAATGGCGAACCCGAGCCCTAGGAGATGAGAAATGAGGTCCCTTTTAGAAACCTTTCCCGATCACACGGTGTACCATCTTCTGGGTTTCTCATGCATGTTTTCGAAGTGGGAAGATGCCCTTGAACCTGGAGATTTGGGACCCATGGGATGGGAACCACGCAGTATTACTTTAAAGGGTCTACGTTTGCTCACCCAACCTCACGAAACCTCTCAGCCCCAAGAGTGTCCACCCTTATGTCTCAATCAGCTGTGGGTCTATATATGGTCAATCCAGGTGGCATCACAGCCCCTGAACGAATTTAGTAAGAATTTCTTTCTCTTTCCCTGTCTTTGTTTCACGGGTTTTTAAAAGTGATTGATTTTTATAAAGGGGTTTAGATGCTTTTCACTGCTGTGTTTATGCCGCTTTACACCCACTTGACTTACTTACAGAGAGATATCAATACATAGCTTTTAAGATTCTTACCAATCAGATATATTCTTGGGCGGTGAATAGGGGGTGTGGAGTCCAGTTCACAGAGCAAGGTGTAGGTCGTATCTATTACATATTGGGTTTATGGAACGGTTTCTGAGCTAATTTGAAACCCTTGTTTTATGCATCACCCCACCTCACCTTTCCCGTTAAGCAGCCATAGTGTGTTTTCTAAACGTGTGACTCTGTTCTCTTTTGTAATTCAGTTCAAGGGTAGCGGTTTTCACATTCCCTCTATAAGTGATATCTTATGATAAGTGTCTTTTTCTGTGTGAATTATTTCACTGAGAATCGTCGTACCTAAATCCACTCATCATGCTGCTACTAGACTTATGACGTTGATTTCATGGCTGAGTGATATTCTATTATACATAAGGACTAATACTTCTTTATCCATTTTTTTCTTTCCTGGGATATTTACGTTGTAACAAAGTGGAGGTTCTTGTCAACAGAGCAGCCCTAAACTTTGGGGTGCCTGTGTCTTGCTGATTTTTAGTTTTCCCAATTTATACGCCCATGAGTGGAAGTGTCCTATGCTCTCTAAGCTGAGTTTTTTAGATGTTTCAGGACACACCGTACAGTTCTCCAGAGTGGCTGTTGGCAATTTACATCCCGCCCATCAGCGTAGCAAGGCTCCCGTTTCTCCATGGCCTGTCCTGCATTTCTGGTTTTGACACTTTATTCAGCATGGCCCTTTTGACCGACGGGAAACGAGCCTTCTTTGTAGCGCTGATTTGCCTTTCCAGGTTGCTTGGTTGGCCAAAAAGGGCGTATGCGTTTTTTCCTGAATATATTCAGGAAAAAACGCATACGCCCTTTTTGGCCAAGGGCATCATGGTCGAGCTGTTGCCGCTTTTCCTGTGCTTTAAAGGCGATTCGAATCTACCTCCTGAAATCTGTTTCCTGCAATTCTGCCTTGCTTTCAAATCCTCTTCGTTGCCTTCCCTCAATATATTTGTGGACGAGAGTTATCATTTATAACTCTGCAGGTTTGTGAATTGCAGTGCCCCTGAGCTCCATTTTTCAACTCGCTTTCTTGGGAGCTGGCTGCAAAAGCGCAGGATTGCTTCAGGCTCTATTCTGGTCCCGAGCGGCAGGCTGAGCCTGTGGTTAATTCTTCTTCCTGATGGGAAAATAGAGTGACCTGTGCCTGTCCCAACACCTAGAGCTAGTGTCTCATTGGTTCCCCCTCTTCCCGTTCATCCTCAGGACAAATTGCAACCTGTACGGAACAGGAGGTTAAAGGTGCTGATTCTCCAAGGAGGGAGATTGCTAGTAAAGCGGCTGGAATGGAGAACCCGAGCACAAGGAGTTGAGAAATGAGGTGCGATTTAGAAACCTTTCCCGATCACACGGTGTACCATCTTCTGGGTTTCTCATGCATGTTTTCGAAGTGGGAAGATGCCCTTGAACCTGGAGATTTGGGACCCATGGGATGGGAACCACGCAGTATTACTTTAAAGGGTCTGCGTTTGCTCACCCAACCTCACGAAACCTCTCAGCCCCAAGAGTGTCCACCCTTATGTCTCAATCAGCTGTGGGTCTATATATGGTCAATCCAGGTGGCATCACAGCCCCTGAACGAATTTAGTAAGAATTTCTTTCTCTTTCCCTGTCTTTGTTTCACGGGTTTTTAAAAGTGATTGATTTTTATAAAGGGGTTTAGCTGCTTTTCACTGCTGTGTTTATGCCGCTTTACACCCACTTGACTCACTTACAGAGAGATATCAATACATAGGTTTTGAGATTCTTACTAGTCAGATATATTCTTGGGCGGTTAATAGGGGGTGTTGAGTCCAGTTCACTGAGCAAGGAGTAGGTCGTGTCTATTACATATTGGGTTTATGGAACGGTATCTGAGCTAATTTGAAACCCTTGTTTTATGCATCACCCCACCTCACCTTTCCCGTTAAGCAGCCATAGTGTGTTTTCTAAACGTGTGCCTCTGTTCTGTTTTGTAATTCAGTTCAAGGTCGCAGTTTTTACATTCCCTCTATAAGTGATATCTTATGATAAGTGTCTTTTTCTGTGTGACTTATTTCACTTAGAATCGTCGTACCTAAATCCACTCATCATGCTGCTACTAGACTTATGACGTTGATTTCATGGCTGAGTGATATTCTATTATATATAAGGACTAATACTTCTTCATCCATTTTTTTCTTTCCTGGGATATTTACGTTGTAACAAAGTAGAGGTTCTTGTCAACAGAGCAGCCCTAAACTTTGGGGTGCCTGTGTCTTGCTGATTTTTAGTTTTCCCAATTTATACGCCCATGAGTGGAAGTGCCCTATGCTCTCTAAGCTGAGTTTTTTAGATGTTTCACGACACACCGTACACTTCTCCAAAATGGCTGTTGGCAATTTACATCCCGCCCATCAGCGTAGCAAGGCTCCCGTTTCTCCATGGCCTGTCCTGCATTTCTGGGTTTGACAGTTTATTCAGCATGGCCCTTTTGACCGGTGGGAAGCGAGACTTCTTTGTAGCGCTGATTTGCCTTTCCAGGTTGCTTGGTTGGCCAAAAAGGGCGTATGCGTTTTTTCCTGAATATATTCAGGAAAAAACGCATACGCCCTTTTTGGCCAAGGGCATCATGGTCGAGGTTTTGCCGCTTTTCCTGTGCTTTAAAGGCGATTCGAATCTACCTCCTGAAATCTGTTTCCTGCAATTCTGCCTTGCTTTCAAATCCTCTTCGTTGACTTCCCTCAATATATTTGTGGACGAGAGTTATCATTTATGACTCTGCAGGTTTGTGAATTGCAGTGCCCCTGAGCTCCATTTTTCAACTCGCTTTCCTGGGACCTGGTCGCAAAAGCGCAGGATTGCTTCAGGCCCTATTCTGGTTCCGGGCGGCAGGCTGAGCCTGTGGTTAATTCTTCTTCCTGATGGGAAAATAGAGTGACCTGTGCCTGTCCCAACACCTAGAGCTAGTGTCTCATTGGTTCCCCCTCTTCCCGTTCATCCTCAGGACAAATTGCAACCTGTACGGAACAGGAGGTTAAAGGTGCTGATTCTCCAAGGAGGGAGATTGCTAGTAAAGCAGCTGGAATGGCGAACCCGAGCCCTAGGAGATGAGAAATGAGGTCCCTTTTAGAAACCTTTCCCGATCACACGGTGTACCATCTTCTGGGTTTCTCATGCATGTTTTCGAAGTGGGAAGATGCCCTTGAACCTGGAGATTTGGGACCCATGGGATGGGAACCACGCAGTATTACTTTAAAGGGTCTACGTTTGCTCACCCAACCTCACGAAACCTCTCAGCCCCAAGAGTGTCCACCCTTATGTCTCAATCAGCTGTGGGTCTATATATGGTCAATCCAGGTGGCATCACAGCCCCTGAACGAATTTAGTAAGAATTTCTTTCTCTTTCCCTGTCTTTGTTTCACGGGTTTTTAAAAGTGATTGATTTTTATAAAGGGGTTTAGCTGCTTTTCACTGCTGTGTTTATGCCGCTTTACACCCACTTGACTCACTTTCAGAGAGATATCAATACATAGCTTTTAAGATTCTTACTAGTCAGATATATTCTTGGGCGGTTAATAGGGGGTGTTGAGTCCAGTTCACTGAGCAAGGAGTAGGTCGTGTCTATTACATATTGGGTTTATGGAACGGTATCTGAGCTAATTTGAAACCCTTCTTTTATGCATCACCCCACCTCACCTTTCCCGTTAAGCAGCCATAGTGTGTTTTCTAAACGTGTGACTCTGTTCTCTTTTGTAATTCAGTTCAAGGGTAGCGGTTTTCACATTCCCTCTATAAGTGATATCTTATGATAAGTGTCTTTTTCTGTGTGACTTATTTCACTTAGAATCGTCGTACCTAAATCCACTCATCATGCTGCTACTAGACTTATGACGTTGATTTCATGGCTGAGTGATATTCTATTATACATAAGGACTAATACTTCTTTATCCATTTTTTTCTTTCCTGGGATATTTACGTTGTAACAAAGTGGAGGTTCTTGTCAACAGAGCAGCCCTAAACTTTGGGGTGCCTGTGTCTTGCTGATTTTTAGTTTTCCCAATTTATACGCCCATGAGTGGAAGTGTCCTATGCTCTCTAAGCTGAGTTTTTTAGATGTTTCAGTACACACCGTACACTTCTCCAGAGTGGCTGTTGGCAATTTACATCCCGCCCATCAGCGTAGCAAGGCTCCCGTTTCTCCATGGCCTGTCCTGCATTTCTGGTTTTGACACTTTATTCAGCATGGCCCTTTTGACCGTCGGGAAACGAGCCTTCTTTGTAGCGCTGATTTGCCTTTCCAGGTTGCTTGGTTGGCCAAAAAGGGCGTATGCGTTTTTTCCTGAATATATTCAGGAAAAAACGCATACGCCCTTTTTGGCCAAGGGCATCATGGTCGAGGTGTTGCCGCTTTTCCTGTGCTTTAAAGGCGATTCGAATCTACCTCCTGAAATCTGTTTCCTGCAATTCTGCCTTGCTTTCAAATCCTCTTCGTTGCCTTCCCTCAATATATTTGTGGACGAGAGTTATCATTTATAACTCTGCAGGTTTGTGAATTGCAGTGCCCCTGAGCTCCATTTTTCAACTCGCTTTCTTGGGAGCTGGCTGCAAATGCGCAGGATTGCTTCAGGCTCTATTCTGGTCCCGAGCGGCAGGCTGAGCCTGTGGTTAATTCTTCTTCCTGATGGGAAAATAGAGTGACCTGTGCCTGTCCCAACACCTAGAGCTAGTCTCTCATTGGTTCCCCCTCTTCCCGTTCATCCTCAGGACAAATTGCAACCTGTACGGAACAGGAGGTTAAAGGTGCTGATTCTCCAAGGAGGGAGATTGCTAGTAAAGCAGCTGGAATGGCGAACCCGAGCCCAAGGAGATGAGAAATGAGGTGCGATTTAGAAACCTTTCCCGATCACACGGTGTACCATCTTCTGGGTTTCTCATGCATGTTTTCCATGTAGGAAGATGCCCTTGAACCTGGAGATTTGGGACCCATGGGATGGGAACAATGCAGTATTACTTTAAAGGGTCTGCGTTTGCTCACCCAACCTCACGAAACCTCTCAGCCCTAAGAGTGTCCACCCTTATGTCTCAATCAGCTGTGGGTCTAGGTATGGTCAATCCAAGTGGCATCACAGCCCGTGAGCGAATTTAGTAGGAATTTCTCTCTCTTTCACTGTCTTTGTTTCACGGGTTTTTAAAAGTGATTGATTTTTATAAAGGGGTTTAGATGCTTTTCACTGCTGTGTTTATGCCGCTTTACACCCACTTGACTTACTTACAGAGAGATATCAATACATAGCTTTTAAGATTCTTACCAATCAGATATATTCTTGGGCGGTGAATAGGGGGTGTGGAGTCCAGTTCACAGAGCAAGGTGTAGGTCGTATCTATTACATATTGGGTTTATGGAACGGTTTCTGAGCTAATTTGAAACCCTTGTTTTATGCATCACCCCACCTCACCTTTCCCGTTAAGCAGCCATAGTGTGTTTTCTAAACGTGTGACTCTGTTCTCTTTTGTAATTCAGTTCAAGGGTAGCGGTTTTCACATTCCCTCTATAAGTGATATCTTATGATAAGTGTCTTTTTCTGTGTGAATTATTTCACTGAGAATCGTCGTACCTAAATCCACTCATCATGCTGCTACTAGACTTATGACGTTGATTTCATGGCTGAGTGATATTCTATTATACATAAGGACTAATACTTCTTTATCCATTTTTTTCTTTCCTGGGATATTTACGTTGTAACAAAGTGGAGGTTCTTGTCAACAGAGCAGCCCTAAACTTTGGGGTGCCTGTGTCTTGCTGATTTTTAGTTTTCCCAATTTATACGCCCATGAGTGGAAGTGTCCTATGCTCTCTAAGCTGAATTTTTTAGATGTTTCAGGACACACCGTACAGTTCTCCAGAGTGGCTGTTGGCAATTTACATCCCGCCCATCAGCGTAGCAAGGCTCCCGTTTCTCCATGGCCTGTCCTGCATTTCTGGTTTTGATAGTTTATTCAGCATGGCCCTTTTGACCGATGGGAAGCGAGACTTCTTTGTAGCGCTGATTTGTCTTTCCAGGTTGCTTGGTTGGCCAAAAAGGGCGTATGCGTTTTTTCCTGAATATATTCAGGAAAAAACGCATACGCCCTTTTTGGCCAAGGGCATCATGGTCGAGGTATTGCCGCTTTTCCTGTGCTTTCAAGGCGATTCGAATCTACCTCCTGAAATCTGTTTCCTGCAATTCTGCCTTGCTTTCAAAACTTCTTCGTTGCCTTGCCTCAATATATTTGTGGACGAGAGTTATCATTTATAACTCTGCAGGTTTGTGAATTGCAGTGCCCCTGAGCTCCATTTTCCAACTCGCTTTCTTGGGAGCTGGCTGCAAAAGCACAGGATTGCTTCAGGCTCTATTCTGGTCCCGAGCGGCAGGCTGAGCCTGTGGTTAATTCTTCTTCCTGATGGGAAAATAGAGTGACCTGTGCCTGTCCCAACACCTAGAGCTAGTGTCTCATTGGTTCCCCCTCTTCCCGTTCATCCTCAGGACAAATTGCAACCTGTACGGAACAGGAGGTTAAAGGTGCTGATTCTCCAAGGAGGGAGATTGCTAGTAAAGCAGCTGGAATGGAGAACCCGAGCACAAGGAGTTGAGAAATGAGGTGCGATTTAGAAACCTTTCCCGATCACACGGTGCACCATCTTCTGGGTTTCTCATGCATGTTTTCGAAGTGGGAAGATGCCCTTGAACCTGGAGATTCGGGACCCATGGGATGGGAACCAGGCAGTATTACTTTAAAGGGTCTGCGTTTGCTCACCCAACCTCACGAAACCTCTCAGCCCCAAGAGTGTCCACCCTTATGTCTCAATCAGCTGTGGGTCTATATATGGTCAATCCAGGTGGCATCACAGCCCCTGAACGAATTTAGTAAGAATTTCTTTCTCTTTCACTGTCTTTGTTTCACGGGTTTTTAAAAGTGATTGATTTTTATAAAGGGGTTTAGCTGCTTTTCACTGCTGTGTTTATGCCGCTTTACACCCACTTGACTCACTTACAGAGAGATATCAATACATAGGTTTTGAGATTCTTACTAGTCAGATATATTCTTGGGCGGTTAATAGGGGGTGTTGAGTCCAGGTCACTGAGGAAGGAGTAGGTCGTGTCTATTACATATTGGGTTTATGGAACGGTCTCTGAGCTAATTTGAAACCCTTGTTTTATGCATCACCCCACCTCACCTTTCCCGTTAAGCAGCCATAGTGTGTTTTCTAAACGTGTGCCTCTGTTCTGTTTTGTAATTTAGTTCAAGGTCGCAGTTTTTACATTCCCTCTATAAGTGATATCTTATGATAAGTGTCTTTTTCTGTGTGACTTATTTCACTTAGAATCGTCGTACCTAAATCCACTCATCATGCTGCTACTAGACTTATGACGTTGATTTCATGGCTGAGTGATATTCTATTATATATAAGGACTAATACTTCTTCATCCATTTTTTTCTTTCCTGGGATATTTACGTTGTAACAAAGTAGAGGTTCTTGTCAACAGAGCAGCCCTAAACTTTGGGGTGCCTGTGTCTTGCTGATTTTTAGTTTTCCCAATTTATACGCCCATGAGTGGAAGTGCCCTATGCTCTCTAAGCTGAGTTTTTTAGATGTTTCACGACACACCGTACACTTCTCCAAAATGGCTGTTGGCAATTTAAATCCCGCCCATCAGCGTAGCAAGGCTCCCGTTTCTCCATGGCCTGTCCTGCATTTCTGGTTTTGACACTTTATTCAGCATGGCCCTTTTGACCGGTGGGAAGCGAGACTTCTTTGTAGCGCTGATTTGCCTTTCCAGGTTGCTTGGTTGGCCAAAAAGGGCGTATGCGTTTTTTCCTGAATATATTCAGGAAAAAACGCATACGCCCTTTTTGGCCAAGGGCATCATTGTCGAGGTTTTGCCGCTTTTCCCGTGCTTTCAAGGCGATTCGAATCTACCTCCTGAAATCTGTTTCCTGCAATTCTGCCTTGCTTTCAAATCCTCTTCGTTGCCTTGCCTCAATATATTTGTGGACGAGAGTTATCATTTATAACTCTGCAGGTTTGTGAATTGCAGTGCCCCTGAGCTCCATTTTTCAACTCGCTTTCCTGGGACCTGGACGCAAAAGCGCAGGATTGCTTCAGGCCCTATTCTGGTTCCGGGCGGCAGGCTGAGCCTGTGGTTAATTCTTCTTCCTGATGGGAAAATAGAGTGACCTGTGCCTGTCCCAACACCTAGAGCTAGTCTCTCATTGGTTCCCCCTCTTCCCGTTCATCCTCAGGACAAATTGCAACCTGTACGGAACAGGAGGTTAAAGGTGCTGATTCTCCAAGGAGGGAGATTGCTAGTAAAGCAGCTGGAATGGCGAACCCGAGCCCAAGGAGATGAGAAATGAGGTCCCTTTTAGAAACCTTTCCCGATCACACGGTGTACCATCTTCTGGGTTTCTCGTGCATGTTTTCAAAGTGGAAAGATGCCCTTGAACCTGGAGATTTGGGACCCATGGGATGGGAACCACGCAGTATTACTTTAAAGGGTCTACGTTTGCTCACCCAACCTCACGAAACCTCTCAGCCCCAAGAGTGTCCACCCTTATGTCTCAATCAGCTGTGGGTCTATATATGGTCAATCCAGGTGGCATCACAGCCCCTGAACGAATTTAGTAAGAATTTCTTTCTCTTTCCCTGTCTTTGTTTCACGGGTTTTTAAAAGTGATTGATTTTTATAAAGGGGTTTAGCTGCTTTTCACTGCTGTGTTTATGCCGCTTTACACCCACTTGACTCACTTTCAGAGAGATATCAATACATAGCTTTTAAGATTCTTACTAGTCAGATATATTCTTGGGCGGTTAATAGGGGGTGTTGAGTCCAGTTCACTGAGCAAGGAGTAGGTCGTGTCTATTACATATTGGGTTTATGGAACGGTCTCTGAGCTAATTTGAAACCCTTGTTTTATGCATCACCCCACCTCACCTTTCCCGTTAAGCAGCCATAGTGTGTTTTCTAAACGTGTGCCTCTGTTCTGTTTTGTAATTCAGTTCAAGGGTAGCGGTTTTCACATTCCCTCTATAAGTGATATCTTATGATAAGTGTCTTTTTCTGTGTGACTTATTTCACTTAGAATCGTCGTACCTAAATCCACTCATCATGCTGCTACTAGACTTATGACGTTGATTTCATGGCTGAGTGATATTCTATTATACATAAGGACTAATACTTCTTTATCCATTTTTTTCTTTCCTGGGATATTTACGTTGTAACAAAGTGGAGGTTCTTGTCAACAGAGCAGCCCTAAACTTTGGGGTGCCTGTGTCTTGCTGATTTTTAGTTTTCCCAATTTATACGCCCATGAGTGGAAGTGTCCTATGCTCTCTAAGCTGAGTTTTTTAGATGTTTCAGGACACACCGTACACTTCTACAGAGTGGCTGTTGGCAATTTACATCCCGCCCATCAGCGTAGCAAGGCTCCCGTTTCTCCATGGCCTGTCCTGCATTTCTGGTTTTGACACTTTATTCAGCATGGCCCTTTTGACCGACGGGAAACGAGCCTTCTTTGTAGCGCTGATTTGCCTTTCCAGGTTGCTTGGTTGGCCAAAAAGGGCGTATGCGTTTTTTCCTGAATATATTCAGGAAAAAACGCATACGCCCTTTTTGGCCAAGGGCATCATGGTCGAGGTGTTGCCGCTTTTCCTGTGCTTTAAAGGCGATTCGAATCTATCTCCTGAAATCTGTTTCCTGCAATTCTGCCTTGCTTTCAAATCCTCTTCGTTGCCTTCCCTCAATATATTTGTGGACGAGAGTTATCATTTATAACTCTGCAGGTTTGTGAATTGCAGTGCCCCTGAGCTCCATTTTTCAACTCGCTTTCTTGGGAGCTGGCTGCAAAAGCGCAGGATTGCTTCAGGCTCTATTCTGGTCCCGAGCGGCAGGCTGAGCCTGTGGTTAATTCTTCTTCCTGATGGGAAAATAGAGTGACCTGTGCCTGTCCCAACACCTAGAGCTAGTGTCTCATTGGTTCCCCCTCTTCCCGTTCATCCTCAGGACAAATTGCAACCTGTATGGAACAGGAGGTTAAAGGTGCTGATTCTCCAAGGAGGGAGATTGCTAGTAAAGCGGCTGAAATGGAGAACCCGAGCACAAGGAGTTGAGAAATGAGGTGCGATTTAGAAACCTTTCCCGATCACACGGTGCACCATCTTCTGGGTTTCTCATGCATGTTTTCGAAGTGGGAAGATGCCCTTGAACCTGGAGATTTGGGACCCATGGGATGGGAACCAGGCAGTATTTCTTTAAAGGGTCTGCGTTTGCTCACCCAACCTCACCAAACCTCTCAGCCCCAAGAGTGTCCACCCTTATGTCTCAATCAGCTGTGGGTCTATATATGGTCAATCCAGGTGGCATCACAGCCCCTGAACGAATTTAGTAAGAATTTCTTTCTCTTTCCCTGTCTTTGTTTCACGGGTTTTAAAAAGTGATTGATTTTTATAAAGGGGTTTAGCTGCTTTTCACTGCTGTGTTTATGCCGCTTTACACCCACTTGACTCACTTACAGAGAGATATCAATACATAGGTTTTGAGATTCTTACTAGTCAGATATATTCTTGGGCGGTTAATAGGGGGTGTTGAGTCCAGTTCACTGAGCAAGGAGTAGGTCGTGTCTATTACATATTGGGTTTATGGAACGGTCTCTGAGCTAATTTGAAACCCTTGTTTTATGCATCACCCCACCTCACCTTTCCCGTTAAGCAGCCATAGTGTGTTTTCTAAACGTGTGACTCTGTTCTCTTTTGTAATTCAGTTCAAGGTCGCAGTTTTTACATTCCCTCTATAAGTGATATCTTATGATAAGTGTCTTTTTCTGTGTGACTTATTTCACTTAGAATCGTCGTACATAAATCCACTCATCATGCTGCTACTAGACTTATGACGTTGATTTCATGGCTGAGTGATATTCAATTATATATAAGGACTAATACTTCTTCATCCATTTTTTTATTTCCTGGGATATTTACGTTGTAACAAAGTAGAGGTTCTTGTCAACAGAGCAGCCCTAAACTTTGGGGTGCCTGTGTCTTGCTGATTTTTAGTTTTCCCAATTTATACGCCCATGAGTGGAAGTGCCCTATGCTCTCTAAGCTGAGTTTTTTAGATGTTTCACGACACACCGTACACTTCTCCAAAATGGCTGTTGGCAATTTACATCCCGCCCATCAGCGTAGCAAGGCTCCCGTTTCTCCATGGCCTGTCCTGCATTTCTGGTTTTGACACTTTATTCAGCATGGCCCTTTTGACCGGTGGGAAGCGAGACTTCTTTGTAGCGCTGATTTGCCTTTCCAGGTTGCTTGGTTGGACAAAAAGGGCGTATGCGTTTTTTCCTGAATATATTCAGGAAAAAACGCATACGCCCTTTTGGGCCAAGGGCATCATTGTCGAGGTTTTGCCGCTTTTCCCGTGCTTTAAAGGCGATTCGAATCTACCTCCTGAAATCTGTTTCCTGCAATTCTGCCTTGCTTTGAAATCCTCTTTGTTGCCTTCCCTCAATATATTTGTGGACGAGAGTTATCATTTATAACTCTGCAGGTTTGTGAATTGCAGTGCCCCTGAGCTCCATTTTTCAACTCGCTTTCCTGGGACCTGGACGCAAAAGCGCAGGATTGCTTCAGCCCCTATTCTGGTTCCGGGCGGCAGGCTGAGCCTGTGGTTAATTCTTCTTCCTGATGGGAAAATAGAGTGACCTGTGCCTGTCCCAACACCTAGAGCTAGTGTCTCATTGGTTCCCCCTCTTCCCGTTCATCCTCAGGACAAATTGCAACCTGTACGGAACAGGAGGTTAAAGGTGCTGATTCTCCAAGGAGGGAGATTGCTAGTAAAGCAGCTGGAATGGCGAACCCGAGCCCAAGGAGATGAGAAATGAGGTCCCTTTTAGAAACCTTTCCCGATCACACGGTGTACCATCTTCTGGGTTTCTCGTGCATGTTTTCGAAGTGGGAAGATGCCCTTGAACCTGGAGATTTGGGACCCATGGGATGGGAACCACGCAGTATTACTTTAAAGGGTCTACGTTTGCTCACCCAACCTCACGAAACCTCTCAGCCCCAAGAGTGTCCACCCGTATGTCTCAATCAGCTGTGGGTCTATATATGGTCAATCCAGGTGGCCTCACAGCCCCTGAACGAATTTAGTAAGAATTTCTTTCTCTTTCCCTGTCTTTGTTTCACGGGTTTTTAAAAGTGATTGATTTTTATAAAGGGGCTTAGATGCTTTTCACTGCTGTGTTTATGCCGCTTTACACCCACTTGACTCACTTTCAGAGAGATATCAACACATAGGTTTTAAGATTCTTACTAGTCAGATATATTCTTGGGCGGTTAATAGGGGGTGTTGAGTCCAGTTCACTGAGCAAGGAGTAGGTCGTTTCTATTACATATTGGGTTTATGGAACGGTATCTGAGCTAATTTGAAACCCTTCTTTTATGCATCACCCCACCTCACCTTTCCCGTTAAGCAGCCATAGTGTGTTTTCTAAACGTGTGACTCTGTTCTCTTTTGTAATTCAGTTCAAGGGTAGCGGTTTTCACATTCCCTCTATAAGTGATATCTTATGATAAGTGTCTTTTTCTGTGTGACTTATTTCGCTTAGAATCGTCGTACCTAAATCCACTCATCATGCTGCTACTAGACTTATGACGTTGATTTCATGGCTGAGTGATATTCTATTATACATAAGGACTAATACTTCTTTATCCATTTTTTTCTTTCCTGGGATATTTACGTTGTAACAAAGTGGAGGTTCTTGTCAACAGAGCAGCCCTAAACTTTGGGGTGCCTGTGTCTTGCTGATTTTTAGTTTTCCCAATTTATACGCCCATGAGTGGAAGTGTCCTATGCTCTCTAAGCTGAGTTTTTTAGATGTTTCAGGACACACCGTACACTTCTACAGAGTGGCTGTTGGCAATTTACATCCCGCCCATCAGCGTAGCAAGGCTCCCGTTTCTCCATGGCCTGTCCTGCATTTCTGGTTTTGACACTTTATTCAGCATGGCCCTTTTGACCGACGGGAAACGAGCCTTCTTTGTAGCGCTGATTTGCCTTTCCAGGTTGCTTGGTTGGCCAAAAAGGGCGTATGCGTTTTTTCCTGAATATATTCAGGAAAAAACGCATACGCCCTTTTTGGCCAAGGGCATCATGGTCGAGGTGTTGCCGCTTTTCCTGTGCTTTAAAGGCGATTCGAATCTATCTCCTGAAATCTGTTTCCTGCAATTCTGCCTTGCTTTCAAATCCTCTTCGTTGCCTTCCCTCAATATATTTGTGGACGAGAGTTATCATTTATAACTCTGCAGGTTTGTGAATTGCAGTGCCCCTGAGCTCCATTTTTCAACTCGCTTTCTTGGGAGCTGGCTGCAAAAGCGCAGGATTGCTTCAGGCTCTATTCTGGTCCCGAGCGGCAGGCTGAGCCTGTGGTTAATTCTTCTTCCTGATGGGAAAATAGAGTGACCTGTGCCTGTCCCAACACCTAGAGCTAGTGTCTCATTGGTTCCCCCTCTTCCCGTTCATCCTCAGGACAAATTGCAACCTGTATGGAACAGGAGGTTAAAGGTGCTGATTCTCCAAGGAGGGAGATTGCTAGTAAAGCGGCTGAAATGGAGAACCCGAGCACAAGGAGTTGAGAAATGAGGTGCGATTTAGAAACCTTTCCCGATCACACGGTGCACCATCTTCTGGGTTTCTCATGCATGTTTTCGAAGTGGGAAGATGCCCTTGAACCTGGAGATTTGGGACCCATGGGATGGGAACCACGCAGTATTTCTTTAAAGGGTCTGCGTTTGCTCACCCAACCTCACCAAACCTCTCAGCCCCAAGAGTGTCCACCCTTATGTCTCAATCAGCTGTGGGTCTATATATGGTCAATCCAGGTGGCATCACAGCCCCTGAACGAATTAAGTAAGAATTTCTTTCTCTTTCCCTGTCTTTGTTTCACGGGTTTTTAAAAGTGATTGATTTTTATAAAGGGGTTTAGCTGCTTTTCACTGCTGTGTTTATGCCGCTTTACACCCACTTGACTCACTTACAGAGAGATATCAATACATAGGTTTTGAGATTCTTACTAGTCAGATATATTCTTGGGCGGTTAATAGGGGGTGTTGAGTCCAGTTCACTGAGCAAGGAGTAGGTCGTGTCTATTACATATTGGGTTTATGGAACGGTCTCTGAGCTAATTTGAAACCCTTGTTTTATGCATCACCCCACCTCACCTTTCCCGTTAAGCAGCCATAGTGTGTTTTCTAAACGTGTGCCTCTGTTCTGTTTTGTAATTCAGTTCAAGGTCGCAGTTTTTACATTCCCTCTATAAGTGATATCTTATGATAAGTGTCTTTTTCTGTGTGACTTATTTCACTTAGAATCGTCGTACATAAATCCACTCATCATGCTGCTACTAGACTTATGACGTTGATTTCATGGCTGAGTGATATTCTATTATATATAAGGACTAATACTTCTTCATCCATTTTTTTCTTTCCTGGGATATTTACGTTGTAACAAAGTAGAGGTTCTTGTCAACAGAGCAGCCCTAAACTTTGGGGTGCCTGTGTCTTGCTGATTTTTAGTTTTCCCAATTTATACGCCCATGAGTGGAAGTGCCCTATGCTCTCTAAGCTGAGTTTTTTAGATGTTTCACGACACACCGTACACTTCTCCAAAATGGCTGTTGGCAATTTACATCCCGCCCATCAGCGTAGCAAGGCTCCCGTTTCTCCATGGCCTGTCC
The DNA here is from genome assembly GCF_965194805.1 of Balaenoptera borealis. Classification (NCBI taxonomy): domain Eukaryota; kingdom Metazoa; phylum Chordata; class Mammalia; order Artiodactyla; family Balaenopteridae; genus Balaenoptera; species Balaenoptera borealis. Next base: position 31,061,284 of record NC_138864.1, read on the forward strand.
TGCATTTCTGGTTTTGACACTTTATTCAGCATGGCCCTTTTGACCGGTGGGAAGCGAGACTTCTTTGAAGCGCTGATTTGCCTTTCCAGGTTGCTTGGTTGGACAAAAAGGGCGTATGCGTTTTTTCCTGAATATATTCAGGAAAAAACGCATACGCCCTTTTGGGCCAAGGGCATCATTGTCGAGGTTTTGCCGCTTTTCCCGTGCTTTAAAGGCGATTCGAATCTACCTCCTGAAATCTGTTTCCTGCAATTCTGCCTTGCTTTGAAATCCTCTTTGTTGCCTTCCCTCAATATATTTGTGGACGAGAGTTATCATTTATAACTCTGCAGGTTTGTGAATTGCAGTGCCCCTGAGCTCCATTTTTCAACTCGCTTTCCTGGGACCTGGACGCAAAAGCGCAGGATTGCTTCAGCCCCTATTCTGGTTCCGGGCGGCAGGCTGAGCCTGTGGTTAATTCTTCTTCCTGATGGGAAAATAGAGTGACCTGTGCCTGTCCCAACACCTAGAGCTAGTGTCTCATTGGTTCCCCCTCTTCCCGTTCATCCTCAGGACAAATTGCAACCTGTACGGAACAGGAGGTTAAAGGTGCTGATTCTCCAAGGAGGGAGATTGCTAGTAAAGCAGCTGGAATGGCGAACCCGAGCCCAAGGAGATGAGAAATGAGGTCCCTTTTAGAAACCTTTCCCGATCACACGGTGTACCATCTTCTGGGTTTCTCGTGCATGTTTTCGAAGTGGGAAGATGCCCTTGAACCTGGAGATTTGGGACCCATGGGATGGGAACCACGCAGTATTACTTTAAAGGGTCTACGTTTGCTCACCCAACCTCACGAAACCTCTCAGCCCCAAGAGTGTCCACCCGTATGTCTCAATCAGCTGTGGGTCTATATATGGTCAATCCAGGTGGCATCACAGCCCCTGAACGAATTTAGTAAGAATTTCTTTCTCTTTCCCTGTCTTTGTTTCACGGGTTTTTAAAAGTGATTGATTTTTATAAAGGGGTTTAGCTGCTTTTCACTGCTGTGTTTATGCCGCTTTACACCCACTTGACTCACTTTCAGAGAGATATCAACACATAGGTTTTAAGATTCTTACTAGTCAGATATATTCTTGGGCGGTTAATAGGGGGTGTTGAGTCCAGTTCACTGAGCAAGGAGTAGGTCGTTTCTATTACATATTGGGTTTATGGAACGGTATCTGAGCTAATTTGAAACCCTTCTTTTATGCATCACCCCACCTCACCTTTCCCGTTAAGCAGCCATAGTGTGTTTTCTAAACGTGTGACTCTGTTCTCTTTTGTAATTCAGTTCAAGGGTAGCGGTTTTCACATTCCCTCTATAAGTGATATCTTATGATAAGTGTCTTTTTCTGTGTGACTTATTTCGCTTAGAATCGTCGTACCTAAATCCACTCATCATGCTGCTACTAGACTTATGACGTTGATTTCATGGCTGAGTGATATTCTATTATACATAAGGACTAATACTTCTTTATCCATTTTTTTCTTTCCTGGGATATTTACGTTGTAACAAAGTGGAGGTTCTTGTCAACAGAGCAGCCCTAAACTTTGGGGTGCCTGTGTCTTGCTGATTTTTAGTTTTCCCAATTTATACGCCCATGAGTGGAAGTGTCCTATGCTCTCTAAGCTGAGTTTTTTAGATGTTTCAGGACACACCGTACACTTCTACAGAGTGGCTGTTGGCAATTTACATCCCGCCCATCAGCGTAGCAAGGCTCCCGTTTCTCCATGGCCTGTCCTGCATTTCTGGTTTTGACACTTTATTCAGCATGGCCCTTTTGACCGACGGGAAACGAGCCTTCTTTGTAGCGCTGATTTGCCTTTCCAGGTTGCTTGGTTGGCCAAAAAGGGCGTATGCGTTTTTTCCTGAATATATTCAGGAAAAAACGCATACGCCCTTTTTGGCCAAGGGCATCATGGTCGAGGTATTGCCGCTTTTCCTGTGCTTTCAAGGCGATTCGAATCTACCTCCTGAAATCTGTTTCCTGCAATTCTGCCTTGCTTTCAAATCCTCTTCGTTGCCTTCCCTCAATATATTTGTGGACGAGAGTTATCATTTATAACTCTGCAGGTTTGTGAATTGCAGTGCCCCTGAGCTCCATTTTTCAACTCGCTTTCTTGGGAGCTGGCTGCAAAAGCGCAGGATTGCTTCAGGCTCTATTCTGGTCCCGAGCGGCAGGCTGAGCCTGTGGTTAATTCTTCTTCCTGATGGGAAAATAGAGTGACCTGTGCCTGTCCCAACACCTAGAGCTAGTGTCTCATTGGTTCCCCCTCTTCCCGTTCATCCTCAGGACAAATTGCAACCTGTACGGAACAGGAGGTTAAAGGTGCTGATTCTCCAAGGAGGGAGATTGCTAGTAAAGCAGCTGGAATGGCGAACCCGAGCCCAAGGAGATGAGAAATGAGGTCCCTTTTAGAAACCTTTCCCGATCACACGGTGTACCATCTTCTGGGTTTCTCATGCATGTTTTCCATGTAGGAAGATGCCCTTGAACCTGGAGATTTGGGACCCATGGGATGGGAACAATGCAGTATTACTTTAAAGGGTCTGCGTTTGCTCACCCAACCTCACCAAACCTCTCAGCCCTAAGAGTGTCCACCCTTATGTCTCAATCAGCTGTGGGTCTAGGTATGGTCAATCCAAGTGGCATCACAGCCCGTGAGCGAATTTAGTAGGAATTTCTTTCTCTTTCCCTGTCTTTGTTTCACGGGTTTTTAAAAGTGATTGATTTTTATAAAGGGGTTTAGCTGCTTTTCACTGCTGTGTTTATGCCGCTTTACACCCACTTGACTCACTTTCAGAGAGATATCAACACATAGGTTTTAAGATTCTTACTAGTCAGATATATTCTTGGGCGGTGAATAGGGGGTGTGGAGTCCAGTTCACTGAGCAAGGAGTAGGTCGTTTCTATTACATATTGGGTTTATGGAACGGTATCTGAGCTAATTTGAAACCCTTCTTTTATGCATCACCCCACCTCACCTTTCCCGTTAAGCAGCCATAGTGTGTTTTCTAAACGTGTGACTCTGTTCTCTTTTGTAATTCAGTTCAAGGGTAGCGGTTTTCACATTCCCTCTATAAGTGATATCTTATGATAAGTGTCTTTTTCTGTGTGACTTATTTCGCTTAGAATCGTCGTACCTAAATCCACTCATCATGCTGCTACTAGACTTATGACGTTGATTTCATGGCTGAGTGATATTCTATTATACATAAGGACTAATACTTCTTTATCCATTTTTTTCTTTCCTGGGATATTTACGTTGTAACAAAGTGGAGGTTCTTGTCAACAGAGCAGCCCTAAACTTTGGGGTGCCTGTGTCTTGCTGATTTTTAGTTTTCCCAATTTATACGCCCATGAGTGGAAGTGTCCTATGCTCTCTAAGCTGAGTTTTTTAGATGTTTCAGGACACACCGTACACTTCTACAGAGTGGCTGTTGGCAATTTACATCCCGCCCATCAGCGTAGCAAGGCTCCCGTTTCTCCATGGCCTGTCCTGCATTTCTGGTTTTGACACTTTATTCAGCATGGCCCTTTTGACCGACGGGAAACGAGCCTTCTTTGTAGCGCTGATTTGCCTTTCCAGGTTGCTTGGTTGGCCAAAAAGGGCGTATGCGTTTTTTCCTGAATATATTCAGGAAAAAACGCATACGCCCTTTTTGGCCAAGGGCATCATGGTCGAGGTATTGCCGCTTTTCCTGTGCTTTCAAGGCGATTCGAATCTACCTCCTGAAATCTGTTTCCTGCAATTCTGCCTTGCTTTCAAATCCTCTTCGTTGCCTTCCCTCAATATATTTGTGGACGAGAGTTATCATTTATAACTCTGCAGGTTTGTGAATTGCAGTGCCCCTGAGCTCCATTTTTCAACTCGCTTTCTTGGGAGCTGGCTGCAAAAGCGCAGGATTGCTTCAGGCTCTATTCTGGTCCCGAGCGGCAGGCTGAGCCTGTGGTTAATTCTTCTTCCTGATGGGAAAATAGAGTGACCTGTGCCTGTCCCAACACCTAGAGCTAGTGTCTCATTGGTTCCCCCTCTTCCCGTTCATCCTCAGGACAAATTGCAACCTGTACGGAACAGGAGGTTAAAGGTGCTGATTCTCCAAGGAGGGAGATTGCTAGTAAAGCAGCTGGAATGGCGAACCCGAGCCCAAGGAGATGAGAAATGAGGTCCCTTTTAGAAACCTTTCCCGATCACACGGTGTACCATCTTCTGGGTTTCTCATGCATGTTTTCCATGTAGGAAGATGCCCTTGAACCTGGAGATTTGGGACCCATGGGATGGGAACAATGCAGTATTACTTTAAAGGGTCTGCGTTTGCTCACCCAACCTCACCAAACCTCTCAGCCCTAAGAGTGTCCACCCTTATGTCTCAATCAGCTGTGGGTCTAGGTATGGTCAATCCAAGTGGCATCACAGCCCGTGAGCGAATTTAGTAGGAATTTCTCTCTCTTTCACTGTCTTTGTTTCACGGGTTTTTAAAAGTGATTGATTTTTATAAAGGGGTTTAGATGCTTTTCACTGCTGTGTTTATGCCGCTTTACACCCACTTGACTCACTTACAGAGAGATATCAATACATAGCTTTTAAGATTCTTACTAGTCAGATATATTCTTGGGCGGTGAATAGGGGGTGTGGAGTCCAGTTCACAGAGCAAGGTGTAGGTCGTATCTATTACATATTGGGTTTATGGAACGGTATCTGAGCTAATTTGAAACCCTTGTTTTATGCATCACCCCACCTCACCTTTCCCGTTAAGCAGCCATAGTGTGTTTTCTAAACGTGTGACTCTGTTCTGTTTTGTAATTCAGTTCAAGGGTAGCGGTTTTCACATTCCCTCTATAAGTGATATCTTATGATAAGTGTCTTTTTCTGTGTGAATTATTTCACTGAGAATCGTCGTACCTAAATCCACTCATCATGCTGCTACTAGACTTATGACGTTGATTTCATGGCTGAGTGATATTCTATTATACATAAGGACTAATACTTCTTTATCCATTTTTTTCTTTCCTGGGATATTTACGTTGTAACAAAGTGGAGGTTCTTGTCAACAGAGCAGCCCTAAACTTTGGGGTGCCTGTGTCTTGCTGATTTTTAGTTTTCCCAATTTATACGCCCATGAGTGGAAGTGTCCTATGCTCTCTAAGCTGAATTTTTTAGATGTTTCAGGACACACCGTACAGTTCTCCAGAGTGGCTGTTGGCAATTTACATCCCGCCCTTCAGCGTAGCAAGGCTCCCGTTTCTCCATGGCCTGTCCTGCATTTCTGGTTTTGATACTTTATTCAGCATGGCCCTTTTGACCGATGGGAAGCGAGACTTCTTTGTAGCGCTGATTTGCCTTTCCAGGTTGCTTGGTTGGCCAAAAAGGGCGTATGCGTTTTTTCCTGAATATATTCAGGAAAAAACGCATACGCCCTTTTTGGCCAAGGGCATCATGGTCGAGATATTGCCGCTTTTCCTGTGCTTTCAAGGCGATTCGAATCTACCTCCTGAAATCTGTTTCCTGCAATTCTGCCTTGCTTTCAAATCCTCTTCGTTGCCTTCCCTCAATATATTTGTGGACGAGAGTTATCATTTATAACTCTGCAGGTTTGTGAATTGCAGTGCCCCTGAGCTCCATTTTTCAACTCGCTTTCTTGGGAGCTGGCTGCAAAAGCGCAGGATTGCTTCAGGCTCTATTCTGGTCCCGAGCGGCAGGCTGAGCCTGTGGTTAATTCTTCTTCCTGATGGGAAAATAGAGTGACCTGTGCCTGTCCCAACACCTAGAGCTAGTGTCTCATTGGTTCCCCCTCTTCCCGTTCATCCTCAGGACAAATTGCAACCTGTACGGAACAGGAGGTTAAAGGTGCTGATTCTCCAAGGAGGGAGATTGCTAGTAAAGCAGCTGGAATGGCGAACCCGAGCCCAAGGAGATGAGAAATGAGGTCCCTTTTAGAAACCTTTCCCGATCACACGGTGTACCATCTTCTGGGTTTCTCATGCATGTTTTCCATGTAGGAAGATGCCCTTGAACCTGGAGATTTGGGACCCATGGGATGGGAACAATGCAGTATTACTTTAAAGGGTCTGCGTTTGCTCACCCAACCTCACCAAACCTCTCAGCCCTAAGAGTGTCCACCCTTATGTCTCAATCAGCTGTGGGTCTAGGTATGGTCAATCCAAGTGGCATCACAGCCCGTGAGCGAATTTAGTAGGAATTTCTCTCTCTTTCACTGTCTTTGTTTCACGGGTTTTTAAAAGTGATTGATTTTTATAAAGGGGTTTAGATGCTTTTCACTGCTGTGTTTATGCCGCTTTACACCCACTTGACTCACTTACAGAGAGATATCAATACATAGCTTTTAAGATTCTTACTAGTCAGATATATTCTTGGGCGGTGAATAGGGGGTGTGGAGTCCAGTTCACAGAGCAAGGTGTAGGTCGTATCTATTACATATTGGGTTTATGGAACGGTATCTGAGCTAATTTGAAACCCTTGTTTTATGCATCACCCCACCTCACCTTTCCCGTTAAGCAGCCATAGTGTGTTTTCTAAACGTGTGACTCTGTTCTGTTTTGTAATTCAGTTCAAGGGTAGCGGTTTTCACATTCCCTCTATAAGTGATATCTTATGATAAGTGTCTTTTTCTGTGTGAATTATTTCACTGAGAATCGTCGTACCTAAATCCACTCATCATGCTGCTACTAGACTTATGACGTTGATTTCATGGCTGAGTGATATTCTATTATACATAAGGACTAATACTTCTTTATCCATTTTTTTCTTTCCTGGGATATTTACGTTGTAACAAAGTGGAGGTTCTTGTCAACAGAGCAGCCCTAAACTTTGGGGTGCCTGTGTCTTGCTGATTTTTAGTTTTCCCAATTTATACGCCCATGAGTGGAAGTGTCCTATGCTCTCTAAGCTGAATTTTTTAGATGTTTCAGGACACACCGTACAGTTCTCCAGAGTGGCTGTTGGCAATTTACATCCCGCCCATCAGCGTAGCAAGGCTCCCGTTTCTCCATGGCCTGTCCTGCATTTCTGGTTTTGATACTTTATTCAGCATGGCCCTTTTGACCGCTGGGAAGCGAGACTTCTTTGTAGCGCTGATTTGCCTTTCCAGGTTGCTTGGTTGGCCAAAAAGGGCGTATGCGTTTTTTCCTGAATATATTCAGGAAAAAACGCATACGCCCTTTTTGGCCAAGGGCATCATGGTCGAGGTATTGCCGCTTTTCCTGTGCTTTCAAGGCGATTCGAATCTACCTCCTGAAATCTGTTTCCTGCAATTCTGCCTTGCTTTCAAATCCTCTTCGTTGCCTTCCCTCAATATATTTGTGGACGAGAGTTATCATTTATAACTCTGCAGGTTTGTGAATTGCAGTGCCCCTGAGCTCCATTTTTCAACTCGCTTTCTTGGGAGCTGGCTGCAAAAGCGCAGGATTGCTTCAGGCTCTATTCTGGTCCCGAGCGGCAGGCTGAGCCTGTGGTTAATTCTTCTTCCTGATGGGAAAATAGAGTGACCTGTGCCTGTCCCAACACCTAGAGCTAGTGTCTCATTGGTTCCCCCTCTTCCCGTTCATCCTCAGGACAAATTGCAACCTGTACGGAACAGGAGGTTAAAGGTGCTGATTCTCCAAGGAGGGAGATTGCTAGTAAAGCAGCTGGAATGGCGAACCCGAGCCCAAGGAGATGAGAAATGAGGTCCCTTTTAGAAACCTTTCCCGATCACACGGTGTACCATCTTCTGGGTTTCTCATGCATGTTTTCCATGTAGGAAGATGCCCTTGAACCTGGAGATTTGGGACCCATGGGATGGGAACAATGTAGTATTACTTTAAAGGGTCTGCGTTTGCTCACCCAACCTCACCAAACCTCTCAGCCCTAAGAGTGTCCACCCTTATGTCTCAATCAGCTGTGGGTCTAGGTATGGTCAATCCAAGTGGCATCACAGCCCGTGAGCGAATTTAGTAGGAATTTCTCTCTCTTTCACTGTCTTTGTTTCACGGGTTTTTAAAAGTGATTGATTTTTATAAAGGGGTTTAGATGCTTTTCACTGCTGTGTTTATGCCGCTTTACACCCACTTGACTCACTTACAGAGAGATATCAATACATAGCTTTTAAGATTCTTACTAGTCAGATATATTCTTGGGCGGTGAATAGGGGGTGTGGAGTCCAGTTCACAGAGCAAGGTGTAGGTCGTATCTATTACATATTGGGTTTATGGAACGGTATCTGAGCTAATTTGAAACCCTTGTTTTATGCATCACCCCACCTCACCTTTCCCGTTAAGCAGCCATAGTGTGTTTTCTAAACGTGTGACTCTGTTCTGTTTTGTAATTCAGTTCAAGGGTAGCGGTTTTCACATTCCCTCTATAAGTGATATCTTATGATAAGTGTCTTTTTCTGTGTGAATTATTTCACTGAGAATCGTCGTACCTAAATCCACTCATCATGCTGCTACTAGACTTATGACGTTGATTTCATGGCTGAGTGATATTCTATTATACATAAGGACTAATACTTCTTTATCCATTTTTTTCTTTCCTGGGATATTTACGTTGTAACAAAGTGGAGGTTCTTGTCAACAGAGCAGCCCTAAACTTTGGGGTGCCTGTGTCTTGCTGATTTTTAGTTTTCCCAATTTATACGCCCATGAGTGGAAGTGTCCTATGCTCTCTAAGCTGAATTTTTTAGATGTTTCAGGACACACCGTACAGTTCTCCAGAGTGGCTGTTGGCAATTTACATCCCTCCCATCAGCGTAGCAAGGCTCCCGTTTCTCCATGGCCTGTCCTGCATTTCTGGTTTTGATACTTTATTCAGCATGGCCCTTTTGACCGATGGGAAGCGAGACTTCTTTGTAGCGCTGATTTGCCTTTCCAGGTTGCTTGGTTGGCCAAAAAGGGCATATGCGTTTTTTCCTGAATATATTCAGGAAAAAACGCATACGCCCTTTTTGGCCAAGGGCATCATGGTCGAGGTATTGCCGCTTTTCCTGTGCTTTCAAGGCGATTCGAATCTACCTCCTGAAATCTGTTTCCTGCAATTCTGCCTTGCTTTCAAATCCTCTTCGTTGCCTTGCCTCAATATATTTGTGGACGAGAGTTATCATTTATAACTCTGCAGGTTTGTGAATTGCAGTGCCCCTGAGCTCCATTTTTCAACTCGCTTTCTTGGGAGCTGGCTGCAAAAGCGCAGGATTGCTTCAGGCTCTATTCTGGTCCCGAGCGGCAGGCTGAGCCTGTGGTTAATTCTTCTTCCTGATGGGAAAATAGAGTGACCTGTGCCTGTCCCAACACCTAGAGCTAGTGTCTCATTGGTTCCCCCTCTTCCCGTTCATCCTCAGGACAAATTGCAACCTGTACGGAACAGGAGGTTAAAGGTGCTGATTCTCCAAGGAGGGAGATTGCTAGTAAAGCGGCTGGAATGGAGAACCCGAGCACAAGGAGTTGAGAAATGAGGTGCGATTTAGAAACCTTTCCCGATCACACGGTGCACCATCTTCTGGGTTTCTCATGCATGTTTTCGAAGTGGGAAGATGCCCTTGAACCTGGAGATTTGGGACCCATGGGATGGGAACCACGCAGTATTTCTTTAAAGGGTCTGCGTTTGCTCACCCAACCTCACCAAACCTCTCAGCCCCAAGAGTGTCCACCCTTATGTCTCAATCAGCTGTGGGTCTATATATGGTCAATCCAGGTGGCATCACAGCCCCTGAACGAATTTAGTAAGAATTTCTTTCTCTTTCCCTGTCTTTGTTTCACGGGTTTTAAAAAGTGATTGATTTTTATAAAGGGGTTTAGCTGCTTTTCACTGCTGTGTTTATGCCGCTTTACACCCACTTGACTCACTTACAGAGAGATATCAATACATAGGTTTTGAGATTCTTACTAGTCAGATATATTCTTGGGCGGTTAATAGGGGGTGTTGAGTCCAGTTCACTGAGCAAGGAGTAGGTCGTGTCTATTACATATTGGGTTTATGGAACGGTCTCTGAGCTAATTTGAAACCCTTGTTTTATGCATCACCCCACCTCACCTTTCCCGTTAAGCAGCCATAGTGTGTTTTCTAAACGTGTGACTCTGTTCTCTTTTGTAATTCAGTTCAAGGTCGCAGTTTTTACATTCCCTCTATAAGTGATATCTTATGATAAGTGTCTTTTTCTGTGTGACTTATTTCACTTAGAATCGTCGTACATAAATCCACTCATCATGCTGCTACTAGACTTATGACGTTGATTTCATGGCTGAGTGATATTCTATTATATATAAGGACTAATACTTCTTCATCCATTTTTTTATTTCCTGGGATATTTACGTTGTAACAAAGTAGAGGTTCTTGTCAACAGAGCAGCCCTAAACTTTGGGGTGCCTGTGTCTTGCTGATTTTTAGTTTTCCCAATTTATACGCCCATGAGTGGAAGTGCCCTATGCTCTCTAAGCTGAGTTTTTTAGATGTTTCACGACACACCGTACACTTCTCCAAAATGGCTGTTGGCAATTTACATCCCGCCCATCAGCGTAGCAAGGCTCCCGTTTCTCCATGGCCTGTCCTGCATTTCTGGTTTTGACACTTTATTCAGCATGGCCCTTTTGACCGGTGGGAAGCGAGACTTCTTTGTAGCGCTGATTTGCCTTTCCAGGTTGCTTGGTTGGACAAAAAGGGCGTATGCGTTTTTTCCTGAATATATTCAGGAAAAAACGCATACGCCCTTTTGGGCCAAGGGCATCATTGTCGAGGTTTTGCCGCTTTTCCCGTGCTTTCAAGGCGATTCGAATCTACCTCCTGAAATCTGTTTCCTGCAATTCTGCCTTGCTTTGAAATCCTCTTTGTTGCCTTCCCTCAATATATTTGTGGACGAGAGTTATCATTTATAACTCTGCAGGTTTGTGAATTGCAGTGCCCCTGAGCTCCATTTTTCAACTCGCTTTCCTGGGACCTGGACGCAAAAGCGCAGGATTGCTTCAGCCCCTATTCTGGTTCCGGGCGGCAGGCTGAGCCTGTGGTTAATTCTTCTTCCTGATGGGAAAATAGAGTGACCTGTGCCTGTCCCAACACCTAGAGCTAGTGTCTCATTGGTTCCCCCTCTTCCCGTTCATCCTCAGGACAAATTGCAACCTGTACGGAACAGGAGGTTAAAGGTGCTGATTCTCCAAGGAGGGAGATTGCTAGTAAAGCAGCTGGAATGGCGAACCCGAGCCCAAGGAGATGAGAAATGAGGTCCCTTTTAGAAACCTTTCCCGATCACACGGTGTACCATCTTCTGGGTTTCTCGTGCATGTTTTCGAAGTGGGAAGATGCCCTTGAACCTGGAGATTTGGGACCCATGGGATGGGAACCACGCAGTATTACTTTAAAGGGTCTACGTTTGCTCACCCAACCTCACGAAACCTCTCAGCCCCAAGAGTGTCCACCCGTATGTCTCAATCAGCTGTGGGTCTATATATGGTCAATCCAGGTGGCCTCACAGCCCCTGAACGAATTTAGTAAGAATTTCTTTCTCTTTCCCTGTCTTTGTTTCACGGGTTTTTAAAAGTGATTGATTTTTATAAAGGGGTTTAGATGCTTTTCACTGCTGTGTTTATGCCGCTTTACACCCACTTGACTCACTTTCAGAGAGATATCAACACATAGGTTTTAAGATTCTTACTAGTCAGATATATTCTTGGGCGGTTAATAGGGGGTGTTGAGTCCAGTTCACTGAGCAAGGAGTAGGTCGTTTCTATTACATATTGGGTTTATGGAACGGTATCTGAGCTAATTTGAAACCCTTCTTTTATGCATCACCCCACCTCACCTTTCCCGTTAAGCAGCCATAGTGTGTTTTCTAAACGTGTGACTCTGTTCTCTTTTGTAATTCAGTTCAAGGGTAGCGGTTTTCACATTCCCTCTATAAGTGATATCTTATGATAAGTGTCTTTTTCTGTGTGACTTATTTCACTTAGAATTGTCGTACCTAAATCCACTCATCATGCTGCTACTAGACTTATGACGTTGATTTCATGGCTGAGTGATATTCTATTATACATAAGGACTAATACTTCTTTATCAATTTTTTTCTTTCCTGGGATATTTACGTTGTAACAAAGTGGAGGTTCTTGTCAACAGAGCAGCCCTAAACTTTGGGGTGCCTGTGTCTTGCTGATTTTTAGTTTTCCCAATTTATACGCCCATGAGTGGAAGTGTCCTATGCTCTCTAAGCTGAGTTTTTTAGATGTTTCAGGACACACCGTACACTTCTACAGAGTGGCTGTTGGCAATTTACATCCCGCCCATCAGCGTAGCAAGGCTCCCGTTTCTCCATGGCCTGTCCTGCATTTCTGGTTTTGACACTTTATTCAGCATGGCCCTTTTGACCGACGGGAAACGAGCCTTCTTTGTAGCGCTGATTTGCCTTTCCAGGTTGCTTGGTTGGCCAAAAAGGGCGTATGCGTTTTTTCCTGAATATATTCAGGAAAAAACGCATACGCCCTTTTTGGCCAAGGGCATCATGGTCGAGGTGTTGCCGCTTTTCCTGTGCTTTAAAGGCGATTCGAATCTATCTCCTGAAATCTGTTTCCTGCAATTCTGCCTTGCTTTCAAATCCTCTTCGTTGCCTTCCCTCAATATATTTGTGGACGAGAGTTATCATTTATAACTCTGCAGGTTTGTGAATTGCAGTGCCCCTGAGCTCCATTTTTCAACTCGCTTTCTTGGGAGCTGGCTGCAAAAGCGCCGGATTGCTTCAGGCTCTATTCTGGTCCCGAGCGGCAGGCTGAGCCTGTGGTTAATTCTTCTTCCTGATGGGAAAATAGAGTGACCTGTGCCTGTCCCTACACCTAGAGCTAGTGTCTCATTGGTTCCCCCTCTTCCCGTTCATCCTCAGGACAAATTGCAACCTGTATGGAACAGGAGGTTAAAGGTGCTGATTCTCCAAGGAGGGAGATTGCTAGTAAAGCGGCTGAAATGGAGAACCCGAGCACAAGGAGTTGAGAAATGAGGTGCGATTTAGAAACCTTTCCCGATCACACGGTGCACCATCTTCTGGGTTTCTCATGCATGTTTTCGAAGTGGGAAGATGCCCTTGAACCTGGAGATTTGGGACCCATGGGATGGGAACCACGCAGTATTTCTTTAAAGGGTCTGCGTTTGCTCACCCAACCTCACCAAACCTCTCAGCCCCAAGAGTGTCCACCCTTATGTCTCAATCAGCTGTGGGTCTATATATGGTCAATCCAGGTGGCATCACAGCCCCTGAACGAATTTAGTAAGAATTTCTTTCTCTTTCCCTGTCTTTGTTTCACGGGTTTTTAAAAGTGATTGATTTTTATAAAGGGGTTTAGCTGCTTTTCACTGCTGTGTTTATGCCGCTTTACACCCACTTGACTCACTTACAGAGAGATATCAATACATAGGTTTTGAGATTCTTACTAGTCAGATATATTCTTGGGCGGTTAATAGGGGGTGTTGAGTCCAGTTCACTGAGCAAGGAGTAGGTCGTGTCTATTACATATTGGGTTTATGGAACGGTCTCTGAGCTAATTTGAAACCCTTGTTTTATGCATCACCCCACCTCACCTTTCCCGTTAAGCAGCCATAGTGTGTTTTCTAAACGTGTGCCTCTGTTCTGTTTTGTAATTCAGTTCAAGGTCGCAGTTTTTACATTCCCTCTATAAGTGATATCTTATGATAAGTGTCTTTTTCTGTGTGACTTATTTCACTTAGAATCGTCGTACATAAATCCACTCATCATGCTGCTACTAGACTTATGACGTTGATTTCATGGCTGAGTGATATTCTATTATATATAAGGACTAATACTTCTTCATCCATTTTTTTATTTCCTGGGATATTTACGTTGTAACAAAGTAGAGGTTCTTGTCAACAGAGCAGCCCTAAACTTTGGGGTGCCTGTGTCTTGCTGATTTTTAGTTTTCCCAATTTATACGCCCATGAGTGGAAGTGCCCTATGCTCTCTAAGCTGAGTTTTTTAGATGTTTCACGACACACCGTACACTTCTCCAAAATGGCTGTTGGCAATTTACATCCCGCCCATCAGCGTAGCAAGGCTCCCGTTTCTCCATGGCCTGTCCTGCATTTCTGGTTTTGACACTTTATTCAGCATGGCCCTTTTGACCGGTGGGAAGCGAGACTTCTTTGAAGCGCTGATTTGCCTTTCCAGGTTGCTTGGTTGGACAAAAAGGGCGTATGCGTTTTTTCCTGAATATATTCAGGAAAAAACGCATACGCCCTTTTGGGCCAAGGGCATCATTGTCGAGGTTTTGCCGCTTTTCCCGTGCTTTAAAGGCGATTCGAATCTACCTCCTGAAATCTGTTTCCTGCAATTCTGCCTTGCTTTGAAATCCTCTTTGTTGCCTTCCCTCAATATATTTGTGGACGAGAGTTATCATTTATAACTCTGCAGGTTTGTGAATTGCAGTGCCCCTGAGCTCCATTTTTCAACTCGCTTTCCTGGGACCTGGACGCAAAAGCGCAGGATTGCTTCAGCCCCTATTCTGGTTCCGGGCGGCAGGCTGAGCCTGTGGTTAATTCTTCTTCCTGATGGGAAAATAGAGTGACCTGTGCCTGTCCCAACACCTAGAGCTAGTGTCTCATTGGTTCCCCCTCTTCCCGTTCATCCTCAGGACAAATTGCAACCTGTACGGAACAGGAGGTTAAAGGTGCTGATTCTCCAAGGAGGGAGATTGCTAGTAAAGCAGCTGGAATGGCGAACCCGAGCCCAAGGAGATGAGAAATGAGGTCCCTTTTAGAAACCTTTCCCGATCACACGGTGTACCATCTTCTGGGTTTCTCGTGCATGTTTTCGAAGTGGGAAGATGCCCTTGAACCTGGAGATTTGGGACCCATGGGATGGGAACCACGCAGTATTACTTTAAAGGGTCTACGTTTGCTCACCCAACCTCACGAAACCTCTCAGCCCCAAGAGTGTCCACCCGTATGTCTCAATCAGCTGTGGGTCTATATATGGTCAATCCAGGTGGCATCACAGCCCCTGAACGAATTTAGTAAGAATTTCTTTCTCTTTCCCTGTCTTTGTTTCACGGGTTTTTAAAAGTGATTGATTTTTATAAAGGGGTTTAGCTGCTTTTCACTGCTGTGTTTATGCCGCTTTACACCCACTTGACTCACTTTCAGAGAGATATCAACACATAGGTTTTAAGATTCTTACTAGTCAGATATATTCTTGGGCGGTTAATAGGGGGTGTTGAGTCCAGTTCACTGAGCAAGGAGTAGGTCGTTTCTATTACATATTGGGTTTATGGAACGGTATCTGAGCTAATTTGAAACCCTTCTTTTATGCATCACCCCACCTCACCTTTCCCGTTAAGCAGCCATAGTGTGTTTTCTAAACGTGTGACTCTGTTCTCTTTTGTAATTCAGTTCAAGGGTAGCGGTTTTCACATTCCCTCTATAAGTGATATCTTATGATAAGTGTCTTTTTCTGTGTGACTTATTTCGCTTAGAATCGTCGTACCTAAATCCACTCATCATGCTGCTACTAGACTTATGACGTTGATTTCATGGCTGAGTGATATTCTATTATACATAAGGACTAATACTTCTTTATCCATTTTTTTCTTTCCTGGGATATTTACGTTGTAACAAAGTGGAGGTTCTTGTCAACAGAGCAGCCCTAAACTTTGGGGTGCCTGTGTCTTGCTGATTTTTAGTTTTCCCAATTTATACGCCCATGAGTGGAAGTGTCCTATGCTCTCTAAGCTGAGTTTTTTAGATGTTTCAGGACACACCGTACACTTCTACAGAGTGGCTGTTGGCAATTTACATCCCGCCCATCAGCGTAGCAAGGCTCCCGTTTCTCCATGGCCTGTCCTGCATTTCTGGTTTTGACACTTTATTCAGCATGGCCCTTTTGACCGACGGGAAACGAGCCTTCTTTGTAGCGCTGATTTGCCTTTCCAGGTTGCTTGGTTGGCCAAAAAGGGCGTATGCGTTTTTTCCTGAATATATTCAGGAAAAAACGCATACGCCCTTTTTGGCCAAGGGCATCATGGTCGAGGTGTTGCCGCTTTTCCTGTGCTTTAAAGGCGATTCGAATCTATCTCCTGAAATCTGTTTCCTGCAATTCTGCCTTGCTTTCAAATCCTCTTCGTTGCCTTCCCTCAATATATTTGTGGACGAGAGTTATCATTTATAACTCTGCAGGTTTGTGAATTGCAGTGCCCCTGAGCTCCATTTTTCAACTCGCTTTCTTGGGAGCTGGCTGCAAAAGCGCCGGATTGCTTCAGGCTCTATTCTGGTCCCGAGCGGCAGGCTGAGCCTGTGGTTAATTCTTCTTCCTGATGGGAAAATAGAGTGACCTGTGCCTGTCCCTACACCTAGAGCTAGTGTCTCATTGGTTCCCCCTCTTCCCGTTCATCCTCAGGACAAATTGCAACCTGTATGGAACAGGAGGTTAAAGGTGCTGATTCTCCAAGGAGGGAGATTGCTAGTAAAGCGGCTGAAATGGAGAACCCGAGCACAAGGAGTTGAGAAATGAGGTGCGATTTAGAAACCTTTCCCGATCACACGGTGCACCATCTTCTGGGTTTCTCATGCATGTTTTCGAAGTGGGAAGATGCCCTTGAACCTGGAGATTTGGGACCCATGGGATGGGAACCACGCAGTATTTCTTTAAAGGGTCTGCGTTTGCTCACCCAACCTCACCAAACCTCTCAGCCCCAAGAGTGTCCACCCTTATGTCTCAATCAGCTGTGGGTCTATATATGGTCAATCCAGGTGGCATCACAGCCCCTGAACGAATTTAGTAAGAATTTCTTTCTCTTTCCCTGTCTTTGTTTCACGGGTTTTTAAAAGTGATTGATTTTTATAAAGGGGTTTAGCTGCTTTTCACTGCTGTGTTTATGCCGCTTTACACCCACTTGACTCACTTACAGAGAGATATCAATACATAGGTTTTGAGATTCTTACTAGTCAGATATATTCTTGGGCGGTTAATAGGGGGTGTTGAGTCCAGTTCACTGAGCAAGGAGTAGGTCGTGTCTATTACATATTGGGTTTATGGAACGGTCTCTGAGCTAATTTGAAACCCTTGTTTTATGCATCACCCCACCTCACCTTTCCCGTTAAGCAGCCATAGTGTGTTTTCTAAACGTGTGCCTCTGTTCTGTTTTGTAATTCAGTTCAAGGTCGCAGTTTTTACATTCCCTCTATAAGTGATATCTTATGATAAGTGTCTTTTTCTGTGTGACTTATTTCACTTAGAATCGTCGTACATAAATCCACTCATCATGCTGCTACTAGACTTATGACGTTGATTTCATGGCTGAGTGATATTCTATTATATATAAGGACTAATACTTCTTCATCCATTTTTTTATTTCCTGGGATATTTACGTTGTAACAAAGTAGAGGTTCTTGTCAACAGAGCAGCCCTAAACTTTGGGGTGCCTGTGTCTTGCTGATTTTTAGTTTTCCCAATTTATACGCCCATGAGTGGAAGTGCCCTATGCTCTCTAAGCTGAGTTTTTTAGATGTTTCACGACACACCGTACACTTCTCCAAAATGGCTGTTGGCAATTTACATCCCGCCCATCAGCGTAGCAAGGCTCCCGTTTCTCCATGGCCTGTCCTGCATTTCTGGTTTTGACACTTTATTCAGCATGGCCCTTTTGACCGGTGGGAAGCGAGACTTCTTTGAAGCGCTGATTTGCCTTTCCAGGTTGCTTGGTTGGACAAAAAGGGCGTATGCGTTTTTTCCTGAATATATTCAGGAAAAAACGCATACGCCCTTTTGGGCCAAGGGCATCATTGTCGAGGTTTTGCCGCTTTTCCCGTGCTTTAAAGGCGATTCGAATCTACCTCCTGAAATCTGTTTCCTGCAATTCTGCCTTGCTTTGAAATCCTCTTTGTTGCCTTCCCTCAATATATTTGTGGACGAGAGTTATCATTTATAACTCTGCAGGTTTGTGAATTGCAGTGCCCCTGAGCTCCATTTTTCAACTCGCTTTCCTGGGACCTGGACGCAAAAGCGCAGGATTGCTTCAGCCCCTATTCTGGTTCCGGGCGGCAGGCTGAGCCTGTGGTTAATTCTTCTTCCTGATGGGAAAATAGAGTGACCTGTGCCTGTCCCAACACCTAGAGCTAGTGTCTCATTGGTTCCCCCTCTTCCCGTTCATCCTCAGGACAAATTGCAACCTGTACGGAACAGGAGGTTAAAGGTGCTGATTCTCCAAGGAGGGAGATTGCTAGTAAAGCAGCTGGAATGGCGAACCCGAGCCCAAGGAGATGAGAAATGAGGTCCCTTTTAGAAACCTTTCCCGATCACACGGTGTACCATCTTCTGGGTTTCTCGTGCATGTTTTCGAAGTGGGAAGATGCCCTTGAACCTGGAGATTTGGGACCCATGGGATGGGAACCACGCAGTATTACTTTAAAGGGTCTACGTTTGCTCACCCAACCTCACGAAACCTCTCAGCCCCAAGAGTGTCCACCCGTATGTCTCAATCAGCTGTGGGTCTATATATGGTCAATCCAGGTGGCATCACAGCCCCTGAACGAATTTAGTAAGAATTTCTTTCTCTTTCCCTGTCTTTGTTTCACGGGTTTTTAAAAGTGATTGATTTTTATAAAGGGGTTTAGCTGCTTTTCACTGCTGTGTTTATGCCGCTTTACACCCACTTGACTCACTTTCAGAGAGATATCAACACATAGGTTTTAAGATTCTTACTAGTCAGATATATTCTTGGGCGGTTAATAGGGGGTGTTGAGTCCAGTTCACTGAGCAAGGAGTAGGTCGTTTCTATTACATATTGGGTTTATGGAACGGTATCTGAGCTAATTTGAAACCCTTCTTTTATGCATCACCCCACCTCACCTTTCCCGTTAAGCAGCCATAGTGTGTTTTCTAAACGTGTGACTCTGTTCTCTTTTGTAATTCAGTTCAAGGGTAGCGGTTTTCACATTCCCTCTATAAGTGATATCTTATGATAAGTGTCTTTTTCTGTGTGACTTATTTCGCTTAGAATCGTCGTACCTAAATCCACTCATCATGCTGCTACTAGACTTATGACGTTGATTTCATGGCTGAGTGATATTCTATTATACATAAGGACTAATACTTCTTTATCCATTTTTTTCTTTCCTGGGATATTTACGTTGTAACAAAGTGGAGGTTCTTGTCAACAGAGCAGCCCTAAACTTTGGGGTGCCTGTGTCTTGCTGATTTTTAGTTTTCCCAATTTATACGCCCATGAGTGGAAGTGTCCTATGCTCTCTAAGCTGAGTTTTTTAGATGTTTCAGGACACACCGTACACTTCTACAGAGTGGCTGTTGGCAATTTACATCCCGCCCATCAGCGTAGCAAGGCTCCCGTTTCTCCATGGCCTGTCCTGCATTTCTGGTTTTGACACTTTATTCAGCATGGCCCTTTTGACCGACGGGAAACGAGCCTTCTTTGTAGCGCTGATTTGCCTTTCCAGGTTGCTTGGTTGGCCAAAAAGGGCGTATGCGTTTTTTCCTGAATATATTCAGGAAAAAACGCATACGCCCTTTTTGGCCAAGGGCATCATGGTCGAGGTATTGCCGCTTTTCCTGTGCTTTCAAGGCGATTCGAATCTACCTCCTGAAATCTGTTTCCTGCAATTCTGCCTTGCTTTCAAATCCTCTTCGTTGCCTTCCCTCAATATATTTGTGGACGAGAGTTATCATTTATAACTCTGCAGGTTTGTGAATTGCAGTGCCCCTGAGCTCCATTTTTCAACTCGCTTTCTTGGGAGCTGGCTGCAAAAGCGCAGGATTGCTTCAGGCTCTATTCTGGTCCCGAGCGGCAGGCTGAGCCTGTGGTTAATTCTTCTTCCTGATGGGAAAATAGAGTGACCTGTGCCTGTCCCAACACCTAGAGCTAGTGTCTCATTGGTTCCCCCTCTTCCCGTTCATCCTCAGGACAAATTGCAACCTGTACGGAACAGGAGGTTAAAGGTGCTGATTCTCCAAGGAGGGAGATTGCTAGTAAAGCAGCTGGAATGGCGAACCCGAGCCCAAGGAGATGAGAAATGAGGTCCCTTTTAGAAACCTTTCCCGATCACACGGTGTACCACCTTCTGGGTTTCTCATGCATGTTTTCCATGTAGGAAGATGCCCTTGAACCTGGAGATTTGGGACCCATGGGATGGGAACAATGCAGTATTACTTTAAAGGGTCTGCGTTTGCTCACCCAACCTCACCAAACCTCTCAGCCCTAAGAGTGTCCACCCTTATGTCTCAATCAGCTGTGGGTCTAGGTATGGTCAATCCAAGTGGCATCACAGCCCGTGAGCGAATTTAGTAGGAATTTCTTTCTCTTTCCCTGTCTTTGTTTCACAGGTTTTTAAAAGTGATTGATTTTTATAAAGGGGTTTAGCTGCTTTTCACTGCTGTGTTTATGCCGCTTTACACCCACTTGACTCACTTTCAGAGAGATATCAACACATAGGTTTTAAGATTCTTACTAGTCAGATATATTCTTGGGCGGTTAATAGGGGGTGTTGAGTCCAGTTCACTGAGCAAGGAGTAGGTCGTTTCTATTACATATTGGGTTTATGGAACGGTATCTGAGCTAATTTGAAACCCTTCTTTTATGCATCACCCCACCTCACCTTTCCCGTTAAGCAGCCATAGTGTGTTTTCTAAACGTGTGACTCTGTTCTCTTTTGTAATTCAGTTCAAGGGTAGCGGTTTTCACATTCCCTCTATAAGTGATATCTTATGATAAGTGTCTTTTTCTGTGTGACTTATTTCGCTTAGAATCGTCGTACCTAAATCCACTCATCATGCTGCTACTAGACTTATGACGTTGATTTCATGGCTGAGTGATATTCTATTATACATAAGGACTAATACTTCTTTATCCATTTTTTTCTTTCCTGGGATATTTACGTTGTAACAAAGTGGAGGTTCTTGTCAACAGAGCAGCCCTAAACTTTGGGGTGCCTGTGTCTTGCTGATTTTTAGTTTTCCCAATTTATACGCCCATGAGTGGAAGTGTCCTATGCTCTCTAAGCTGAGTTTTTTAGATGTTTCAGGACACACCGTACACTTCTACAGAGTGGCTGTTGGCAATTTACATCCCGCCCATCAGCGTAGCAAGGCTCCCGTTTCTCCATGGCCTGTCCTGCATTTCTGGTTTTGACACTTTATTCAGCATGGCCCTTTTGACCGACGGGAAACGAGCCTTCTTTGTAGCGCTGATTTGCCTTTCCAGGTTGCTTGGTTGGCCAAAAAGGGCGTATGCGTTTTTTCCTGAATATATTCAGGAAAAAACGCATACGCCCTTTTTGGCCAAGGGCATCATGGTCGAGGTATTGCCGCTTTTCCTGTGCTTTCAAGGCGATTCGAATCTACCTCCTGAAATCTGTTTCCTGCAATTCTGCCTTGCTTTCAAATCCTCTTCGTTGCCTTCCCTCAATATATTTGTGGACGAGAGTTATCATTTATAACTCTGCAGGTTTGTGAATTGCAGTGCCCCTGAGCTCCATTTTTCAACTCGCTTTCTTGGGAGCTGGCTGCAAAAGCGCAGGATTGCTTCAGGCTCTATTCTGGTCCCGAGCGGCAGGCTGAGCCTGTGGTTAATTCTTCTTCCTGATGGGAAAATAGAGTGACCTGTGCCTGTCCCAACACCTAGAGCTAGTGTCTCATTGGTTCCCCCTCTTCCCGTTCATCCTCAGGACAAATTGCAACCTGTACGGAACAGGAGGTTAAAGGTGCTGATTCTCCAAGGAGGGAGATTGCTAGTAAAGCAGCTGGAATGGCGAACCCGAGCCCAAGGAGATGAGAAATGAGGTCCCTTTTAGAAACCTTTCCCGATCACACGGTGTACCATCTTCTGGGTTTCTCATGCATGTTTTCCATGTAGGAAGATGCCCTTGAACCTGGAGATTTGGGACCCATGGGATGGGAACAATGCAGTATTACTTTAAAGGGTCTGCGTTTGCTCACCCAACCTCACCAAACCTCTCAGCCCTAAGAGTGTCCACCCTTATGTCTCAATCAGCTGTGGGTCTAGGTATGGTCAATCCAAGTGGCATCACAGCCCGTGAGCGAATTTAGTAGGAATTTCTCTCTCTTTCACTGTCTTTTTTTCACGGGTTTTTAAAAGTGATTGATTTTTATAAAGGGGTTTAGATGCTTTTCACTGCTGTGTTTATGCCGCTTTACACCCACTTGACTCACTTACAGAGAGATATCAATACATAGCTTTTAAGATTCTTACTAGTCAGATATATTCTTGGGCGGTGAATAGGGGGTGTGGAGTCCAGTTCACAGAGCAAGGTGTAGGTCGTATCTATTACATATTGGGTTTATGGAACGGTATCTGAGCTAATTTGAAACCCTTGTTTTATGCATCACCCCACCTCACCTTTCCCGTTAAGCAGCCATAGTGTGTTTTCTAAACGTGTGACTCTGTTCTGTTTTGTAATTCAGTTCAAGGGTAGCGGTTTTCACATTCCCTCTATAAGTGATATCTTATGATAAGTGTCTTTTTCTGTGTGAATTATTTCACTGAGAATCGTCGTACCTAAATCCACTCATCATGCTGCTACTAGACTTATGACGTTGATTTCATGGCTGAGTGATATTCTATTATACATAAGGACTAATACTTCTTTATCCATTTTTTTCTTTCCTGGGATATTTACGTTGTAACAAAGTGGAGGTTCTTGTCAACAGAGCAGCCCTAAACTTTGGGGTGCCTGTGTCTTGCTGATTTTTAGTTTTCCCAATTTATACGCCCATGAGTGGAAGTGTCCTATGCTCTCTAAGCTGAATTTTTTAGATGTTTCAGGACACACCGTACAGTTCTCCAGAGTGGCTGTTGGCAATTTACATCCCGCCCTTCAGCGTAGCAAGGCTCCCGTTTCTCCATGGCCTGTCCTGCATTTCTGGTTTTGATACTTTATTCAGCATGGCCCTTTTGACCGATGGGAAGCGAGACTTCTTTGTAGCGCTGATTTGCCTTTCCAGGTTGCTTG
Source organism: Balaenoptera borealis (assembly GCF_965194805.1). NCBI lineage: Eukaryota > Metazoa > Chordata > Mammalia > Artiodactyla > Balaenopteridae > Balaenoptera > Balaenoptera borealis. Next base: position 31,084,258 of record NC_138864.1, read on the forward strand.
GTTGGCCAAAAAGGGCGTATGCGTTTTTTCCTGAATATATTCAGGAAAAAACGCATACGCCCTTTTTGGCCAAGGGCATCATGGTCGAGGTATTGCCGCTTTTCCTGTGCTTTCAAGGCGATTCGAATCTACCTCCTGAAATCTGTTTCCTGCAATTCTGCCTTGCTTTCAAATCCTCTTCGTTGCCTTCCCTCAATATATTTGTGGACGAGAGTTATCATTTATAACTCTGCAGGTTTGTGAATTGCAGTGCCCCTGAGCTCCATTTTTCAACTCGCTTTCTTGGGAGCTGGCTGCAAAAGCGCAGGATTGCTTCAGGCTCTATTCTGGTCCCGAGCGGCAGGCTGAGCCTGTGGTTAATTCTTCTTCCTGATGGGAAAATAGAGTGACCTGTGCCTGTCCCAACACCTAGAGCTAGTGTCTCATTGGTTCCCCCTCTTCCCGTTCATCCTCAGGACAAATTGCAACCTGTACGGAACAGGAGGTTAAAGGTGCTGATTCTCCAAGGAGGGAGATTGCTAGTAAAGCAGCTGGAATGGCGAACCCGAGCCCAAGGAGATGAGAAATGAGGTCCCTTTTAGAAACCTTTCCCGATCACACGGTGTACCATCTTCTGGGTTTCTCATGCATGTTTTCCATGTAGGAAGATGCCCTTGAACCTGGAGATTTGGGACCCATGGGATGGGAACAATGCAGTATTACTTTAAAGGGTCTGCGTTTGCTCACCCAACCTCACCAAACCTCTCAGCCCTAAGAGTGTCCACCCTTATGTCTCAATCAGCTGTGGGTCTAGGTATGGTCAATCCAAGTGGCATCACAGCCCGTGAGCGAATTTAGTAGGAATTTCTCTCTCTTTCACTGTCTTTTTTTCACGGGTTTTTAAAAGTGATTGATTTTTATAAAGGGGTTTAGATGCTTTTCACTGCTGTGTTTATGCCGCTTTACACCCACTTGACTCACTTACAGAGAGATATCAATACATAGCTTTTAAGATTCTTACTAGTCAGATATATTCTTGGGCGGTGAATAGGGGGTGTGGAGTCCAGTTCACAGAGCAAGGTGTAGGTCGTATCTATTACATATTGGGTTTATGGAACGGTATCTGAGCTAATTTGAAACCCTTGTTTTATGCATCACCCCACCTCACCTTTCCCGTTAAGCAGCCATAGTGTGTTTTCTAAACGTGTGACTCTGTTCTGTTTTGTAATTCAGTTCAAGGGTAGCGGTTTTCACATTCCCTCTATAAGTGATATCTTATGATAAGTGTCTTTTTCTGTGTGAATTATTTCACTGAGAATCGTCGTACCTAAATCCACTCATCATGCTGCTACTAGACTTATGACGTTGATTTCATGGCTGAGTGATATTCTATTATACATAAGGACTAATACTTCTTTATCCATTTTTTTCTTTCCTGGGATATTTACGTTGTAACAAAGTGGAGGTTCTTGTCAACAGAGCAGCCCTAAACTTTGGGGTGCCTGTGTCTTGCTGATTTTTAGTTTTCCCAATTTATACGCCCATGAGTGGAAGTGTCCTATGCTCTCTAAGCTGAATTTTTTAGATGTTTCAGGACACACCGTACAGTTCTCCAGAGTGGCTGTTGGCAATTTACATCCCGCCCATCAGCGTAGCAAGGCTCCCGTTTCTCCATGGCCTGTCCTGCATTTCTGGTTTTGATACTTTATTCAGCATGGCCCTTTTGACCGATGGGAAGCGAGACTTCTTTGTAGCGCTGATTTGCCTTTCCAGGTTGCTTGGTTGGCCAAAAAGGGCGTATGCGTTTTTTCCTGAATATATTCAGGAAAAAACGCATACGCCCTTTTTGGCCAAGGGCATCATGGTCGAGGTATTGCCGCTTTTCCTGTGCTTTCAAGGCGATTCGAATCTACCTCCTGAAATCTGTTTCCTGCAATTCTGCCTTGCTTTCAAATCCTCTTCGTTGCCTTCCCTCAATATATTTGTGGACGAGAGTTATCATTTATAACTCTGCAGGTTTGTGAATTGCAGTGCCCCTGAGCTCCATTTTTCAACTCGCTTTCTTGGGAGCTGGCTGCAAAAGCGCAGGATTGCTTCAGGCTCTATTCTGGTCCCGAGCGGCAGGCTGAGCCTGTGGTTAATTCTTCTTCCTGATGGGAAAATAGAGTGACCTGTGCCTGTCCCAACACCTAGAGCTAGTGTCTCATTGGTTCCCCCTCTTCCCGTTCATCCTCAGGACAAATTGCAACCTGTACGGAACAGGAGGTTAAAGGTGCTGATTCTCCAAGGAGGGAGATTGCTAGTAAAGCAGCTGGAATGGCGAACCCGAGCCCAAGGAGATGAGAAATGAGGTCCCTTTTAGAAACCTTTCCCGATCACACGGTGTACCATCTTCTGGGTTTCTCATGCATGTTTTCCATGTAGGAAGATGCCCTTGAACCTGGAGATTTGGGACCCATGGGATGGGAACAATGTAGTATTACTTTAAAGGGTCTGCGTTTGCTCACCCAACCTCACCAAACCTCTCAGCCCTAAGAGTGTCCACCCTTATGTCTCAATCAGCTGTGGGTCTAGGTATGGTCAATCCAAGTGGCATCACAGCCCGTGAGCGAATTTAGTAGGAATTTCTCTCTCTTTCACTGTCTTTGTTTCACGGGTTTTTAAAAGTGATTGATTTTTATAAAGGGGTTTAGATGCTTTTCACTGCTGTGTTTATGCCGCTTTACACCCACTTGACTCACTTACAGAGAGATATCAATACATAGCTTTTAAGATTCTTACTAGTCAGATATATTCTTGGGCGGTGAATAGGGGGTGTGGAGTCCAGTTCACAGAGCAAGGTGTAGGTCGTATCTATTACATATTGGGTTTATGGAACGGTATCTGAGCTAATTTGAAACCCTTGTTTTATGCATCACCCCACCTCACCTTTCCCGTTAAGCAGCCATAGTGTGTTTTCTAAACGTGTGACTCTGTTCTGTTTTGTAATTCAGTTCAAGGGTAGCGGTTTTCACATTCCCTCTATAAGTGATATCTTATGATAAGTGTCTTTTTCTGTGTGAATTATTTCACTGAGAATCGTCGTACCTAAATCCACTCATCATGCTGCTACTAGACTTATGACGTTGATTTCATGGCTGAGTGATATTCTATTATACATAAGGACTAATACTTCTTTATCCATTTTTTTCTTTCCTGGGATATTTACGTTGTAACAAAGTGGAGGTTCTTGTCAACAGAGCAGCCCTAAACTTTGGGGTGCCTGTGTCTTGCTGATTTTTAGTTTTCCCAATTTATACGCCCATGAGTGGAAGTGTCCTATGCTCTCTAAGCTGAATTTTTTAGATGTTTCAGGACACACCGTACAGTTCTCCAGAGTGGCTGTTGGCAATTTACATCCCGCCCTTCAGCGTAGCAAGGCTCCCGTTTCTCCATGGCCTGTCCTGCATTTCTGGTTTTGATACTTTATTCAGCATGGCCCTTTTGACCGCTGGGAAGCGAGACTTCTTTGTAGCGCTGATTTGCCTTTCCAGGTTGCTTGGTTGGCCAAAAAGGGCGTATGCGTTTTTTCCTGAATATATTCAGGAAAAAACGCATACGCCCTTTTTGGCCAAGGGCATCATGGTCGAGGTATTGCCGCTTTTCCTGTGCTTTCAAGGCGATTCGAATCTACCTCCTGAAATCTGTTTCCTGCAATTCTGCCTTGCTTTCAAATCCTCTTCGTTGCCTTCCCTCAATATATTTGTGGACGAGAGTTATCATTTATAACTCTGCAGGTTTGTGAATTGCAGTGCCCCTGAGCTCCATTTTTCAACTCGCTTTCTTGGGAGCTGGCTGCAAAAGCGCAGGATTGCTTCAGGCTCTATTCTGGTCCCGAGCGGCAGGCTGAGCCTGTGGTTAATTCTTCTTCCTGATGGGAAAATAGAGTGACCTGTGCCTGTCCCAACACCTAGAGCTAGTGTCTCATTGGTTCCCCCTCTTCCCGTTCATCCTCAGGACAAATTGCAACCTGTACGGAACAGGAGGTTAAAGGTGCTGATTCTCCAAGGAGGGAGATTGCTAGTAAAGCAGCTGGAATGGCGAACCCGAGCCCAAGGAGATGAGAAATGAGGTCCCTTTTAGAAACCTTTCCCGATCACACGGTGTACCATCTTCTGGGTTTCTCATGCATGTTTTCCATGTAGGAAGATGCCCTTGAACCTGGAGATTTGGGACCCATGGGATGGGAACAATGTAGTATTACTTTAAAGGGTCTGCGTTTGCTCACCCAACCTCACCAAACCTCTCAGCCCTAAGAGTGTCCACCCTTATGTCTCAATCAGCTGTGGGTCTAGGTATGGTCAATCCAAGTGGCATCACAGCCCGTGAGCGAATTTAGTAGGAATTTCTCTCTCTTTCACTGTCTTTGTTTCACGGGTTTTTAAAAGTGATTGATTTTTATAAAGGGGTTTAGATGCTTTTCACTGCTGTGTTTATGCCGCTTTACACCCACTTGACTCACTTACAGAGAGATATCAATACATAGCTTTTAAGATTCTTACTAGTCAGATATATTCTTGGGCGGTGAATAGGGGGTGTGGAGTCCAGTTCACAGAGCAAGGTGTAGGTCGTATCTATTACATATTGGGTTTATGGAACGGTATCTGAGCTAATTTGAAACCCTTGTTTTATGCATCACCCCACCTCACCTTTCCCGTTAAGCAGCCATAGTGTGTTTTCTAAACGTGTGACTCTGTTCTGTTTTGTAATTCAGTTCAAGGGTAGCGGTTTTCACATTCCCTCTATAAGTGATATCTTATGATAAGTGTCTTTTTCTGTGTGAATTATTTCACTGAGAATCGTCGTACCTAAATCCACTCATCATGCTGCTACTAGACTTATGACGTTGATTTCATGGCTGAGTGATATTCTATTATACATAAGGACTAATACTTCTTTATCCATTTTTTTCTTTCCTGGGATATTTACGTTGTAACAAAGTGGAGGTTCTTGTCAACAGAGCAGCCCTAAACTTTGGGGTGCCTGTGTCTTGCTGATTTTTAGTTTTCCCAATTTATACGCCCATGAGTGGAAGTGTCCTATGCTCTCTAAGCTGAATTTTTTAGATGTTTCAGGACACACCGTACAGTTCTCCAGAGTGGCTGTTGGCAATTTACATCCCGCCCATCAGCGTAGCAAGGCTCCCGTTTCTCCATGGCCTGTCCTGCATTTCTGGTTTTGATACTTTATTCAGCATGGCCCTTTTGACCGATGGGAAGCGAGACTTCTTTGTAGCGCTGATTTGCCTTTCCAGGTTGCTTGGTTGGCCAAAAAGGGCGTATGCGTTTTTTCCTGAATATATTCAGGAAAAAACGCATACGCCCTTTTTGGCCAAGGGCATCATGGTCGAGGTATTGCCGCTTTTCCTGTGCTTTCAAGGCGATTCGAATCTACCTCCTGAAATCTGTTTCCTGCAATTCTGCCTTGCTTTCAAATCCTCTTCGTTGCCTTCCCTCAATATATTTGTGGACGAGAGTTATCATTTATAACTCTGCAGGTTTGTGAATTGCAGTGCCCCTGAGCTCCATTTTTCAACTCGCTTTCTTGGGAGCTGGCTGCAAAAGCGCAGGATTGCTTCAGGCTCTATTCTGGTCCCGAGCGGCAGGCTGAGCCTGTGGTTAATTCTTCTTCCTGATGGGAAAATAGAGTGACCTGTGCCTGTCCCAACACCTAGAGCTAGTGTCTCATTGGTTCCCCCTCTTCCCGTTCATCCTCAGGACAAATTGCAACCTGTACGGAACAGGAGGTTAAAGGTGCTGATTCTCCAAGGAGGGAGATTGCTAGTAAAGCAGCTGGAATGGCGAACCCGAGCCCAAGGAGATGAGAAATGAGGTCCCTTTTAGAAACCTTTCCCGATCACACGGTGTACCATCTTCTGGGTTTCTCATGCATGTTTTCCATGTAGGAAGATGCCCTTGAACCTGGAGATTTGGGACCCATGGGATGGGAACAATGTAGTATTACTTTAAAGGGTCTGCGTTTGCTCACCCAACCTCACCAAACCTCTCAGCCCTAAGAGTGTCCACCCTTATGTCTCAATCAGCTGTGGGTCTAGGTATGGTCAATCCAAGTGGCATCACAGCCCGTGAGCGAATTTAGTAGGAATTTCTCTCTCTTTCACTGTCTTTGTTTCACGGGTTTTTAAAAGTGATTGATTTTTATAAAGGGGTTTAGATGCTTTTCACTGCTGTGTTTATGCCGCTTTACACCCACTTGACTCACTTACAGAGAGATATCAATACATAGCTTTTAAGATTCTTACTAGTCAGATATATTCTTGGGCGGTGAATAGGGGGTGTGGAGTCCAGTTCACAGAGCAAGGTGTAGGTCGTATCTATTACATATTGGGTTTATGGAACGGTATCTGAGCTAATTTGAAACCCTTGTTTTATGCATCACCCCACCTCACCTTTCCCGTTAAGCAGCCATAGTGTGTTTTCTAAACGTGTGACTCTGTTCTGTTTTGTAATTCAGTTCAAGGGTAGCGGTTTTCACATTCCCTCTATAAGTGATATCTTATGATAAGTGTCTTTTTCTGTGTGAATTATTTCACTGAGAATCGTCGTACCTAAATCCACTCATCATGCTGCTACTAGACTTATGACGTTGATTTCATGGCTGAGTGATATTCTATTATACATAAGGACTAATACTTCTTTATCCATTTTTTTCTTTCCTGGGATATTTACGTTGTAACAAAGTGGAGGTTCTTGTCAACAGAGCAGCCCTAAACTTTAGGGTGCCTGTGTCTTGCTGATTTTTAGTTTTCCCAATTTATACGCCCATGAGTGGAAGTGTCCTATGCTCTCTAAGCTGAATTTTTTAGATGTTTCAGGACACACCGTACAGTTCTCCAGAGTGGCTGTTGGCAATTTACATCCCGCCCTTCAGCGTAGCAAGGCTCCCGTTTCTCCATGGCCTGTCCTGCATTTCTGGTTTTGATACTTTATTCAGCATGGCCCTTTTGACCGATGGGAAGCGAGACTTCTTTGTAGCGCTGATTTGCCTTTCCAGGTTGCTTGGTTGGCCAAAAAGGGCGTATGCGTTTTTTCCTGAATATATTCAGGAAAAAACGCATACGCCCTTTTTGGCCAAGGGCATCATGGTCGAGGTATTGCCGCTTTTCCTGTGCTTTCAAGGCGATTCGAATCTACCTCCTGAAATCTGTTTCCTGCAATTCTGCCTTGCTTTCAAATCCTCTTCGTTGCCTTCCCTCAATATATTTGTGGACGAGAGTTATCATTTATAACTCTGCAGGTTTGTGAATTGCAGTGCCCCTGAGCTCCATTTTTCAACTCGCTTTCTTGGGAGCTGGCTGCAAAAGCGCAGGATTGCTTCAGGCTCTATTCTGGTCCCGAGCGGCAGGCTGAGCCTGTGGTTAATTCTTCTTCCTGATGGGAAAATAGAGTGACCTGTGCCTGTCCCAACACCTAGAGCTAGTGTCTCATTGGTTCCCCCTCTTCCCGTTCATCCTCAGGACAAATTGCAACCTGTACGGAACAGGAGGTTAAAGGTGCTGATTCTCCAAGGAGGGAGATTGCTAGTAAAGCAGCTGGAATGGCGAACCCGAGCCCAAGGAGATGAGAAATGAGGTCCCTTTTAGAAACCTTTCCCGATCACACGGTGTACCATCTTCTGGGTTTCTCATGCATGTTTTCCATGTAGGAAGATGCCCTTGAACCTGGAGATTTGGGACCCATGGGATGGGAACAATGTAGTATTACTTTAAAGGGTCTGCGTTTGCTCACCCAACCTCACCAAACCTCTCAGCCCTAAGAGTGTCCACCCTTATGTCTCAATCAGCTGTGGGTCTAGGTATGGTCAATCCAAGTGGCATCACAGCCCGTGAGCGAATTTAGTAGGAATTTCTCTCTCTTTCACTGTCTTTGTTTCACGGGTTTTTAAAAGTGATTGATTTTTATAAAGGGGTTTAGATGCTTTTCACTGCTGTGTTTATGCCGCTTTACACCCACTTGACTCACTTACAGAGAGATATCAATACATAGCTTTTAAGATTCTTACTAGTCAGATATATTCTTGGGCGGTGAATAGGGGGTGTGGAGTCCAGTTCACAGAGCAAGGTGTAGGTCGTATCTATTACATATTGGGTTTATGGAACGGTATCTGAGCTAATTTGAAACCCTTGTTTTATGCATCACCCCACCTCACCTTTCCCGTTAAGCAGCCATAGTGTGTTTTCTAAACGTGTGACTCTGTTCTGTTTTGTAATTCAGTTCAAGGGTAGCGGTTTTCACATTCCCTCTATAAGTGATATCTTATGATAAGTGTCTTTTTCTGTGTGAATTATTTCACTGAGAATCGTCGTACCTAAATCCACTCATCATGCTGCTACTAGACTTATGACGTTGATTTCATGGCTGAGTGATATTCTATTATACATAAGGACTAATACTTCTTTATCCATTTTTTTCTTTCCTGGGATATTTACGTTGTAACAAAGTGGAGGTTCTTGTCAACAGAGCAGCCCTAAACTTTGGGGTGCCTGTGTCTTGCTGATTTTTAGTTTTCCCAATTTATACGCCCATGAGTGGAAGTGTCCTATGCTCTCTAAGCTGAATTTTTTAGATGTTTCAGGACACACCGTACAGTTCTCCAGAGTGGCTGTTGGCAATTTACATCCCGCCCATCAGCGTAGCAAGGCTCCCGTTTCTCCATGGCCTGTCCTGCATTTCTGGTTTTGATACTTTATTCAGCATGGCCCTTTTGACCGATGGGAAGCGAGACTTCTTTGTAGCGCTGATTTGCCTTTCCAGGTTGCTTGGTTGGCCAAAAAGGGCGTATGCGTTTTTTCCTGAATATATTCAGGAAAAAACGCATACGCCCTTTTTGGCCAAGGGCATCATGGTCGAGGTATTGCCGCTTTTCCTGTGCTTTCAAGGCGATTCGAATCTACCTCCTGAAATCTGTTTCCTGCAATTCTGCCTTGCTTTCAAATCCTCTTCGTTGCCTTGCCTCAATATATTTGTGGACGAGAGTTATCATTTATAACTCTGCAGGTTTGTGAATTGCAGTGCCCCTGAGCTCCATTTTTCAACTCGCTTTCTTGGGAGCTGGCTGCAAAAGCGCAGGATTGCTTCAGGCTCTATTCTGGTCCCGAGCGGCAGGCTGAGCCTGTGGTTAATTCTTCTTCCTGATGGGAAAATAGAGTGACCTGTGCCTGTCCCAACACCTAGAGCTAGTGTCTCATTGGTTCCCCCTCTTCCCGTTCATCCTCAGGACAAATTGCAACCTGTACGGAACAGGAGGTTAAAGGTGCTGATTCTCCAAGGAGGGAGATTGCTAGTAAAGCGGCTGGAATGGAGAACCCGAGCACAAGGAGTTGAGAAATGAGGTGCGATTTAGAAACCTTTCCCGATCACACGGTGCACCATCTTCTGGGTTTCTCATGCATGTTTTCGAAGTGGGAAGATGCCCTTGAACCTGGAGATTTGGGACCCATGGGATGGGAACCACGCAGTATTTCTTTAAAGGGTCTGCGTTTGCTCACCCAACCTCACCAAACCTCTCAGCCCCAAGAGTGTCCACCCTTATGTCTCAATCAGCTGTGGGTCTATATATGGTCAATCCAGGTGGCATCACAGCCCCTGAACGAATTTAGTAAGAATTTCTTTCTCTTTCCCTGTCTTTGTTTCACGGGTTTTAAAAAGTGATTGATTTTTATAAAGGGGTTTAGCTGCTTTTCACTGCTGTGTTTATGCCGCTTTACACCCACTTGACTCACTTACAGAGAGATATCAATACATAGGTTTTGAGATTCTTACTAGTCAGATATATTCTTGGGCGGTTAATAGGGGGTGTTGAGTCCAGTTCACTGAGCAAGGAGTAGGTCGTGTCTATTACATATTGGGTTTATGGAACGGTCTCTGAGCTAATTTGAAACCCTTGTTTTATGCATCACCCCACCTCACCTTTCCCGTTAAGCAGCCATAGTGTGTTTTCTAAACGTGTGACTCTGTTCTCTTTTGTAATTCAGTTCAAGGTCGCAGTTTTTACATTCCCTCTATAAGTGATATCTTATGATAAGTGTCTTTTTCTGTGTGACTTATTTCACTTAGAATCGTCGTACATAAATCCACTCATCATGCTGCTACTAGACTTATGACGTTGATTTCATGGCTGAGTGATATTCTATTATATATAAGGACTAATACTTCTTCATCCATTTTTTTATTTCCTGGGATATTTACGTTGTAACAAAGTAGAGGTTCTTGTCAACAGAGCAGCCCTAAACTTTGGGGTGCCTGTGTCTTGCTGATTTTTAGTTTTCCCAATTTATACGCCCATGAGTGGAAGTGCCCTATGCTCTCTAAGCTGAGTTTTTTAGATGTTTCACGACACACCGTACACTTCTCCAAAATGGCTGTTGGCAATTTACATCCCGCCCATCAGCGTAGCAAGGCTCCCGTTTCTCCATGGCCTGTCCTGCATTTCTGGTTTTGACACTTTATTCAGCATGGCCCTTTTGACCGGTGGGAAGCGAGACTTCTTTGTAGCGCTGATTTGCCTTTCCAGGTTGCTTGGTTGGACAAAAAGGGCGTATGCGTTTTTTCCTGAATATATTCAGGAAAAAACGCATACGCCCTTTTGGGCCAAGGGCATCATTGTCGAGGTTTTGCCGCTTTTCCCGTGCTTTAAAGGCGATTCGAATCTACCTCCTGAAATCTGTTTCCTGCAATTCTGCCTTGCTTTGAAATCCTCTTTGTTGCCTTCCCTCAATATATTTGTGGACGAGAGTTATCATTTATAACTCTGCAGGTTTGTGAATTGCAGTGCCCCTGAGCTCCATTTTTCAACTCGCTTTCCTGGGACCTGGACGCAAAAGCGCAGGATTGCTTCAGCCCCTATTCTGGTTCCGGGCGGCAGGCTGAGCCTGTGGTTAATTCTTCTTCCTGATGGGAAAATAGAGTGACCTGTGCCTGTCCCAACACCTAGAGCTAGTGTCTCATTGGTTCCCCCTCTTCCCGTTCATCCTCAGGACAAATTGCAACCTGTACGGAACAGGAGGTTAAAGGTGCTGATTCTCCAAGGAGGGAGATTGCTAGTAAAGCAGCTGGAATGGCGAACCCGAGCCCAAGGAGATGAGAAATGAGGTCCCTTTTAGAAACCTTTCCCGATCACACGGTGTACCATCTTCTGGGTTTCTCGTGCATGTTTTCGAAGTGGGAAGATGCCCTTGAACCTGGAGATTTGGGACCCATGGGATGGGAACCACGCAGTATTACTTTAAAGGGTCTACGTTTGCTCACCCAACCTCACGAAACCTCTCAGCCCCAAGAGTGTCCACCCGTATGTCTCAATCAGCTGTGGGTCTATATATGGTCAATCCAGGTGGCCTCACAGCCCCTGAACGAATTTAGTAAGAATTTCTTTCTCTTTCCCTGTCTTTGTTTCACGGGTTTTTAAAAGTGATTGATTTTTATAAAGGGGTTTAGATGCTTTTCACTGCTGTGTTTATGCCGCTTTACACCCACTTGACTCACTTTCAGAGAGATATCAACACATAGGTTTTAAGATTCTTACTAGTCAGATATATTCTTGGGCGGTTAATAGGGGGTGTTGAGTCCAGTTCACTGAGCAAGGAGTAGGTCGTTTCTATTACATATTGGGTTTATGGAACGGTATCTGAGCTAATTTCAAACCCTTCTTTTATGCATCACCCCACCTCACCTTTCCCGTTAAGCAGCCATAGTGTGTTTTCTAAACGTGTGACTCTGTTCTCTTTTGTAATTCAGTTCAAGGGTAGCGGTTTTCACATTCCCTCTATAAGTGATATCTTATGATAAGTGTCTTTTTCTGTGTGACTTATTTCGCTTAGAATCGTCGTACCTAAATCCACTCATCATGCTGCTACTAGACTTATGACGTTGATTTCATGGCTGAGTGATATTCTATTATACATAAGGACTAATACTTCTTTATCAATTTTTTTCTTTCCTGGGATATTTACGTTGTAACAAAGTGGAGGTTCTTGTCAACAGAGCCGCCCTAAACTTTGGGGTGCCTGTGTCTTGCTGATTTTTAGTTTTCCCAATTTATACGCCCATGAGTGGAAGTGTCCTATGCTCTCTAAGCTGAGTTTTTTAGATGTTTCAGGACACACCGTACACTTCTACAGAGTGGCTGTTGGCAATTTACATCCCGCCCATCAGCGTAGCAAGGCTCCCGTTTCTCCATGGCCTGTCCTGCATTTCTGGTTTTGACACTTTATTCAGCATGGCCCTTTTGACCGACGGGAAACGAGCCTTCTTTGTAGCGCTGATTTGCCTTTCCAGGTTGCTTGGTTGGCCAAAAAGGGCGTATGCGTTTTTTTCTGAATATATTCAGGAAAAAACGCATACGCCCTTTTTGGCCAAGGGCATCATGGTCGAGGTGTTGCCGCTTTTCCTGTGCTTTAAAGGCGATTCGAATCTATCTCCTGAAATCTGTTTCCTGCAATTCTGCCTTGCTTTCAAATCCTCTTCGTTGCCTTCCCTCAATATATTTGTGGACGAGAGTTATCATTTATAACTCTGCAGGTTTGTGAATTGCAGTGCCCCTGAGCTCCATTTTTCAACTCGCTTTCTTGGGAGCTGGCTGCAAAAGCGCAGGATTGCTTCAGGCTCTATTCTGGTCCCGAGCGGCAGGCTGAGCCTGTGGTTAATTCTTCTTCCTGATGGGAAAATAGAGTGACCTGTGCCTGTCCCAACACCTAGAGCTAGTGTCTCATTGGTTCCCCCTCTTCCCGTTCATCCTCAGGACAAATTGCAACCTGTATGGAACAGGAGGTTAAAGGTGCTGATTCTCCAAGGAGGGAGATTGCTAGTAAAGCGGCTGAAATGGAGAACCCGAGCACAAGGAGTTGAGAAATGAGGTGCGATTTAGAAACCTTTCCCGATCACACGGTGCACCATCTTCTGGGTTTCTCATGCATGTTTTCGAAGTGGGAAGATGCCCTTGAACCTGGAGATTTGGGACCCATGGGATGGGAACCACGCAGTATTTCTTTAAAGGGTCTGCGTTTGCTCACCCAACCTCACCAAACCTCTCAGCCCCAAGAGTGTCCACCCTTATGTCTCAATCAGCTGTGGGTCTATATATGGTCAATCCAGGTGGCATCACAGCCCCTGAACGAATTTAGTAAGAATTTCTTTCTCTTTCCCTGTCTTTGTTTCACGGGTTTTTAAAAGTGATTGATTTTTATAAAGGGGTTTAGCTGCTTTTCACTGCTGTGTTTATGCCGCTTTACACCCACTTGACTCACTTACAGAGAGATATCAATACATAGGTTTTGAGATTCTTACTAGTCAGATATATTCTTGGGCGGTTAATAGGGGGTGTTGAGTCCAGTTCACTGAGCAAGGAGTAGGTCGTGTCTATTACATATTGGGTTTATGGAACGGTCTCTGAGCTAATTTGAAACCCTTGTTTTATGCATCACCCCACCTCACCTTTCCCGTTAAGCAGCCATAGTGTGTTTTCTAAACGTGTGCCTCTGTTCTGTTTTGTAATTCAGTTCAAGGTCGCAGTTTTTACATTCCCTCTATAAGTGATATCTTATGATAAGTGTCTTTTTCTGTGTGACTTATTTCACTTAGAATCGTCGTACCTAAATCCACTCATCATGCTGCTACTAGCCTTATGACGTTGATTTCATGGCTGAGTGATATTCCATTGTACATAAGGACCAGAACTTCTTTATCCATTTTTCTCTTTCCTGGGATATTTAGGGTGTAACGAAGTGGAGGTTCTTGTCAACAGAGCAGCCCTAAACTTTGGGGTGCCTGTGTCTTGCTGATTTTTAGTTTTCCCAATTTATACGCCCATGAGTGGAAGTGCCCTATGCTCTCTAAGCTGAGTTTTTTCGATGTTTCAGGACACACCGTACACTTCTCCAGAGTGGCTGTTGGCAATTTACATCCCGCCCATCAGCGTAGCAAGGCTCCCGTTTCTCCATGGCCTGTCCTGCATTTCTGGGTTTGACACTTTATTCAGCATGGCCCTTTTGACCGATGGGAAGCGAGACTTCTTTGTAGCGCTGATTTGCCTTTCCAGGTTGCTTGGTTGGCCAAAAAGGGCGTATGCGTTTTTTCCTGAATATATTCAGGAAAAAACGCATACGCCCTTTTTGGCCAAGGGCATCATTGTCGAGGTTTTGCCGCTTTTCCCGTGCTTTAAAGGCGATTCGAATCTACCTCCTGAAATCTGTTTCCTGCAATTCTGCCTTGCTTTGAAATCCTCTTTGTTGCCTTCCCTCAATATATTTGTGGACGAGAGTTATCATTTATAACTCTGCAGGTTTGTGAATTGCAGTGCCCCTGAGCTCCATTTTTCAACTCGCTTTCCTGGGACCTGGACGCAAAAGCGCAGGATTGCTTCAGCCCCTATTCTGGTTCCGGGCGGCAGGCTGAGCCTGTGGTTAATTCTTCTTCCTGATGGGAAAATAGAGTGACCTGTGCCTGTCCCAACACCTAGAGCTAGTGTCTCATTGGTTCCCCCTCTTCCCGTTCATCCTCAGGACAAATTGCAACCTGTACGGAACAGGAGGTTAAAGGTGCTGATTCTCCAAGGAGGGAGATTGCTAGTAAAGCAGCTGGAATGGCGAACCCGAGCCCAAGGAGATGAGAAATGAGGTCCCTTTTAGAAACCTTTCCCGATCACACGGTGTACCATCTTCTGGGTTTCTCGTGCATGTTTTCGAAGTGGGAAGATGCCCTTGAACCTGGAGATTTGGGACCCATGGGATGGGAACCACGCAGTATTACTTTAAAGGGTCTACGTTTGCTCACCCAACCTCACGAAACCTCTCAGCCCCAAGAGTGTCCACCCGTATGTCTCAATCAGCTGTGGGTCTATATATGGTCAATCCAGGTGGCATCACAGCCCCTGAACGAATTTAGTAAGAATTTCTTTCTCTTTCCCTGTCTTTGTTTCACGGGTTTTTAAAAGTGATTGATTTTTATAAAGGGGTTTAGCTGCTTTTCACTGCTGTGTTTATGCCGCTTTACACCCACTTGACTCACTTTCAGAGAGATATCAACACATAGGTTTTAAGATTCTTACTAGTCAGATATATTCTTGGGCGGTTAATAGGGGGTGTTGAGTCCAGTTCACTGAGCAAGGAGTAGGTCGTTTCTATTACATATTGGGTTTATGGAACGGTATCTGAGCTAATTTGAAACCCTTCTTTTATGCATCACCCCACCTCACCTTTCCCGTTAAGCAGCCATAGTGTGTTTTCTAAACGTGTGACTCTGTTCTCTTTTGTAATTCAGTTCAAGGGTAGCGGTTTTCACATTCCCTCTATAAGTGATATCTTATGATAAGTGTCTTTTTCTGTGTGACTTATTTCGCTTAGAATCGTCGTACCTAAATCCACTCATCATGCTGCTACTAGACTTATGACGTTGATTTCATGGCTGAGTGATATTCTATTATACATAAGGACTAATACTTCTTTATCCATTTTTTTCTTTCCTGGGATATTTACGTTGTAACAAAGTGGAGGTTCTTGTCAACAGAGCAGCCCTAAACTTTGGGGTGCCTGTGTCTTGCTGATTTTTAGTTTTCCCAATTTATACGCCCATGAGTGGAAGTGTCCTATGCTCTCTAAGCTGAGTTTTTTAGATGTTTCAGGACACACCGTACACTTCTACAGAGTGGCTGTTGGCAATTTACATCCCGCCCATCAGCGTAGCAAGGCTCCCGTTTCTCCATGGCCTGTCCTGCATTTCTGGTTTTGACACTTTATTCAGCATGGCCCTTTTGACCAACGGGAAACGAGCCTTCTTTGTAGCGCTGATTTGCCTTTCCAGGTTGCTTGGTTGGCCAAAAAGGGCGTATGCGTTTTTTCCTGAATATATTCAGGAAAAAACGCATACGCCCTTTTTGGCCAAGGGCATCATGGTCGAGGTATTGCCGCTTTTCCTGTGCTTTCAAGGCGATTCGAATCTACCTCCTGAAATCTGTTTCCTGCAATTCTGCCTTGCTTTCAAATCCTCTTCGTTGCCTTCCCTCAATATATTTGTGGACGAGAGTTATCATTTATAACTCTGCAGGTTTGTGAATTGCAGTGCCCCTGAGCTCCATTTTTCAACTCGCTTTCTTGGGAGCTGGCTGCAAAAGCGCAGGATTGCTTCAGGCTCTATTCTGGTCCCGAGCGGCAGGCTGAGCCTGTGGTTAATTCTTCTTCCTGATGGGAAAATAGAGTGACCTGTGCCTGTCCCAACACCTAGAGCTAGTGTCTCATTGGTTCCCCCTCTTCCCGTTCATCCTCAGGACAAATTGCAACCTGTACGGAACAGGAGGTTAAAGGTGCTGATTCTCCAAGGAGGGAGATTGCTAGTAAAGCAGCTGGAATGGCGAACCCGAGCCCAAGGAGATGAGAAATGAGGTCCCTTTTAGAAACCTTTCCCGATCACACGGTGTACCATCTTCTGGGTTTCTCATGCATGTTTTCCATGTAGGAAGATGCCCTTGAACCTGGAGATTTGGGACCCATGGGATGGGAACAATGCAGTATTACTTTAAAGGGTCTGCGTTTGCTCACCCAACCTCACCAAACCTCTCAGCCCTAAGAGTGTCCACCCTTATGTCTCAATCAGCTGTGGGTCTAGGTATGGTCAATCCAAGTGGCATCACAGCCCGTGAGCGAATTTAGTAGGAATTTCTCTCTCTTTCACTGTCTTTGTTTCACGGGTTTTTAAAAGTGATTGATTTTTATAAAGGGGTTTAGATGCTTTTCACTGCTGTGTTTATGCCGCTTTACACCCACTTGACTCACTTACAGAGAGATATCAATACATAGCTTTTAAGATTCTTACTAGTCAGATATATTCTTGGGCGGTGAATAGGGGGTGTGGAGTCCAGTTCACAGAGCAAGGTGTAGGTCGTATCTATTACATATTGGGTTTATGGAACGGTATCTGAGCTAATTTGAAACCCTTGTTTTATGCATCACCCCACCTCACCTTTCCCGTTAAGCAGCCATAGTGTGTTTTCTAAACGTGTGACTCTGTTCTGTTTTGTAATTCAGTTCAAGGGTAGCGGTTTTCACATTCCCTCTATAAGTGATATCTTATGATAAGTGTCTTTTTCTGTGTGAATTATTTCACTGAGAATCGTCGTACCTAAATCCACTCATCATGCTGCTACTAGACTTATGACGTTGATTTCATGGCTGAGTGATATTCTATTATACATAAGGACTAATACTTCTTTATCCATTTTTTTCTTTCCTGGGATATTTACGTTGTAACAAAGTGGAGGTTCTTGTCAACAGAGCAGCCCTAAACTTTGGGGTGCCTGTGTCTTGCTGATTTTTAGTTTTCCCAATTTATACGCCCATGAGTGGAAGTGTCCTATGCTCTCTAAGCTGAATTTTTTAGATGTTTCAGGACACACCGTACAGTTCTCCAGAGTGGCTGTTGGCAATTTACATCCCGCCCTTCAGCGTAGCAAGGCTCCCGTTTCTCCATGGCCTGTCCTGCATTTCTGGTTTTGATACTTTATTCAGCATGGCCCTTTTGACCGATGGGAAGCGAGACTTCTTTGTAGCGCTGATTTGCCTTTCCAGGTTGCTTGGTTGGCCAAAAAGGGCGTATGCGTTTTTTCCTGAATATATTCAGGAAAAAACGCATACGCCCTTTTTGGCCAAGGGCATCATGGTCGAGGTATTGCCGCTTTTCCTGTGCTTTCAAGGCGATTCGAATCTACCTCCTGAAATCTGTTTCCTGCAATTCTGCCTTGCTTTCAAATCCTCTTCGTTGCCTTCCCTCAATATATTTGTGGACGAGAGTTATCATTTATAACTCTGCAGGTTTGTGAATTGCAGTGCCCCTGAGCTCCATTTTTCAACTCGCTTTCTTGGGAGCTGGCTGCAAAAGCGCAGGATTGCTTCAGGCTCTATTCTGGTCCCGAGCGGCAGGCTGAGCCTGTGGTTAATTCTTCTTCCTGATGGGAAAATAGAGTGACCTGTGCCTGTCCCAACACCTAGAGCTAGTGTCTCATTGGTTCCCCCTCTTCCCGTTCATCCTCAGGACAAATTGCAACCTGTACGGAACAGGAGGTTAAAGGTGCTGATTCTCCAAGGAGGGAGATTGCTAGTAAAGCGGCTGGAATGGAGAACCCGAGCACAAGGAGTTGAGAAATGAGGTGCGATTTAGAAACCTTTCCCGATCACACGGTGCACCATCTTCTGGGTTTCTCATGCATGTTTTCGAAGTGGGAAGATGCCCTTGAACCTGGAGATTTGGGACCCATGGGATGGGAACCACGCAGTATTTCTTTAAAGGGTCTGCGTTTGCTCACCCAACCTCACCAAACCTCTCAGCACCAAGAGTGTCCACCCTTATGTCTCAATCAGCTGTGGGTCTATATATGGTCAATCCAGGTGGCATCACAGCCCCTGAACGAATTTAGTAAGAATTTCTTTCTCTTTCCCTGTCTTTGTTTCACGGGTTTTAAAAAGTGATTGATTTTTATAAAGGGGTTTAGCTGCTTTTCACTGCTGTGTTTATGCCGCTTTACACCCACTTGACTCACTTACAGAGAGATATCAATACATAGGTTTTGAGATTCTTACTAGTCAGATATATTCTTGGGCGGTTAATAGGGGGTGTTGAGTCCAGTTCACTGAGCAAGGAGTAGGTCGTGTCTATTACATATTGGGTTTATGGAACGGTCTCTGAGCTAATTTGAAACCCTTGTTTTATGCATCACCCCACCTCACCTTTCCCGTTAAGCAGCCATAGTGTGTTTTCTAAACGTGTGACTCTGTTCTCTTTTGTAATTCAGTTCAAGGTCGCAGTTTTTACATTCCCTCTATAAGTGATATCTTATGATAAGTGTCTTTTTCTGTGTGACTTATTTCACTTAGAATCGTCGTACATAAATCCACTCATCATGCTGCTACTAGACTTATGACGTTGATTTCATGGCTGAGTGATATTCTATTATATATAAGGACTAATACTTCTTCATCCATTTTTTTATTTCCTGGGATATTTACGTTGTAACAAAGTAGAGGTTCTTGTCAACAGAGCAGCCCTAAACTTTGGGGTGCCTGTGTCTTGCTGATTTTTAGTTTTCCCAATTTATACGCCCATGAGTGGAAGTGCCCTATGCTCTCTAAGCTGAGTTTTTTAGATGTTTCACGACACACCGTACACTTCTCCAAAATGGCTGTTGGCAATTTACATCCCGCCCATCAGCGTAGCAAGGCTCCCGTTTCTCCATGGCCTGTCCTGCATTTCTGGTTTTGACACTTTATTCAGCATGGCCCTTTTGACCGGTGGGAAGCGAGACTTCTTTGTAGCGCTGATTTGCCTTTCCAGGTTGCTTGGTTGGACAAAAAGGGCGTATGCGTTTTTTCCTGAATATATTCAGGAAAAAACGCATACGCCCTTTTGGGCCAAGGGCATCATTGTCGAGGTTTTGCCGCTTTTCCCGTGCTTTAAAGGCGATTCGAATCTACCTCCTGAAATCTGTTTCCTGCAATTCTGCCTTGCTTTGAAATCCTCTTTGTTGCCTTCCCTCAATATATTTGTGGACGAGAGTTATCATTTATAACTCTGCAGGTTTGTGAATTGCAGTGCCCCTGAGCTCCATTTTTCAACTCGCTTTCCTGGGACCTGGACGCAAAAGCGCAGGATTGCTTCAGCCCCTATTCTGGTTCCGGGCGGCAGGCTGAGCCTGTGGTTAATTCTTCTTCCTGATGGGAAAATAGAGTGACCTGTGCCTGTCCCAACACCTAGAGCTAGTGTCTCATTGGTTCCCCCTCTTCCCGTTCATCCTCAGGACAAATTGCAACCTGTACGGAACAGGAGGTTAAAGGTGCTGATTCTCCAAGGAGGGAGATTGCTAGTAAAGCAGCTGGAATGGCGAACCCGAGCCCAAGGAGATGAGAAATGAGGTCCCTTTTAGAAACCTTTCCCGATCACACGGTGTACCATCTTCTGGGTTTCTCGTGCATGTTTTCGAAGTGGGAAGATGCCCTTGAACCTGGAGATTTGGGACCCATGGGATGGGAACCACGCAGTATTACTTTAAAGGGTCTACGTTTGCTCACCCAACCTCACGAAACCTCTCAGCCCCAAGAGTGTCCACCCGTATGTCTCAATCAGCTGTGGGTCTATATATGGTCAATCCAGGTGGCCTCACAGCCCCTGAACGAATTTAGTAAGAATTTCTTTCTCTTTCCCTGTCTTTGTTTCACGGGTTTTTAAAAGTGATTGATTTTTATAAAGGGGTTTAGCTGCTTTTCACTGCTGTGTTTATGCCGCTTTACACCCACTTGACTCACTTTCAGAGAGATATCAACACATAGGTTTTAAGATTCTTACTAGTCAGATATATTCTTGGGCGGTTAATAGGGGGTGTTGAGTCCAGTTCACTGAGCAAGGAGTAGGTCGTTTCTATTACATATTGGGTTTATGGAACGGTATCTGAGCTAATTTGAAACCCTTCTTTTATGCATCACCCCACCTCACCTTTCCCGTTAAGCAGCCATAGTGTGTTTTCTAAACGTGTGACTCTGTTCTCTTTTGTAATTCAGTTCAAGGGTAGCGGTTTTCACATTCCCTCTATAAGTGATATCTTATGATAAGTGTCTTTTTCTGTGTGACTTATTTCGCTTAGAATCGTCGTACCTAAATCCACTCATCATGCTGCTACTAGACTTATGACGTTGATTTCATGGCTGAGTGATATTCTATTATACATAAGGACTAATACTTCTTTATCAATTTTTTTCTTTCCTGGGATATTTACGTTGTAACAAAGTGGAGGTTCTTGTCAACAGAGCAGCCCTAAACTTTGGGGTGCCTGTGTCTTGCTGATTTTTAGTTTTCCCAATTTATACGCCCATGAGTGGAAGTGTCCTATGCTCTCTAAGCTGAGTTTTTTAGATGTTTCAGGACACACCGTACACTTCTACAGAGTGGCTGTTGGCAATTTACATCCCGCCCATCAGCGTAGCAAGGCTCCCGTTTCTCCATGGCCTGTCCTGCATTTCTGGTTTTGACACTTTATTCAGCATGGCCCTTTTGACCGACGGGAAACGAGCCTTCTTTGTAGCGCTGATTTGCCTTTCCAGGTTGCTTGGTTGGCCAAAAAGGGCGTATGCGTTTTTTTCTGAATATATTCAGGAAAAAACGCATACGCCCTTTTTGGCCAAGGGCATCATGGTCGAGGTGTTGCCGCTTTTCCTGTGCTTTAAAGGCGATTCGAATCTATCTCCTGAAATCTGTTTCCTGCAATTCTGCCTTGCTTTCAAATCCTCTTCGTTGCCTTCCCTCAATATATTTGTGGACGAGAGTTATCATTTATAACTCTGCAGGTTTGTGAATTGCAGTGCCCCTGAGCTCCATTTTTCAACTCGCTTTCTTGGGAGCTGGCTGCAAAAGCGCAGGATTGCTTCAGGCTCTATTCTGGTCCCGAGCGGCAGGCTGAGCCTGTGGTTAATTCTTCTTCCTGATGGGAAAATAGAGTGACCTGTGCCTGTCCCAACACCTAGAGCTAGTGTCTCATTGGTTCCCCCTCTTCCCGTTCATCCTCAGGACAAATTGCAACCTGTATGGAACAGGAGGTTAAAGGTGCTGATTCTCCAAGGAGGGAGATTGCTAGTAAAGCGGCTGAAATGGAGAACCCGAGCACAAGGAGTTGAGAAATGAGGTGCGATTTAGAAACCTTTCCCGATCACACGGTGCACCATCTTCTGGGTTTCTCATGCATGTTTTCGAAGTGGGAAGATGCCCTTGAACCTGGAGATTTGGGACCCATGGGATGGGAACCACGCAGTATTTCTTTAAAGGGTCTGCGTTTGCTCACCCAACCTCACCAAACCTCTCAGCCCCAAGAGTGTCCACCCTTATGTCTCAATCAGCTGTGGGTCTATATATGGTCAATCGAGGTGGCATCACAGCCCCTGAACGAATTTAGTAAGAATTTCTTTCTCTTTCCCTGTCTTTGTTTCACGGGTTTTTAAAAGTGATTGATTTTTATAAAGGGGTTTAGCTGCTTTTCACTGCTGTGTTTATGCCGCTTTACACCCACTTGACTCACTTACAGAGAGATATCAATACATAGGTTTTGAGATTCTTACTAGTCAGATATATTCTTGGGCGGTTAATAGGGGGTGTTGAGTCCAGTTCACTGAGCAAGGAGTAGGTCGTGTCTATTACATATTGGGTTTATGGAACGGTCTCTGAGCTAATTTGAAACCCTTGTTTTATGCATCACCCCACCTCACCTTTCCCGTTAAGCAGCCATAGTGTGTTTTCTAAACGTGTGCCTCTGTTCTGTTTTGTAATTCAGTTCAAGGTCGCAGTTTTTACATTCCCTCTATAAGTGATATCTTATGATAAGTGTCTTTTTCTGTGTGACTTATTTCACTTAGAATCGTCGTACATAAATCCACTCATCATGCTGCTACTAGACTTATGACGTTGATTTCATGGCTGAGTGATATTCTATTATATATAAGGACTAATACTTCTTCATCCATTTTTTTATTTCCTGGGATATTTACGTTGTAACAAAGTAGAGGTTCTTGTCAACAGAGCAGCCCTAAACTTTGGGGTGCCTGTGTCTTGCTGATTTTTAGTTTTCCCAATTTATACGCCCATGAGTGGAAGTGCCCTATGCTCTCTAAGCTGAGTTTTTTAGATGTTTCACGACACACCGTACACTTCTCCAAAATGGCAGTTGGCAATTTACATCCCGCCCATCAGCGTAGCAAGGCTCCCGTTTCTCCATGGCCTGTCCTGCATTTCTGGTTTTGACACTTTATTCAGCATGGCCCTTTTGACCGGTGGGAAGCGAGACTTCTTTGAAGCGCTGATTTGCCTTTCCAGGTTGCTTGGTTGGACAAAAAGGGCGTATGCGTTTTTTCCTGAATATATTCAGGAAAAAACGCATACGCCCTTTTGGGCCAAGGGCATCATTGTCGAGGTTTTGCCGCTTTTCCCGTGCTTTAAAGGCGATTCGAATCTACCTCCTGAAATCTGTTTCCTGCAATTCTGCCTTGCTTTGAAATCCTCTTTGTTGCCTTCCCTCAATATATTTGTGGACGAGAGTTATCATTTATAACTCTGCAGGTTTGTGAATTGCAGTGCCCCTGAGCTCCATTTTTCAACTCGCTT
This sequence comes from Balaenoptera borealis, assembly GCF_965194805.1. Classification (NCBI taxonomy): domain Eukaryota; kingdom Metazoa; phylum Chordata; class Mammalia; order Artiodactyla; family Balaenopteridae; genus Balaenoptera; species Balaenoptera borealis. The sequence goes on from NC_138864.1 coordinate 31,107,414, forward strand.
TCCTGGGACCTGGACGCAAAAGCGCAGGATTGCTTCAGCCCCTATTCTGGTTCCGGGCGGCAGGCTGAGCCTGTGGTTAATTCTTCTTCCTGATGGGAAAATAGAGTGACCTGTGCCTGTCCCAACACCTAGAGCTAGTGTCTCATTGGTTCCCCCTCTTCCCGTTCATCCTCAGGACAAATTGCAACCTGTACGGAACAGGAGGTTAAAGGTGCTGATTCTCCAAGGAGGGAGATTGCTAGTAAAGCAGCTGGAATGGCGAACCCGAGCCCAAGGAGATGAGAAATGAGGTCCCTTTTAGAAACCTTTCCCGATCACACGGTGTACCATCTTCTGGGTTTCTCGTGCATGTTTTCGAAGTGGGAAGATGCCCTTGAACCTGGAGATTTGGGACCCATGGGATGGGAACCACGCAGTATTACTTTAAAGGGTCTACGTTTGCTCACCCAACCTCACGAAACCTCTCAGCCCCAAGAGTGTCCACCCGTATGTCTCAATCAGCTGTGGGTCTATATATGGTCAATCCAGGTGGCATCACAGCCCCTGAACGAATTTAGTAAGAATTTCTTTCTCTTTCCCTGTCTTTGTTTCACGGGTTTTTAAAAGTGATTGATTTTTATAAAGGGGTTTAGCTGCTTTTCACTGCTGTGTTTATGCCGCTTTACACCCACTTGACTCACTTTCAGAGAGATATCAACACATAGGTTTTAAGATTCTTACTAGTCAGATATATTCTTGGGCGGTTAATAGGGGGTGTTGAGTCCAGTTCACTGAGCAAGGAGTAGGTCGTTTCTATTACATATTGGGTTTATGGAACGGTATCTGAGCTAATTTGAAACCCTTCTTTTATGCATCACCCCACCTCACCTTTCCCGTTAAGCAGCCATAGTGTGTTTTCTAAACGTGTGACTCTGTTCTCTTTTGTAATTCAGTTCAAGGGTAGCGGTTTTCACATTCCCTCTATAAGTGATATCTTATGATAAGTGTCTTTTTCTGTGTGACTTATTTCGCTTAGAATCGTCGTACCTAAATCCACTCATCATGCTGCTACTAGACTTATGACGTTGATTTCATGGCTGAGTGATATTCTATTATACATAAGGACTAATACTTCTTTATCCATTTTTTTCTTTCCTGGGATATTTACGTTGTAACAAAGTGGAGGTTCTTGTCAACAGAGCAGCCCTAAACTTTGGGGTGCCTGTGTCTTGCTGATTTTTAGTTTTCCCAATTTATACGCCCATGAGTGGAAGTGTCCTATGCTCTCTAAGCTGAGTTTTTTAGATGTTTCAGGACACACCGTACACTTCTACAGAGTGGCTGTTGGCAATTTACATCCCGCCCATCAGCGTAGCAAGGCTCCCGTTTCTCCATGGCCTGTCCTGCATTTCTGGTTTTGACACTTTATTCAGCATGGCCCTTTTGACCAACGGGAAACGAGCCTTCTTTGTAGCGCTGATTTGCCTTTCCAGGTTGCTTGGTTGGCCAAAAAGGGCGTATGCGTTTTTTCCTGAATATATTCAGGAAAAAACGCATACGCCCTTTTTGGCCAAGGGCATCATGGTCGAGGTATTGCCGCTTTTCCTGTGCTTTCAAGGCGATTCGAATCTACCTCCTGAAATCTGTTTCCTGCAATTCTGCCTTGCTTTCAAATCCTCTTCGTTGCCTTCCCTCAATATATTTGTGGACGAGAGTTATCATTTATAACTCTGCAGGTTTGTGAATTGCAGTGCCCCTGAGCTCCATTTTTCAACTCGCTTTCTTGGGAGCTGGCTGCAAAAGCGCAGGATTGCTTCAGGCTCTATTCTGGTCCCGAGCGGCAGGCTGAGCCTGTGGTTAATTCTTCTTCCTGATGGGAAAATAGAGTGACCTGTGCCTGTCCCAACACCTAGAGCTAGTGTCTCATTGGTTCCCCCTCTTCCCGTTCATCCTCAGGACAAATTGCAACCTGTACGGAACAGGAGGTTAAAGGTGCTGATTCTCCAAGGAGGGAGATTGCTAGTAAAGCAGCTGGAATGGCGAACCCGAGCCCAAGGAGATGAGAAATGAGGTCCCTTTTAGAAACCTTTCCCGATCACACGGTGTACCATCTTCTGGGTTTCTCATGCATGTTTTCCATGTAGGAAGATGCCCTTGAACCTGGAGATTTGGGACCCATGGGATGGGAACAATGCAGTATTACTTTAAAGGGTCTGCGTTTGCTCACCCAACCTCACCAAACCTCTCAGCCCTAAGAGTGTCCACCCTTATGTCTCAATCAGCTGTGGGTCTAGGTATGGTCAATCCAAGTGGCATCACAGCCCGTGAGCGAATTTAGTAGGAATTTCTCTCTCTTTCACTGTCTTTGTTTCACGGGTTTTTAAAAGTGATTGATTTTTATAAAGGGGTTTAGATGCTTTTCACTGCTGTGTTTATGCCGCTTTACACCCACTTGACTCACTTACAGAGAGATATCAATACATAGCTTTTAAGATTCTTACTAGTCAGATATATTCTTGGGCGGTGAATAGGGGGTGTGGAGTCCAGTTCACAGAGCAAGGTGTAGGTCGTATCTATTACATATTGGGTTTATGGAACGGTATCTGAGCTAATTTGAAACCCTTGTTTTATGCATCACCCCACCTCACCTTTCCCGTTAAGCAGCCATAGTGTGTTTTCTAAACGTGTGACTCTGTTCTGTTTTGTAATTCAGTTCAAGGGTAGCGGTTTTCACATTCCCTCTATAAGTGATATCTTATGATAAGTGTCTTTTTCTGTGTGAATTATTTCACTGAGAATCGTCGTACCTAAATCCACTCATCATGCTGCTACTAGACTTATGACGTTGATTTCATGGCTGAGTGATATTCTATTATACATAAGGACTAATACTTCTTTATCCATTTTTTTCTTTCCTGGGATATTTACGTTGTAACAAAGTGGAGGTTCTTGTCAACAGAGCAGCCCTAAACTTTGGGGTGCCTGTGTCTTGCTGATTTTTAGTTTTCCCAATTTATACGCCCATGAGTGGAAGTGTCCTATGCTCTCTAAGCTGAATTTTTTAGATGTTTCAGGACACACCGTACAGTTCTCCAGAGTGGCTGTTGGCAATTTACATCCCGCCCTTCAGCGTAGCAAGGCTCCCGTTTCTCCATGGCCTGTCCTGCATTTCTGGTTTTGATACTTTATTCAGCATGGCCCTTTTGACCGATGGGAAGCGAGACTTCTTTGTAGCGCTGATTTGCCTTTCCAGGTTGCTTGGTTGGCCAAAAAGGGCGTATGCGTTTTTTCCTGAATATATTCAGGAAAAAACGCATACGCCCTTTTTGGCCAAGGGCATCATGGTCGAGGTATTGCCGCTTTTCCTGTGCTTTCAAGGCGATTCGAATCTACCTCCTGAAATCTGTTTCCTGCAATTCTGCCTTGCTTTCAAATCCTCTTCGTTGCCTTCCCTCAATATATTTGTGGACGAGAGTTATCATTTATAACTCTGCAGGTTTGTGAATTGCAGTGCCCCTGAGCTCCATTTTTCAACTCGCTTTCTTGGGAGCTGGCTGCAAAAGCGCAGGATTGCTTCAGGCTCTATTCTGGTCCCGAGCGGCAGGCTGAGCCTGTGGTTAATTCTTCTTCCTGATGGGAAAATAGAGTGACCTGTGCCTGTCCCAACACCTAGAGCTAGTGTCTCATTGGTTCCCCCTCTTCCCGTTCATCCTCAGGACAAATTGCAACCTGTACGGAACAGGAGGTTAAAGGTGCTGATTCTCCAAGGAGGGAGATTGCTAGTAAAGCAGCTGGAATGGCGAACCCGAGCCCAAGGAGATGAGAAATGAGGTCCCTTTTAGAAACCTTTCCCGATCACACGGTGTACCATCTTCTGGGTTTCTCATGCATGTTTTCCATGTAGGAAGATGCCCTTGAACCTGGAGATTTGGGACCCATGGGATGGGAACAATGCAGTATTACTTTAAAGGGTCTGCGTTTGCTCACCCAACCTCACCAAACCTCTCAGCCCTAAGAGTGTCCACCCTTATGTCTCAATCAGCTGTGGGTCTAGGTATGGTCAATCCAAGTGGCATCACAGCCCGTGAGCGAATTTAGTAGGAATTTCTCTCTCTTTCACTGTCTTTGTTTCACGGGTTTTTAAAAGTGATTGATTTTTATAAAGGGGTTTAGATGCTTTTCACTGCTGTGTTTATGCCGCTTTACACCCACTTGACTCACTTACAGAGAGATATCAATACATAGCTTTTAAGATTCTTACTAGTCAGATATATTCTTGGGCGGTGAATAGGGGGTGTGGAGTCCAGTTCACAGAGCAAGGTGTAGGTCGTATCTATTACATATTGGGTTTATGGAACGGTATCTGAGCTAATTTGAAACCCTTGTTTTATGCATCACCCCACCTCACCTTTCCCGTTAAGCAGCCATAGTGTGTTTTCTAAACGTGTGACTCTGTTCTGTTTTGTAATTCAGTTCAAGGGTAGCGGTTTTCACATTCCCTCTATAAGTGATATCTTATGATAAGTGTCTTTTTCTGTGTGAATTATTTCACTGAGAATCGTCGTACCTAAATCCACTCATCATGCTGCTACTAGACTTATGACGTTGATTTCATGGCTGAGTGATATTCTATTATACATAAGGACTAATACTTCTTTATCCATTTTTTTCTTTCCTGGGATATTTACGTTGTAACAAAGTGGAGGTTCTTGTCAACAGAGCAGCCCTAAACTTTGGGGTGCCTGTGTCTTGCTGATTTTTAGTTTTCCCAATTTATACGCCCATGAGTGGAAGTGTCCTATGCTCTCTAAGCTGAATTTTTTAGATGTTTCAGGACACACCGTACAGTTCTCCAGAGTGGCTGTTGGCAATTTACATCCCGCCCATCAGCGTAGCAAGGCTCCCGTTTCTCCATGGCCTGTCCTGCATTTCTGGTTTTGATACTTTATTCAGCATGGCCCTTTTGACCGATGGGAAGCGAGACTTCTTTGTAGCGCTGATTTGCCTTTCCAGGTTGCTTGGTTGGCCAAAAAGGGCGTATGCGTTTTTTCCTGAATATATTCAGGAAAAAACGCATACGCCCTTTTTGGCCAAGGGCATCATGGTCGAGGTATTGCCGCTTTTCCTGTGCTTTCAAGGCGATTCGAATCTACCTCCTGAAATCTGTTTCCTGCAATTCTGCCTTGCTTTCAAATCCTCTTCGTTGCCTTCCCTCAATATATTTGTGGACGAGAGTTATCATTTATAACTCTGCAGGTTTGTGAATTGCAGTGCCCCTGAGCTCCATTTTTCAACTCGCTTTCTTGGGAGCTGGCTGCAAAAGCGCAGGATTGCTTCAGGCTCTATTCTGGTCCCGAGCGGCAGGCTGAGCCTGTGGTTAATTCTTCTTCCTGATGGGAAAATAGAGTGACCTGTGCCTGTCCCAACACCTAGAGCTAGTGTCTCATTGGTTCCCCCTCTTCCCGTTCATCCTCAGGACAAATTGCAACCTGTACGGAACAGGAGGTTAAAGGTGCTGATTCTCCAAGGAGGGAGATTGCTAGTAAAGCAGCTGGAATGGCGAACCCGAGCCCAAGGAGATGAGAAATGAGGTCCCTTTTAGAAACCTTTCCCGATCACACGGTGTACCATCTTCTGGGTTTCTCATGCATGTTTTCCATGTAGGAAGATGCCCTTGAACCTGGAGATTTGGGACCCATGGGATGGGAACAATGTAGTATTACTTTAAAGGGTCTGCGTTTGCTCACCCAACCTCACCAAACCTCTCAGCCCTAAGAGTGTCCACCCTTATGTCTCAATCAGCTGTGGGTCTAGGTATGGTCAATCCAAGTGGCATCACAGCCCGTGAGCGAATTTAGTAGGAATTTCTCTCTCTTTCACTGTCTTTGTTTCACGGGTTTTTAAAAGTGATTGATTTTTATAAAGGGGTTTAGATGCTTTTCACTGCTGTGTTTATGCCGCTTTACACCCACTTGACTCACTTACAGAGAGATATCAATACATAGCTTTTAAGATTCTTACTAGTCAGATATATTCTTGGGCGGTGAATAGGGGGTGTGGAGTCCAGTTCACAGAGCAAGGTGTAGGTCGTATCTATTACATATTGGGTTTATGGAACGGTATCTGAGCTAATTTGAAACCCTTGTTTTATGCATCACCCCACCTCACCTTTCCCGTTAAGCAGCCATAGTGTGTTTTCTAAACGTGTGACTCTGTTCTGTTTTGTAATTCAGTTCAAGGGTAGCGGTTTTCACATTCCCTCTATAAGTGATATCTTATGATAAGTGTCTTTTTCTGTGTGAATTATTTCACTGAGAATCGTCGTACCTAAATCCACTCATCATGCTGCTACTAGACTTATGACGTTGATTTCATGGCTGAGTGATATTCTATTATACATAAGGACTAATACTTCTTTATCCATTTTTTTCTTTCCTGGGATATTTACGTTGTAACAAAGTGGAGGTTCTTGTCAACAGAGCAGCCCTAAACTTTGGGGTGCCTGTGTCTTGCTGATTTTTAGTTTTCCCAATTTATACGCCCATGAGTGGAAGTGTCCTATGCTCTCTAAGCTGAATTTTTTAGATGTTTCAGGACACACCGTACAGTTCTCCAGAGTGGCTGTTGGCAATTTACATCCCGCCCTTCAGCGTAGCAAGGCTCCCGTTTCTCCATGGCCTGTCCTGCATTTCTGGTTTTGATACTTTATTCAGCATGGCCCTTTTGACCGCTGGGAAGCGAGACTTCTTTGTAGCGCTGATTTGCCTTTCCAGGTTGCTTGGTTGGCCAAAAAGGGCGTATGCGTTTTTTCCTGAATATATTCAGGAAAAAACGCATACGCCCTTTTTGGCCAAGGGCATCATGGTCGAGGTATTGCCGCTTTTCCTGTGCTTTCAAGGCGATTCGAATCTACCTCCTGAAATCTGTTTCCTGCAATTCTGCCTTGCTTTCAAATCCTCTTCGTTGCCTTCCCTCAATATATTTGTGGACGAGAGTTATCATTTATAACTCTGCAGGTTTGTGAATTGCAGTGCCCCTGAGCTCCATTTTTCAACTCGCTTTCTTGGGAGCTGGCTGCAAAAGCGCAGGATTGCTTCAGGCTCTATTCTGGTCCCGAGCGGCAGGCTGAGCCTGTGGTTAATTCTTCTTCCTGATGGGAAAATAGAGTGACCTGTGCCTGTCCCAACACCTAGAGCTAGTGTCTCATTGGTTCCCCCTCTTCCCGTTCATCCTCAGGACAAATTGCAACCTGTACGGAACAGGAGGTTAAAGGTGCTGATTCTCCAAGGAGGGAGATTGCTAGTAAAGCAGCTGGAATGGCGAACCCGAGCCCAAGGAGATGAGAAATGAGGTCCCTTTTAGAAACCTTTCCCGATCACACGGTGTACCATCTTCTGGGTTTCTCATGCATGTTTTCCATGTAGGAAGATGCCCTTGAACCTGGAGATTTGGGACCCATGGGATGGGAACAATGTAGTATTACTTTAAAGGGTCTGCGTTTGCTCACCCAACCTCACCAAACCTCTCAGCCCTAAGAGTGTCCACCCTTATGTCTCAATCAGCTGTGGGTCTAGGTATGGTCAATCCAAGTGGCATCACAGCCCGTGAGCGAATTTAGTAGGAATTTCTCTCTCTTTCACTGTCTTTGTTTCACGGGTTTTTAAAAGTGATTGATTTTTATAAAGGGGTTTAGATGCTTTTCACTGCTGTGTTTATGCCGCTTTACACCCACTTGACTCACTTACAGAGAGATATCAATACATAGCTTTTAAGATTCTTACTAGTCAGATATATTCTTGGGCGGTGAATAGGGGGTGTGGAGTCCAGTTCACAGAGCAAGGTGTAGGTCGTATCTATTACATATTGGGTTTATGGAACGGTATCTGAGCTAATTTGAAACCCTTGTTTTATGCATCACCCCACCTCACCTTTCCCGTTAAGCAGCCATAGTGTGTTTTCTAAACGTGTGACTCTGTTCTGTTTTGTAATTCAGTTCAAGGGTAGCGGTTTTCACATTCCCTCTATAAGTGATATCTTATGATAAGTGTCTTTTTCTGTGTGAATTATTTCACTGAGAATCGTCGTACCTAAATCCACTCATCATGCTGCTACTAGACTTATGACGTTGATTTCATGGCTGAGTGATATTCTATTATACATAAGGACTAATACTTCTTTATCCATTTTTTTCTTTCCTGGGATATTTACGTTGTAACAAAGTGGAGGTTCTTGTCAACAGAGCAGCCCTAAACTTTGGGGTGCCTGTGTCTTGCTGATTTTTAGTTTTCCCAATTTATACGCCCATGAGTGGAAGTGTCCTATGCTCTCTAAGCTGAATTTTTTAGATGTTTCAGGACACACCGTACAGTTCTCCAGAGTGGCTGTTGGCAATTTACATCCCGCCCTTCAGCGTAGCAAGGCTCCCGTTTCTCCATGGCCTGTCCTGCATTTCTGGTTTTGATACTTTATTCAGCATGGCCCTTTTGACCGCTGGGAAGCGAGACTTCTTTGTAGCGCTGATTTGCCTTTCCAGGTTGCTTGGTTGGCCAAAAAGGGCGTATGCGTTTTTTCCTGAATATATTCAGGAAAAAACGCATACGCCCTTTTTGGCCAAGGGCATCATGGTCGAGGTGTTGCCGCTTTTCCTGTGCTTTCAAGGCGATTCGAATCTACCTCCTGAAATCTGTTTCCTGCAATTCTGCCTTGCTTTCAAATCCTCTTCGTTGCCTTCCCTCAATATATTTGTGGACGAGAGTTATCATTTATAACTCTGCAGGTTTGTGAATTGCAGTGCCCCTGAGCTCCATTTTTCAACTCGCTTTCTTGGGAGCTGGCTGCAAAAGCGCAGGATTGCTTCAGGCTCTATTCTGGTCCCGAGCGGCAGGCTGAGCCTGTGGTTAATTCTTCTTCCTGATGGGAAAATAGAGTGACCTGTGCCTGTCCCAACACCTAGAGCTAGTGTCTCATTGGTTCCCCCTCTTCCCGTTCATCCTCAGGACAAATTGCAACCTGTTCGGAACAGGAGGTTAAAGGTGCTGATTCTCCAAGGAGGGAGATTGCTAGTAAAGCAGCTGGAATGGCGAACCCGAGCCCAAGGAGATGAGAAATGAGGTCCCTTTTAGAAACCTTTCCCGATCACACGGTGTACCATCTTCTGGGTTTCTCATGCATGTTTTCCATGTAGGAAGATGCCCTTGAACCTGGAGATTTGGGACCCATGGGATGGGAACAATGTAGTATTACTTTAAAGGGTCTGCGTTTGCTCACCCAACCTCACCAAACCTCTCAGCCCTAAGAGTGTCCACCCTTATGTCTCAATCAGCTGTGGGTCTAGGTATGGTCAATCCAAGTGGCATCACAGCCCGTGAGCGAATTTAGTAGGAATTTCTCTCTCTTTCACTGTCTTTGTTTCACGGGTTTTTAAAAGTGATTGATTTTTATAAAGGGGTTTAGATGCTTTTCACTGCTGTGTTTATGCCGCTTTACACCCACTTGACTCACTTACAGAGAGATATCAATACATAGCTTTTAAGATTCTTACTAGTCAGATATATTCTTGGGCGGTGAATAGGGGGTGTGGAGTCCAGTTCACAGAGCAAGGTGTAGGTCGTATCTATTACATATTGGGTTTATGGAACGGTATCTGAGCTAATTTGAAACCCTTGTTTTATGCATCACCCCACCTCACCTTTCCCGTTAAGCAGCCATAGTGTGTTTTCTAAACGTGTGACTCTGTTCTGTTTTGTAATTCAGTTCAAGGGTAGCGGTTTTCACATTCCCTCTATAAGTGATATCTTATGATAAGTGTCTTTTTCTGTGTGAATTATTTCACTGAGAATCGTCGTACCTAAATCCACTCATCATGCTGCTACTAGACTTATGACGTTGATTTCATGGCTGAGTGATATTCTATTATACATAAGGACTAATACTTCTTTATCCATTTTTTTCTTTCCTGGGATATTTACGTTGTAACAAAGTGGAGGTTCTTGTCAACAGAGCAGCCCTAAACTTTGGGGTGCCTGTGTCTTGCTGATTTTTAGTTTTCCCAATTTATACGCCCATGAGTGGAAGTGTCCTATGCTCTCTAAGCTGAATTTTTTAGATGTTTCAGGACACACCGTACAGTTCTCCAGAGTGGCTGTTGGCAATTTACATCCCGCCCATCAGCGTAGCAAGGCTCCCGTTTCTCCATGGCCTGTCCTGCATTTCTGGTTTTGATACTTTATTCAGCATGGCCCTTTTGACCGATGGGAAGCGAGACTTCTTTGTAGCGCTGATTTGCCTTTCCAGGTTGCTTGGTTGGCCAAAAAGGGCGTATGCGTTTTTTCCTGAATATATTCAGGAAAAAACGCATACGCCCTTTTTGGCCAAGGGCATCATGGTCGAGGTATTGCCGCTTTTCCTGTGCTTTCAAGGCGATTCGAATCTACCTCCTGAAATCTGTTTCCTGCAATTCTGCCTTGCTTTCAAATCCTCTTCGTTGCCTTCCCTCAATATATTTGTGGACGAGAGTTATCATTTATAACTCTGCAGGTTTGTGAATTGCAGTGCCCCTGAGCTCCATTTTTCAACTCGCTTTCTTGGGAGCTGGCTGCAAAAGCGCAGGATTGCTTCAGGCTCTATTCTGGTCCCGAGCGGCAGGCTGAGCCTGTGGTTAATTCTTCTTCCTGATGGGAAAATAGAGTGACCTGTGCCTGTCCCAACACCTAGAGCTAGTGTCTCATTGGTTCCCCCTCTTCCCGTTCATCCTCAGGACAAATTGCAACCTGTACGGAACAGGAGGTTAAAGGTGCTGATTCTCCAAGGAGGGAGATTGCTAGTAAAGCAGCTGGAATGGCGAACCCGAGCCCAAGGAGATGAGAAATGAGGTCCCTTTTAGAAACCTTTCCCGATCACACGGTGTACCATCTTCTGGGTTTCTCATGCATGTTTTCCATGTAGGAAGATGCCCTTGAACCTGGAGATTTGGGACCCATGGGATGGGAACAATGTAGTATTACTTTAAAGGGTCTGCGTTTGCTCACCCAACCTCACCAAACCTCTCAGCCCTAAGAGTGTCCACCCTTATGTCTCAATCAGCTGTGGGTCTAGGTATGGTCAATCCAAGTGGCATCACAGCCCGTGAGCGAATTTAGTAGGAATTTCTCTCTCTTTCACTGTCTTTGTTTCACGGGTTTTTAAAAGTGATTGATTTTTATAAAGGGGTTTAGATGCTTTTCACTGCTGTGTTTATGCCGCTTTACACCCACTTGACTCACTTACAGAGAGATATCAATACATAGCTTTTAAGATTCTTACTAGTCAGATATATTCTTGGGCGGTGAATAGGGGGTGTGGAGTCCAGTTCACAGAGCAAGGTGTAGGTCGTATCTATTACATATTGGGTTTATGGAACGGTATCTGAGCTAATTTGAAACCCTTGTTTTATGCATCACCCCACCTCACCTTTCCCGTTAAGCAGCCATAGTGTGTTTTCTAAACGTGTGACTCTGTTCTGTTTTGTAATTCAGTTCAAGGGTAGCGGTTTTCACATTCCCTCTATAAGTGATATCTTATGATAAGTGTCTTTTTCTGTGTGAATTATTTCACTGAGAATCGTCGTACCTAAATCCACTCATCATGCTGCTACTAGACTTATGACGTTGATTTCATGGCTGAGTGATATTCTATTATACATAAGGACTAATACTTCTTTATCCATTTTTTTCTTTCCTGGGATATTTACGTTGTAACAAAGTGGAGGTTCTTGTCAACAGAGCAGCCCTAAACTTTGGGGTGCCTGTGTCTTGCTGATTTTTAGTTTTCCCAATTTATACGCCCATGAGTGGAAGTGTCCTATGCTCTCTAAGCTGAATTTTTTAGATGTTTCAGGACACACCGTACAGTTCTCCAGAGTGGCTGTTGGCAATTTACATCCCGCCCATCAGCGTAGCAAGGCTCCCGTTTCTCCATGGCCTGTCCTGCATTTCTGGTTTTGATACTTTATTCAGCATGGCCCTTTTGACCGATGGGAAGCGAGACTTCTTTGTAGCGCTGATTTGCCTTTCCAGGTTGCTTGGTTGGCCAAAAAGGGCATATGCGTTTTTTCCTGAATATATTCAGGAAAAAACGCATACGCCCTTTTTGGCCAAGGGCATCATGGTCGAGGTATTGCCGCTTTTCCTGTGCTTTCAAGGCGATTCGAATCTACCTCCTGAAATCTGTTTCCTGCAATTCTGCCTTGCTTTCAAATCCTCTTCGTTGCCTTGCCTCAATATATTTGTGGACGAGAGTTATCATTTATAACTCTGCAGGTTTGTGAATTGCAGTGCCCCTGAGCTCCATTTTTCAACTCGCTTTCTTGGGAGCTGGCTGCAAAAGCGCAGGATTGCTTCAGGCTCTATTCTGGTCCCGAGCGGCAGGCTGAGCCTGTGGTTAATTCTTCTTCCTGATGGGAAAATAGAGTGACCTGTGCCTGTCCCAACACCTAGAGCTAGTGTCTCATTGGTTCCCCCTCTTCCCGTTCATCCTCAGGACAAATTGCAACCTGTACGGAACAGGAGGTTAAAGGTGCTGATTCTCCAAGGAGGGAGATTGCTAGTAAAGCGGCTGGAATGGAGAACCCGAGCACAAGGAGTTGAGAAATGAGGTGCGATTTAGAAACCTTTCCCGATCACACGGTGCACCATCTTCTGGGTTTCTCATGCATGTTTTCGAAGTGGGAAGATGCCCTTGAACCTGGAGATTTGGGACCCATGGGATGGGAACCACGCAGTATTACTTTAAAGGGTCTGCGTTTGCTCACCCAACCTCACGAAACCTCTCAGCCCCAAGAGTGTCCACCCTTATGTCTCAATCAGCTGTGGGTCTATATATGGTCAATCCAGGTGGCATCACAGCCCCTGAACGAATTTAGTAAGAATTTCTTTCTCTTTCACTGTCTTTGTTTCACGGGTTTTTAAAAGTGATTGATTTTTATAAAGGGGTTTAGCTGCTTTTCACTGCTGTGTTTATGCCGCTTTACACCCACTTGACTCACTTACAGAGAGATATCAATACATAGGTTTTGAGATTCTTACTAGTCAGATATATTCTTGGGCGGTTAATAGGGGGTGTTGAGTCCAGTTCACTGAGGAAGGAGTAGGTCGTGCCTATTACATATTGGGTTTATGGAACGGTATCTGAGCTAATTTGAAACCCTTGTTTTATGCATCACCCCACCTCACCTTTCCCGTTAAGCAGCCATAGTGTGTTTTCTAAACGTGTGCCTCTGTTCTGTTTTGTAATTCAGTTCAAGGTCGCAGTTTTTACATTCCCTCTATAAGTGATATCTTATGATAAGTGTCTTTTTCTGTGTGACTTATTTCACTTAGAATCGTCGTACCTAAATCCACTCATCATGCTTCTACTAGACTTATGACGTTGATTTCATGGCTGAGTGATATTCTATTATATATAAGGACTAATACTTCTTCATCCATTTTTTTCTTTCCTGGGATATTTACGTTGTAACAAAGTAGAGGTTCTTGTCAACAGAGCAGCCCTAAACTTTGGGGTGCCTGTGTCTTGCTGATTTTTAGTTTTCCCAATTTATACGCCCATGAGTGGAAGTGCCCTATGCTCTCTAAGCTGAGTTTTTTAGATGTTTCACGACACACCGTACACTTCTCCAAAATGGCTGTTGGCAATTTACATCCCGCCCATCAGCGTAGCAAGGCTCCCGTTTCTCCATGGCCTGTCCTGCATTTCTGGTTTTGACACTTTATTCAGCATGGCCCTTTTGACCGGTGGGAAGCGAGACTTCTTTGTAGCGCTGATTTGCATTTCCAGGTTGCTTGGTTGGCCAAAAAGGGCGTATGCGTTTTTTCCTGAATATATTCAGGAAAAAACGCATACGCCCTTTTTTGCCAAGGGCATCATGGTCGAGGTTTTGCCGCTTTTCCCGTGCTTTCAAGGCGATTCGAATCTACCTCCTGAAATCTGTTTCCTGCAATTCTGCCTTGCTTTCAAATCCTCTTCGTTGCCTTCCCTCAATATATTTGTGGACGAGAGTTATCATTTATAACTCTGCAGGTTTGTGAATTGCAGTGCCCCTGAGCTTCATTTTTCAACTCGCTTTCCTGGGACCTGGACGCAAAAGCGCAGGACTGCTTCAGGCCCTATTCTGGTTCCGGGCGGCAGGCTGAGCCTGTGGTTAATTCTTCTTCCTGATGGGAAAATAGAGTGACCTGTGCCTGTCCCAACACCTAGAGCTAGTCTCTCATTGGTTCCCCCTCTTCCCGTTCATCCTCAGGACAAATTGCAACCTGTACGGAACAGGAGGTTAAAGGTGCTGATTCTCCAAGGAGGGAGATTGCTAGTAAAGCAGCTGGAATGGAGAACCCGAGCCCAAGGAGATGAGAAATGAGGTCCCTTTTAGAAACCTTTCCCGATCACACGGTGTACCATCTTCTGGGTTTCTCGTGCATGTTTTCGAAGTGGGAAGATGCCCTTGAACCTGGAGATTTGGGACCCATGGGATGGGAACCACGCAGTATTACTTTAAAGGGTCTACGGTTGCTCACCCAACCTCACGAAACCTCTCAGCCCCAAGAGTGTCCACCCTTATGTCTCAATCAGCTGTGGGTCTATATATGGTCAATCCAGGTGGCATCACAGCCCCTGAACGAATTTAGTAAGAATTTCTTTCTCTTTCCCTGTCTTTGTTTCAGGGGTTTTTAAAAGTGATTGATTTTTATAAAGGGGTTTAGCTGCTTTTCACTGCTGTGTTTATGCCGCTTTACACCCACTTGACTCACTTTCAGAGAGATATCAACACATAGGTTTTAAGATTCTTACTAGTCAGATATATTCTTGGGCGGTTAATAGGGGGTGTTGAGTCCAGTTCACTGAGCAAGGAGTAGGTCGTTTCTATTACATATTGGGTTTATGGAACGGTATCTGAGCTAATTTGAAACCCTTCTTTTATGCATCACCCCACCTCACCTTTCCCGTTAAGCAGCCATAGTGTGTTTTCTAAAGGTGTGACTCTGTTCTGTTTTGTAATTCAGTTCAAGGGTAGCGGTTTTCACATTCCCTCTATAAGTGATATCTTATGATAAGTGTCTTTTTCTGTGTGACTTATTTCACTTAGAATCGTCATACCTAAATCCACTCATCATGCTGCTACTAGACTTATGACGTTGATTTCATGGCTGAGTGATATTCTATTATACATAAGGACTAATACTTCTTTATCCATTTTTTTCTTTCCTGGGATATTTACGTTGTAACAAAGTGGAGGTTCTTGTCAACAGAGCAGCCCTAAACTTTGGGGTGCCTGTGTCTTGCTGATTTTTAGTTTTCCCAATTTATACGCCCATGAGTGGAAGTGTCCTATGCTCTCTAAGCTGAGTTTTTTAGATGTTTCAGGACACACCGTACACTTCTACAGAGTGGCTGTTGGCAATTTACATCCCGCCCATCAGCGTAGCAAGGCTCCCGTTTCTCCATGGCCTGTCCTGCATTTCTGGTTTTGACACTTTATTCAGCATGGCCCTTTTGACCGACGGGAAACGAGCCTTCTTTGTAGCGCTGATTTGCCTTTCCAGGTTGCTTGGTTGGCCAAAAAGGGCGTATGCGTTTTTTCCTGAATATATTCAGGAAAAAACGCATACGCCCTTTTTGGCCAAGGGCATCATGGTCGAGGTGTTGCCGCTTTTCCTGTGCTTTAAAGGCGATTCGAATCTACCTCCTGAAATCTGTGTCCTGCAATTCTGCCTTGCTTTCAAATCCTCTTCGTTGCCTTCCCTCAATATATTTGTGGACGAGAGTTATCATTTATAACTCTGCAGGTTTGTGAATTGCAGTGCCCCTGAGCTCCATTTTTCAACTCGCTTTCTTGGGAGCTGGCTGCAAAAGCGCAGGATTGCTTCAGGCTCTATTCTGGTCCCGAGCGGCAGGCTGAGCCTGTGGTTAATTCTTCTTCCTGATGGGAAAATAGAGTGACCTGTGCCTGTCCCAACACCTAGAGCTAGTCTCTCATTGGTTCCCCCTCTTCCCGTTCATCCTCAGGACAAATTGCAACCTGTACGGAACAGGAGGTTAAAGGTGCTGATTCTCCAAGGAGGTAGATTGCTAGTAAAGCAGCTGGAATGGCGAACCCGAGCCCAAGGAGATGAGAAATGAGGTCCCTTTTAGAAACCTTTCCCGATCACACGGTGTACCATCTTCTGGGTTTCTCATGCATGTTTTCCATGTAGGAAGATGCCCTTGAACCTGGAGATTTGGGACCCATGGGATGGGAACAATGCAGTATTACTTTAAAGGGTCTGCGTTTGCTCACCCAACCTCACCAAACCTCTCAGCCCTAAGAGTGTCCACCCTTATGTCTCAATCAGCTGTGGGTCTAGGTATGGTCAATCCAAGTGGCATCACAGCCCGTGAGCGAATTTAGTAGGAATTTCTCTCTCTTTCACTGTCTTTGTTTCACGGGTTTTTAAAAGTGATTGATTTTTATAAAGGGGTTTAGCTGCTTTTCACTGCTGTGTTTATGCCGCTTTACACCCACTTGACTCACTTACAGAGAGATATCAATACATAGGTTTTAACATTCTTACTAGTCAGATATATTCTTGGGCGGTGAATAGGGGGTGTTGAGTCCAGTTCACTGAGCAAGGAGTAGGTCGTGTCTATTACATATTGGGTTTATGGAACGGTCTCTGAGCTAATTTGAAACCCTTCTTTTATGCATCACCCCACCTCACCTTTCCCGTTAAGCAGCCATAGTGTGTTTTCTAAACGTGTGACTCTGTTCTGTTTTGTAATTCAGTTCAAGGGTAGCGGTTTTCACATTCCCTCTATAAGTGATATCTTATGATAAGTGTCTTTTTCTGTGTGAATTATTTCACTGAGAATCGTCGTACCTAAATCCACTCATCATGCTGCTACTAGACTTATGACGTTGATTTCATGGCTGAGTGATATTCCATTGTACATAAGGACCACAACTTCTTTATCCATTTTTTTCTTTCCTGGGATATTTACGTTGTAACAAAGTGGAGGTTCTTGTCAACAGAGCAGCCCTAAACTTTGGGGTGCCTGTGTCTTGCTGATTTTTAGTTTTCCCAATTTATACGCCCATGAGTGGAAGTGTCCTATGCTCTCTAAGCTGAATTTTTAGATGTTTCAGGACACACCGTACAGTTCTCCAGAGTGGCTGTTGGCAATTTACATCCCGCCCATCAGCGTAGCAAGGCTCCCGTTTCTCCATGGCCTGTCCTGCATTTCTGGTTTTGATACTTTATTCAGCATGGCCCTTTTGACCGATGGGAAGCGAGACTTCTTTGTAGCTCTGATTTGCCTTTCCAGGTTGCTTGGTTGGCCAAAAAGGGCGTATGCGTTTTTTCCTGAATATATTCAGGAAAAAACGCATACGCCCTTTTTGGCCAAGGGCATCATGGTCGAGGTATTGCCGCTTTTCCTGTGCTTTCAAGGCGATTCGAATCTACCTCCTGAAATCTGTTTCCTGCAATTCTGCCTTGCTTTCAAATCCTCTTCGTTGCCTTCCCTCAATATATTTGTGGACGAGAGTTATCATTTATAACTCTGCAGGTTTGTGAATTGCAGTGCCCCTGAGCTCCATTTTTCAACTCGCTTTCTTGGGAGCTGGCTGCAAAAGCACAGGATTGCTTCAGGCTCTATTCTGGTCCCGAGCGGCAGGCTGAGCCTGTGGTTAATTCTTCTTCCTGATGGGAAAATAGAGTGACCTGTGCCTGTCCCAACACCTAGAGCTAGTGTCTCATTGGTTCCCCCTCTTCCCGTTCATCCTCAGGACAAATTGCAACCTGTACGTAACAGGAGGTTAAAGGTGCTGATTCTCCAAGGAGGGAGATTGCTAGTAAAGCAGCTGGAATGGAGAACCCGAGCACAAGGAGTTGAGAAATGAGGTGCGATTTAGAAACCTTTCCCGATCACACGGTGCACCATCTTCTGGGTTTCTCATGCATGTTTTCGAAGTGGGAAGATGCCCTTCAACCTGGAGATTTGGGACCCATGGGATGGGAACCACGCAGTATTACTTTAAAGGGTCTGCGTTTGCTCACCCAACCTCACGAAACCTCTCAGCCCCAAGAGTGTCCACCCTTATGTCTCAATCAGCTGTGGGTCTATATATGGTCAATCCAGGTGGCATCACAGCCCCTGAACGAATTTAGTAAGAATTTCTTTCTCTTTCACTGTCTTTGTTTCACGGGTTTTTAAAAGTGATTGATTTTTATAAAGGGGTTTAGCTGCTTTTCACTGCTGTGTTTATGCCGCTTTACACCCACTTGACTCACTTACAGAGAGATATCAATACATAGGTTTTGAGATTCTTACTAGTCAGATATATTCTTGGGCGGTTAATAGGGGGTGTTGAGTCCAGTTCACTGAGGAAGGAGTAGGTCGTGCCTATTACATATTGGGTTTATGGAACGGTATCTGAGCTAATTTGAAACCCTTGTTTTATGCATCACCCCACCTCACCTTTCCCGTTAAGCAGCCATAGTGTGTTTTCTAAACGTGTGCCTCTGTTCTGTTTTGTAATTCAGTTCAAGGTCGCAGTTTTTACATTCCCTCTATAAGTGATATCTTATGATAAGTGTCTTTTTCTGTGTGACTTATTTCACTTAGAATCGTCGTACCTAAATCCACTCATCATGCTGCTACTAGACTTATGACGTTGATTTCATGGCTGAGTGATATTCTATTATATATAAGGACTAATACTTCTTCATCCATTTTTTTCTTTCCTGGGATATTTACGTTGTAACAAAGTAGAGGTTCTTGTCAACAGAGCAACCCTAAACTTTGGGGTGCCTGTGTCTTGCTGATTTTTAGTTTTCCCAATTTATACGCCCATGAGTGGAAGTGCCCTATGCTCTCTAAGCTGAGTTTTTTAGATGTTTCACGACACACCGTACACTTCTCCAAAATGGCTGTTGGCAATTTACATCCCGCCCATCAGCGTAGCAAGGCTCCCGTTTCTCCATGGCCTGTCCTGCATTTCTGGTTTTGACACTTTATTCAGCATGGCCCTTTTGACCGGTGGGAAGCGAGACTTCTTTGTAGCGCTGATTTGCCTTTCCAGGTTGCTTGGTTGGCCAAAAAGGGCGTATGCGTTTTTTCCTGAATATATTCAGGAAAAAACGCATACGCCCTTTTTGGCCAAGGGCATCATTGTCGAGGTTTTGCCGCTTTTCCCGTGCTTTAAAGTCGATTCGAATCTACCTCCTGAAATCTGTTTCCTGCAATTCTGCCTTGCTTTCAAATCCTCTTCGTTGCCTTCCCTCAATATATTTGTGGACGAGAGTTATCATTTATAACTCTGCAGGTTTGTGAATTGCAGTGCCCCTGAGCTCCATTTTTCAACTCGCTTTCCTGGGACCTGGACGCAAAAGCGCAGGATTGCTTCTGGTCCTATTCTGGTTCCGGGCGGCAGGCTGAGCCTGTGGTTAATTCTTCTTCCTGATGGGAAAATAGAGTGACCTGTGCCTGTCCCAACACCTAGAGCTAGTCTCTCATTGGTTCCCCCTCTTCCCGTTCATCCTCAGGACAAATTGCAACCTGTACGGAACAGGAGGTTAAAGGTGCTGATTCTCCAAGGAGGGAGATTGCTAGTAAAGCAGCTGGAATGGCGAACCCGAGCCCAAGGAGATGAGAAATGAGGTCCCTTTTAGAAACCTTTCCCGATCACACGGTGTACCATCTTCTGGGTTTCTCATGCATGTTTTCCATGTAGGAAGATGCCCTTGAACCTGGAGATTTGGGACCCATGGGATGGGAACAATGCAGTATTACTTTAAAGGGTCTGCGTTTGGTCACCCAACCTCACCAAACCTCTCAGCCCTAAGAGTGTCCACCCTTATGTCTCAATCAGCTGTGGGTCTAGGTATGGTCAATCCAAGTGGCATCACAGCCCGTGAGCGAATTTAGTAGGAATTTCTCTCTCTTTCACTGTCTTTGTTTCACGGGTTTTTAAAAGTGATTGATTTTTATAAAGGGGTTTAGCTGCTTTTCACTGCTGTGTTTATGCCGCTTTACACCCACTTGACTCACTTACAGAGAGATATCAATACATAGCTTTTAAGATTCTTACTAGTCAGATATATTCTTGGGCGGTGAATAGGGGGTGTGGAGTCCAGTTCACAGAGCAAGGTGTAGGTCGTATCTATTACATATTGGGTTTATGGAACGGTCTCTGAGCTAATTTGAAACCCTTGTTTTATGCATCACCCCACCTCACCTTTCCCGTTAAGCAGCCATAGTGTGTTTTCTAAACGTGTGACTCTGTTCTGTTTTGTAATTCAGTTCAAGGGTAGCGGTTTTCACATTCCCTCTATAAGTGATATCTTATGATAAGTGTCTTTTTCTGTGTGAATTATTTCACTGAGAATCGTCGTACCTAAATCCACTCATCATGCTGCTACTAGACTTATGACGTTGATTTCATGGCTGAGTGATATTCTATTATACATAAGGACTAATACTTCTTTATCCATTTTTTTCTTTCCTGGGATATTTACGTTGTAACAAAGTGGAGGTTCTTGTCAACAGAGCAGCCCTAAACTTTGGGGTGCCTGTGTCTTGCTGATTTTTAGTTTTCCCAATTTAGACGCCCATGAGTGGAAGTGCCCGATGCTCTCTTAGCTGAGTTTTTTAGATGTTTCAGGACACACCGTACACTTCTCCAGAGTGGCTGTTGGCAATTTACATCCCGCCCTTCAGCGTAGCAAGGCTCCCGTTTCTCCATGGCCTGTCCTGCATTTCTGGTTTTGATACTTTATTCAGCATGGCCCTTTTGACCGATGGGAAGCGAGACTTCTTTGTAGCGCTGATTTGCCTTTCCAGGTTGCTTGGTTGGCCAAAAAGGGCGTATGCGTTTTTTCCTGAATATATTCAGGAAAAAACGCATTCGCCCTTTTTGGCCAAGGGTATCATGGTCGAGGTTTTGCCGCTTTTCCTGTGCTTTAAAGGCGATTCGAATCTACCTCCTGAAATCTGTTTCCTGCAATTCTGCCTTGCTTTCAAATCCTCTTCGTTGCCTTCCCTCAATATATTTGTGGACGAGAGTTATCATTTATAACTCTGCAGGTTTGTGAATTGCAGTGCCCCTGAGCTCCATTTTTCAACTCGCCTTCTTGGGAGCTGGCCGCAAAAGCGCAGGATTGCTTCAGGCTCTATTCTGGTCCCGAGCGGCAGGCTGAGCCTGTGGTTAATTCTTCTTCCTGATGGGAAAATAGAGTGACCTGTGCCTGTCCCAACACCTAGAGCTAGTGTCTCATTGGTTCCCCCTCTTCCCGTTCATCCTCAGGACAAATTGCAACCTGTACGGAACAGGAGGTTAAAGGTGCTGATTCTCCAAGGAGGGAGATTGCTAGTAAAGCGGCTGGAATGGAGAACCCGAGCACAAGGAGATGAGAAATGAGGTGCGTTTTAGAAACCTTTCCCGATCACACGGTGCACCATCTTCTGGGTTTCTCATGCATGTTTTCGAAGTGGGAAGATGCCCTCGAACCTGGAGATTTGGGACCCATGGGATGGGAACCACGCAGTATTACTTTAAAGGGTCTACGTTTGCTCACCCAACCTCACCAAACCTCTCAGCCCCAAGAGTGTCCACCCTTATGTCTCAATCAGCTGTGGGTCTATATATGGTCAATCCAGGTGGCATCACAGCCCCTGAACGAATTTAGTAAGAATTTCTTTCTCTTTCCCTGTCTTTGTTTCACGGGTTTTTAAAAGTGATTGATTTTTATAAAGGGGTTTAGCTGCTTTTCACTGCTGTGTTTATGCCGCTTTACACCCACTTGACTCACTTACAGAGAGATATCAATACATAGGTTTTGAAATTCTTACTAGTCAGATATATTCTTGGGCGGTTAATAGGGGGTGTTGAGTCCAGTTCACTGAGCAAGGAGTAGGTCGTGTCTATTACATATTGGGTTTATGGAACGTTATCTGAGCTAATTTGAAACCCTTGTTTTATGCATCACCCCACCTCACCTTTCCCGTTAAGCAGCCATAGTGTGTTTTCTAAACGTGTGCCTCTGTTCTGTTTTGTAATTCAGTTCAAGGTCGCAGTTTTTACATTCCCTCTATAAGTGATATCTTATGATAAGTGTCTTTTTCTGTGTGACTTATTTCACTTAGAATCGTCGTACCTAAATCCACTCATCATGCTGCTACTAGACTTATGACGTTGATATCATGGCTGAGTGATATTCTATTATATATAAGGACTAATACTTCTTCATCCATTTTTTTCTTTCCTGGGATATTTACGTTGTAACAAAGTAGAGGTTCTTGTCAACAGAGCAGCCCTAAACTTTGGGGTGCCTGTGTCTTGCTGATTTTTAGTTTTCCCAATTTATACGCCCATGAGTGGAAGTGCCCTATGCTCTCTAAGCTGAGTTTTTTAGATGTTTCACGACACACCGTACACTTCTCCAAAATGACTGTTGGCAATTTACATCCCGCCCATCAGCGTAGCAAGGCTCCCGTTTCTCCATGGCCTGTCCTGCATTTCTGGTTTTGACACTTTATTCAGCATGGCCCTTTTGACCGGTGGGAAGCGAGACTTCTTTGTAGCGCTGATTTGCCTTTCCAGGTTGCTTGGTTGGCCAAAAAGGGCGTATGCGTTTTTTCCTGAATATATTCAGGAAAAAACGCATACGCCCTTTTTGGCCAAGGGCATCATTGTCGAGGTTTTGCCGCTTTTCCCGTGCTTTAAAGGCGATTCGAATCTACCTCCTGAAATCTGTTTCCTGCAATTCTGCCTTGCTTTCAAATCCTCTTCGTTGCCTTCCCTCAATATATTTGTGGACGAGAGTTATCATTTATAACTCTGCAGGTTTGTGAATTGCAGTGCCCCTGAGCTCCATTTTTCAACTCGCTTTCCTGGGACCTGGTCGCAAAAGCGCAGGATTGCTTCAGGCCCTATTTTGGTTCCGGGCGGCAGGCTGAGCCTGTGGTTAATTCTTCTTCCTGATGGGAAAATAGAGTGACCTGTGCCTGTCCCAACACCTAGAGCTAGTGTCTCATTTGTTCCCCCTCTTCCCGTTCATCCTCAGGACAAATTGCAACCTGTACGGAACAGGAGGTTAAAGGTGCTGATTCTCCAAGGAGGGAGATTGCTAGTAAAGCAGCTGGAATGGCGAACCCGAGCCCAAGGAGATGAGAAATGAGGTCCCTTTTAGAAACCTTTCCCGATCACACGGTGTACCATCTTCTGGGTTTCTCATGCATGTTTTCGAAGTGGGAAGATGCCCTTGAACCTGGAGATTTGGGACCCATGGGATGGGAACAATGCAGTATTACTTTAAAGGGTCTACGTTTGCTCACCCAACCTCACGAAACCTCTCAGCCCCAAGAGTGTCCACCCTTATGTCTCAATCAGCTGTGGGTCTATATATGGTCAATCCAGGTGGCCTCACAGCCCCTGAACGAATTTAGTAAGAATTTCTTTCTCTTTCCCTGTCTTTGTTTCACGGGTTTTTAAAAGTGATTGATTTTTATAAAGGGGTTTAGCTGCTTTTCACTGCTGTGTTTATGCCGCTTTACACCCACTTGACTCACTTTCAGAGAGATATCAATACATAGGTTTTAAGATTCTTACTAGTCAGATATATTCTTGGGCGGTTAATAGGGGGTGTTGAGTCCAGTTCACTGAGCAAGGAGTAGGTCGTGTCTATTACATATTGGGTTTATGGAACGGTATCTGAGCTAATTTGAAACCCTTGTTTTATGCATCACCCCACCTCACCTTTCCCGTTAAGCAGCCATAGTGTGTTTTCTAAACGTGTGACTCTGTTCTCTTTTGTAATTCAGTTCAAGGGTAGCGGTTTTCACATTCCCTCTATAAGTGATATCTTATGATAAGTGTCTTTTTCTGTGTGACTTATTTCACTTAGAATCGTCATACCTAAATCCACTCATCATGCTGCTACTAGACTTATGACGTTGATTTCATGGCTGAGTGATATTCTATTATACATAAGGACTAATACTTCTTTATCCATTTTTTTCTTTCCTGGGATATTTACGTTGTAACAAAGTGGAGGTTCTTGTCAACAGAGCAGCCGTAAACTTTGGGGTGCCTGTGTCTTGCTGATTTTTAGTTTTCCCAATTTATACGCCCATGAGTGGAAGTGTCCTATGCTCTCTAAGCTGAGTTTTTTAGATGTTTCAGGACACACCGTACACTTCTACAGAGTGGCTGTTGGCAATTTACATCCCGCCCATCAGCGTAGCAAGGCTCCCGTTTCTCCATGGCCTGTCCTGCATTTCTGATTTTGACACTTTATTCAGCATGGCCCTTTTGACCGGTGGGAAGCGAGACTTCTTTGTAGCGCTGATTTGCCTTTCCAGGTTGCTTGGTTGGCCAAAAAGGGCGTATGCGTTTTTTCCTGAATATATTCAGGAAAAAACGCATACGCCCTTTTTGGCCAAGGGCATCATGGTCGAGGTGTTGCCGCTTTTCCTGTGCTTTAAAGGCGATTCGAATCTACCTCCTGAAATCTGTTTCCTGCAATTCTGCCTTGCTTTCAAATCCTCTTCGTTGCCTTCCCTCAATATATTTGTGGACGAGAGTTATCATTTATAACTCTGCAGGTTTGTGAATTGCAGTGCCCCTGAGCTCCATTTTTCAACTCGCTTTCTTGGGAGCTGGCTGCAAAAGCGCAGGATTGCTTCAGGCTCTATTCTGGTCCCGAGCGGCAGGCTGAGCCTGTGGTTAATTCTTCTTCCTGATGGGAAAATAGAGTGACCTGTGCCTGTCCCAACACCTAGAGCTAGTGTCTCATTGGTTCCCCCTCTTCCCGTTCATCCTCAGGACAAATTGCAACCTGTACGGAACAGGAGGTTAAAGGTGCTGATTCTCCAAGGAGGGAGATTGCTAGTAAAGCAGCTGGAATGGCGAACCCGAGCCCAAGGAGATGAGAAATGAGGTCCCTTTTAGAAACCTTTCCCGATCACACGGTGTACCATCTTCTGGGTTTCTCATGCATGTTTTCGAAGTGGGAAGATGCCCTTGAACCTGGAGATTTGGGACCCATGGGATGGGAACCACGCAGTATTACTTTAAAGGGTCTGCGTTTGCTCACCCAACCTCACGAAACCTCTCAGCCCCAAGAGTGTCCACCCTTATGTCTCAATCAGCTGTGGGTCTATATATGGTCAATCCAGGTGGCATCACAGCCCCTGAACGAATTTAGTAAGAATTTCTTTCTCTTTCCCTGTCTTTGTTTCACGGGTTTTTAAAAGTGATTGATTTTTATAAAGGGGTTTAGCTGCTTTTCACTGCTGTGTTTATGCCGCTTTACACCCACTTGACTCACTTACAGAGAGATATCAATACATAGGTTTTGAGATTCTTACTAGTCAGATATATTCTTGGGCGGTTAATAGGGGGTGTTGAGTCCAGTTCACTGAGCAAGGAGTAGGTCGTGTCTATTACATATTGGGTTTATGGAACGGTATCTGAGCTAATTTGAAACCCTTGTTTTATGCATCACCCCACCTCACCTTTCCCGTTAAGCAGCCATAGTGTGTTTTCTAAACGTGTGCCTCTGTTCTGTTTTGTAATTCAGTTCAAGGTCGCAGTTTTTACATTCCCTCTATAAGTGATATCTTATGATAAGTGTCTTTTTCTGTGTGACTTATTTCACTTAGAATCGTCGTACCTAAATCCACTCATCATGCTGCTACTAGACTTATGACGTTGATATCATGGCTGAGTGATATTCTATTATATATAAGGACTAATACTTCTTCATCCATTTTTTTCTTTCCTGGGATATTTACGTTGTAACAAAGTAGAGGTTCTTGTCAACAGAGCAGCCCTAAACTTTGGGGTGCCTGTGTCTTGCTGATTTTTAGTTTTCCCAATTTATACGCCCATGAGTGGAAGTGCCCTATGCTCTCTAAGCTGAGTTTTTTAGATGTTTCACGACACACCGTACACTTCTCCAAAATGGCTGTTGGCAATTTACATCCCGCCCATCAGCGTAGCAAGGCTCCCGTTTCTCCATGGCCTGTCCTGCATTTCTGGTTTTGACACTTTATTCAGCATGGCCCTTTTGACCGGTGGGAAGCGAGACTTCTTTGTAGCGCTGATTTGCCTTTCCAGGTTGCTTGGTTGGCCAAAAAGGGCGTATGCGTTTTTTCCTGAATATATTCAGGAAAAAACGCATACGCCCTTTTTGGCCAAGGGCATCATGGTCGAGCTGTTGCCGCTTTTCCCGTGCTTTAAAGGCGATTCGAATCTACCTCCTGAAATCTGTTTCCTGCAATTCTGCCTTGCTTTCAAATCCTCTTCGTTGACTTCCCTCAATATATTTGTGGACGAGAGTTATCATTTATAACTCTGCAGGTTTGTGAATTGCAGTGCCCCTGAGCTCCATTTTTCAACTCGCTTTCCTGGGACCTGGTCGCAAAAGCGCAGGATTGCTTCAGGCCCTATTCTGGTTCCAGGCGGCAGGCTGAGCCTGTGGTTAATTCTTCTTCCTGATGGGAAAATAGAGTGACCTGTGCCTGTCCCAACACCTAGAGCTAGTGTCTCATTGGTTCCCCCTCTTCCCGTTCATCCTCAGGACAAATTGCAACCTGTACGGAACAGGAGGTTAAAGGTGCTGATTCTCCAAGGAGGGAGATTGCTAGTAAAGCAGCTGGAATGGCGAACCCGAGCCCAAGGAGATGAGAAATGAGGTCCCTTTTAGAAACCTTTCCCGATCACACGGTGTACCATCTTCTGGGTTTCTCATGCATGTTTTCGAAGTGGGAAGATGCCCTTGAACCTGGAGATTTGGGACCCATGGGATGGGAACCACGCAGTATTACTTTAAAGGGTCTACGTTTGCTCACCCAACCTCACGAAACCTCTCAGCCCCAAGAGTGTCCACCCTTATGTCTCAATCAGCTGTGGGTCTATATATGGTCAATCCAGGTGGCCTCACAGCCCCTGAACGAATTTAGTAAGAATTTCTTTCTCTTTCCCTGTCTTTGTTTCACGGGTTTTTAAAAGTGATTGATTTTTATAAAGGGGTTTAGCTGCTTTTCACTGCTGTGTTTATGCCGCTTTACACCCACTTGACTCACTTTCAGAGAGATATCAATACATAGGTTTTAAGATTCTTACTAGTCAGATATATTCTTGGGCGGTTAATAGGGGGTGTTGAGTCCAGTTCACTGAGCAAGGAGTAGGTCGTGTCTATTACATATTGGGTTTATGGAACGGTATCTGAGCTAATTTGAAACCCTTCTTTTATGCATCACCCCACCTCACCTTTCCCGTTAAGCAGCCATAGTGTGTTTTCTAAACGTGTGCCTCTGTTCTGTTTTGTAATTCAGTTCAAGGTCGCAGTTTTTACATTCCCTCTATAAGTGATATCTTATGATAAGTGTCTTTTTCTGTGTGACTTATTTCACTTAGAATCGTCGTACCTAAATCCACTCATCATGCTGCTACTAGACTTATGACGTTGATATCATGGCTGAGTGATATTCTATTATATATAAGGACTAATACTTCTTCATCCATTTTTTTCTTTCCTGGGATATTTACGTTGTAACAAAGCAGAGGTTCTTGTCAACAGAGCAGCCCTAAACTTTGGGGTGCCTGTGTCTTGCTGATTTTTAGTTTTCCCAATTTATACGCCCATGAGTGGAAGTGCCCTATGCTCTCTAAGCTGAGTTTTTTAGATGTTTCACGACACACTGTACACTTCTCCAAAATGGCTGTTGGCAATTTACATCCCGCCCATCAGCGTAGCAAGGCTCCCGTTTCTCCATGGCCTGTCCTGCATTTCTGGTTTTGACACTTTATTCAGCATGGCCCTTTTGAACGGTGGGAAGCGAGACTTCTTTGTAGCGCTGATTTGCCTTTCCAGGTTGCTTGGTTGGCAAAAAAGGGCGTATGCGTTTTTTCCTGAATATATTCAGGAAAAAACGCATACGCCCTTTTTGGCCAAGGGCATCATTGTCGAGGTTTTGCCGCTTTTCCCGTGCTTTAAAGGCGATTCGAATCTACCTCCTGAAATCTGTTTCCTGCAATTCTGCCTTGCTTTCAAATCCTCTTCGTTGCCTTCCCTCAATATATTTGTGGACGAGAGTTATCATTTATAACTCTGCAGGTTTGTGAATTGCAGTGCCCCTGAGCTCCATTTTTCAACTCGCTTTCCTGGGACCTGGTCGCAAAAGCGCAGGATTGCTTCAGGCCCTATTCTGGTTCCGGGCGGCAGGCTGAGCCTGTGGTTAATTCTTCTTCCTGATGGGAAAATAGAGTGACCTGTGCCTGTCCCAACACCTAGAGCTAGTGTCTCATTGGTTCCCCCTCTTCCCGTTCATCCTCAGGACAAATTGCAACCTGTACGGAACAGGAGGTTAAAGGTGCTGATTCTCCAAGGAGGGAGATTGCTAGTAAAGCAGCTGGAATGGCGAACCCGAGCCCAAGGAGATGAGAAATGAGGTCCCTTTTAGAAACCTTTCCCGATCACACGGTGCACCATCTTCTGGGTTTCTCATGCATGTTTTCGAAGTGGGAAGATGCCCTTGAACCTGGAGATTTGGGACCCATGGGATGGGAACCACGCAGTATTACTTTAAAGGGTCTGCGTTTGCTCACCCAACCTCACGAAACCTCTCAGCCCCAAGAGTGTCCACCCTTATGTCTCAATCAGCTGTGGGTCTATATATGGTCAATCCAGGTGGCATCACAGCCCCTGAACGAATTTAGTAAGAATTTCTTTCTCTTTCCCTGTCTTTGTTTCACGGGTTTTTAAAAGTGATTGATTTTTATAAAGGGGTTTAGCTGCTTTTCACTGCTGTGTTTATGCCGCTTTACACCCACTTGACTCACTTACAGAGAGATATCAATACATAGGTTTTGAGATTCTTACTAGTCAGATATATTCTTGGGCGGTGAATAGGGGGTGTTGAGTCCAGTTCACTGAGCAAGGAGTAGGTCGTGTCTATTACATATTGGGTTTATGGAACGGTATCTGAGCTAATTTGAAACCCTTGTTTTATGCATCACCCCACCTCACCTTTCCCGTTAAGCAGCCATAGTGTGTTTTCTAAACGTGTGCCTCTGTTCTGTTTTGTAATTCAGTTCAAGGTCGCAGTTTTTACATTCCCTCTATAAGTGATATCTTATGATAAGTGTCTTTTTCTGTGTGACTTATTTCACTTAGAATCGTCGTACCTAAATCCACTCATCATGCTGCTACTAGACTTATGACGTTGATATCATGGCTGAGTGATATTCTATTATATATAAGGACTAATACTTCTTCATCCATTTTTTTCTTTCCTGGGATATTTACGTTGTAACAAAGTGGAGGTTCTTGTCAACAGAGCAGCCCTAAACTTTGGGGTGCCTGTGTCTTGCTGATTTTTAGTTTTCCCAATTTATACGCCCATGAGTGGAAGTGCCCTATGCTCTCTAAGCTGAGTTTTTTAGATGTTTCACGACACACCGTACACTTCTCCAAAATGGCTGTTGGCAATTTACATCCCGCCCATCAGCGTAGCAAGGCTCCCGTTTCTCCATGGCCTGTCCTGCATTTCTGGTTTTGACACTTTATTCAGCATGGCCCTTTTGACCGGTGGGAAGCGAGACTTCTTTGTAGCGCTGATTTGCCTTTAGAGGTTGCTTGGTTGGCCAAAAAGGGCGTATGCGTTTTTTCCTGAATATATTCAGGAAAAAACGCATACGCCCTTTTTGGCCAAGGGCATCATTGTCGAGGTTTTGCCGCTTTTCCCGTGCTTTAAAGGCGATTCGAATCTACCTCCTGAAATCTGTTTCCTGCAATTCTGCCTTGCTTTCAAATCCTCTTCGTTGCCTTCCCTCAATATATTTGTGGATGAGAGTTATCATTTATAACTCTGCAGGTTTGTGAATTGCAGTGCCCCTGAGCTCCATTTTTCAACTCGCTTTCCTGGGACCTGGTCGCAAAAGCGCAGGATTGCTTCAGGCCCTATTCTGGTTCCGGGCGGCAGGCTGAGCCTGTGGTTAATTCTTCTTCCTGATGGGAAAATAGAGTGACCTGTGCCTGTCCCAACACCTAGAGCTAGTGTCTCATTGGTTCCCCCTCTTCCCGTTCATCCTCAGGACAAATTGCAACCTGTACGGAACAGGAGGTTAAAGGTGCTGATTCTCCAAGGAGGGAGATTGCTAGTAAAGCAGCTGGAATGGCGAACCCGAGCCCAAGGAGATGAGAAATGAGGTCCCTTTTAGAAACCTTTCCCAATCACACGGTGTACCATCTTCTGGGTTTCTCATGCATGTTTTCGAAGTGGGAAGATGCCCTTGAACCTGGAGATTTGGGACCCATGGGATGGGAACCACGCAGTATTACTTTAAAGGGTCTACGTTTGCTCACCCAACCTCACGAAACCTCTCAGCCCCAAGAGTGTCCACCCTTATGTCTCAATCAGCTGTGGGTCTATATATGGTCAATCCAGGTGGCCTCACAGCCCCTGAACGAATTTAGTAAGAATTTCTTTCTCTTTCCCTGTCTTTGTTTCACGGGTTTTTAAAAGTGATTGATTTTTATAAAGGGGTTTAGCTGCTTTTCACTGCTGTGTTTATGCCGCTTTACACCCACTTGACTCACTTTCAGAGAGATATCAATACATAGGTTTTAAGATTCTTACTAGTCAGATATATTCTTGGGCGGTTAATAGGGGGTGTTGAGTCCAGTTCACTGAGCAAGGAGTAGGTCGTGTCTATTACATATTGGGTTTATGGAACGGTATCTGAGCTAATTTGAAACCCTTCTTTTATGCATCACCCCACCTCACCTTTCCCGTTAAGCAGCCATAGTGTGTTTTCTAAACGTGTGACTCTGTTCTCTTTTGTAATTCAGTTCAAGGGTAGCGGTTTTCACATTCCCTCTATAAGTGATATCTTATGATAAGTGTCTTTTTCTGTGTGACTTATTTCACTTAGAATCGTCATACCTAAATCCACTCATCATGCTGCTACTAGCCTTATGACGTTGATTTCATGGCTGAGTGATATTCTATTATACATAAGGACTAATACTTCTTTATCCATTTTTTTCTTTCCTGGGATATTTACGTTGTAACAAAGTGTAGGTTCTTGTCAACAGAGCAGCCCTAAACTTTGGGGTGCCTGTGTCTTGCTGATTTTTAGTTTTCCCAATTTATACGCCCATGAGTGGAAGTGTCCTATGCTCTCTAAGCTGAGTTTTTTAGATGTTTCAGGACACACCGTACACTTCTACAGAGTGGCTGTTGGCAATTTACATCCCGCCCATCAGCGTAGCAAGGCTCCCATTTCTCCATGGCCTGTCCTGCATTTCTGGTTTTGACACTTTATTCAGCATGGCCCTTTTGACCGACGGGAAACGAGCCTTCTTTGTAGCGCTGATTTGCCTTTCCAGGTTGCTTGGTTGGCCAAAAAGGGCGTATGCGTTTTTTCCTGAATATATTCAGGAAAAAACGCATACGCCCTTTTTGGCCAAGGGCATCATGGTCGAGGTGTTGCCGCGTTTCCTGTGCTTTAAAGGCGATTCGAATCTACCTCCTGAAATCTGTTTCCTGCAATTCTGCCTTGCTTTCAAATCCTCTTCGTTGCCTTCCCTCAATATATTTGTGGACGAGAGTCATCATTTATAACTCTGCAGGTTTGTGAATTGCAGTGCCCCTGAGCTCCATTTTTCAACTCGCTTTCTTGGGAGCTGGCTGCAAAAGCGCAGGATTGCTTCAGGCTCTATTCTGGTCCCGAGCGGCAGGCTGAGCCTGTGGTTAATTCTTCTTCCTGATGGGAAAATAGAGTGACCTGTGCCTGTCCCAACACCTAGAGCTAGTGTCTCATTGGTTCCCCCTCTTCCCGTTCATCCTCAGGACAAATTGCAACCTGTACGGAACAGGAGGTTAAAGGTGCTGATTCTCCAAGGAGGGAGATTGCTAGTAAAGCAGCTGGAATGGCGAACCCGAGCCCAAGGAGATGAGAAATGAGGTCCCTTTTAGAAACCTTTCCCGATCACACGGTGCACCATCTTCTGGGTTTCTCATGCATGTTTTCGAAGTGGGAAGATGCCCTTGAACCTGGAGATTTGGGACCCATGGAATGGGAACCACGCAGTATTACTTTAAAGGGTCTGCGTTTGCTCACCCAACCTCACGAAACCTCTCAGCCCCAAGAGTGTCCACCCTTATGTCTCAATCAGCTGTGGGTCTATATATGGTCAATCCAGGTGGCCTCACAGCCCCTGAACGAATTTAGTAAGAATTTCTTTCTCTTTCCCTGTCTTTGTTTCACGGGTTTTTAAAAGTGATTGATTTTTATAAAGGGGTTTAGCTGCTTTTCACTGCTGTGTTTATGCCGCTTTACACCCACTTGACTCACTTTCAGAGAGATATCAATACATAGGTTTTAAGATTCTTACTAGTCAGATATATTCTTGGGCGGTTAATAGGGGGTGTTGAGTCCAGTTCACTGAGCAAGGAGTAGGTCGTGTCTATTACATATTGGGTTTATGGAACGGTATCTGAGCTAATTTGAAACCCTTCTTTTATGCATCACCCCACCTCACCTTTCCCGTTAAGCAGCCATAGTGTGTTTTCTAAAGGTGTGACTCTGTTCTCTTTTGTAATTCAGTTCAAGGGTAGCGGTTTTCACATTCCCTCTATAAGTGATATCTTATGATAAGTGTCTTTTTCTGTGTGACTTATTTCACTTAGAATCGTCATACCTAAATCCACTCATCATGCTGCTACTAGACTTATGACGTTGATTTCATGGCTGAGTGATATTCTATTATACATAAGGACTAATACTTCTTTATCCATTTTTTTCTTTCCTGGGATATTTACGTTGTAACAAAGTGTAGGTTCTTGTCAACAGAGCAGCCCTAAACTTTGGGGTGCCTGTGTCTTGCTGATTTTTAGTTTTCCCAATTTATACGCCCATGAGTGGAAGTGTCCTATGCTCTCTAAGCTGAGTTTTTTAGATGTTTCAGGACACACCGTACACTTCTACAGAGTGGCTGTTGGCAATTTACATCCCGCCCATCAGCGTAGCAAGGCTCCCGTTTCTCCATGGCCTGTCCTGCATTTCTGGTTTTGACACTTTATTCAGCATGGCCCTTTTGACCGACGGGAAACGAGCCTTCTTTGTAGCGCTGATTTGCCTTTCCAGGTTGCTTGGTTGGCCAAAAAGGGCGTATGCGTTTTTTCCTGAATATATTCAGGAAAAAACGCATACGCCCTTTTTGGCCAAGGGCATCATGGTCGAGGTGTTGCCGCTTTTCCTGTGCTTTAAAGGCGATTCGAATCTACCTCCTGAAATCTGTGTCCTGCAATTCTGCCTTGCTTTCAAATCCTCTTCGTTGCCTTCCCTCAATATATTTGTGGACGAGAGTTATCATTTATAACTCTGCAGGTTTGTGAATTGCAGTGCCCCTGAGCTCCATTTTTCAACTCGCTTTCTTGGGAGCTGGCTGCAAAAGCGCAGGATTGCTTCAGGCTCTATTCTGGTCCCGAGCGGCAGGCTGAGCCTGTGGTTAATTCTTCTTCCTGATGGGAAAATAGAGTGACCTGTGCCTGTCCCAACACCTAGAGCTAGTCTCTCATTGGTTCCCCCTCTTCCCGTTCATCCTCAGGACAAATTGCAACCTGTACGGAACAGGAGGTTAAAGGTGCTGATTCTCCAAGGAGGTAGATTGCTAGTAAAGCAGCTGGAATGGCGAACCCGAGCCCAAGGAGATGAGAAATGAGGTCCCTTTTAGAAACCTTTCCCGATCACACGGTGTACCATCTTCTGGGTTTCTCATGCATGTTTTCCATGTAGGAAGATGCCCTTGAACCTGGAGATTTGGGACCCATGGGATGGGAACAATGCAGTATTACTTTAAAGGGTCTGCGTTTGCTCACCCAACCTCACCAAACCTCTCAGCCCTAAGAGTGTCCACCCTTATGTCTCAATCAGCTGTGGGTCTAGGTATGGTCAATCCAAGTGGCATCACAGCCCGTGAGCGAATTTAGTAGGAATTTCTCTCTCTTTCACTGTCTTTGTTTCACGGGTTTTTAAAAGTGATTGATTTTTATAAAGGGGTTTAGCTGCTTTTCACTGCTGTGTTTATGCCGCTTTACACCCACTTGACTCACTTACAGAGAGATATCAATACATAGGTTTTAACATTCTTACTAGTCAGATATATTCTTGGGCGGTGAATAGGGGGTGTTGAGTCCAGTTCACTGAGCAAGGAGTAGGTCGTGTCTATTACATATTGGGTTTATGGAACGGTCTCTGAGCTAATTTGAAACCCTTCTTTTATGCATCACCCCACCTCACCTTTCCCGTTAAGCAGCCATAGTGTGTTTTCTAAACGTGTGACTCTGTTCTGTTTTGTAATTCAGTTCAAGGGTAGCGGTTTTCACATTCCCTCTATAAGTGATATCTTATGATAAGTGTCTTTTTCTGTGTGAATTATTTCACTGAGAATCGTCGTACCTAAATCCACTCATCATGCTGCTACTAGACTTATGACGTTGATTTCATGGCTGAGTGATATTCCATTGTACATAAGGACCACAACTTCTTTATCCATTTTTTTCTTTCCTGGGATATTTACGTTGTAACAAAGTGGAGGTTCTTGTCAACAGAGCAGCCCTAAACTTTGGGGTGCCTGTGTCTTGCTGATTTTTAGTTTTCCCAATTTATACGCCCATGAGTGGAAGTGTCCTATGCTCTCTAAGCTGAATTTTTAGATGTTTCAGGACACACCGTACAGTTCTCCAGAGTGGCTGTTGGCAATTTACATCCCGCCCATCAGCGTAGCAAGGCTCCCGTTTCTCCATGGCCTGTCCTGCATTTCTGGTTTTGATACTTTATTCAGCATGGCCCTTTTGACCGATGGGAAGCGAGACTTCTTTGTAGCTCTGATTTGCCTTTCCAGGTTGCTTGGTTGGCCAAAAAGGGCGTATGCGTTTTTTCCTGAATATATTCAGGAAAAAACGCATACGCCCTTTTTGGCCAAGGGCATCATGGTCGAGGTATTGCCGCTTTTCCTGTGCTTTCAAGGCGATTCGAATCTACCTCCTGAAATCTGTTTCCTGCAATTCTGCCTTGCTTTCAAATCCTCTTCGTTGCCTTCCCTCAATATATTTGTGGACGAGAGTTATCATTTATAACTCTGCAGGTTTGTGAATTGCAGTGCCCCTGAGCTCCATTTTTCAACTCGCTTTCTTGGGAGCTGGCTGCAAAAGCACAGGATTGCTTCAGGCTCTATTCTGGTCCCGAGCGGCAGGCTGAGCCTGTGGTTAATTCTTCTTCCTGATGGGAAAATAGAGTGACCTGTGCCTGTCCCAACACCTAGAGCTAGTGTCTCATTGGTTCCCCCTCTTCCCGTTCATCCTCAGGACAAATTGCAACCTGTACGGAACAGGAGGTTAAAGGTGCTGATTCTCCAAGGAGGGAGATTGCTAGTAAAGCAGCTGGAATGGAGAACCCGAGCACAAGGAGTTGAGAAATGAGGTGCGATTTAGAAACCTTTCCCGATCACACGGTGCACCATCTTCTGGGTTTCTCATGCATGTTTTCGAAGTGGGAAGATGCCCTTCAACCTGGAGATTTGGGACCCATGGGATGGGAACCACGCAGTATTACTTTAAAGGGTCTGCGTTTGCTCACCCAACCTCACGAAACCTCTCAGCCCCAAGAGTGTCCACCCTTATGTCTCAATCAGCTGTGGGTCTATATATGGTCAATCCAGGTGGCATCACAGCCCCTGAACGAATTTAGTAAGAATTTCTTTCTCTTTCACTGTCTTTGTTTCACGGGTTTTTAAAAGTGATTGATTTTTATAAAGGGGTTTAGCTGCTTTTCACTGCTGTGTTTATGCCGCTTTACACCCACTTGACTCACTTACAGAGAGATATCAATACATAGGTTTTGAGATTCTTACTAGTCAGATATATTCTTGGGCGGTTAATAGGGGGTGTTGAGTCCAGTTCACTGAGGAAGGAGTAGGTCGTGCCTATTACATATTGGGTTTATGGAACGGTATCTGAGCTAATTTGAAACCCTTGTTTTATGCATCACCCCACCTCACCTTTCCCGTTAAGCAGCCATAGTGTGTTTTCTAAACGTGTGCCTCTGTTCTGTTTTGTAATTCAGTTCAAGGTCGCAGTTTTTACATTCCCTCTATAAGTGATATCTTATGATAAGTGTCTTTTTCTGTGTGACTTATTTCACTTAGAATCGTCGTACCTAAATCCACTCATCATGCTGCTACTAGACTTATGACGTTGATTTCATGGCTGAGTGATATTCTATTATATATAAGGACTAATACTTCTTCATCCATTTTTTTCTTTCCTGGGATATTTACGTTGTAACAAAGTAGAGGTTCTTGTCAACAGAGCAACCCTAAACTTTGGGGTGCCTGTGTCTTGCTGATTTTTAGTTTTCCCAATTTATACGCCCATGAGTGGAAGTGCCCTATGCTCTCTAAGCTGAGTTTTTTAGATGTTTCACGACACACCGTACACTTCTCCAAAATGGCTGTTGGCAATTTACATCCCGCCCATCAGCGTAGCAAGGCTCCCGTTTCTCCATGGCCTGTCCTGCATTTCTGGTTTTGACACTTTATTCAGCATGGCCCTTTTGACCGGTGGGAAGCGAGACTTCTTTGTAGCGCTGATTTGCCTTTCCAGGTTGCTTGGTTGGCCAAAAAGGGCGTATGCGTTTTTTCCTGAATATATTCAGGAAAAAACGCATACGCCCTTTTTGGCCAAGGGCATCATTGTCGAGGTTTTGCCGCTTTTCCCGTGCTTTAAAGTCGATTCGAATCTACCTCCTGAAATCTGTTTCCTGCAATTCTGCCTTGCTTTCAAATCCTCTTCGTTGCCTTCCCTCAATATATTTGTGGACGAGAGTTATCATTTATAACTCTGCAGGTTTGTGAATTGCAGTGCCCCTGAGCTCCATTTTTCAACTCGCTTTCCTGGGACCTGGACGCAAAAGCGCAGGATTGCTTCAGGTCCTATTCTGGTTCCGGGCGGCAGGCTGAGCCTGTGGTTAATTCTTCTTCCTGATGGGAAAATAGAGTGACCTGTGCCTGTCCCAACACCTAGAGCTAGTCTCTCATTGGTTCCCCCTCTTCCCGTTCATCCTCAGGACAAATTGCAACCTGTACGGAACAGGAGGTTAAAGGTGCTGATTCTCCAAGGAGGGAGATTGCTAGTAAAGCAGCTGGAATGGCGAACCCGAGCCCAAGGAGATGAGAAATGAGGTCCCTTTTAGAAACCTTTCCCGATCACACGGTGTACCATCTTCTGGGTTTCTCATGCATGTTTTCCATGTAGGAAGATGCCCTTGAACCTGGAGATTTGGGACCCATGGGATGGGAACAATGCAGTATTACTTTAAAGGGTCTGCGTTTGGTCACCCAACCTCACCAAACCTCTCAGCCCTAAGAGTGTCAACCCTTATGTCTCAATCAGCTGTGGGTCTAGGTATGGTCAATCCAAGTGGCCTCACAGCCCATGAGCGAATTTAGTAGGAATTTCTCTCTCTTTCACTGTCTTTGTTTCACGGGTTTTTAAAAGTGATTGATTTTTATAAAGGGGTTTAGCTGCTTTTCACTGCTGTGTTTATGCCGCTTTACACCCACTTGACTCACTTACAGAGAGATATCAATACATAGCTTTTAAGATTCTTACTAGTCAGATATATTCTTGGGCGGTGAATAGGGGGTGTGGAGTCCAGTTCACAGAGCAAGGTGTAGGTCGTATCTATTACATATTGGGTTTATGGAACGGTCTCTGAGCTAATTTGAAACCCTTCTTTTATGCATCACCCCACCTCACCTTTCCCGTTAAGCAGCCATAGTGTGTTTTCTAAACGTGTGACTCTGTTCTGTTTTGTAATTCAGTTCAAGGGTAGCGGTTTTCACATTCCCTCTATAAGTGATATCTTATGATAAGTGTCTTTTTCTGTGTGAATTATTTCACTGAGAATCGTCGTACCTAAATCCACTCATCATGCTGCTACTAGACTTATGACGTTGATTTCATGGCTGAGTGATATTCTATTATACATAAGGACTAATACTTCTTTATCCATTTTTTTCTTTCCTGGGATATTTACGTTGTAACAAAGTGGAGGTTCTTGTCAACAGAGCAGCCCTAAACTTTGGGGTGCCTGTGTCTTGCTGATTTTTAGTTTTCCCAATTTAGACGCCCATGAGTGGAAGTGCCCGATGCTCTCTTAGCTGAGTTTTTTAGATGTTTCAGGACACACCGTACACTTCTCCAGAGTGGCTGTTGGCAATTTACATCCCGCCCTTCAGCGTAGCAAGGCTCCCGTTTCTCCATGGCCTGTCCTGCATTTCTGGTTTTGATACTTTATTCAGCATGGCCCTTTTGACCGATGGGAAGCGAGACTTCTTTGTAGCGCTGATTTGCCTTTCCAGGTTGCTTGGTTGGCCAAAAAGGGCGTATGCGTTTTTTCCTGAATATATTCAGGAAAAAACGCATTCGCCCTTTTTGGCCAAGGGTATCATGGTCGAGGTTTTGCCGCTTTTCCTGTGCTTTAAAGGCGATTCGAATCTACCTCCTGAAATCTGTTTCCTGCAATTCTGCCTTGCTTTCAAATCCTCTTCGTTGCCTTCCCTCAATATATTTGTGGACGAGAGTTATCATTTATAACTCTGCAGGTTTGTGAATTGCAGTGCCCCTGAGCTCCATTTTTCAACTCGCCTTCTTGGGAGCTGGCCGCAAAAGCGCAGGATTGCTTCAGGCTCTATTCTGGTCCCGAGCGGCAGGCTGAGCCTGTGGTTAATTCTTCTTCCTGATGGGAAAATAGAGTGACCTGTGCCTGTCCCAACACCTAGAGCTAGTGTCTCATTGGTTCCCCCTCTTCCCGTTCATCCTCAGGACAAATTGCAACCTGTACGGAACAGGAGGTTAAAGGTGCTGATTCTCCAAGGAGGGAGATTGCTAGTAAAGCGGCTGGAATGGAGAACCCGAGCACAAGGAGATGAGAAATGAGGTGCGTTTTAGAAACCTTTCCCGATCACACGGTGCACCATCTTCTGGGTTTCTCATGCATGTTTTCGAAGTGGGAAGATGCCCTCGAACCTGGAGATTTGGGACCCATGGGATGGGAACCACGCAGTATTACTTTAAAGGGTCTACGTTTGCTCACCCAACCTCACCAAACCTCTCAGCCCCAAGAGTGTCCACCCTTATGTCTCAATCAGCTGTGGGTCTATATATGGTCAATCCAGGTGGCATCACAGCCCCTGAACGAATTTAGTAAGAATTTCTTTCTCTTTCCCTGTCTTTGTTTCACGGGTTTTTAAAAGTGATTGATTTTTATAAAGGGGTTTAGCTGCTTTTCACTGCTGTGTTTATGCCGCTTTACACCCACTTGACTCACTTACAGAGAGATATCAATACATAGGTTTTGAAATTCTTACTAGTCAGATATATTCTTGGGCGGTTAATAGGGGGTGTTGAGTCCAGTTCACTGAGCAAGGAGTAGGTCGTGTCTATTACATATTGGGTTTATGGAACGTTATCTGAGCTAATTTGAAACCCTTGTTTTATGCATCACCCCACCTCCCCTTTCCCGTTAAGCAGCCATAGTGTGTTTTCTAAACGTGTGCCTCTGTTCTGTTTTGTAATTCAGTTCAAGGTCGCAGTTTTTACATTCCCTCTATAAGTGATATCTTATGATAAGTGTCTTTTTCTGTGTGACTTATTTCACTTAGAATCGTCGTACCTAAATCCACTCATCATGCTGCTACTAGACTTATGACGTTGATATCATGGCTGAGTGATATTCTATTATATATAAGGACTAATACTTCTTCATCCATTTTTTTCTTTCCTGGGATATTTACGTTGTAACAAAGTAGAGGTTCTTGTCAACAGAGCAGCCCTAAACTTTGGGGTGCCTGTGTCTTGCTGATTTTTAGTTTTCCCAATTTATACGCCCATGAGTGGAAGTGCCCTATGCTCTCTAAGCTGAGTTTTTTAGATGTTTCACGACACACCGTACACTTCTCCAAAATGACTGTTGGCAATTTACATCCCGCCCATCAGCGTAGCAAGGCTCCCGTTTCTCCATGGCCTGTCCTGCATTTCTGGTTTTGACACTTTATTCAGCATGGCCCTTTTGACCGGTGGGAAGCGAGACTTCTTTGTAGCGCTGATTTGCCTTTCCAGGTTGCTTGGTTGGCCAAAAAGGGCGTATGCGTTTTTTCCTGAATATATTCAGGAAAAAACGCATACGCCCTTTTTGGCCAAGGGCATCATTGTCGAGGTTTTGCCGCTTTTCCCGTGCTTTAAAGGCGATTCGAATCTACCTCCTGAAATCTGTTTCCTGCAATTCTGCCTTGCTTTCAAATCCTCTTCGTTGACTTCCCTCAATATATTTGTGGACGAGAGTTATCATTTATAACTCTGCAGGTTTGTGAATTGCAGTGCCCCTGAGCTCCATTTTTCAACTCGCTTTCCTGGGACCTGGTCGCAAAAGCGCAGGATTGCTTCAGGCCCTATTTTGGTTCCGGGCGGCAGGCTGAGCCTGTGGTTAATTCTTCTTCCTGATGGGAAAATAGAGTGACCTGTGCCTGTCCCAACACCTAGAGCTAGTGTCTCATTTGTTCCCCCTCTTCCCGTTCATCCTCAGGACAAATTGCAACCTGTACGGAACAGGAGGTTAAAGGTGCTGATTCTCCAAGGAGGGAGATTGCTAGTAAAGCAGCTGGAATGGCGAACCCGAGCCCAAGGAGATGAGAAATGAGGTCCCTTTTAGAAACCTTTCCCGATCACACGGTGTACCATCTTCTGGGTTTCTCATGCATGTTTTCGAAGTGGGAAGATGCCCTTGAACCTGGAGATTTGGGACCCATGGGATGGGAACCACGCAGTATTACTTTAAAGGGTCTACGTTTGCTCACCCAACCTCACGAAACCTCTCAGCCCCAAGAGTGTCCACCCTTATGTCTCAATCAGCTGTGGGTCTATATATGGTCAATCCAGGTGGCCTCACAGCCCCTGAACGAATTTAGTAAGAATTTCTTTCTCTTTCCCTGTCTTTGTTTCACGGGTTTTTAAAAGTGATTGATTTTTATAAAGGGGTTTAGCTGCTTTTCACTGCTGTGTTTATGCCGCTTTACACCCACTTGACTCACTTTCAGAGAGATATCAATACATAGGTTTTAAGATTCTTACTAGTCAGATATATTCTTGGGCGGTTAATAGGGGGTGTTGAGTCCAGTTCACTGAGCAAGGAGTAGGTCGTGTCTATTACATATTGGGTTTATGGAACGGTATCTGAGCTAATTTGAAACCCTTGTTTTATGCATCACCCCACCTCACCTTTCCCGTTAAGCAGCCATAGTGTGTTTTCTAAACGTGTGACTCTGTTCTCTTTTGTAATTCAGTTCAAGGGTAGCGGTTTTCACATTCCCTCTATAAGTGATATCTTATGATAAGTGTCTTTTTCTGTGTGACTTATTTCACTTAGAATCGTCATACCTAAATCCACTCATCATGCTGCTACTAGACTTATGACGTTGATTTCATGGCTGAGTGATATTCTATTATACATAAGGACTAATACTTCTTTATCCATTTTTTTCTTTCCTGGGATATTTACGTTGTAACAAAGTGGAGGTTCTTGTCAACAGAGCAGCCCTAAACTTTGGGGTGCCTGTGTCTTGCTGATTTTTAGTTTTCCCAATTTATACGCCCATGAGTGGAAGTGTCCTATGCTCTCTAAGCTGAGTTTTTTAGATGTTTCAGGACACACCGTACACTTCTACAGAGTGGCTGTTGGCAATTTACATCCCGCCCATCAGCGTAGCAAGGCTCCCGTTTCTCCATGGCCTGTCCTGCATTTCTGATTTTGACACTTTATTCAGCATGGCCCTTTTGACCGGTGGGAAGCGAGACTTCTTTGTAGCGCTGATTTGCCTTTCCAGGTTGCTTGGTTGGCCAAAAAGGGCGTATGCGTTTTTTCCTGAATATATTCAGGAAAAAACGCATACGCCCTTTTTGGCCAAGGGCATCATGGTCGAGGTGTTGCCGCTTTTCCTGTGCTTTAAAGGCGATTCGAATCTACCTCCTGAAATCTGTTTCCTGCAATTCTGCCTTGCTTTCAAATCCTCTTCGTTGCCTTCCCTCAATATATTTGTGGACGAGAGTTATCATTTATAACTCTGCAGGTTTGTGAATTGCAGTGCCCCTGAGCTCCATTTTTCAACTCGCTTTCTTGGGAGCTGGCTGCAAAAGCGCAGGATTGCTTCAGGCTCTATTCTGGTCCCGAGCGGCAGGCTGAGCCTGTGGTTAATTCTTCTTCCTGATGGGAAAATAGAGTGACCTGTGCCTGTCCCAACACCTAGAGCTAGTGTCTCATTGGTTCCCCCTCTTCCCGTTCATCCTCAGGACAAATTGCAACCTGTACGGAACAGGAGGTTAAAGGTGCTGATTCTCCAAGGAGGGAGATTGCTAGTAAAGCAGCTGGAATGGCGAACCCGAGCCCAAGGAGATGAGAAATGAGGTCCCTTTTAGAAACCTTTCCCGATCACACGGTGTACCATCTTCTGGGTTTCTCATGCATGTTTTCGAAGTGGGAAGATGCCCTTGAACCTGGAGATTTGGGACCCATGGGATGGGAACCACGCAGTATTACTTTAAAGGGTCTGCGTTTGCTCACCCAACCTCACGAAACCTCTCAGCCCCAAGAGTGTCCACCCTTATGTCTCAATCAGCTGTGGGTCTATATATGGTCAATCCAGGTGGCATCACAGCCCCTGAACGAATTTAGTAAGAATTTCTTTCTCTTTCCCTGTCTTTGTTTCACGGGTTTTTAAAAGTGATTGATTTTTATAAAGGGGTTTAGCTGCTTTTCACTGCTGTGTTTATGCCGCTTTACACCCACTTGACTCACTTTCAGAGAGATATCAATACATAGGTTTTGAGATTCTTACTAGTCAGATATATTCTTGGGCGGTTAATAGGGGGTGTTGAGTCCAGTTCACTGAGCAAGGAGTAGGTCGTGTCTATTACATATTGGGTTTATGGAACGGTATCTGAGCTAATTTGAAACCCTTGTTTTATGCATCACCCCACCTCACCTTTCCCGTTAAGCAGCCATAGTGTGTTTTCTAAACGTGTGCCTCTGTTCTGTTTTGTAATTCAGTTCAAGGTCGCAGTTTTTACATTCCCTCTATAAGTGATATCTTATGATAAGTGTCTTTTTCTGTGTGACTTATTTCACTTAGAATCGTCGTACCTAAATCCACTCATCATGCTGCTACTAGACTTATGACGTTGATATCATGGCTGAGTGATATTCTATTATATATAAGGACTAATACTTCTTCATCC
Organism: Balaenoptera borealis; assembly: GCF_965194805.1. NCBI lineage: Eukaryota > Metazoa > Chordata > Mammalia > Artiodactyla > Balaenopteridae > Balaenoptera > Balaenoptera borealis. The sequence continues at coordinate 31,150,764 of NC_138864.1, forward strand.
ATTTTTTTCTTTCCTGGGATATTTACGTTGTAACAAAGTAGAGGTTCTTGTCAACAGAGCAGCCCTAAACTTTGGGGTGCCTGTGTCTTGCTGATTTTTAGTTTTCCCAATTTATACGCCCATGAGTGGAAGTGCCCTATGCTCTCTAAGCTGAGTTTTTTAGATGTTTCACGACACACCGTACACTTCTCCAAAATGGCTGTTGGCAATTTACATCCCGCCCATCAGCGTAGCAAGGCTCCCGTTTCTCCATGGCCTGTCCTGCATTTCTGGTTTTGACACTTTATTCAGCATGGCCCTTTTGACCGGTGGGAAGCGAGACTTCTTTGTAGCGCTGATTTGCCTTTCCAGGTTGCTTGGTTGGCCAAAAAGGGCGTATGCGTTTTTTCCTGAATATATTCAGGAAAAAACGCATACGCCCTTTTTGGCCAAGGGCATCATGGTCGAGCTGTTGCCGCTTTTCCCGTGCTTTAAAGGCGATTCGAATCTACCTCCTGAAATCTGTTTCCTGCAATTCTGCCTTGCTTTCAAATCCTCTTCGTTGACTTCCCTCAATATATTTGTGGACGAGAGTTATCATTTATAACTCTGCAGGTTTGTGAATTGCAGTGCCCCTGAGCTCCATTTTTCAACTCGCTTTCCTGGGACCTGGTCGCAAAAGCGCAGGATTGCTTCAGGCCCTATTCTGGTTCCAGGCGGCAGGCTGAGCCTGTGGTTAATTCTTCTTCCTGATGGGAAAATAGAGTGACCTGTGCCTGTCCCAACACCTAGAGCTAGTGTCTCATTGGTTCCCCCTCTTCCCGTTCATCCTCAGGACAAATTGCAACCTGTACGGAACAGGAGGTTAAAGGTGCTGATTCTCCAAGGAGGGAGATTGCTAGTAAAGCAGCTGGAATGGCGAACCCGAGCCCAAGGAGATGAGAAATGAGGTCCCTTTTAGAAACCTTTCCCGATCACACGGTGTACCATCTTCTGGGTTTCTCATGCATGTTTTCGAAGTGGGAAGATGCCCTTGAACCTGGAGATTTGGGACCCATGGGATGGGAACCACGCAGTATTACTTTAAAGGGTCTACGTTTGCTCACCCAACCTCACGAAACCTCTCAGCCCCAAGAGTGTCCACCCTTATGTCTCAATCAGCTGTGGGTCTATATATGGTCAATCCAGGTGGCCTCACAGCCCCTGAACGAATTTAGTAAGAATTTCTTTCTCTTTCCCTGTCTTTGTTTCACGGGTTTTTAAAAGTGATTGATTTTTATAAAGGGGTTTAGCTGCTTTTCACTGCTGTGTTTATGCCGCTTTACACCCACTTGACTCACTTTCAGAGAGATATCAATACATAGGTTTTAAGATTCTTACTAGTCAGATATATTCTTGGGCGGTTAATAGGGGGTGTTGAGTCCAGTTCACTGAGCAAGGAGTAGGTCGTGTCTATTACATATTGGGTTTATGGAACGGTATCTGAGCTAATTTGAAACCCTTCTTTTATGCATCACCCCACCTCACCTTTCCCGTTAAGCAGCCATAGTGTGTTTTCTAAACGTGTGACTCTGTTCTCTTTTGTAATTCAGTTCAAGGGTAGCGGTTTTCACATTCCCTCTATAAGTGATATCTTATGATAAGTGTCTTTTTCTGTGTGACTTATTTCACTTAGAATCGTCATACCTAAATCCACTCATCATGCTGCTACTAGACTTATGACGTTGATTTCATGGCTGAGTGATATTCTATTATACATAAGGACTAATACTTCTTTATCCATTTTTTTCTTTCCTGGGATATTTACGTTGTAACAAAGTGGAGGTTCTTGTCAACAGAGCAGCCCTAAACTTTGGGGTGCCTGTGTCTTGCTGATTTTTAGTTTTCCCAATTTATACGCCCATGAGTGGAAGTGTCCTATGCTCTCTAAGCTGAGTTTTTTAGATGTTTCAGGACACACCGTACACTTCTACAGAGTGGCTGTTGGCAATTTACATCCCGCCCATCAGCGTAGCAAGGCTCCCGTTTCTCCATGGCCTGTCCTGCATTTCTGGTTTTGACACTTTATTCAGCATGGCCCTTTTGACCGACGGGAAACGAGCCTTCTTTGTAGCGCTGATTTGCCTTTCCAGGTTGCTTGGTTGGCCAAAAAGGGCGTATGCGTTTTTTCCTGAATATATTCAGGAAAAAACGCATACGCCCTTTTTGGCCAAGGGCATCATGGTCGAGGTGTTGCCGCTTTTCCTGTGCTTTAAAGGCGATTCGAATCTACCTCCTGAAATCTGTGTCCTGCAATTCTGCCTTGCTTTCAAATCCTCTTCGTTGCCTTCCCTCAATATATTTGTGGACGAGAGTTATCATTTATAACTCTGCAGGTTTGTGAATTGCAGTGCCCCTGAGCTCCATTTTTCAACTCGCTTTCTTGGGAGCTGGCTGCAAAAGCGCAGGATTGCTTCAGGCTCTATTCTGGTCCCGAGCGGCAGGCTGAGCCTGTGGTTAATTCTTCTTCCTGATGGGAAAATAGAGTGACCTGTGCCTGTCCCAACACCTAGAGCTAGTGTCTCATTGGTTCCCCCTCTTCCCGTTCATCCTCAGGACAAATTGCAACCTGTACGGAACAGGAGGTTAAAGGTGCTGATTCTCCAAGGAGGGAGATTGCTAGTAAAGCAGCTGGAATGGCGAACCCGAGCCCAAGGAGATGAGAAATGAGGTCCCTTTTAGAAACCTTTCCCGATCACACGGTGCACCATCTTCTGGGTTTCTCATGCATGTTTTCGAAGTGGGAAGATGCCCTTGAACCTGGAGATTTGGGACCCATGGGATGGGAACCACGCAGTATTACTTTAAAGGGTCTGCGTTTGCTCACCCAACCTCACGAAACCTCTCAGCCCCAAGAGTGTCCACCCTTATGTCTCAATCAGCTGTGGGTCTATATATGGTCAATCCAGGTGGCATCACAGCCCCTGAACGAATTTAGTAAGAATTTCTTTCTCTTTCCCTGTCTTTGTTTCACGGGTTTTTAAAAGTGATTGATTTTTATAAAGGGGTTTAGCTGCTTTTCACTGCTGTGTTTATGCCGCTTTACACCCACTTGACTCACTTTCAGAGAGATATCAATACATAGGTTTTGAGATTCTTACTAGTCAGATATATTCTTGGGCGGTTAATAGGGGGTGTTGAGTCCAGTTCACTGAGCAAGGAGTAGGTCGTGTCTATTACATATTGGGTTTATGGAACGGTATCTGAGCTAATTTGAAACCCTTGTTTTATGCATCACCCCACCTCACCTTTCCCGTTAAGCAGCCATAGTGTGTTTTCTAAACGTGTGCCTCTGTTCTGTTTTGTAATTCAGTTCAAGGTCGCAGTTTTTACATTCCCTCTATAAGTGATATCTTATGATAAGTGTCTTTTTCTGTGTGACTTATTTCACTTAGAATCGTCGTACCTAAATCCACTCATCATGCTGCTACTAGACTTATGACGTTGATATCATGGCTGAGTGATATTCTATTATATATAAGGACTAATACTTCTTCATCCATTTTTTTCTTTCCTGGGATATTTACGTTGTAACAAAGTAGAGGTTCTTGTCAACAGAGCAGCCCTAAACTTTGGGGTGCCTGTGTCTTGCTGATTTTTAGTTTTCCCAATTTATACGCCCATGAGTGGAAGTGCCCTATGCTCTCTAAGCTGAGTTTTTTAGATGTTTCACGACACACCGTACACTTCTCCAAAATGGCTGTTGGCAATTTACATCCCGCCCATCAGCGTAGCAAGGCTCCCGTTTCTCCATGGCCTGTCCTGCATTTCTGGTTTTGACACTTTATTCAGCATGGCCCTTTTGACCGGTGGGAAGCGAGACTTCTTTGTAGCGCTGATTTGCCTTTCCAGGTTGCTTGGTTGGCCAAAAAGGGCGTATGCGTTTTTTCCTGAATATATTCAGGAAAAAACGCATACGCCCTTTTTGGCCAAGGGCATCATGGTCGAGCTGTTGCCGCTTTTCCCGTGCTTTAAAGGCGATTCGAATCTACCTCCTGAAATCTGTTTCCTGCAATTCTGCCTTGCTTTCAAATCCTCTTCGTTGACTTCCCTCAATATATTTGTGGACGAGAGTTATCATTTATAACTCTGCAGGTTTGTGAATTGCAGTGCCCCTGAGCTCCATTTTTCAACTCGCTTTCCTGGGACCTGGTCGCAAAAGCGCAGGATTGCTTCAGGCCCTATTCTGGTTCCAGGCGGCAGGCTGAGCCTGTGGTTAATTCTTCTTCCTGATGGGAAAATAGAGTGACCTGTGCCTGTCCCAACACCTAGAGCTAGTGTCTCATTGGTTCCCCCTCTTCCCGTTCATCCTCAGGACAAATTGCAACCTGTACGGAACAGGAGGTTAAAGGTGCTGATTCTCCAAGGAGGGAGATTGCTAGTAAAGCAGCTGGAATGGCGAACCCGAGCCCAAGGAGATGAGAAATGAGGTCCCTTTTAGAAACCTTTCCCGATCACACGGTGTACCATCTTCTGGGTTTCTCATGCATGTTTTCGAAGTGGGAAGATGCCCTTGAACCTGGAGATTTGGGACCCATGGGATGGGAACCACGCAGTATTACTTTAAAGGGTCTACGTTTGCTCACCCAACCTCACGAAACCTCTCAGCCCCAAGAGTGTCCACCCTTATGTCTCAATCAGCTGTGGGTCTATATATGGTCAATCCAGGTGGCCTCACAGCCCCTGAACGAATTTAGTAAGAATTTCTTTCTCTTTCCCTGTCTTTGTTTCACGGGTTTTTAAAAGTGATTGATTTTTATAAAGGGGTTTAGCTGCTTTTCACTGCTGTGTTTATGCCGCTTTACACCCACTTGACTCACTTTCAGAGAGATATCAATACATAGGTTTTAAGATTCTTACTAGTCAGATATATTCTTGGGCGGTTAATAGGGGGTGTTGAGTCCAGTTCACTGAGCAAGGAGTAGGTCGTGTCTATTACATATTGGGTTTATGGAACGGTATCTGAGCTAATTTGAAACCCTTCTTTTATGCATCACCCCACCTCACCTTTCCCGTTAAGCAGCCATAGTGTGTTTTCTAAACGTGTGCCTCTGTTCTGTTTTGTAATTCAGTTCAAGGTCGCAGTTTTTACATTCCCTCTATAAGTGATATCTTATGATAAGTGTCTTTTTCTGTGTGACTTATTTCACTTAGAATCGTCGTACCTAAATCCACTCATCATGCTGCTACTAGACTTATGACGTTGATATCATGGCTGAGTGATATTCTATTATATATAAGGACTAATACTTCTTCATCCATTTTTTTCTTTCCTGGGATATTTACGTTGTAACAAAGCAGAGGTTCTTGTCAACAGAGCAGCCCTAAACTTTGGGGTGCCTGTGTCTTGCTGATTTTTAGTTTTCCCAATTTATACGCCCATGAGTGGAAGTGCCCTATGCTCTCTAAGCTGAGTTTTTTAGATGTTTCACGACACACTGTACACTTCTCCAAAATGGCTGTTGGCAATTTACATCCCGCCCATCAGCGTAGCAAGGCTCCCGTTTCTCCATGGCCTGTCCTGCATTTCTGGTTTTGACACTTTATTCAGCATGGCCCTTTTGAACGGTGGGAAGCGAGACTTCTTTGTAGCGCTGATTTGCCTTTCCAGGTTGCTTGGTTGGCAAAAAAGGGCGTATGCGTTTTTTCCTGAATATATTCAGGAAAAAACGCATACGCCCTTTTTGGCCAAGGGCATCATTGTCGAGGTTTTGCCGCTTTTCCCGTGCTTTAAAGGCGATTCGAATCTACCTCCTGAAATCTGTTTCCTGCAATTCTGCCTTGCTTTCAAATCCTCTTCGTTGCCTTCCCTCAATATATTTGTGGACGAGAGTTATCATTTATAACTCTGCAGGTTTGTGAATTGCAGTGCCCCTGAGCTCCATTTTTCAACTCGCTTTCCTGGGACCTGGTCGCAAAAGCGCAGGATTGCTTCAGGCCCTATTCTGGTTCCGGGCGGCAGGCTGAGCCTGTGGTTAATTCTTCTTCCTGATGGGAAAATAGAGTGACCTGTGCCTGTCCCAACACCTAGAGCTAGTGTCTCATTGGTTCCCCCTCTTCCCGTTCATCCTCAGGACAAATTGCAACCTGTACGGAACAGGAGGTTAAAGGTGCTGATTCTCCAAGGAGGGAGATTGCTAGTAAAGCAGCTGGAATGGCGAACCCGAGCCCAAGGAGATGAGAAATGAGGTCCCTTTTAGAAACCTTTCCCGATCACACGGTGCACCATCTTCTGGGTTTCTCATGCATGTTTTCGAAGTGGGAAGATGCCCTTGAACCTGGAGATTTGGGACCCATGGGATGGGAACCACGCAGTATTACTTTAAAGGGTCTGCGTTTGCTCACCCAACCTCACGAAACCTCTCAGCCCCAAGAGTGTCCACCCTTATGTCTCAATCAGCTGTGGGTCTATATATGGTCAATCCAGGTGGCATCACAGCCCCTGAACGAATTTAGTAAGAATTTCTTTCTCTTTCCCTGTCTTTGTTTCACGGGTTTTTAAAAGTGATTGATTTTTATAAAGGGGTTTAGCTGCTTTTCACTGCTGTGTTTATGCCGCTTTACACCCACTTGACTCACTTACAGAGAGATATCAATACATAGGTTTTGAGATTCTTACTAGTCAGATATATTCTTGGGCGGTTAATAGGGGGTGTTGAGTCCAGTTCACTGAGCAAGGAGTAGGTCGTGTCTATTACATATTGGGTTTATGGAACGGTCTCTGAGCTAATTTGAAACCCTTGTTTTATGCATCACCCCACCTCACCTTTCCCGTTAAGCAGCCATAGTGTGTTTTCTAAACGTGTGCCTCTGTTCTGTTTTGTAATTCAGTTCAAGGTCGCAGTTTTTACATTCCCTCTATAAGTGATATCTTATGATAAGTGTCTTTTTCTGTGTGACTTATTTCACTTAGAATCGTCGTACCTAAATCCACTCATCATGCTGCTACTAGACTTATGACGTTGATTTCATGGCTGAGTGATATTCTATTATACATAAGGACTAATACTTCTTTATCCATTTTTTTCTTTCCTGGGATATTTACGTTGTAACAAAGTGGAGGTTCTTGTCAACAGAGCAGCCCTAAACTTTGGGGTGCCTGTGTCTTGCTGATTTTTAGTTTTCCCAATTTATACGCCCATGAGTGGAAGTGTCCTATGCTCTCTAAGCTGAGTTTTTTAGATGTTTCAGGACACACCGTACACTTCTACAGAGTGGCTGTTGGCAATTTACATCCCGCCCATCAGCGTAGCAAGGCTCCCGTTTCTCCATGGCCTGTCCTGCATTTCTGGTTTTGACACTTTATTCAGCATGGCCCTTTTGACCGACGGGAAACGAGCCTTCTTTGTAGCGCTGATTTGCCTTTCCAGGTTGCTTGGTTGGCCAAAAAGGGCGTATGCGTTTTTTCCTGAATATATTCAGGAAAAAACGCATACGCCCTTTTTGGCCAAGGGCATCATGGTCGAGGTGTTGCCGCTTTTCCTGTGCTTTAAAGGCGATTCGAATCTACCTCCTGAAATCTGTGTCCTGCAATTCTGCCTTGCTTTCAAATCCTCTTCGTTGCCTTCCCTCAATATATTTGTGGACGAGAGTTATCATTTATAACTCTGCAGGTTTGTGAATTGCAGTGCCCCTGAGCTCCATTTTTCAACTCGCTTTCTTGGGAGCTGGCTGCAAAAGCGCAGGATTGCTTCAGGCTCTATTCTGGTCCCGAGCGGCAGGCTGAGCCTGTGGTTAATTCTTCTTCCTGATGGGAAAATAGAGTGACCTGTGCCTGTCCCAACACCTAGAGCTAGTGTCTCATTGGTTCCCCCTCTTCCCGTTCATCCTCAGGACAAATTGCAACCTGTACGGAACAGGAGGTTAAAGGTGCTGATTCTCCAAGGAGGGAGATTGCTAGTAAAGCAGCTGGAATGGCGAACCCGAGCCCAAGGAGATGAGAAATGAGGTGCAATTTAGAAACCTTTCCCGATCACACGGTGCACCATCTTCTGGGTTTCTCATGCATGTTTTCGAAGTGGGAAGATGCCCTTGAACCTGGAGATTTGGGACCCATGGGATGGGAACCACGCAGTATTACTTTAAAGGGTCTGCGTTTGCTCACCCAACCTCACGAAACCTCTCAGCCCCAAGAGTGTCCACCCTTATGTCTCAATCAGCTGTGGGTCTATATATGGTCAATCCAGGTGGCATCACAGCCCCTGAACGAATTTAGTAAGAATTTCTTTCTCTTTCCCTGTCTTTGTTTCACGGGTTTTTAAAAGTGATTGATTTTTATAAAGGGGTTTAGCTGCTTTTCACTGCTGTGTTTATGCCGCTTTACACCCACTTGACTCACTTTCAGAGAGATATCAATACATAGGTTTTGAGATTCTTACTAGTCAGATATATTCTTGGGCGGTTAATAGGGGGTGTTGAGTCCAGTTCACTGAGCAAGGAGTAGGTCGTGTCTATTACATATTGGGTTTATGGAACGGTATCTGAGCTAATTTGAAACCCTTGTTTTATGCATCACCCCACCTCACCTTTCCCGTTAAGCAGCCATAGTGTGTTTTCTAAACGTGTGCCTCTGTTCTGTTTTGTAATTCAGTTCAAGGTCGCAGTTTTTACATTCCCTCTATAAGTGATATCTTATGATAAGTGTCTTTTTCTGTGTGACTTATTTCACTTAGAATCGTCGTACCTAAATCCACTCATCATGCTGCTACTAGACTTATGACGTTGATATCATGGCTGAGTGATATTCTATTATATATAAGGACTAATACTTCTTCATCCATTTTTTTCTTTCCTGGGATATTTACGTTGTAACAAAGCAGAGGTTCTTGTCAACAGAGCAGCCCTAAACTTTGGGGTGCCTGTGTCTTGCTGATTTTTAGTTTTCCCAATTTATACGCCCATGAGTGGAAGTGCCCTATGCTCTCTAAGCTGAGTTTTTTAGATGTTTCACGACACACTGTACACTTCTCCAAAATGGCTGTTGGCAATTTACATCCCGCCCATCAGCGTAGCAAGGCTCCCGTTTCTCCATGGCCTGTCCTGCATTTCTGGTTTTGACACTTTATTCAGCATGGCCCTTTTGAACGGTGGGAAGCGAGACTTCTTTGTAGCGCTGATTTGCCTTTCCAGGTTGCTTGGTTGGCAAAAAAGGGCGTATGCGTTTTTTCCTGAATATATTCAGGAAAAAACGCATACGCCCTTTTTGGCCAAGGGCATCATTGTCGAGGTTTTGCCGCTTTTCCCGTGCTTTAAAGGCGATTCGAATCTACCTCCTGAAATCTGTTTCCTGCAATTCTGCCTTGCTTTCAAATCCTCTTCGTTGCCTTCCCTCAATATATTTGTGGACGAGAGTTATCATTTATAACTCTGCAGGTTTGTGAATTGCAGTGCCCCTGAGCTCCATTTTTCAACTCGCTTTCCTGGGACCTGGTCGCAAAAGCGCAGGATTGCTTCAGGCCCTATTCTGGTTCCGGGCGGCAGGCTGAGCCTGTGGTTAATTCTTCTTCCTGATGGGAAAATAGAGTGACCTGTGCCTGTCCCAACACCTAGAGCTAGTGTCTCATTGGTTCCCCCTCTTCCCGTTCATCCTCAGGACAAATTGCAACCTGTACGGAACAGGAGGTTAAAGGTGCTGATTCTCCAAGGAGGGAGATTGCTAGTAAAGCAGCTGGAATGGCGAACCCGAGCCCAAGGAGATGAGAAATGAGGTCCCTTTTAGAAACCTTTCCCGATCACACGGTGCACCATCTTCTGGGTTTCTCATGCATGTTTTCGAAGTGGGAAGATGCCCTTGAACCTGGAGATTTGGGACCCATGGGATGGGAACCACGCAGTATTACTTTAAAGGGTCTGCGTTTGCTCACCCAACCTCACGAAACCTCTCAGCCCCAAGAGTGTCCACCCTTATGTCTCAATCAGCTGTGGGTCTATATATGGTCAATCCAGGTGGCATCACAGCCCCTGAACGAATTTAGTAAGAATTTCTTTCTCTTTCCCTGTCTTTGTTTCACGGGTTTTTAAAAGTGATTGATTTTTATAAAGGGGTTTAGCTGCTTTTCACTGCTGTGTTTATGCCGCTTTACACCCACTTGACTCACTTACAGAGAGATATCAATACATAGGTTTTGAGATTCTTACTAGTCAGATATATTCTTGGGCGGTTAATAGGGGGTGTTGAGTCCAGTTCACTGAGCAAGGAGTAGGTCGTGTCTATTACATATTGGGTTTATGGAACGGTCTCTGAGCTAATTTGAAACCCTTGTTTTATGCATCACCCCACCTCACCTTTCCCGTTAAGCAGCCATAGTGTGTTTTCTAAACGTGTGCCTCTGTTCTGTTTTGTAATTCAGTTCAAGGTCGCAGTTTTTACATTCCCTCTATAAGTGATATCTTATGATAAGTGTCTTTTTCTGTGTGACTTATTTCACTTAGAATCGTCGTACCTAAATCCACTCATCATGCTGCTACTAGACTTATGACGTTGATTTCATGGCTGAGTGATATTCTATTATACATAAGGACTAATACTTCTTTATCCATTTTTTTCTTTCCTGGGATATTTACGTTGTAACAAAGTGGAGGTTCTTGTCAACAGAGCAGCCCTAAACTTTGGGGTGCCTGTGTCTTGCTGATTTTTAGTTTTCCCAATTTATACGCCCATGAGTGGAAGTGTCCTATGCTCTCTAAGCTGAGTTTTTTAGATGTTTCAGGACACACCGTACACTTCTACAGAGTGGCTGTTGGCAATTTACATCCCGCCCATCAGCGTAGCAAGGCTCCCGTTTCTCCATGGCCTGTCCTGCATTTCTGGTTTTGACACTTTATTCAGCATGGCCCTTTTGACCGACGGGAAACGAGCCTTCTTTGTAGCGCTGATTTGCCTTTCCAGGTTGCTTGGTTGGCCAAAAAGGGCGTATGCGTTTTTTCCTGAATATATTCAGGAAAAAACGCATACGCCCTTTTTGGCCAAGGGCATCATGGTCGAGGTGTTGCCGCTTTTCCTGTGCTTTAAAGGCGATTCGAATCTACCTCCTGAAATCTGTGTCCTGCAATTCTGCCTTGCTTTCAAATCCTCTTCGTTGCCTTCCCTCAATATATTTGTGGACGAGAGTTATCATTTATAACTCTGCAGGTTTGTGAATTGCAGTGCCCCTGAGCTCCATTTTTCAACTCGCTTTCTTGGGAGCTGGCTGCAAAAGCGCAGGATTGCTTCAGGCTCTATTCTGGTCCCGAGCGGCAGGCTGAGCCTGTGGTTAATTCTTCTTCCTGATGGGAAAATAGAGTGACCTGTGCCTGTCCCAACACCTAGAGCTAGTGTCTCATTGGTTCCCCCTCTTCCCGTTCATCCTCAGGACAAATTGCAACCTGTACGGAACAGGAGGTTAAAGGTGCTGATTCTCCAAGGAGGGAGATTGCTAGTAAAGCAGCTGGAATGGCGAACCCGAGCCCAAGGAGATGAGAAATGAGGTGCAATTTAGAAACCTTTCCCGATCACACGGTGCACCATCTTCTGGGTTTCTCATGCATGTTTTCGAAGTGGGAAGATGCCCTTGAACCTGGAGATTTGGGACCCATGGGATGGGAACCACGCAGTATTACTTTAAAGGGTCTGCGTTTGCTCACCCAACCTCACGAAACCTCTCAGCCCCAAGAGTGTCCACCCTTATGTCTCAATCAGCTGTGGGTCTATATATGGTCAATCCAGGTGGCATCACAGCCCCTGAACGAATTTAGTAAGAATTTCTTTCTCTTTCCCTGTCTTTGTTTCACGGGTTTTTAAAAGTGATTGATTTTTATAAAGGGGTTTAGCTGCTTTTCACTGCTGTGTTTATGCCGCTTTACACCCACTTGACTCACTTTCAGAGAGATATCAATACATAGGTTTTGAGATTCTTACTAGTCAGATATATTCTTGGGCGGTTAATAGGGGGTGTTGAGTCCAGTTCACTGAGCAAGGAGTAGGTCGTGTCTATTACATATTGGGTTTATGGAACGGTATCTGAGCTAATTTGAAACCCTTGTTTTATGCATCACCCCACCTCACCTTTCCCGTTAAGCAGCCATAGTGTGTTTTCTAAACGTGTGCCTCTGTTCTGTTTTGTAATTCAGTTCAAGGTCGCAGTTTTTACATTCCCTCTATAAGTGATATCTTATGATAAGTGTCTTTTTCTGTGTGACTTATTTCACTTAGAATCGTCGTACCTAAATCCACTCATCATGCTGCTACTAGACTTATGACGTTGATATCATGGCTGAGTGATATTCTATTATATATAAGGACTAATACTTCTTCATCCATTTTTTTCTTTCCTGGGATATTTACGTTGTAACAAAGTAGAGGTTCTTGTCAACAGAGCAGCCCTAAACTTTGGGGTGCCTGTGTCTTGCTGATTTTTAGTTTTCCCAATTTATACGCCCATGAGTGGAAGTGCCCTATGCTCTCTAAGCTGAGTTTTTTAGATGTTTCACGACACACCGTACAATTCTCCAAAATGGCTGTTGGCAATTTACATCCCGCCCATCAGCGTAGCAAGGCTCCCGTTTCTCCATGGCCTGTCCTGCATTTCTGGTTTTGACACTTTATTCAGCATGGCCCTTTTGACCGGTGGGAAGCGAGACTTCTTTGTAGCGCTGATTTGCCTTTCCAGGTTGCTTGGTTGGCCAAAAAGGGCGTATGCGTTTTTTCCTGAATATATTCAGGAAAAAACGCATACGCCCTTTTTGGCCAAGGGCATCATGGTCGAGCTGTTGCCGCTTTTCCCGTGCTTTAAAGGCGATTCGAATCTACCTCCTGAAATCTGTTTCCTGCAATTCTGCCTTGCTTTCAAATCCTCTTCGTTGACTTCCCTCAATATATTTGTGGACGAGAGTTATCATTTATAACTCTGCAGGTTTGTGAATTGCAGTGCCCCTGAGCTCCATTTTTCAACTCGCTTTCCTGGGACCTGGTCGCAAAAGCGCAGGATTGCTTCAGGCCCTATTCTGGTTCCAGGCGGCAGGCTGAGCCTGTGGTTAATTCTTCTTCCTGATGGGAAAATAGAGTGACCTGTGCCTGTCCCAACACCTAGAGCTAGTGTCTCATTGGTTCCCCCTCTTCCCGTTCATCCTCAGGACAAATTGCAACCTGTACGGAACAGGAGGTTAAAGGTGCTGATTCTCCAAGGAGGGAGATTGCTAGTAAAGCAGCTGGAATGGCGAACCCGAGCCCAAGGAGATGAGAAATGAGGTCCCTTTTAGAAACCTTTCCCGATCACACGGTGTACCATCTTCTGGGTTTCTCATGCATGTTTTCGAAGTGGGAAGATGCCCTTGAACCTGGAGATTTGGGACCCATGGGATGGGAACCACGCAGTATTACTTTAAAGGGTCTACGTTTGCTCACCCAACCTCACGAAACCTCTCAGCCCCAAGAGTGTCCACCCTTATGTCTCAATCAGCTGTGGGTCTATATATGGTCAATCCAGGTGGCCTCACAGCCCCTGAACGAATTTAGTAAGAATTTCTTTCTCTTTCCCTGTCTTTGTTTCACGGGTTTTTAAAAGTGATTGATTTTTATAAAGGGGTTTAGCTGCTTTTCACTGCTGTGTTTATGCCGCTTTACACCCACTTGACTCACTTTCAGAGAGATATCAATACATAGGTTTTAAGATTCTTACTAGTCAGATATATTCTTGGGCGGTTAATAGGGGGTGTTGAGTCCAGTTCACTGAGCAAGGAGTAGGTCGTGTCTATTACATATTGGGTTTATGGAACGGTATCTGAGCTAATTTGAAACCCTTCTTTTATGCATCACCCCACCTCACCTTTCCCGTTAAGCAGCCATAGTGTGTTTTCTAAACGTGTGCCTCTGTTCTGTTTTGTAATTCAGTTCAAGGTCGCAGTTTTTACATTCCCTCTATAAGTGATATCTTATGATAAGTGTCTTTTTCTGTGTGACTTATTTCACTTAGAATCGTCGTACCTAAATCCACTCATCATGCTGCTACTAGACTTATGACGTTGATATCATGGCTGAGTGATATTCTATTATATATAAGGACTAATACTTCTTCATCCATTTTTTTCTTTCCTGGGATATTTACGTTGTAACAAAGCAGAGGTTCTTGTCAACAGAGCAGCCCTAAACTTTGGGGTGCCTGTGTCTTGCTGATTTTTAGTTTTCCCAATTTATACGCCCATGAGTGGAAGTGCCCTATGCTCTCTAAGCTGAGTTTTTTAGATGTTTCACGACACACTGTACACTTCTCCAAAATGGCTGTTGGCAATTTACATCCCGCCCATCAGCGTAGCAAGGCTCCCGTTTCTCCATGGCCTGTCCTGCATTTCTGGTTTTGACACTTTATTCAGCATGGCCCTTTTGAACGGTGGGAAGCGAGACTTCTTTGTAGCGCTGATTTGCCTTTCCAGGTTGCTTGGTTGGCAAAAAAGGGCGTATGCGTTTTTTCCTGAATATATTCAGGAAAAAACGCATACGCCCTTTTTGGCCAAGGGCATCATTGTCGAGGTTTTGCCGCTTTTCCCGTGCTTTAAAGGCGATTCGAATCTACCTCCTGAAATCTGTTTCCTGCAATTCTGCCTTGCTTTCAAATCCTCTTCGTTGCCTTCCCTCAATATATTTGTGGACGAGAGTTATCATTTATAACTCTGCAGGTTTGTGAATTGCAGTGCCCCTGAGCTCCATTTTTCAACTCGCTTTCCTGGGACCTGGTCGCAAAAGCGCAGGATTGCTTCAGGCCCTATTCTGGTTCCGGGCGGCAGGCTGAGCCTGTGGTTAATTCTTCTTCCTGATGGGAAAATAGAGTGACCTGTGCCTGTCCCAACACCTAGAGCTAGTGTCTCATTGGTTCCCCCTCTTCCCGTTCATCCTCAGGACAAATTGCAACCTGTACGGAACAGGAGGTTAAAGGTGCTGATTCTCCAAGGAGGGAGATTGCTAGTAAAGCAGCTGGAATGGCGAACCCGAGCCCAAGGAGATGAGAAATGAGGTCCCTTTTAGAAACCTTTCCCGATCACACGGTGCACCATCTTCTGGGTTTCTCATGCATGTTTTCGAAGTGGGAAGATGCCCTTGAACCTGGAGATTTGGGACCCATGGGATGGGAACCACGCAGTATTACTTTAAAGGGTCTGCGTTTGCTCACCCAACCTCACGAAACCTCTCAGCCCCAAGAGTGTCCACCCTTATGTCTCAATCAGCTGTGGGTCTATATATGGTCAATCCAGGTGGCATCACAGCCCCTGAACGAATTTAGTAAGAATTTCTTTCTCTTTCCCTGTCTTTGTTTCACGGGTTTTTAAAAGTGATTGATTTTTATAAAGGGGTTTAGCTGCTTTTCACTGCTGTGTTTATGCCGCTTTACACCCACTTGACTCACTTACAGAGAGATATCAATACATAGGTTTTGAGATTCTTACTAGTCAGATATATTCTTGGGCGGTTAATAGGGGGTGTTGAGTCCAGTTCACTGAGCAAGGAGTAGGTCGTGTCTATTACATATTGGGTTTATGGAACGGTCTCTGAGCTAATTTGAAACCCTTGTTTTATGCATCACCCCACCTCACCTTTCCCGTTAAGCAGCCATAGTGTGTTTTCTAAACGTGTGCCTCTGTTCTGTTTTGTAATTCAGTTCAAGGTCGCAGTTTTTACATTCCCTCTATAAGTGATATCTTATGATAAGTGTCTTTTTCTGTGTGACTTATTTCACTTAGAATCGTCGTACCTAAATCCACTCATCATGCTGCTACTAGACTTATGACGTTGATATCATGGCTGAGTGATATTCTATTATATATAAGGACTAATACTTCTTCATCCATTTTTTTCTTTCCTGGGATATTTACGTTGTAACAAAGTGGAGGTTCTTGTCAACAGAGCAGCCCTAAACTTTGGGGTGCCTGTGTCTTGCTGATTTTTAGTTTTCCCAATTTATACGCCCATGAGTGGAAGTGCCCTATGCTCTCTAAGCTGAGTTTTTTAGATGTTTCACGACACACCGTACACTTCTCCAAAATGGCTGTTGGCAATTTACATCCCGCCCATCAGCGTAGCAAGGCTCCCGTTTCTCCATGGCCTGTCCTGCATTTCTGGTTTTGACACTTTATTCAGCATGGCCCTTTTGACCGGTGGGAAGCGAGACTTCTTTGTAGCGCTGATTTGCCTTTAGAGGTTGCTTGGTTGGCCAAAAAGGGCGTATGCGTTTTTTCCTGAATATATTCAGGAAAAAACGCATACGCCCTTTTTGGCCAAGGGCATCATTGTCGAGGTTTTGCCGCTTTTCCCGTGCTTTAAAGGCGATTCGAATCTACCTCCTGAAATCTGTTTCCTGCAATTCTGCCTTGCTTTCAAATCCTCTTCGTTGCCTTCCCTCAATATATTTGTGGACGAGAGTTATCATTTATAACTCTGCAGGTTTGTGAATTGCAGTGCCCCTGAGCTCCATTTTTCAACTCGCTTTCCTGGGACCTGGTCGCAAAAGCGCAGGATTGCTTCAGGCCCTATTCTGGTTCCGGGCGGCAGGCTGAGCCTGTGGTTAATTCTTCTTCCTGATGGGAAAATAGAGCGACCTGTGCCTGTCCCAACACCTAGAGCTAGTGTCTCATTGGTTCCCCCTCTTCCCGTTCATCCTCAGGACAAATTGCAACCTGTACGGAACAGGAGGTTAAAGGTGCTGATTCTCCAAGGAGGGAGATTGCTAGTAAAGCAGCTGGAATGGCGAACCCGAGCCCAAGGAGATGAGAAATGAGGTCCCTTTTAGAAACCTTTCCCAATCACACGGTGTACCATCTTCTGGGTTTCTCATGCATGTTTTCGAAGTGGGAAGATGCCCTTGAACCTGGAGATTTGGGACCCATGGGATGGGAACCACGCAGTATTACTTTAAAGGGTCTACGTTTGCTCACCCAACCTCACGAAACCTCTCAGCCCCAAGAGTGTCCACCCTTATGTCTCAATCAGCTGTGGGTCTATATATGGTCAATCCAGGTGGCCTCACAGCCCCTGAACGAATTTAGTAAGAATTTCTTTCTCTTTCCCTGTCTTTGTTTCACGGGTTTTTAAAAGTGATTGATTTTTATAAAGGGGTTTAGCTGCTTTTCACTGCTGTGTTTATGCCGCTTTACACCCACTTGACTCACTTTCAGAGAGATATCAATACATAGGTTTTAAGATTCTTACTAGTCAGATATATTCTTGGGCGGTTAATAGGGGGTGTTGAGTCCAGTTCACTGAGCAAGGAGTAGGTCGTGTCTATTACATATTGGGTTTATGGAACGGTATCTGAGCTAATTTGAAACCCTTCTTTTATGCACCACCCCACCTCACCTTTCCCGTTAAGCAGCCATAGTGTGTTTTCTAAACGTGTGACTCTGTTCTCTTTTGTAATTCAGTTCAAGGGTAGCGGTTTTCACATTCCCTCTATAAGTGATATCTTATGATAAGTGTCTTTTTCTGTGTGACTTATTTCACTTAGAATCGTCATACCTAAATCCACTCATCATGCTGCTACTAGCCTTATGACGTTGATTTCATGGCTGAGTGATATTCTATTATACATAAGGACTAATACTTCTTTATCCATTTTTTTCTTTCCTGGGATATTTACGTTGTAACAAAGTGTAGGTTCTTGTCAACAGAGCAGCCCTAAACTTTGGGGTGCCTGTGTCTTGCTGATTTTTAGTTTTCCCAATTTATACGCCCATGAGTGGAAGTGTCCTATGCTCTCTAAGCTGAGTTTTTTAGATGTTTCAGGACACACCGTACACTTCTACAGAGTGGCTGTTGGCAATTTACATCCCGCCCATCAGCGTAGCAAGGCTCCCATTTCTCCATGGCCTGTCCTGCATTTCTAGTTTTGACACTTTATTCAGCATGGCCCTTTTGACCGACGGGAAACGAGCCTTCTTTGTAGCGCTGATTTGCCTTTCCAGGTTGCTTGGTTGGCCAAAAAGGGCGTATGCGTTTTTTCCTGAATATATTCAGGAAAAAACGCATACGCCCTTTTTGGCCAAGGGCATCATGGTCGAGGTGTTGTCGCTTTTCCTGTGCTTTAAAGGCGATTCGAATCTACCTCCTGAAATCTGTTTCCTGCAATTCTGCCTTGCTTTCAAATCCTCTTCGTTGCCTTCCCTCAATATATTTGTGGACGAGAGTCATCATTTATAACTCTGCAGGTTTGTGAATTGCAGTGCCCCTGAGCTCCATTTTTCAACTCGCTTTCTTGGGAGCTGGCTGCAAAAGCGCAGGATTGCTTCAGGCTCTATTCTGGTCCCGAGCGGCAGGCTGAGCCTGTGGTTAATTCTTCTTCCTGATGGGAAAATAGAGTGACCTGTGCCTGTCCCAACACCTAGAGCTAGTGTCTCATTGGTTCCCCCTCTTCCCGTTCATCCTCAGGACAAATTGCAACCTGTACGGAACAGGAGGTTAAAGGTGCTGATTCTCCAAGGAGGGAGATTGCTAGTAAAGCAGCTGGAATGGCGAACCCGAGCCCAAGGAGATGAGAAATGAGGTCCCTTTTAGAAACCTTTCCCGATCACACGGTGCACCATCTTCTGGGTTTCTCATGCATGTTTTCGAAGTGGGAAGATGCCCTTGAACCTGGAGATTTGGGACCCATGGAATGGGAACCACGCAGTATTACTTTAAAGGGTCTGCGTTTGCTCACCCAACCTCACGAAACCTCTCAGCCCCAAGAGTGTCCACCCTTATGTCTCAATCAGCTGTGGGTCTAGATATGGTCAATCCAGGTGGCATCACAGCCCCTGAACGAATTTAGTAAGAATTTCTTTCTCTTTCCCTGTCTTTGTTTCACGGGTTTTTAAAAGTGATTGATTTTTATAAAGGGGTTTAGCTGCTTTTCACTGCTGTGTTTATGCCGCTTTACACCCACTTGACTCACTTACAGAGAGATATCAATACATAGGTTTTGAGATTCTTACTAGTCAGATATATTCTTGGGTGGTTAATAGGGGGTGTTGAGTCCAGTTCACTGAGCAAGGAGTAGGTCGTGTCTATTACATATTGGGTTTATGGAACGGTATCTGAGCTAATTTGAAACCCTTTTTTTATGCATCACCCCACCTCACCTTTCCCGTTAAGCAGCCAGAGTGTGTTTTCTAAACGTGTGACTCTGTTCTGTTTTGTAATTCAGTTCAAGGGTAGCGGTTTTCACATTCCCTCTATAAGTGATATCTTATGATAAGTGTCTTTTTCTGTGTGAATTATTTCAATGAGAATCGTCGTACCTAAATCCACTCATCATGCTGCTACTAGACTTATGACGTTGATTTCATGGCTGAGTGATATTCTATTATACATAAGGACTAATACTTCTTTATCCATTTTATTCTTTCCTGGGATATTTACGTTGTAACAAAGTGGAGGTTCTTGTCAACAGAGCAGCCCTAAACTTTGGGGTGCCTGTGTCTTGCTGATTTTTAGTTTTCCCAATTTAGACGCCCATGAGTGGAAGTGCCCGATGCTCTCTTAGCTGAGTTTTTTAGATGTTTCAGGACACACCGTACACTTCTCCAGAGTGGCTGTTGGCAATTTACATCCCGCCCTTCAGCGTAGCAAGGCTCCCGTTTCTCCATGGCCTGTCCTGCATTTCTGGTTTTGATACTTTATTCAGCATGGCCCTTTTGACCGATGGGAAGTGAGACTTCTTTGTAGCGCTGATTTGCCTTTCCAGGTTGCTTGGTTGGCCAAAAAGGGCGTATGCGTTTTTTCCTGAATATATTCAGGAAAAAACGCATTCGCCCTTTTTGGCCAAGGGTATCATGGTGGAGGTTTTGCCGCTTTTCCTGTGCTTTAAAGGCGATTCGAATCTACCTCCTGAAATCTGTTTCCTGCAATTCTGCCTTGCTTTCAAATCCTCTTCGTTGCCTTCTCTCAATATATTTGTGGACGAGAGTTATCATTTATAACTCTGCAGGTTTGTGAATTACAGTGCCCCTGAGCTCCATTTTTCTACTCGCCTTCTTGGGAGCTGGCCGCAAAAGCGCAGGATTGCTTCAGGCTCTATTCTGGTCCCGAGCGGCAGGCTGAGCCTGTGGTTAATTCTTCTTCCTGATGGGAAAATAGAGTGACCTGTGCCTGTCCCAACACCTAGAGCTAGTGTCTCATTGGTTCCCCCTCTTCCCGTTCATCCTCAGGACAAATTGCAACCTGTACGGAACAGGAGGTTAAAGGTGCTGATTCTCCAAGGAGGGAGATTGCTAGTAAAGCGGCTGGAATGGAGAACCCGAGCACAAGGAGATGAGAAATGAGGTGCGTTTTAGAAACCTTTCCCGATCACACGGTGCACCATCTTCTGGGTTTCTCATGCATGTTTTCGAAGTGGGAAGATGCCCTCGAACCTGGAGATTTGGGACCCATGGGATGGGAACCACGCAGTATTACTTTAAAGGGTCTGCGTTTGCTCACCCAACCTCACCAAACCTCTCAGCCCCAAGAGTGTCCACCCTTATGTCTCAATCAGCTGTGGGTCTATATATGGTCAATCCAGGTGGCATCACAGCCCCTGAACGAATTTAGTAAGAATTTCTTTCTCTTTCCCTGTCTTTCTTTCACGGGTTTTTAAAAGTGATTGATTTTTATAAAGGGGTTTAGCTGCTTTTCACTGCTGTGTTTATGCCGCTTTACACCCACTTGACTCACTTACAGAGAGATATCAATACATAGGTTTTGAAATTCTTACTAGTCAGATATATTCTTGGGCGGTTAATAGGGGGTGTTGAGTCCAGTTCACTGAGCAAGGAGTAGGTCGTGTCTATTACATATTGGGTTTATGGAACGGTATCTGAGCTAATTTGAAACCCTTGTTTTATGCATCACCCCACCTCACCTTTCCCGTTAAGCAGCCATAGTGTGTTTTCTAAACGTGTGCCTCTGTTCTGTTTTGTAATTCAGTTCAAGGTCGCAGTTTTTACATTCCCTCTATAAGTGATATCTTATGATAAGTGTCTTTTTCTGTGTGACTTATTTCACTTAGAATCGTCGTACCTAAATCCACTCATCATGCTGCTACTAGACTTATGACGTTGATTTCATGGCTGAGTGATATTCTATTATATATAAGGACTAATACTTCTTCATCCATTTTTTTCTTTCCCGGGATATTTACGTTGTAACAAAGTAGAGGTTCTTGTCAACAGAGCAGCCCTAAACTTTGGGGTGCCTGTGTCTTGCTGATTTTTAGTTTTCCCAATTTATACGCCCATGAGTGGAAGTGCCCTATGCTCTCTAAGCTGAGTTTTTTAGATGTTTCAGGACACACCGTACACTTCTACAGAGTGGCTGTTGGCAATTTACATCCCGCCCATCAGCGTAGCAAGGCTCCCGTTTCTCCATGGCCTGTCCTGCATTTCTGGTTTTGACACTTTATTCAGCATGGCCCTTTTGACCGACGGGAAACGAGCCTTCTTTGTAGCGCTGATTTGCCTTTCCAGGTTGCTTGGTTGGCCAAAAAGGGCGTATGCGTTTTTTCCTGAATATATTCAGGAAAAAACGCATACGCCCTTTTTGGCCAAGGGCATCATGGTCGAGGTGTTGCCGCTTTTCCCGTGCTTTAAAGGCGATTCGAATCTACCTCCTGAAATCTGTTTCCTGCAATTCTGCCTTGCTTTCAAATCCTCTTCGTTGCCTTCCCTCAATATATTTGTGGACGAGAGTTATCATTTATAACTCTGCAGGTTTGTGAATTGCAGTGCCCCTGAGCTCCATTTTTCAACTCGCTTTCTTGGGAGCTGGCTGCAAAAGCGCAGGATTGCTTCAGGCTCTATTCTGGTCCCGAGCGGCAGGCTGAGCCTGTGGTTAATTCTTCTTCCTGATGGGAAAATAGAGTGACCTGTGCCTGTCCCAACACCTAGAGATAGTGTCTCATTGGTTCCCCCTCTTCCCGTTCATCCTCAGGACAAATTGCAACCTGTACGGAACAGGAGGTTAAAGGTGCTGATTCTCCAAGGAGGGAGATTGCTAGTAAAGCAGTTGGAATGGCGAACCCGAGCCCAAGGAGATGAGAAATGAGGTCCCTTTTAGAAACCTTTCCCGATCACACGGTGCACCATCTTCTGGGTTTCTCATGCATGTTTTCGAAGTGGGAAGATGCCCTTGAACCTGGAGATTTGGGACCCATGGGATGGGAACCACGCAGTATTACTTTAAAGGGTCTGCGTTTGCTCACCCAACCTCACGAAACCTCTCAGCCCCAAGAGTGTCCACCCTTATGTCTCAATCAGCTGTGGGTCTATATATGGTCAATCCAGGTGGCATCACAGCCCCTGAACGAATTTAGTAAGAATTTCTTTCTCTTTCCCTGTCTTTGTTTCACGGGTTTTTAAAAGTGATTGATTTTTATAAAGGGGTTTAGCTGCTTTTCACTGCTGTGTTTATGCCGCTTTACACCCACTTGACTCACTTACAGAGAGATATCAATACATAGGTTTTGAAATTCTTACTAGTCAGATATATTCTTGGGCGGTTAATAGGGGGTGTTGAGTCCAGTTCACTGAGCAAGGAGTAGGTCGTGTCTATTACATATTGGGTTTATGGAACGGTATCTGAGCTAATTTGAAACCCTTGTTTTATGCATCACCCCACCTCACCTTTCCCGTTAAGCAGCCATAGTGTGTTTTCTAAACGTGTGCCTCTGTTCTGTTTTGTAATTCAGTTCAAGGTCGCAGTTTTTACATTCCCTCTATAAGTGATATCTTATGATAAGTGTCTTTTTCTGTGTGACTTATTTCACTTAGAATCGTCGTACCTAAATCCACTCATCATGCTGCTACTAGACTTATGACGTTGATATCATGGCTGAGTGATATTCTATTATATATAAGGACTAATACTTCTTCATCCATTTTTTTCTTTCCTGGGATATTTACGTTGTAACAAAGTAGAGGTTCTTGTCAACAGAGCAGCCCTAAACTTTGGGGTGCCTGTGTCTTGCTGATTTTTAGTTTTCCCAATTTATACGCCCATGAGTGGAAGTGCCCTATGCTCTCTAAGCTGAGTTTTTTAGATGTTTCACGACACACCGTACACTTCTCCAAAATGGCTGTTGGCAATTTACATCCCGCCCATCAGCGTAGCAAGGCTCCCATTTCTCCATGGCCTGTCCTGCATTTCTGGTTTTGACACTCTATTCAGCATGGCCCTTTTGACCGGTGGGAAGCGAGACTTCTTTGTAGCGCTGATTTGCCTTTCCAGGTTGCTTGGTTGGCCAAAAAGGGCGTATGCGTTTTTTCCTGAATATATTCAGGAAAAAACGCATACGCCCTTTTTGGCCAAGGGCATCATGGTCGAGGTTTTGCCGCTTTTCCCGTGCTTTAAAGGCGATTCGAATCTACCTCCTGAAATCTGTTTCCTGCAATTCTGCCTTGCTTTCAAATCCTCTTCGTTGCCTTCCCTCAATATATTTGTGGACGAGAGTTATCATTTATAACTCTGCAGGTTTGTGAATTGCAGTGCCCCTGAGCTCCATTTTTCAACTCGCTTTCCTGGGACCTGGTCGCAAAAGCGCAGGATTGCTTCAGGCCCTATTCTGGTTCCGGGCGGCAGGCTGAGCCTGTGGTTAATTCTTCTTCCTGATGGGAAAATAGAGTGACCTGTGCCTGTCCCAACACCTAGAGCTAGTGTCTCATTGGTTCCCCCTCTTCCCGTTCATCCTCAGGACAAATTGCAACCTGTACGGAACAGGAGGTTAAAGGTGCTGATTCTCCAAGGAGGGAGATTGCTAGTAAAGCAGCTGGAATGGCGAACCCGAGCCCAAGGAGATGAGAAATGAGGTCCCTTTTAGAAACCTTTCCCGATCACACGGTGTACCATCTTCTGGGTTTCTCATGCATGTTTTCGAAGTGGGAAGATGCCCTTGAACCTGGAGATTTGGGACCCATGGGATGGGAACCACGCAGTATTACTTTAAAGGGTCTACGTTTGCTCACCCAACCTCACGAAACCTCTCAGCCCCAAGAGTGTCCACCCTTATGTCTCAATCAGCTGTGGGTCTATATATGGTCAATCCAGGTGGCCTCACAGCCCCTGAACGAATTTAGTAAGAATTTCTTTCTCTTTCCCTGTCTTTGTTTCACGGGTTTTTAAAAGTGATTGATTTTTATAAAGGGGTTTAGCTGCTTTTCACTGCTGTGTTTATGCCGCTTTACACCCACTTGACTCACTTTCAGAGAGATATCAATACATAGGTTTTAAGATTCTTACTAGTCAGATATATTCTTGGGCGGTTAATAGGGGGTGTTGAGTCCAGTTCACTGAGCAAGGAGTAGGTCGTGTCTATTACATATTGGGTTTATGGAACGGTATCTGAGCTAATTTGAAACCCTTCTTTTATGCATCACCCCACCTCACCTTTCCCGTTAAGCAGCCATAGTGTGTTTTCTAAACGTGTGACTCTGTTCTCTTTTGTAATTCAGTTCAAGGGTAGCGGTTTTCACATTCCCTCTATAAGTGATATCTTATGATAAGTGTCTTTTTCTGTGTGACTTATTTCACTTAGAATCGTCGTACCTAAATCCACTCATCATGCTGCTACTAGCCTTATGACGTTGATTTCATGGCTGAGTGATATTCCATTGTACATAAGGACCACAACTTCTTTATCCATTTTTCTCTTTCCTGGGATATTTAAGGTGTAACGAAGTGGAGGTTCTTGTCAACAGAGCAGCCGTAAACTTTGGGGTGCCTGTGTCTTGCTGATTTTTAGTTTTCCCTATTTATACGCCCATGAGTGGAAGTGTCCTATGCTCTCTAAGCTGAGTTTTTTAGATGTTTCAGGACACACCGTACACTTCTACAGAGTGGCTGTTGGCAATTTACATCCCGCCCATCAGCGTAGCAAGGCTCCCATTTCTCCATGGCCTGTCCTGCATTTCTGGTTTTGACACTTTATTCAGCATGGCCCTTTTGACCGACGGGAAACGAGCCTTCTTTGTAGCGCTGATTTGCCTTTCCAGGTTGCTTGGTTGGCCAAAAAGGGCGTATGCGTTTTTTCCTGAATATATTCAGGAAAAAACGCATACGCCCTTTTTGGCCAAGGGCATCATGGTCGAGGTGTTGCCGCTTTTCCCGTGCTTTAAAGGCGATTCGAATCTACCTCCTGAAATCTGTTTCCTGCAATTCTGCCTTGCTTTCAAATCCTCTTCGTTGCCTTCCCTCAATATATTTGTGGACGAGAGTTATCATTTATAACTCTGCAGGTTTGTGAATTGCAGTGCCCCTGAGCTCCATTTTTCAACTCGCTTTCTTGGGAGCTGGCTGCAAAAGCGCAGGATTGCTTCAGGCTCTATTCTGGTCCCGAGCGGCAGGCTGAGCCTGTGGTTAATTCTTCTTCCTGATGGGAAAATAGAGTGACCTGTGCCTGTCCCAACACCTAGAGCTAGTGTCTCATTGGTTCCCCCTCTTCCCGTTCATCCTCAGGACAAATTGCAACCTGTACGGAACAGGAGGTTAAAGGTGCTGATTCTCCAAGGAGGGAGATTGCTAGTAAAGCAGCTGGAATGGCGAACCCGAGCCCAAGGAGATGAGAAATGAGGTCCCTTTTAGAAACCTTTCCCGATCACACGGTGCACCATCTTCTGGGTTTCTCATGCATGTTTTCGAAGTGGGAAGATGCCCTTGAACCTGGAGATTTGGGACCCATGGGATGGGAACCACGCAGTATTACTTTAAAGGGTCTGCGTTTGCTCACCCAACCTCACGAAACCTCTCAGCCCCAAGAGTGTCCACCCTTATGTCTCAATCAGCTGTGGGTCTATATATGGTCAATCCAGGTGGCATCACAGCCCCTGAACGAATTTAGTAAGAATTTCTTTCTCTTTCCCTGTCTTTGTTTCACGGGTTTTTAAAAGTGATTGATTTTTATAAAGGGGTTTAGCTGCTTTTCACTGCTGTGTTTATGCCGCTTTACACCCACTTGACTCACTTACAGAGAGATATCAATACATAGGTTTTGAGATTCTTACTAGTCAGATATATTCTTGGGCGGTTAATAGGGGGTGTTGAGTCCAGTTCACTGAGCAAGGAGTAGGTCGTGTCTATTACATATTGGGTTTATGGAACGGTATCTGAGCTAATTTGAAACCCTTGTTTTATGCATCACCCCACCTCACCTTTCCCGTTAAGCAGCCATAGTGTGTTTTCTAAACGTGTGCCTCTGTTCTGTTTTGTAATTCAGTTCAAGGTCGCAGTTTTTACATTCCCTCTATAAGTGATATCTTATGATAAGTGTCTTTTTCTGTGTGACTTATTTCACTTAGAATCGTCGTACCTAAATCCACTCATCATGCTGCTACTAGACTTATGACGTTGATATCATGGCTGAGTGATATTCTATTATATATAAGGACTAATACTTCTTCATCCATTTTTTTCTTTCCTGGGATATTTACGTTGTAACAAAGTAGAGGTTCTTGTCAACAGAGCAGCCCTAAACTTTGGGGTGCCTGTGTCTTGCTGATTTTTAGTTTTCCCAATTTATTCGCCCATGAGTGGAAGTGCCCTATGCTCTCTAAGCTGAGTTTTTTAGATGTTTCACGACACACCGTACACTTCTCCAAAATGGCTGTTGGCAATTTACATCCCGCCCATCAGCGTAGCAAGGCTCCCGTTTCTCCATGGCCTGTCCTGCATTTCTGGTTTTGACACTTTATTCAGCATGGCCCTTTTGACCGGTGGGAAGCGAGACTTCTTTGTAGCGCTGATTTGCCTTTCCAGGTTGCTTGGTTGGCCAAAAAGGGCGTATGCGTTTTTTCCTGAATATATTCAGGAAAAAACGCATACGCCCTTTTTGGCCAAGGGCATCATGGTCGAGGTTTTGCCGCTTTTCCCGTGCTTTAAAGGCGATTCGAATCTACCTCCTGAAATCTGTTTCCTGCAATTCTGCCTTGCTTTCAAATCCTCTTCGTTGACTTCCCTCAATATATTTGTGGACGAGAGTTATCATTTATAACTCTGCAGGTTTGTGAATTGCAGTGCCCCTGAGCTCCATTTTTCAACTCGCTTTCCTGGGACCTGGTCGCAAAAGCGCAGGATTGCTTCAGGCCCTATTCTGGTTCCGGGCGGCAGGCTGAGCCTGTGGTTAATTCTTCTTCCTGATGGGAAAATAGAGTGACCTGTGCCTGTCCCAACACCTAGAGCTAGTGTCTCATTGGTTCCCCCTCTTCCCGTTCATCCTCAGGACAAATTGCAACCTGTACGGAACAGGAGGTTAAAGGTGCTGATTCTCCAAGGAGGGAGATTGCTAGTAAAGCAGCTGGAATGGCGAACCCGAGCCCAAGGAGATGAGAAATGAGGTCCCTTTTAGAAACCTTTCCCGATCACACGGTGTACCATCTTCTGGGTTTCTCATGCATGTTTTCGAAGTGGGAAGATGCCCTTGAACCTGGAGATTTGGGACCCATGGGATGGGAACCACGCAGTATTACTTTAAAGGGTCTACGTTTGCTCACCCAACCTCACGAAACCTCTCAGCCCCAAGAGTGTCCACCCTTATGTCTCAATCAGCTGTGGGTCTATATATGGTCAATCCAGGTGGCCTCACAGCCCCTGAACGAATTTAGTAAGAATTTCTTTCTCTTTCCCTGTCTTTGTTTCACGGGTTTTTAAAAGTGATTGATTTTTATAAAGGGGTTTAGCTGCTTTTCACTGCTGTGTTTATGCCGCTTTACACCCACTTGACTCACTTACAGAGAGATATCAGTACATAGGTTTTAAGATTCTTACTAGTCAGATATATTCTTGGGCGGTGAATAGGGGGTGTTGAGTCCAGTTCACTGAGCAAGGAGTAGGTCGTGTCTATTACATATTGGGTTTATGGAACGGTATCTGAGCTAATTTGAAACCCTTCTTTTATGCATCACCCCACCTCACCTTTCCCGTTAAGCAGCCATAGTGTGTTTTCTAAACGTGTGACTCTGTTCTCTTTTGTAATTCAGTTCAAGGGTAGCGGTTTTCACATTCCCTCTATAAGTGATATCTTATGATAAGTGTCTTTTTCTGTGTGACTTATTTCACTTAGAATCGTCATACCTAAATCCACTCATCATGCTGCTACTAGACTTATGACGTTGATTTCATGGCTGAGTGATATTCTATTATACATAAGGACTAATACTTCTTCATCCATTTTTTTCTTTCCTGGGATATTTACGTTGTAACAAAGTGGAGGTTCTTGTCAACAGAGCAGCCGTAAACTTTGGGGTGCCTGTGTCTTGCTGATTTTTAGTTTTCCCAATTTATACGCCCATGAGTGGAAGTGTCCTATGCTCTCTAAGCTGAGTTTTTTAGATGTTTCAGGACACACCGTACACTTCTCCAGAGTGGCTGTTGGCAATTTACATCCCGCCCATCAGCGTAGCAAGGCTCCCATTTCTCCATGGCCTGTCCTGCATTTCTGGTTTTGACACTTTATTCAGCATGGCCCTTTTGACCGGTGGGAAGCGAGACTTCTTTGTAGCGCTGATTTGCCTTTCCAGGTTGCTTGGTTGGCCAAAAAGGGCGTATGCGTTTTTTCCTGAATATATTCAGGAAAAAACGCATACGCCCTTTTTGGCCAAGGGCATCATGGTCGAGGTGTTGCCGCTTTTCCTGTGCTTTAAAGGCGATTCGAATCTACCTCCTGAAATCTGTTTCCTGCAATTCTGCCTTGCTTTCAAATCCTCTTCGTTGCCTTCCCTCAATATATTTGTGGACGAGAGTTATCATTTATAACTCTGCAGGTTTGTGAATTGCAGTGCCCCTGAGCTCCATTTTTCAACTCGCTTTCCTGGGACCTGGTCGCAAAAGCGCAGGATTGCTTCAGGCCCTATTCTGGTTCCGGGCGGCAGGCTGAGCCTGTTGTTAATTCTTCTTCCTGATGGGAAAATAGAGTGACCTGTGCCTGTCCCAACACCTAGAGCTAGTGTCTCATTGGTTCCCCCTCTTCCCGTTCATCCTCAGGACAAATTGCAACCTGTACGGAACAGGAGGTTAAAGGTGCTGATTCTCCAAGGAGGGAGATTGCTAGTAAAGCAGCTGGAATGGCGAACCCGAGCCCAAGGAGATGAGAAATGAGGTGCAATTTAGAAACCTTTCCCGATCACACGGTGCACCATCTTCTGGGTTTCTCATGCATGTTTTCGAAGTGGGAAGATGCCCTTGAACCTGGAGATTTGGGACCCATGGGATGGGAACCACGCAGTATTACTTTAAAGGGTCTACGTTTGCTCACCCAACCTCACGAAACCTCTCAGCCCCAAGAGTGTCCACCCTTATGTCTCAATCAGCTGTGGGTCTATATATGGTCAATCCAGGTGGCCTCACAGCCCCTGAACGAATTTAGTAAGAATTTCTTTCTCTTTCCCTGTCTTTGTTTCACGGGTTTTTAAAAGTGATTGATTTTTATAAAGGGGTTTAGCTGCTTTTCACTGCTGTGTTTATGCCGCTTTACACCCACTTGACTCACTTTCAGAGAGATATCAATACATAGGTTTTAAGATTCTTACTAGTCAGATATATTCTTGGGCAGTTAATAGGGGGTGTTGAGTCCAGTTCACTGAGCAAGGAGTAGGTCGTGTCTATTACATATTGGGTTTATGGAACGGTATCTGAGCTAATTTGAAACCCTTCTTTTATGCATCACCCCACCTCACCTTTCCCGTTAAGCAGCCATAGTGTGTTTTCTAAACGTGTGACTCTGTTCTCTTTTGTAATTCAGTTCAAGGGTAGCGGTTTTCACATTCCCTCTATAAGTGATATCTTATGATAAGTGTCTTTTTCTGTGTGACTTATTTCACTTAGAATCGTCATACCTAAATCCACTCATCATGCTGCTACTAGACTTATGACGTTGATTTCATGGCTGAGTGATATTCTATTATACATAAGGACTAATACTTCTTCATCCATTTTTTTCTTTCCTGGGATATTTACGTTGTAACAAAGTAGAGGTTCTTGTCAACAGAGCAGCCCTAAACTTTGGGGTGCCTGTGTCTTGCTGATTTGTAGTTTTCCCAATTTATACGCCCATGAGTGGAAGTGCCCTATGCTCTCTAAGCTGAGTTTTTTAGATGTTTCACGACACACCGTACACTTCTCCAAAATGGCTGTTGGCAATTTACATCCCGCCCATCAGCGTAGCAAGGCTCCCGTTTCTCCATGGCCTGTCCTGCATTTCTGGTTTTGACACTTTATTCAGCATGGCCCTTTTGACCGGTGGGAAGCGAGACTTCTTTGTAGCGCTGATTTGCCTTTCCAGGTTGCTTGGTTGGCCAAAAAGGGCGTATGCGTTTTTTCCTGAATATATTCAGGAAAAAACGCATACGCCCTTTTTGGCCAAGGGCATCATTGTCGAGGTTTTGCCGCTTTTCCCGTGCTTTAAAGGCGATTCGAATCTACCTCCTGAAATCTGTTTCCTGCAATTCTGCCTTGCTTTCAAATCCTCTTCGTTGACTTCCCTCAATATATTTGTGGACGAGAGTTATCATTTATAACTCTGCAGGTTTGTGAATTGCAGTGCCCCTGAGCTCCATTTTTCAACTCGCTTTCCTGGGACCTGGTCGCAAAAGCGCAGGATTGCTTCAGGCCCTATTCTGGTTCCGGGCGGCAGGCTGAGCCTGTTGTTAATTCTTCTTCCTGATGGGAAAATAGAGTGACCTGTGCCTGTCCCAACACCTAGAGCTAGTCTCTCATTGGTTCCCCCTCTTCCCGTTCATCCTCAGGACAAATTGCAACCTGTACGGAACAGGAGGTTAAAGGTGCTGATTCTCCAAGGAGGGAGATTGCTAGTAAAGCAGCTGGAATGGCGAACCCGAGCCCAAGGAGATGAGAAATGAGGTGCAATTTAGAAACCTTTCCCGATCACACGGTGCACCATCTTCTGGGTTTCTCATGCATGTTTTCGAAGTGGGAAGATGCCCTTGAACCTGGAGATTTGGGACCCATGGGATGGGAACCACGCAGTATTACTTTAAAGGGTCTACGTTTGCTCACCCAACCTCACGAAACCTCTCAGCCCCAAGAGTGTCCACCCTTATGTCTCAATCAGCTGTGGGTCTATATATGGTCAATCCAGGTGGTCTCACAGCCCCTGAACGAATTTAGTAAGAATTTCTTTCTCTTTCCCTGTCTTTGTTTCACGGGTTTTTAAAAGTGATTGATTTTTATAAAGGGGTTTAGCTGCTTTTCACTGCTGTGTTTATGCCGCTTTACACCCACTTGACTCACTTACAGAGAGATATCAGTACATAGGTTTTAAGATTCTTACTAGTCAGATATATTCTTGGGCGGTGAATAGGGGGTGTTGAGTCCAGTTCACTGAGCAAGGAGTAGGTCGTGTCTATTACATATTGGGTTTATGGAACGGTATCTGAGCTAATTTGAAACCCTTCTTTTATGCATCACCCCACCTCACCTTTCCCGTTAAGCAGCCATAGTGTGTTTTCTAAACGTGTGACTCTGTTCTCTTTTGTAATTCAGTTCAAGGGTAGCGGTTTTCACATTCCCTCTATAAGTGATATCTTATGATAAGTGTCTTTTTCTGTGTGACTTATTTCACTTAGAATCGTCATACCTAAATCCACTCATCATGCTGCTACTAGACTTATGACGTTGATTTCATGGCTGAGTGATATTCTATTATACATAAGGACTAATACTTCTTCATCCATTTTTTTCTTTCCTGGGATATTTACGTTGTAACAAAGTGGAGGTTCTTGTCAACAGAGCAGCCGTAAACTTTGGGGTGCCTGTGTCTTGCTGATTTTTAGTTTTCCCAATTTATACGCCCATGAGTGGAAGTGTCCTATGCTCTCTAAGCTGAGTTTTTTCGATGTTTCAGGACACACCGTACACTTCTCCAGAGTGGCTGTTGGCAATTTACATCCCGCCCATCAGCGTAGCAAGGCTCCCATTTCTCCATGGCCTGTCCTGCATTTCTGGTTTTGACACTTTATTCAGCATGGCCCTTTTGACCGGTGGGAAGCGAGACTTCTTTGTAGCGCTGATTTGCCTTTCCAGGTTGCTTGGTTGGCCAAAAAGGGCGTATGCGTTTTTTCCTGAATATATTCAGGAAAAAACGCATACGCCCTTTTTGGCCAAGGGCATCATGGTCGAGGTGTTGCCGCTTTTCCTGTGCTTTAAAGGCGATTCGAATCTACCTCCTGAAATCTGTTTCCTGCAATTCTGCCTTGCTTTCAAATCCTCTTCGTTGCCTTCCCTCAATATATTTGTGGACGAGAGTTATCATTTATAACTCTGCAGGTTTGTGAATTGCAGTGCCCCTGAGCTCCATTTTTCAACTCGCTTTCCTGGGACCTGGTCGCAAAAGCGCAGGATTGCTTCAGGCCCTATTCTGGTTCCGGGCGGCAGGCTGAGCCTGTTGTTAATTCTTCTTCCTGATGGGAAAATAGAGTGACCTGTGCCTGTCCCAACACCTAGAGCTAGTGTCTCATTGGTTCCCCCTCTTCCCGTTCATCCTCAGGACAAATTGCAACCTGTACGGAACAGGAGGTTAAAGGTGCTGATTCTCCAAGGAGGGAGATTGCTAGTAAAGCAGCTGGAATGGCGAAACCGAGCCCAAGGAGATGAGAAATGAGGTGCAATTTAGAAACCTTTCCCGATCACACGGTGCACCATCTTCTGGGTTTCTCATGCATGTTTTCGAAGTGGGAAGATGCCCTTGAACCTGGAGATTTGGGACCCATGGGATGGGAACCACGCAGTATTACTTTAAAGGGTCTACGTTTGCTCACCCAACCTCACGAAACCTCTCAGCCCCAAGAGTGTCCACCCTTATGTCTCAATCAGCTGTGGGTCTATATATGGTCAATCCAGGTGGCCTCACAGCCCCTGAACGAATTTAGTAAGAATTTCTTTCTCTTTCCCTGTCTTTGTTTCACGGGTTTTTAAAAGTGATTGATTTTTATAAAGGGGTTTAGCTGCTTTTCACTGCTGTGTTTATGCCGCTTTACACCCACTTGACTCACTTTCAGAGAGATATCAATACATAGGTTTTAAGATTCTTACTAGTCAGATATATTCTTGGGCGGTGAATAGGGGGTGTTGAGTCCAGTTCACTGAGCAAGGAGTAGGTCGTGTCTATTACATATTGGGTTTATGGAACGGTATCTGAGCTAATTTGAAACCCTTCTTTTATGCATCACCCCACCTCACCTTTCCCGTTAAGCAGCCATAGTGTGTTTTCTAAACGTGTGACTCTGTTCTCTTTTGTAATTCAGTTCAAGGGTAGCGGTTTTCACATTCCCTCTATAAGTGATATCTTATGATAAGTGTCTTTTTCTGTGTGACTTATTTCACTTAGAATCGTCGTACCTAAATCCACTCATCATGCTGCTACTAGCCTTATGACGTTGATTTCATGGCTGAGTGATATTCCATTGTACATAAGGACCACAACTTCTTTATCCATTTTTCTCTTTCCTGGGATATTTAAGGTGTAACGAAGTGGAGGTTCTTGTCAACAGAGCAGCCGTAAACTTTGGGGTGCTTGTGTCTTGCTGATTTTTAGTTTTCCCTATTTATACGCCCATGAGTGGAAGTGCCCTATGCTCTCTAAGCTGAGTTTTTTAGATGTTTCAGGACACACCGTACACTTCTCCAGAGTGGCTGTTGGCAAGTTACATCCCGCCCTTCAGCGTAGCAAGGCTCCCGTTTCTCCATGGCCTGTCCTGCATTTCTGGTTTTGACACTTTATTCAGCGTAGCCCTTTTGACCGACGGGAAACGAGCCTTCTTTGTAGCGCTGATTTGCCTTTCCAGGTTGCTTGGTTGGCCAAAAAGGGCGTATGCGTTTTTTCCTGAATATATTCAGGAAAAAACGCATACGCCCTTTTTGGCCAAGGGCATCATGGTCGAGGTGTTGCCGCTTTTCCTGTGCTTTAAAGGCGATTTGAATCTACCTCCTGAAATCTGTTTCCTGCAATTCTGCCTTGCTTTCAAATCCTCTTCGTTGCCTTCCCTCAATATATTTGTGGACGAGAGTTATCATTTATAACTCTGCAGGTTTGTGAATTGCAGTGCCCCTGAGCTCCATTTTTCAACTCGCTTTCTTGGGAGCTGGCTGCAAAAGCGCAGGATTGCTTCAGGCTCTATTCTGGTCCCGAGCGGCAGGCTGAGCCTGTGGTTAATTCTTCTTCCTGATGGGAAAATAGAGTGACCTGTGCCTGTCCCAACACCTAGAGCTAGTGTCTCATTGGTTCCCCCTCTTCCCGTTCATCCTCAGGACAAATTGCAACCTGTACGGAACAGGAGGTTAAAGGTGCTGATTCTCCAAGGAGGGAGATTGCTAGTAAAGCAGCTGGAATGGCGAACCCGAGCCCAAGGAGATGAGAAATGAGGTCCCTTTTAGAAACCTTTCCCGATCACACGGTGCACCATCTTCTGGGTTTCTCATGCATGTTTTCGAAGTGGGAAGATGCCCTTGAACCTGGAGATTTGGGACCCATGGGATGGGAACCACGCAGTATTACTTTAAAGGGTCTGCGTTTGCTCACCCAACCTCACCAAACCTCTCAGCCCCAAGAGTGTCCACCCTTATGTCTCAATCAGCTGTGGGTCTATATATGGTCAATCCAGGTGGCATCACAGCCCCTGAACGAATTTAGTAAGAATTTCTTTCTCTTTCCCTGTCTTTGTTTCACGGGTTTTTAAAAGTGATTGATTTTTATAAAGGGGTTTAGCTGCTTTTCACTGCTGTGTTTATGCCGCTTTACACCCACTTGACTCACTTACAGAGAGATATCAATACATAGGTTTTGAGATTCTTACTAGTCAGATATATTCTTGGGCGGTGAATAGGGGGTGTTGAGTCCAGTTCACTGAGCAAGGAGTAGGTCGTGTCTATTACATATTGGGTTTATGGAACGGTATCTGAGCTAATTTGAAACCCTTGTTTTATGCATCACCCCACCTCACCTTTCCCGTTAAGCAGCCATAGTGTGTTTTCTAAACGTGTGCCTCTGTTCTGTTTTGTAATTCAGTTCAAGGTCGCAGTTTTTACATTCCCTCTATAAGTGATATCTTATGATAAGTGTCTTTTTCTGTGTGACTTATTTCACTTAGAATCATCGTACCTAAATCCACTCATCATGCTGCTACTAGACTTATGACGTTGATTTCATGGCTGAGTGATATTCTATTATATATAAGGACTAATACTTCTTCATCCATTTTTTTCTTTCCTGGGATATTTACATTGTAACAAAGTAGAGGTTCTTGTCAACAGAGCAGCCCTAAACTTTGGGGTGCCTGTGTCTTGCTGATTTTTAGTTTTCCCAATTTATACGCCCATGAGTGGAAGTGCCCTATGCTCTCTAAGCTGAGTTTTTTAGATGTTTCACGACACACCGTACACTTCTCCAAAATGGCTGTTGGCAATTTACATCCCGCCCATCAGCGTAGCAAGGCTCCCGTTTCTCCATGGCCTGTCCTGCATTTCTGGTTTTGACACTTTATTCAGCATGGCCCTTTTGACCGATGGGAAGCGAGACTTCTTTGAAGCGCTGATTTGCCTTTCCATGTTGCTTGGTTGGCCAAAAAGGGCGTATGCGTTTTTTCCTGAATATATTCAGGAAAAAACGCATACGCCCTTTTTGGCCAAGGGCATCATTGTCGAGGTTTTGCCGCTTTTCCCGTGCTTTAAAGGCGATTCGAATCTACCTCCTGAAATCTGTTTCCTGCAATTCTGCCTTGCTTTCAAATCCTCTTCGTTGCCTTCCCTCAATATATTTGTGGACGAGAGTTATCATTTATAACTCTGCAGGTTTGTGAATTGCAGTGCCCCTGAGCTCCATTTTTCAACTCGCTTTCCTGGGACCTGGACGCAAAAGCGCAGGATTGCTTCAGGCCCTATTCTGGTTCCGGGCGGCAGGCTGAGCCTGTGGTTAATTCTTCTTCCTGATGGGAAAATAGAGTGACCTGTGCCTGTCCCAACACCTAGAGCTAGTCTCTCATTGGTTCCCCCTCTTCCCGTTCATCCTCAGGACAAATTGCAACCTGTACGGAACAGGAGGTTAAAGGTGCTGATTCTCCAAGGAGGGAGATTGCTAGTAAAGCAGCTGGAATGGCGAACCCGAGCCCAAGGAGATGAGAAATGAGGTCCCTTTTAGAAACCTTTCCCGATCACACGGTGTACCATCTTCTGGGTTTCTCATGCATGTTTTCGAAGTGGGAAGATGCCCTTGAACCTGGAGATTTGGGACCCATGGGATGGGAACCACGCAGTATTACTTTAAAGGGTCTACGTTTGCTCACCCAACCTCACGAAACCTCTCAGCCCCAAGAGTGTCCACCCTTATGTCTCAATCAGCTGTGGGTCTATATATGGTCAATCCAGGTGGCCTCACAGCCCCTGAACGAATTTAGTAAGAATTTCTTTCTCTTTCCCTGTCTTTGTTTCACGGGTTTTTAAAAGTGATTGATTTTTATAAAGGGGTTTAGCTGCTTTTCACTGCTGTGTTTATGCCGCTTTACACCCACTTGACTCACTTTCAGAGAGATATCAGTACATAGGTTTTAAGATTCTTACTAGTCAGATATATTCTTGGGCGGTGAATAGGGGGTGTTGAGTCCAGTTCACTGAGCAAGGAGTAGGTCGTGTCTATTACATATTGGGTTTATGGAACGGTATCTGAGCTAATTTGAAACCCTTCTTTTATGCATCACCCCGCCTCACCTTTCCCGTTAAGCAGCCATAGTGTGTTTTCTAAACGTGTGACTCTGTTCTCTTTTGTAATTCAGTTCAAGGGTAGCGGTTTTCACATTCCCTCTATAAGTGATGTCTTATGATAAGTGTCTTTTTCTGTGTGACTTATTTCACTTAGAATCGTCGTACCTAAATCCACTCATCATGCTGCTACTAGACTTATGACGTTGATTTCATGGCTGAGTGATATTCTATTATACATAAGGA
Source organism: Balaenoptera borealis (assembly GCF_965194805.1). Lineage (NCBI taxonomy): Eukaryota > Metazoa > Chordata > Mammalia > Artiodactyla > Balaenopteridae > Balaenoptera > Balaenoptera borealis. Next base: position 31,187,695 of record NC_138864.1, read on the forward strand.
CTAATACTTCTTTATCCATTTTTTTCTTTCCTGGGATATTTACGTTGTAACAAAGTGGAGGTTCTTGTCAATAGAGCAGCCCTAAACTTTGGGGTGCCTGTGTCTGGCTGATTTTTAGTTTTCCCAATTTATACGCCCATGAGTGGAAGTGTCCTATGCTCTCTAAGCTGAGTTTTTCAGATGTTTCAGGACACACCGTACACTTCTCCAGAGTGGCTGTTGGCAATTTACATCCCACCCATCAGCGTAGCAAGGCTCCCGTTTCTCCATGGCCTGTCCTGCATTTCTGGTTTTGACACTTTATTCAGCATGGCCCTTTTGACCGACGGGAAACGAGCCTTCTTTGTAGCGCTGATTTGCCTTTCCAGGTTGCTTGGTTGGCCAAAAAGGGCGTATGCGTTTTTTCCTGAATATATTCAGGAAAAAACGCATACGCCCTTTTTGGCCAAGGGCATCATGGTCGAGCTGTTGCCGCTTTTCCTGTGCTTTAAAGGCGATTCGAATCTACCTCCTGAAATCTGTTTCCTGCAATTCTGCCTTGCTTTCAAATCCTCTTCGTTGCCTTCCCTCAATATATTTGTGGACGAGAGTTATCATTTATAACTCTGCAGGTTTGTGAATTGCAGTGCCCCTGAGCTCCATTTTTCAACTCGCTTTCTTGGGAGCTGGCTGCAAAAGCGCAGGATTGCTTCAGGGTCTATTCTGGTCCCGAGCGGCAGGCTAAGCCTGTGGTTAATTCTTCTTCCTGATGGGAAAATAGAGTGACCTGTGCCTGTCCCAACACCTAGAGCTAGTGTCTCATTGGTTCCCCCTCTTCCCGTTCATCCTCAGGACAAATTGCAACCTGTACGGAACAGGAGGTTAAAGGTGCTGATTCTCCAAGGAGGGAGATTGCTAGTAAAGCGGCTGGAGTGGAGAACCCGAGCACAAGGAGTTGAGAAATGAGGTGCAATTTAGAAACCTTTCCCGATCACACGGTGCACCATCTTCTGGGTTTCTCATGCATGTTTTCGAAGTGGGAAGATGCCCTTGAACCTGGAGATTTGGGACCCATGGGATGGGAACCACGCAGTATTACTTTAAAGGGTCTGCGTTTGCTCACCCAACCTCACCAAACCTCTCAGCCCCAAGAGTGTCCACCCTTATGTCTCAATCAGCTGTGGGTCTATATATGGTCAATCCAGGTGGCATCACAGCCCCTGAATGAAGTTAGTAAGAATTTCTCTCTCTTTCACTGTCTTTGTTTCACGGGTTTTTAAAAGTAATTGGTTTTTATAAAGGGGTTTAGCTGCTTTTCACTGCTGTGTTTATGCCGCTTTACACCCACTTGACTCACTTACAGAGAGATATCAGTACATAGGTTTTAAGATTCTTACTAGTCAGATATATTCTTGGGCGGTGAATAGGGGGTTTTGAGTCCAGTTCACTGAGCAAGGAGTAGGTCGTGTCTATTACATATTGGGTTTATGGAACGGTATCTGAGCTAATTTGAAACCCTTCTTTTATGCATCACCCCACCTCACCTTTCCCGTTAAGCAGCCATAGTGTGTTTTCTAAACGTGTGACTCTGTTCTGTTTTGTAATTCAGTTCAAGCGTAGCGGTTTTTACATTCCCTCTATAAGTGATATCTTATGATAAGTGTCTTTTTCTGTGTGACTTATTTCACTTAGAATCGTCGTACCTAAATCCACTCATCATGCTGCTACTAGCCTTATGACGTTGATTTCATGGCTGAGTGATATTCCATTGTACATAAGGACCACAACTTCTTTATCCATTTTTCTCTTTCCTGGGATATTTAAGGTGTAACGAAGTGGAGGTTCTTGTCAACAGAGCAGCCGTAAACTTTGGGGTGCCTGTGTCTTGCTGATTTTTAGTTTTCCCAATTTATACGCCCATGAGTGGAAGTGCCCTATGCTCTCTAAGCTGAGTTTTTTAGATGTTTCAGGACACACCGTACACTTCTCCAGAGTGGCTGTTGGCAATTTACATCCCGCCCTTCAGCGTAGCAAGGCTCCCGTTTCTCCATGGCCTGTCCTGCATTTCTGGTTTTGATACTTTATTCAGCATGGCCCTTTTGACCGATGGGAAGCGAGACTTCTTTGTAGCGCTGATTTGCCTTTCCAGGTTGCTTGGTTGGCCAAAAAGGGCGTATGCGTTTTTTCCTGAATATATTCAGGAAAAAACGCATACGCCCTTTTTGGCCAAGGGCATCATGGTCGAGGTTTTGCCCCTTTTCCTGTGCTTTAAAGGCGATTCGTATCTACCTCCTGAAATCTGTTTCCTGCAATTCTGCCTTGCTTTCAAATCCTCTTCGTTGCCTTCCCTCAATATATTTGTGGACGAGAGTTATCATTTATAACTCTGCAGGTTTGTGAATTGCAGTGCCCCTGAGCTCCATTTTTCAACTCGCTTTCTTGGGAGCTGGCTGCAAAAGCGCAGGATTGCTTCAGGCTCTATTCTGGTCCCGAGCGGCAGGCTGAGCCTGTGGTTAATTCTTCTTCCTGATGGGAAAATAGAGTGACCTGTGCCTGTCCCAACACCTAGAGCTAGTGTCTCATTGGTTCCCCCTCTTCCCGTTCATCCTCAGGACAAATTGCAACCTGTACGGAACAGGAGGTTAAAGGTGCTGATTCTCCAAGGAGGGAGATTGCTAGTAAAGCGGCTGGAATGGAGAACCCGAGCACAAGGAGTTGAGAAATGAGGTGCGATTTAGAAACCTTTCCCGATCACACGGTGCACCATCTTCTGGGTTTCTCATGCATGTTTTCGAAGTGGGAAGATGCCCTTGAACCTGGAGATTTGGGACCCATGGGATGGGAACCACGCAGTATTACTTTAAAGGGTCTGCGTTTGCTCACCCAACCTCACCAAACCTCTCAGCCCCAAGAGTGTCCACCCTTATGTCTCAATCAGCTGTGGGTCTATATATGGTCAATCCAGGTGGCATCACAGCCCCTGAACGAATTTAGTAAGAATTTCTTTCTCTTTCCCTGTCTTTGTTTCACGGGTTTTTAAATGTGATTGATTTTTATAAAGGGGTTTAGCTGCTTTTCACTGCTGTGTTTATGCCGCTTTACACCCACTTGTCTCACTTACAGAGAGATATCAATACATAGGTTTTGAGATTCTTACTAGTCAGATATATTCTTGGGCGGTTAATAGGGGGTGTTGAGTCCAGTTCACTGAGCAAGGAGTAGGTCGTGTCTATTACATATTGGGTTTATGGAACGGTATCTGAGCTAATTCGAAACCCTTCTTTTATGCATCACCCCACCTCACCTTTCCCGTTAAGCAGCCATAGTGTGTTTTCTAAACGTGTGACTCTGTTCTCTTTTGTAATTCAGTTCAAGGGTAGCGGTTTTCACATTCCCTCTATAAGTGATATCTTATGATAAGTGTCTTTTTCTGTGTGACTTATTTCACTTAGAATCGTCGTACCTAAATCCACTCATCATGCTGCTACTAGCCTTATGACGTTGATTTCATGGCTGAGTGATATTCCACTGTACATAAGGACCACAACTTCTTTATCCATTTTTCTCTTTCCTGGGATATTTAAGGTGTAACGAAGTGGAGGTTCTTATCAACAGAGCAGCCGTAAACTTTGGGGTGCCTGTGTCTTGCTGATTTTTAGTTTTCCCTATTTATACGCCCATGAGTGGAAGTGCCCTATGCTCTCTAAGCTGAGTTTTTTAGATGTTTCAGGACACACCGTACACTTCTCCAGAGTGGCTGTTGGCAAGTTACATCCCGCCCTTCAGCGTAGCAAGGCTCCCGTTTCTCCATGGCCTGTCCTGCATTTCTGGTTTTGACACTTTATTCAGCATGGCCCTTTTGACCGGTGGGAAGCGAGACTTCTTTGTAGCACTGATTTGCCTTTCCAGGTTGCTTGGTTGGCCAAAAAGGGCGTATGCGTTTTTTCCTGAATATATTCAGGAAAAAACGCATACGCCCTTTTTGGCCAAGGGCATCATTGTCGAGGTTTTGCCGCTTTTCCCGTGCTTTAAAGGCGATTCGAATCTACCTCCTGAAATCTGTTTCCTGCAATTCTGCCTTGCTTTCAAATCCTCTTCGTTGCCTTCCCTCAATATATTTGTGGACGAGAGTTATCATTTATAACTCTGCAGGTTTGTGAATTGCAGTGCCCCTGAGCTCCATTTTTCAACTCGCTTTCCTGGGACCTGGACGCAAAAGCGCAGGATTGCTTCAGGCCCTATTCTGGTTCCGGGCGGCAGGCTGAGCCTGTGGTTAATTCTTCTTCCTGATGGGAAAATAGAGTGACCTGTGCCTGTCCCAACACCTAGAGCTAGTCTCTCATTGGTTCCCCCTCTTCCCGTTCATCCTCAGGACAAATTGCAACCTGTACGGAACAGGAGGTTAAAGGTGCTGATTCTCCAAGGAGGGAGATTGCTAGTAAAGCAGCTGGAATGGCGAACCCGAGCCCAAGGAGATGAGAAATGAGGTCCCTTTTAGAAACCTTTCCCGATCACACGGTGTACCATCTTCTGGGTTTCTCATGCATGTTTTCGAAGTGGGAAGATGCCCTTGAACCTGGAGATTTGGGACCCATGGGATGGGAACCACGCAGTATTACTTTAAAGGGTCTACATTTGCTCACCCAACCTCACGAAACCTCTCAGCCCCAAGAGTGTCCACCCTTATGTCTCAATCAGCTGTGGGTCTATATATGGTCAATCCAGGTGGCCTCACAGCCCCTGAACGAATTTAGTAAGAATTTCTTTCTCTTTCCCTGTCTTTGTTTCACGGGTTTTTAAAAGTGATTGATTTTTATAAAGGGGTTTAGCTGCTTTTCACTGCTGTGTTTATGCCGCTTTACACCCACTTGACTCACTTTCAGAGAGATATCAGTACATAGGTTTTAAGATTCTTACTAGTCAGATATATTCTTGGGCGGTTAATAGGGGGTGTTGAGTCCAGTTCACTGAGCAAGGAGTAGGTCGTGTCTATTACATATTGGGTTTATGGAACGGTATCTGAGCTAATTTGAAACCCTTCTTTTATGCATCACCCCACCTCACCTTTCCCGTCAAGCAGCCATAGTGTGTTTTCTAAACGTGTGACTCTGTTCTCTTTTGTAATTCAGTTCAAGGGTAGCGGTTTTCACATTCCCTCTATAAGTGATACCTTATGATAAGTGTCTTTTTCTGTGTGAATTATTTCACTGAGAATCGTCGTACCTAAATCCACTCATCATGCTGCTACTAGACTTATGACGTTGATTTCATGGCTGAGTGATATTCTATTATACATAAGGACTAATACTTCTTTATCCATTTTTTTCTTTCCTGGGATATTTACGTTGTAACAAAGTGGAGGTTCTTGTCAATAGAGCAGCCCTAAACTTTGGGGTGCCTGTGTCTGGCTGATTTTTAGTTTTCCCAATTTATACGCCCATGAGTGGAAGTGTCCTATGCTCTCTAAGCTGAGTTTTTCAGATGTTTCAGGACACACCGTACACTTCTCCAGAGTGGCTGTTGGCAATTTACATCCCGCCCATCAGCGTAGCAAGGCTCCCGTTTCTCCATGGCCTGTCCTGCATTTCTGGTTTTGACACTTTATTCAGCATGGCCCTTTTGACCGACGGGAAACGAGCCTTCTTTGTAGCGCTGATTTGCCTTTCCAGGTTGCTTGGTTGGCCAAAAAGGGCGTATGCGTTTTTTCCTGAATATATTCAGGAAAAAACGCATACGCCCTTTTTGGCCAAGGGCATCATGGTCGAGCTGTTGCCGCTTTTCCTGTGCTTTAAAGGCGATTCGAATCTACCTCCTGAAATCTGTTTCCTGCAATTCTGCCTTGCTTTCAAATCCTCTTCGTTGCCTTCCCTCAATATATTTGTGGACGAGAGTTATCATTTATAACTCTGCAGGTTTGTGAATTGCAGTGCCCCTGAGCTCCATTTTTCAACTCGCTTTCTTGGGAGCTGGCTGCAAAAGCGCAGGATTGCTTCAGGGTCTATTCTGGTCCCGAGCGGCAGGCTAAGCCTGTGGTTAATTCTTCTTCCTGATGGGAAAATAGAGTGACCTGTGCCTGTCCCAACACCTAGAGCTAGTGTCTCATTGGTTCCCCCTCTTCCCGTTCATCCTCAGGACAAATTGCAACCTGTACGGAACAGGAGGTTAAAGGTGCTGATTCTCCAAGGAGGGAGATTGCTAGTAAAGCGGCTGGAGTGGAGAACCCGAGCACAAGGAGTTGAGAAATGAGGTGCAATTTAGAAACCTTTCCCGATCACACGGTGCACCATCTTCTGGGTTTCTCATGCATGTTTTCGAAGTGGGAAGATGCCCTTGAACCTGGAGATTTGGGACCCATGGGATGGGAACCACGCAGTATTACTTTAAAGGGTCTGCGTTTGCTCACCCAACCTCACCAAACCTCTCAGCCCCAAGAGTGTCCACCCTTATGTCTCAATCAGCTGTGGGTCTATATATGGTCAATCCAGGTGGCATCACAGCCCCTGAATGAAGTTAGTAAGAATTTCTCTCTCTTTCACTGTCTTTGTTTCACGGGTTTTTAAAAGTAATTGGTTTTTATAAAGGGGTTTAGCTGCTTTTCACTGCTGTGTTTATGCCGCTTTACACCCACTTGACTCACTTACAGAGAGATATCAGTACATAGGTTTTAAGATTCTTACTAGTCAGATATATTCTTGGGCGGTGAATAGGGGGTTTTGAGTCCAGTTCACTGAGCAAGGAGTAGGTCGTGTCTATTACATATTGGGTTTATGGAACGGTATCTGAGCTAATTTGAAACCCTTCTTTTATGCATCACCCCACCTCACCTTTCCCGTTAAGCAGCCATAGTGTGTTTTCTAAACGTGTGACTCTGTTCTGTTTTGTAATTCAGTTCAAGCGTAGCGGTTTTTACATTCCCTCTATAAGTGATATCTTATGATAAGTGTCTTTTTCTGTGTGACTTATTTCACTTAGAATCGTCGTACCTAAATCCACTCATCATGCTGCTACTAGCCTTATGACGTTGATTTCATGGCTGAGTGATATTCCATTGTACATAAGGACCACAACTTCTTTATCCATTTTTCTCTTTCCTGGGATATTTAAGGTGTAACGAAGTGGAGGTTCTTGTCAACAGAGCAGCCGTAAACTTTGGGGTGCCTGTGTCTTGCTGATTTTTAGTTTTCCCAATTTATACGCCCATGAGTGGAAGTGCCCTATGCTCTCTAAGCTGAGTTTTTTAGATGTTTCAGGACACACCGTACACTTCTCCAGAGTGGCTGTTGGCAATTTACATCCCGCCCTTCAGCGTAGCAAGGCTCCCGTTTCTCCATGGCCTGTCCTGCATTTCTGGTTTTGATACTTTATTCAGCATGGCCCTTTTGACCGATGGGAAGCGAGACTTCTTTGTAGCGCTGATTTGCCTTTCCAGGTTGCTTGGTTGGCCAAAAAGGGCGTATGCGTTTTTTCCTGAATATATTCAGGAAAAAACGCATACGCCCTTTTTGGCCAAGGGCATCATGGTCGAGGTTTTGCCCCTTTTCCTGTGCTTTAAAGGCGATTCGTATCTACCTCCTGAAATCTGTTTCCTGCAATTCTGCCTTGCTTTCAAATCCTCTTCGTTGCCTTCCCTCAATATATTTGTGGACGAGAGTTATCATTTATAACTCTGCAGGTTTGTGAATTGCAGTGCCCCTGAGCTCCATTTTTCAACTCGCTTTCTTGGGAGCTGGCTGCAAAAGCGCAGGATTGCTTCAGGCTCTATTCTGGTCCCGAGCGGCAGGCTGAGCCTGTGGTTAATTCTTCTTCCTGATGGGAAAATAGAGTGACCTGTGCCTGTCCCAACACCTAGAGCTAGTGTCTCATTGGTTCCCCCTCTTCCCGTTCATCCTCAGGACAAATTGCAACCTGTACGGAACAGGAGGTTAAAGGTGCTGATTCTCCAAGGAGGGAGATTGCTAGTAAAGCGGCTGGAATGGAGAACCCGAGCACAAGGTGTTGAGAAATGAGGTGCAATTTAGAAACCTTTCCCGATCACACGGTGCACCATCTTCTGGGTTTCTCATGCATGTTTTCGAAGTGGGAAGATGCCCTTGAACCTGGAGATTTGGGACCCATGGGATGGGAACCACGCAGTATTACTTTAAAGGGTCTGCGTTTGCTCACCCAACCTCACCAAACCTCTCAGCCCCAAGAGTGTCCACCCTTATGTCTCAATCAGCTGTGGGTCTATATATGGTCAATCCAGGTGGCATCACAGCCCCTGAACGAATTTAGTAAGAATTTCTTTCTCTTTCCCTGTCTTTGTTTCACGGGTTTTTAAATGTGATTGATTTTTATAAAGGGGTTTAGCTGCTTTTCACTGCTGTGTTTATGCCGCTTTACACCCACTTGTCTCACTTACAGAGAGATATCAATACATAGGTTTTGAGATTCTTACTAGTCAGATATATTCTTGGGCGGTTAATAGGGGGTGTTGAGTCCAGTTCACTGAGCAAGGAGTAGGTCGTGTCTATTACATATTGGGTTTATGGAACGGTATCTGAGCTAATTTGAAACCCTTCTTTTATGCATCACCCCACCTCACCTTTCCCGTTAAGCAGCCATAGTGTGTTTTCTAAACGTGTGACTCTGTTCTCTTTTGTAATTCAGTTCAAGGGTAGCGGTTTTCACATTCCCTCTATAAGTGATATCTTATGATAAGTGTCTTTTTCTGTGTGACTTATTTCACTTAGAATCGTCGTACCTAAATCCACTCATCATGCTGCTACTAGCCTTATGACGTTGATTTCATGGCTGAGTGATATTCCATTGTACATAAGGACCACAACTTCTTTATCCATTTTTCTCTTTCCTGGGATATTTAAGGTGTAACGAAGTGGAGGTTCTTGTCAACAGAGCAGCCGTAAACTTTGGGGTGCCTGTGTCTTGCTGATTTTTAGTTTTCCCTATTTATACGCCCATGAGTGGAAGTGCCCTATGCTCTCTAAGCTGAGTTTTTTAGATGTTTCAGGACACACCGTACACTTCTCCAGAGTGGCTGTTGGCAAGTTACATCCCGCCCTTCAGCGTAGCAAGGCTCCCGTTTCTCCATGGCCTGTCCTGCATTTCTGGTTTTGACACTTTATTCAGCATGGCCCTTTTGACCGGTGGGAAGCGAGACTTCTTTGTAGCACTGATTTGCCTTTCCAGGTTGCTTGGTTGGCCAAAAAGGGCGTATGCGTTTTTTCCTGAATATATTCAGGAAAAAACGCATACGCCCTTTTTGGCCAAGGGCATCATTGTCGAGGTTTTGCCGCTTTTCCCGTGCTTTAAAGGCGATTCGAATCTACCTCCTGAAATCTGTTTCCTGCAATTCTGCCTTGCTTTCAAATCCTCTTCGTTGCCTTCCCTCAATATATTTGTGGACGAGAGTTATCATTTATAACTCTGCAGGTTTGTGAATTGCAGTGCCCCTGAGCTCCATTTTTCAACTCGCTTTCCTGGGACCTGGACGCAAAAGTGCAGGATTGCTTCAGGCCCTATTCTGGTTCCGGGCGGCAGGCTGAGCCTGTGGTTAATTCTTCTTCCTGATGGGAAAATAGAGTGACCTGTGCCTGTCCCAACACCTAGAGCTAGTCTCTCATTGGTTCCCCCTCTTCCCGTTCATCCTCAGGACAAATTGCAACCTGTACGGAACAGGAGGTTAAAGGTGCTGATTCTCCAAGGAGGGAGATTGCTAGTAAAGCAGCTGGAATGGCGAACCCGAGCCCAAGGAGATGAGAAATGAGGTCCCTTTTAGAAACCTTTCCCGATCACACGGTGTACCATCTTCTGGGTTTCTCATGCATGTTTTCGAAGTGGGAAGATGCCCTTGAACCTGGAGATTTGGGACCCATGGGATGGGAACCACGCAGTATTACTTTAAAGGGTCTGCGTTTGCTCACCCAACCTCACGAAACCTCTCAGCCCCAAGAGTGTCCACCCTTATGTCTCAATCAGCTGTGGGTCTATATATGGTCAATCCAGGTGGCCTCACAGCCCCTGAACGAATTTAGTAAGAATTTCTTTCTCTTTCCCTGTCTTTGTTTCACGGGTTTTTAAAAGTGATTGATTTTTATAAAGGGGTTTAGCTGCTTTTCACTGCTGTGTTTATGCCGCTTTACACCCACTTGACTCACTTTCAGAGAGATATCAGTACATAGGTTTTAAGATTCTTACTAGTCAGATATATTCTTGGGCGGTTAATAGGGGGTGTTGAGTCCAGTTCACTGAGCAAGGAGTAGGTCGTGTCTATTACATATTGGGTTTATGGAACGGTATCTGAGCTAATTTGAAACCCTTCTTTTATGCATCACCCCACCTCACCTTTCCCGTCAAGCAGCCATAGTGTGTTTTCTAAACGTGTGACTCTGTTCTCTTTTGTAATTCAGTTCAAGGGTAGCGGTTTTCACATTCCCTCTATAAGTGATACCTTATGATAAGTGTCTTTTTCTGTGTGAATTATTTCACTGAGAATCGTCGTACCTAAATCCACTCATCATGCTGCTACTAGACTTATGACGTTAATTTCATGGCTGAGTGATATTCTATTATATATAAGGACTAATACTTCTTCATCCATTTTTTTCTTTCCTGGGATATTTACGTTGTAACAAAGTAGAGGTTCTTGTCAACAGAGCAGCCCTAAACTTTGGGGTGCCTGTGTCTTGCTGATTTTTAGTTTTCCCAATTTATACGCCCATGAGTGGAAGTGCCCTATGTTCTCTAAGCTGAGTTTTTTAGATGTTTCACGACACACCGTACACTTCTCCAAAATGCCTGTTGGGAATTTACATCCCGCCCATCAGCGTAGCAAGGCTCCCGTTTCTCCATGGCCTGTCCTGCATTTCTGGTTTTGACACTTTATTCAGCATGGCCCTTTTGACCGGTGGGAAGCGAGACTTCTTTGTAGTGCTGATTTGCCTTTCCAGGTTGCTTGGTTGGCCAAAAAGGGCGTATGCGTTTTTTCCTGAATATATTCAGGAAAAAACGCATACGCCCTTTTTGGCCAAGGGCATCATTGTCGAGGTTTTGCCGCTTTTCCCGTGCTTTAAAGGCGATTCGAATCTACCTCCTGAAATCTGTTTCCTGCAATTCTGCCTTGCTTTCAAATCCTCTTCGTTGACTTCCCTCAATATATTTGTGGACGAGAGTTATCATTTATAACTCTGCAGGTTTGTGAATTGCAGTGCCCCTGAGCTCCATTTTTCAACTCGCTTTCCTGGGACCTGGACGCAAAAGTGCAGGATTGCTTCAGGCCCTATTCTGGTTCCGGGCGGCAGGCTGAGCCTGTGGTTAATTCTTCTTCCTGATGGGAAAATAGAGTGACCTGTGCCTGTCCCAACACCTAGAGCTAGTCTCTCATTGGTTCCCCCTCTTCCCGTTCATCCTCAGGACAAATTGCAACCTGTACGGAACAGGAGGTTAAAGGTGCTGATTCTCCAAGGAGGGAGATTGCTAGTAAAGCAGCTGGAATGGCGAACCCGAGCCCAAGGAGATGAGAAATGAGGTCCCTTTTAGAAACCTTTCCCGATCACACGGTGTACCATCTTCTGGGTTTCTCATGCATGTTTTCGAAGTGGGAAGATGCCCTTGAACCTGGAGATTTGGGACCCATGGGATGGGAACCACGCAGTATTACTTTAAAGGGTCTGCGTTTGCTCACCCAACCTCACGAAACCTCTCAGCCCCAAGAGTGTCCACCCTTATGTCTCAATCAGCTGTGGGTCTATATATGGTCAATCCAGGTGGCCTCACAGCCCCTGAACGAATTTAGTAAGAATTTCTTTCTCTTTCCCTGTCTTTGTTTCACGGGTTTTTAAAAGTGATTGATTTTTATAAAGGGGTTTAGCTGCTTTTCACTGCTGTGTTTATGCCGCTTTACACCCACTTGACTCACTTTCAGAGAGATATCAGTACATAGGTTTTAAGATTCTTACTAGTCAGATATATTCTTGGGCGGTTAATAGGGGGTGTTGAGTCCAGTTCACTGAGCAAGGAGTAGGTCGTGTCTATTACATATTGGGTTTATGGAACGGTATCTGAGCTAATTTGAAACCCTTCTTTTATGCATCACCCCACCTCACCTTTCCCGTCAAGCAGCCATAGTGTGTTTTCTAAACGTGTGACTCTGTTCTCTTTTGTAATTCAGTTCAAGGGTAGCGGTTTTCACATTCCCTCTATAAGTGATACCTTATGATAAGTGTCTTTTTCTGTGTGAATTATTTCACTGAGAATCGTCGTACCTAAATCCACTCATCATGCTGCTACTAGACTTATGACGTTAATTTCATGGCTGAGTGATATTCTATTATATATAAGGACTAATACTTCTTCATCCATTTTTTTCTTTCCTGGGATATTTACGTTGTAACAAAGTAGAGGTTCTTGTCAACAGAGCAGCCCTAAACTTTGGGGTGCCTGTGTCTTGCTGATTTTTAGTTTTCCCAATTTATACGCCCATGAGTGGAAGTGCCCTATGTTCTCTAAGCTGAGTTTTTTAGATGTTTCACGACACACCGTACACTTCTCCAAAATGCCTGTTGGGAATTTACATCCCGCCCATCAGCGTAGCAAGGCTCCCGTTTCTCCATGGCCTGTCCTGCATTTCTGGTTTTGACACTTTATTCAGCATGGCCCTTTTGACCGGTGGGAAGCGAGACTTCTTTGTAGTGCTGATTTGCCTTTCCAGGTTGCTTGGTTGGCCAAAAAGGGCGTATGCGTTTTTTCCTGAATATATTCAGGAAAAAACGCATACGCCCTTTTTGGCCAAGGGCATCATTGTCGAGGTTTTGCCGCTTTTCCCGTGCTTTAAAGGCGATTCGAATCTACCTCCTGAAATCTGTTTCCTGCAATTCTGCCTTGCTTTCAAATCCTCTTCGTTGACTTCCCTCAATATATTTGTGGACGAGAGTTATCATTTATAACTCTGCAGGTTTGTGAATTGCAGTGCCCCTGAGCTCCATTTTTCAACTCGCTTTCCTGGGACCTGGTCGCAAAAGCGCAGGATTGCTTCAGGCCCTATTCTGGTTCCGGGCGGCAGGCTGAGCCTGTGGTTAATTCTTCTTCCTGATGGGAAAATAGAGTGACCTGTGCCTGTCCCAACACCTAGAGCTAGTGTCTCATTGGTTCCCCCTCTTCCCGTTCATCCTCAGGACAAATTGCAACCTGTACGGAACAGGAGGTTAAAGGTGCTGATTCTCCAAGGAGGGAGATTGCTAGTAAAGCAGCTGGAATGGCGAACCCGAGCCCAAGGAGATGAGAAATGAGGTGCAATTTAGAAACCTTTCCCGATCACACGGTGCACCATCTTCTGGGTTTCTCATGCATGTTTTCGAAGTGGGAAGATGCCCTTGAACCTGGAGATTTGGGACCCATGGGATGGGAACCACGCAGTATTACTTTAAAGGGTCTACGTTTGCTCACCCAACCTCACGAAACCTCTCAGCCCCAAGAGTGTCCACCCTTATGTCTCAATCAGCTGTGGGTCTATATATGGTCAATCCAGGTGGCCTCACAGCCCCTGAACGAATTTAGTAAGAATTTCTTTCTCTTTCCCTGTCTTTGTTTCACGGGTTTTTAAAAGTGATTGATTTTTATAAAGGGGTTTAGCTGCTTTTCACTGCTGTGTTTATGCCGCTTTACACCCACTTGACTCACTTTCAGAGAGATATCAATACATAGGTTTTAAGATTCTTACTAGTCAGATATATTCTTGGGCAGTTAATAGGGGGTGTTGAGTCCAGTTCACTGAGCAAGGAGTAGGTCGTGTCTATTACATATTGGGTTTATGGAACGGTATCTGAGCTAATTTGAAACCCTTCTTTTATGCATCACCCCACCTCACCTTTCCCGTTAAGCAGCCATAGTGTGTTTTCTAAACGTGTGACTCTGTTCTCTTTTGTAATTCAGTTCAAGGGTAGCGGTTTTCACATTCCCTCTATAAGTGATATCTTATGATAAGTGTCTTTTTCTGTGTGACTTATTTCACTTAGAATCGTCGTACCTAAATCCACTCATCATGCTGCTACTAGCCTTATGACGTTGATTTCATGGCTGAGTGATATTCCACTGTACATAAGGACCACAACTTCTTTATCCATTTTTCTCTTTCCTGGGATATTTAAGGTGTAACGAAGTGGAGGTTCTTGTCAACAGAGCAGCCGTAAACTTTGGGGTGCCTGTGTCTTGCTGATTTTTAGTTTTCCCAATTTATACGCCCATGAGTGGAAGTGCCCTATGCTCTCTAAGCTGAGTTTTTTAGATGTTTCAGGACACACCGTACACTTCTCCAGAGTGGCTGTTGGCAATTTACATCCCGCCCTTCAGCGTAGCAAGGCTCCCGTTTCTCCATGGCCTGTCCTGCATTTCTGGTTTTGATACTTTATTCAGCATGGCCCTTTTGACCGATGGGAAGCGAGACTTCTTTGTAGCGCTGATTTGCCTTTCCAGGTTGCTTGGTTGGCCAAAAAGGGCGTATGCGTTTTTTCCTGAATATATTCAGGAAAAAACGCATACGCCCTTTTTGGCCAAGGGCATCATGGTCGAGGTTTTGCCCCTTTTCCTGTGCTTTAAAGGCGATTCGTATCTACCTCCTGAAATCTGTTTCCTGCAATTCTGCCTTGCTTTCAAATCCTCTTCGTTGCCTTCCCTCAATATATTTGTGGACGAGAGTTATCATTTATAACTCTGCAGGTTTGTGAATTGCAGTGCCCCTGAGCTCCATTTTTCAACTCGCTTTCTTGGGAGCTGGCTGCAAAAGCGCAGGATTGCTTCAGGCTCTATTCTGGTCCCGAGCGGCAGGCTGAGCCTGTGGTTAATTCTTCTTCCTGATGGGAAAATAGAGTGACCTGTGCCTGTCCCAACACCTAGAGCTAGTGTCTCATTGGTTCCCCCTCTTCCCGTTCATCCTCAGGACAAATTGCAACCTGTACGGAACAGGAGGTTAAAGGTGCTGATTCTCCAAGGAGGGAGATTGCTAGTAAAGCGGCTGGAATGGAGAACCCGAGCACAAGGAGTTGAGAAATGAGGTGCGATTTAGAAACCTTTCCCGATCACACGGTGCACCATCTTCTGGGTTTCTCATGCATGTTTTCGAAGTGGGAAGATGCCCTTGAACCTGGAGATTTGGGACCCATGGGATGGGAACCACGCAGTATTACTTTAAAGGGTCTGCGTTTGCTCACCCAACCTCACCAAACCTCTCAGCCCCAAGAGTGTCCACCCTTATGTCTCAATCAGCTGTGGGTCTATATATGGTCAATCCAGGTGGCATCACAGCCCCTGAACGAATTTAGTAAGAATTTCTTTCTCTTTCCCTGTCTTTGTTTCACGGGTTTTTAAATGTGATTGATTTTTATAAAGGGGTTTAGCTGCTTTTCACTGCTGTGTTTATGCCGCTTTACACCCACTTGTCTCACTTACAGAGAGATATCAATACATAGGTTTTGAGATTCTTACTAGTCAGATATATTCTTGGGCGGTTAATAGGGGGTGTTGAGTCCAGTTCACTGAGCAAGGAGTAGGTCGTGTCTATTACATATTGGGTTTATGGAACGGTATCTGAGCTAATTCGAAACCCTTCTTTTATGCATCACCCCACCTCACCTTTCCCGTTAAGCAGCCATAGTGTGTTTTCTAAACGTGTGACTCTGTTCTCTTTTGTAATTCAGTTCAAGGGTAGCGGTTTTCACATTCCCTCTATAAGTGATATCTTATGATAAGTGTCTTTTTCTGTGTGACTTATTTCACTTAGAATCGTCGTACCTAAATCCACTCATCATGCTGCTACTAGCCTTATGACGTTGATTTCATGGCTGAGTGATATTCCACTGTACATAAGGACCACAACTTCTTTATCCATTTTTCTCTTTCCTGGGATATTTAAGGTGTAACGAAGTGGAGGTTCTTATCAACAGAGCAGCCGTAAACTTTGGGGTGCCTGTGTCTTGCTGATTTTTAGTTTTCCCTATTTATACGCCCATGAGTGGAAGTGCCCTATGCTCTCTAAGCTGAGTTTTTTAGATGTTTCAGGACACACCGTACACTTCTCCAGAGTGGCTGTTGGCAAGTTACATCCCGCCCTTCAGCGTAGCAAGGCTCCCGTTTCTCCATGGCCTGTCCTGCATTTCTGGTTTTGACACTTTATTCAGCATGGCCCTTTTGACCGGTGGGAAGCGAGACTTCTTTGTAGCACTGATTTGCCTTTCCAGGTTGCTTGGTTGGCCAAAAAGGGCGTATGCGTTTTTTCCTGAATATATTCAGGAAAAAACGCATACGCCCTTTTTGGCCAAGGGCATCATTGTCGAGGTTTTGCCGCTTTTCCCGTGCTTTAAAGGCGATTCGAATCTACCTCCTGAAATCTGTTTCCTGCAATTCTGCCTTGCTTTCAAATCCTCTTCGTTGCCTTCCCTCAATATATTTGTGGACGAGAGTTATCATTTATAACTCTGCAGGTTTGTGAATTGCAGTGCCCCTGAGCTCCATTTTTCAACTCGCTTTCCTGGGACCTGGACGCAAAAGCGCAGGATTGCTTCAGGCCCTATTCTGGTTCCGGGCGGCAGGCTGAGCCTGTGGTTAATTCTTCTTCCTGATGGGAAAATAGAGTGACCTGTGCCTGTCCCAACACCTAGAGCTAGTCTCTCATTGGTTCCCCCTCTTCCCGTTCATCCTCAGGACAAATTGCAACCTGTACGGAACAGGAGGTTAAAGGTGCTGATTCTCCAAGGAGGGAGATTGCTAGTAAAGCAGCTGGAATGGCGAACCCGAGCCCAAGGAGATGAGAAATGAGGTCCCTTTTAGAAACCTTTCCCGATCACACGGTGTACCATCTTCTGGGTTTCTCATGCATGTTTTCGAAGTGGGAAGATGCCCTTGAACCTGGAGATTTGGGACCCATGGGATGGGAACCACGCAGTATTACTTTAAAGGGTCTACATTTGCTCACCCAACCTCACGAAACCTCTCAGCCCCAAGAGTGTCCACCCTTATGTCTCAATCAGCTGTGGGTCTATATATGGTCAATCCAGGTGGCCTCACAGCCCCTGAACGAATTTAGTAAGAATTTCTTTCTCTTTCCCTGTCTTTGTTTCACGGGTTTTTAAAAGTGATTGATTTTTATAAAGGGGTTTAGCTGCTTTTCACTGCTGTGTTTATGCCGCTTTACACCCACTTGACTCACTTTCAGAGAGATATCAGTACATAGGTTTTAAGATTCTTACTAGTCAGATATATTCTTGGGCGGTTAATAGGGGGTGTTGAGTCCAGTTCACTGAGCAAGGAGTAGGTCGTGTCTATTACATATTGGGTTTATGGAACGGTATCTGAGCTAATTTGAAACCCTTCTTTTATGCATCACCCCACCTCACCTTTCCCGTCAAGCAGCCATAGTGTGTTTTCTAAACGTGTGACTCTGTTCTCTTTTGTAATTCAGTTCAAGGGTAGCGGTTTTCACATTCCCTCTATAAGTGATACCTTATGATAAGTGTCTTTTTCTGTGTGAATTATTTCACTGAGAATCGTCGTACCTAAATCCACTCATCATGCTGCTACTAGACTTATGACGTTGATTTCATGGCTGAGTGATATTCTATTATACATAAGGACTAATACTTCTTTATCCATTTTTTTCTTTCCTGGGATATTTACGTTGTAACAAAGTGGAGGTTCTTGTCAATAGAGCAGCCCTAAACTTTGGGGTGCCTGTGTCTGGCTGATTTTTAGTTTTCCCAATTTATACGCCCATGAGTGGAAGTGTCCTATGCTCTCTAAGCTGAGTTTTTCAGATGTTTCAGGACACACCGTACACTTCTCCAGAGTGGCTGTTGGCAATTTACATCCCGCCCATCAGCGTAGCAAGGCTCCCGTTTCTCCATGGCCTGTCCTGCATTTCTGGTTTTGACACTTTATTCAGCATGGCCCTTTTGACCGACGGGAAACGAGCCTTCTTTGTAGCGCTGATTTGCCTTTCCAGGTTGCTTGGTTGGCCAAAAAGGGCGTATGCGTTTTTTCCTGAATATATTCAGGAAAAAACGCATACGCCCTTTTTGGCCAAGGGCATCATGGTCGAGCTGTTGCCGCTTTTCCTGTGCTTTAAAGGCGATTCGAATCTACCTCCTGAAATCTGTTTCCTGCAATTCTGCCTTGCTTTCAAATCCTCTTCGTTGCCTTCCCTCAATATATTTGTGGACGAGAGTTATCATTTATAACTCTGCAGGTTTGTGAATTGCAGTGCCCCTGAGCTCCATTTTTCAACTCGCTTTCTTGGGAGCTGGCTGCAAAAGCGCAGGATTGCTTCAGGGTCTATTCTGGTCCCGAGCGGCAGGCTAAGCCTGTGGTTAATTCTTCTTCCTGATGGGAAAATAGAGTGACCTGTGCCTGTCCCAACACCTAGAGCTAGTGTCTCATTGGTTCCCCCTCTTCCCGTTCATCCTCAGGACAAATTGCAACCTGTACGGAACAGGAGGTTAAAGGTGCTGATTCTCCAAGGAGGGAGATTGCTAGTAAAGCGGCTGGAGTGGAGAACCCGAGCACAAGGAGTTGAGAAATGAGGTGCAATTTAGAAACCTTTCCCGATCACACGGTGCACCATCTTCTGGGTTTCTCATGCATGTTTTCGAAGTGGGAAGATGCCCTTGAACCTGGAGATTTGGGACCCATGGGATGGGAACCACGCAGTATTACTTTAAAGGGTCTGCGTTTGCTCACCCAACCTCACCAAACCTCTCAGCCCCAAGAGTGTCCACCCTTATGTCTCAATCAGCTGTGGGTCTATATATGGTCAATCCAGGTGGCATCACAGCCCCTGAATGAAGTTAGTAAGAATTTCTCTCTCTTTCACTGTCTTTGTTTCACGGGTTTTTAAAAGTAATTGGTTTTTATAAAGGGGTTTAGCTGCTTTTCACTGCTGTGTTTATGCCGCTTTACACCCACTTGACTCACTTACAGAGAGATATCAGTACATAGGTTTTAAGATTCTTACTAGTCAGATATATTCTTGGGCGGTGAATAGGGGGTTTTGAGTCCAGTTCACTGAGCAAGGAGTAGGTCGTGTCTATTACATATTGGGTTTATGGAACGGTATCTGAGCTAATTTGAAACCCTTCTTTTATGCATCACCCCACCTCACCTTTCCCGTTAAGCAGCCATAGTGTGTTTTCTAAACGTGTGACTCTGTTCTGTTTTGTAATTCAGTTCAAGCGTAGCGGTTTTTACATTCCCTCTATAAGTGATATCTTATGATAAGTGTCTTTTTCTGTGTGACTTATTTCACTTAGAATCGTCGTACCTAAATCCACTCATCATGCTGCTACTAGCCTTATGACGTTGATTTCATGGCTGAGTGATATTCCATTGTACATAAGGACCACAACTTCTTTATCCATTTTTCTCTTTCCTGGGATATTTAAGGTGTAACGAAGTGGAGGTTCTTGTCAACAGAGCAGCCGTAAACTTTGGGGTGCCTGTGTCTTGCTGATTTTTAGTTTTCCCAATTTATACGCCCATGAGTGGAAGTGCCCTATGCTCTCTAAGCTGAGTTTTTTAGATGTTTCAGGACACACCGTACACTTCTCCAGAGTGGCTGTTGGCAATTTACATCCCGCCCTTCAGCGTAGCAAGGCTCCCGTTTCTCCATGGCCTGTCCTGCATTTCTGGTTTTGATACTTTATTCAGCATGGCCCTTTTGACCGATGGGAAGCGAGACTTCTTTGTAGCGCTGATTTGCCTTTCCAGGTTGCTTGGTTGGCCAAAAAGGGCGTATGCGTTTTTTCCTGAATATATTCAGGAAAAAACGCATACGCCCTTTTTGGCCAAGGGCATCATGGTCGAGGTTTTGCCCCTTTTCCTGTGCTTTAAAGGCGATTCGTATCTACCTCCTGAAATCTGTTTCCTGCAATTCTGCCTTGCTTTCAAATCCTCTTCGTTGCCTTCCCTCAATATATTTGTGGACGAGAGTTATCATTTATAACTCTGCAGGTTTGTGAATTGCAGTGCCCCTGAGCTCCATTTTTCAACTCGCTTTCTTGGGAGCTGGCTGCAAAAGCGCAGGATTGCTTCAGGCTCTATTCTGGTCCCGAGCGGCAGGCTGAGCCTGTGGTTAATTCTTCTTCCTGATGGGAAAATAGAGTGACCTGTGCCTGTCCCAACACCTAGAGCTAGTGTCTCATTGGTTCCCCCTCTTCCCGTTCATCCTCAGGACAAATTGCAACCTGTACGGAACAGGAGGTTAAAGGTGCTGATTCTCCAAGGAGGGAGATTGCTAGTAAAGCGGCTGGAATGGAGAACCCGAGCACAAGGTGTTGAGAAATGAGGTGCAATTTAGAAACCTTTCCCGATCACACGGTGCACCATCTTCTGGGTTTCTCATGCATGTTTTCGAAGTGGGAAGATGCCCTTGAACCTGGAGATTTGGGACCCATGGGATGGGAACCACGCAGTATTACTTTAAAGGGTCTGCGTTTGCTCACCCAACCTCACCAAACCTCTCAGCCCCAAGAGTGTCCACCCTTATGTCTCAATCAGCTGTGGGTCTATATATGGTCAATCCAGGTGGCATCACAGCCCCTGAACGAATTTAGTAAGAATTTCTTTCTCTTTCCCTGTCTTTGTTTCACGGGTTTTTAAATGTGATTGATTTTTATAAAGGGGTTTAGCTGCTTTTCACTGCTGTGTTTATGCCGCTTTACACCCACTTGTCTCACTTACAGAGAGATATCAATACATAGGTTTTGAGATTCTTACTAGTCAGATATATTCTTGGGCGGTTAATAGGGGGTGTTGAGTCCAGTTCACTGAGCAAGGAGTAGGTCGTGTCTATTACATATTGGGTTTATGGAACGGTATCTGAGCTAATTTGAAACCCTTCTTTTATGCATCACCCCACCTCACCTTTCCCGTTAAGCAGCCATAGTGTGTTTTCTAAACGTGTGACTCTGTTCTCTTTTGTAATTCAGTTCAAGGGTAGCGGTTTTCACATTCCCTCTATAAGTGATATCTTATGATAAGTGTCTTTTTCTGTGTGACTTATTTCACTTAGAATCGTCGTACCTAAATCCACTCATCATGCTGCTACTAGCCTTATGACGTTGATTTCATGGCTGAGTGATATTCCATTGTACATAAGGACCACAACTTCTTTATCCATTTTTCTCTTTCCTGGGATATTTAAGGTGTAACGAAGTGGAGGTTCTTGTCAACAGAGCAGCCGTAAACTTTGGGGTGCCTGTGTCTTGCTGATTTTTAGTTTTCCCTATTTATACGCCCATGAGTGGAAGTGCCCTATGCTCTCTAAGCTGAGTTTTTTAGATGTTTCAGGACACACCGTACACTTCTCCAGAGTGGCTGTTGGCAAGTTACATCCCGCCCTTCAGCGTAGCAAGGCTCCCGTTTCTCCATGGCCTGTCCTGCATTTCTGGTTTTGACACTTTATTCAGCATGGCCCTTTTGACCGGTGGGAAGCGAGACTTCTTTGTAGCACTGATTTGCCTTTCCAGGTTGCTTGGTTGGCCAAAAAGGGCGTATGCGTTTTTTCCTGAATATATTCAGGAAAAAACGCATACGCCCTTTTTGGCCAAGGGCATCATTGTCGAGGTTTTGCCGCTTTTCCCGTGCTTTAAAGGCGATTCGAATCTACCTCCTGAAATCTGTTTCCTGCAATTCTGCCTTGCTTTCAAATCCTCTTCGTTGCCTTCCCTCAATATATTTGTGGACGAGAGTTATCATTTATAACTCTGCAGGTTTGTGAATTGCAGTGCCCCTGAGCTCCATTTTTCAACTCGCTTTCCTGGGACCTGGACGCAAAAGTGCAGGATTGCTTCAGGCCCTATTCTGGTTCCGGGCGGCAGGCTGAGCCTGTGGTTAATTCTTCTTCCTGATGGGAAAATAGAGTGACCTGTGCCTGTCCCAACACCTAGAGCTAGTCTCTCATTGGTTCCCCCTCTTCCCGTTCATCCTCAGGACAAATTGCAACCTGTACGGAACAGGAGGTTAAAGGTGCTGATTCTCCAAGGAGGGAGATTGCTAGTAAAGCAGCTGGAATGGCGAACCCGAGCCCAAGGAGATGAGAAATGAGGTCCCTTTTAGAAACCTTTCCCGATCACACGGTGTACCATCTTCTGGGTTTCTCATGCATGTTTTCGAAGTGGGAAGATGCCCTTGAACCTGGAGATTTGGGACCCATGGGATGGGAACCACGCAGTATTACTTTAAAGGGTCTGCGTTTGCTCACCCAACCTCACGAAACCTCTCAGCCCCAAGAGTGTCCACCCTTATGTCTCAATCAGCTGTGGGTCTATATATGGTCAATCCAGGTGGCCTCACAGCCCCTGAACGAATTTAGTAAGAATTTCTTTCTCTTTCCCTGTCTTTGTTTCACGGGTTTTTAAAAGTGATTGATTTTTATAAAGGGGTTTAGCTGCTTTTCACTGCTGTGTTTATGCCGCTTTACACCCACTTGACTCACTTTCAGAGAGATATCAGTACATAGGTTTTAAGATTCTTACTAGTCAGATATATTCTTGGGCGGTTAATAGGGGGTGTTGAGTCCAGTTCACTGAGCAAGGAGTAGGTCGTGTCTATTACATATTGGGTTTATGGAACGGTATCTGAGCTAATTTGAAACCCTTCTTTTATGCATCACCCCACCTCACCTTTCCCGTCAAGCAGCCATAGTGTGTTTTCTAAACGTGTGACTCTGTTCTCTTTTGTAATTCAGTTCAAGGGTAGCGGTTTTCACATTCCCTCTATAAGTGATACCTTATGATAAGTGTCTTTTTCTGTGTGAATTATTTCACTGAGAATCGTCGTACCTAAATCCACTCATCATGCTGCTACTAGACTTATGACGTTAATTTCATGGCTGAGTGATATTCTATTATATATAAGGACTAATACTTCTTCATCCATTTTTTTCTTTCCTGGGATATTTACGTTGTAACAAAGTAGAGGTTCTTGTCAACAGAGCAGCCCTAAACTTTGGGGTGCCTGTGTCTTGCTGATTTTTAGTTTTCCCAATTTATACGCCCATGAGTGGAAGTGCCCTATGTTCTCTAAGCTGAGTTTTTTAGATGTTTCACGACACACCGTACACTTCTCCAAAATGCCTGTTGGGAATTTACATCCCGCCCATCAGCGTAGCAAGGCTCCCGTTTCTCCATGGCCTGTCCTGCATTTCTGGTTTTGACACTTTATTCAGCATGGCCCTTTTGACCGGTGGGAAGCGAGACTTCTTTGTAGTGCTGATTTGCCTTTCCAGGTTGCTTGGTTGGCCAAAAAGGGCGTATGCGTTTTTTCCTGAATATATTCAGGAAAAAACGCATACGCCCTTTTTGGCCAAGGGCATCATTGTCGAGGTTTTGCCGCTTTTCCCGTGCTTTAAAGGCGATTCGAATCTACCTCCTGAAATCTGTTTCCTGCAATTCTGCCTTGCTTTCAAATCCTCTTCGTTGACTTCCCTCAATATATTTGTGGACGAGAGTTATCATTTATAACTCTGCAGGTTTGTGAATTGCAGTGCCCCTGAGCTCCATTTTTCAACTCGCTTTCCTGGGACCTGGACGCAAAAGTGCAGGATTGCTTCAGGCCCTATTCTGGTTCCGGGCGGCAGGCTGAGCCTGTGGTTAATTCTTCTTCCTGATGGGAAAATAGAGTGACCTGTGCCTGTCCCAACACCTAGAGCTAGTCTCTCATTGGTTCCCCCTCTTCCCGTTCATCCTCAGGACAAATTGCAACCTGTACGGAACAGGAGGTTAAAGGTGCTGATTCTCCAAGGAGGGAGATTGCTAGTAAAGCAGCTGGAATGGCGAACCCGAGCCCAAGGAGATGAGAAATGAGGTCCCTTTTAGAAACCTTTCCCGATCACACGGTGTACCATCTTCTGGGTTTCTCATGCATGTTTTCGAAGTGGGAAGATGCCCTTGAACCTGGAGATTTGGGACCCATGGGATGGGAACCACGCAGTATTACTTTAAAGGGTCTGCGTTTGCTCACCCAACCTCACGAAACCTCTCAGCCCCAAGAGTGTCCACCCTTATGTCTCAATCAGCTGTGGGTCTATATATGGTCAATCCAGGTGGCCTCACAGCCCCTGAACGAATTTAGTAAGAATTTCTTTCTCTTTCCCTGTCTTTGTTTCACGGGTTTTTAAAAGTGATTGATTTTTATAAAGGGGTTTAGCTGCTTTTCACTGCTGTGTTTATGCCGCTTTACACCCACTTGACTCACTTTCAGAGAGATATCAGTACATAGGTTTTAAGATTCTTACTAGTCAGATATATTCTTGGGCGGTTAATAGGGGGTGTTGAGTCCAGTTCACTGAGCAAGGAGTAGGTCGTGTCTATTACATATTGGGTTTATGGAACGGTATCTGAGCTAATTTGAAACCCTTCTTTTATGCATCACCCCACCTCACCTTTCCCGTCAAGCAGCCATAGTGTGTTTTCTAAACGTGTGACTCTGTTCTCTTTTGTAATTCAGTTCAAGGGTAGCGGTTTTCACATTCCCTCTATAAGTGATACCTTATGATAAGTGTCTTTTTCTGTGTGAATTATTTCACTGAGAATCGTCGTACCTAAATCCACTCATCATGCTGCTACTAGACTTATGACGTTAATTTCATGGCTGAGTGATATTCTATTATATATAAGGACTAATACTTCTTCATCCATTTTTTTCTTTCCTGGGATATTTACGTTGTAACAAAGTAGAGGTTCTTGTCAACAGAGCAGCCCTAAACTTTGGGGTGCCTGTGTCTTGCTGATTTTTAGTTTTCCCAATTTATACGCCCATGAGTGGAAGTGCCCTATGTTCTCTAAGCTGAGTTTTTTAGATGTTTCACGACACACCGTACACTTCTCCAAAATGCCTGTTGGGAATTTACATCCCGCCCATCAGCGTAGCAAGGCTCCCGTTTCTCCATGGCCTGTCCTGCATTTCTGGTTTTGACACTTTATTCAGCATGGCCCTTTTGACCGGTGGGAAGCGAGACTTCTTTGTAGTGCTGATTTGCCTTTCCAGGTTGCTTGGTTGGCCAAAAAGGGCGTATGCGTTTTTTCCTGAATATATTCAGGAAAAAACGCATACGCCCTTTTTGGCCAAGGGCATCATTGTCGAGGTTTTGCCGCTTTTCCCGTGCTTTAAAGGCGATTCGAATCTACCTCCTGAAATCTGTTTCCTGCAATTCTGCCTTGCTTTCAAATCCTCTTCGTTGACTTCCCTCAATATATTTGTGGACGAGAGTTATCATTTATAACTCTGCAGGTTTGTGAATTGCAGTGCCCCTGAGCTCCATTTTTCAACTCGCTTTCCTGGGACCTGGTCGCAAAAGCGCAGGATTGCTTCAGGCCCTATTCTGGTTCCGGGCGGCAGGCTGAGCCTGTGGTTAATTCTTCTTCCTGATGGGAAAATAGAGTGACCTGTGCCTGTCCCAACACCTAGAGCTAGTGTCTCATTGGTTCCCCCTCTTCCCGTTCATCCTCAGGACAAATTGCAACCTGTACGGAACAGGAGGTTAAAGGTGCTGATTCTCCAAGGAGGGAGATTGCTAGTAAAGCAGCTGGAATGGCGAACCCGAGCCCAAGGAGATGAGAAATGAGGTGCAATTTAGAAACCTTTCCCGATCACACGGTGCACCATCTTCTGGGTTTCTCATGCATGTTTTCGAAGTGGGAAGATGCCCTTGAACCTGGAGATTTGGGACCCATGGGATGGGAACCACGCAGTATTACTTTAAAGGGTCTACGTTTGCTCACCCAACCTCACGAAACCTCTCAGCCCCAAGAGTGTCCACCCTTATGTCTCAATCAGCTGTGGGTCTATATATGGTCAATCCAGGTGGCCTCACAGCCCCTGAACGAATTTAGTAAGAATTTCTTTCTCTTTCCCTGTCTTTGTTTCACGGGTTTTTAAAAGTGATTGATTTTTATAAAGGGGTTTAGCTGCTTTTCACTGCTGTGTTTATGCCGCTTTACACCCACTTGACTCACTTTCAGAGAGATATCAATACATAGGTTTTAAGATTCTTACTAGTCAGATATATTCTTGGGCAGTTAATAGGGGGTGTTGAGTCCAGTTCACTGAGCAAGGAGTAGGTCGTGTCTATTACATATTGGGTTTATGGAACGGTATCTGAGCTAATTTGAAACCCTTCTTTTATGCATCACCCCACCTCACCTTTCCCGTTAAGCAGCCATAGTGTGTTTTCTAAACGTGTGACTCTGTTCTCTTTTGTAATTCAGTTCAAGGGTAGCGGTTTTCACATTCCCTCTATAAGTGATATCTTATGATAAGTGTCTTTTTCTGTGTGACTTATTTCACTTAGAATCGTCATACCTAAATCCACTCATCATGCTGCTACTAGACTTATGACGTTGATTTCATGGCTGAGTGATATTCTATTATACATAAGGACTAATACTTCTTCATCCATTTTTTTCTTTCCTGGGATATTTACGTTGTAACAAAGTGGAGGTTCTTGTCAACAGAGCAGCCGTAAACTTTGGGGTGCCTGTGTCTTGCTGATTTTTAGTTTTCCCAATTTATACGCCCATGAGTGGAAGTGTCCTATGCTCTCTAAGCTGAGTTTTTTAGATGTTTCAGGACACACCGTACACTTCTCCAGAGTGGCTGTTGGCAATTTACATCCCGCCCATCAGCGTAGCAAGGCTCCCATTTCTCCATGGCCTGTCCTGCATTTCTGGTTTTGACACTTTATTCAGCATGGCCCTTTTGACCGGTGGGAAGCGAGACTTCTTTGTAGCGCTGATTTGCCTTTCCAGGTTGCTTGGTTGGCCAAAAAGGGCGTATGCGTTTTTTCCTGAATATATTCAGGAAAAAACGCATACGCCCTTTTTGGCCAAGGGCATCATGGTCGAGGTGTTGCCGCTTTTCCTGTGCTTTAAAGGCGATTCGAATCTACCTCCTGAAATCTGTTTCCTGCAATTCTGCCTTGCTTTCAAATCCTCTTCGTTGCCTTCCCTCAATATATTTGTGGACGAGAGTTATCATTTATAACTCTGCAGGTTTGTGAATTGCAGTGCCCCTGAGCTCCATTTTTCAACTCGCTTTCCTGGGACCTGGTCGCAAAAGCGCAGGATTGCTTCAGGCCCTATTCTGGTTCCGGGCGGCAGGCTGAGCCTGTTGTTAATTCTTCTTCCTGATGGGAAAATAGAGTGACCTGTGCCTGTCCCAACACCTAGAGCTAGTGTCTCATTGGTTCCCCCTCTTCCCGTTCATCCTCAGGACAAATTGCAACCTGTACGGAACAGGAGGTTAAAGGTGCTGATTCTCCAAGGAGGGAGATTGATAGTAAAGCAGCTGGAATGGCGAACCCGAGCCCAAGGAGATGAGAAATGAGGTGCAATTTAGAAACCTTTCCCGATCACACGGTGCACCATCTTCTGGGTTTCTCATGCATGTTTTCGAAGTGGGAAGATGCCCTTGAACCTGGAGATTTGGGACCCATGGGATGGGAACCACGCAGTATTACTTTAAAGGGTCTACGTTTGCTCACCCAACCTCACGAAACCTCTCAGCCCCAAGAGTGTCCACCCTTATGTCTCAATCAGCTGTGGGTCTATATATGGTCAATCCAGGTGGCCTCACAGCCCCTGAACGAATTTAGTAAGAATTTCTTTCTCTTTCCCTGTCTTTGTTTCACGGGTTTTTAAAAGTGATTGATTTTTATAAAGGGGTTTAGCTGCTTTTCACTGCTGTGTTTATGCCGCTTTACACCCACTTGACTCACTTTCAGAGAGATATCAATACATAGGTTTTAAGATTCTTACTAGTCAGATATATTCTTGGGCAGTTAATAGGGGGTGTTGAGTCCAGTTCACTGAGCAAGGAGTAGGTCGTGTCTATTACATATTGGGTTTATGGAACGGTATCTGAGCTAATTTGAAACCCTTCTTTTATGCATCACCCCACCTCACCTTTCCCGTTAAGCAGCCATAGTGTGTTTTCTAAACGTGTGACTCTGTTCTCTTTTGTAATTCAGTTCAAGGGTAGCGGTTTTCACATTCCCTCTATAAGTGATATCTTATGATAAGTGTCTTTTTCTGTGTGACTTATTTCACTTAGAATCGTCATACCTAAATCCACTCATCATGCTGCTACTAGACTTATGACGTTGATTTCATGGCTGAGTGATATTCTATTATACATAAGGACTAATACTTCTTCATCCATTTTTTTCTTTCCTGGGATATTTACGTTGTAACAAAGTAGAGGTTCTTGTCAACAGAGCAGCCCTAAACTTTGGGGTGCCTGTGTCTTGCTGATTTTTAGTTTTCCCAATTTATACGCCCATGAGTGGAAGTGCCCTATGCTCTCTAAGCTGAGTTTTTTAGATGTTTCACGACACACCGTACACTTCTCCAAAATGGCTGTTGGCAATTTACATCCCGCCCATCAGCGTAGCAAGGCTCCCGTTTCTCCATGGCCTGTCCTGCATTTCTGGTTTTGACACTTTATTCAGCATGGCCCTTTTGACCGGTGGGAAGCGAGACTTCTTTGTAGCGCTGATTTGCATTTCCAGGTTGCTTGGTTGGCCAAAAAGGGCGTATGCGTTTTTTCCTGAATATATTCAGGAAAAAACGCATACGCCCTTTTTGGCCAAGGGCATCATTGTCGAGGTTTTGCCGCTTTTCCCGTGCTTTAAAGGCGATTCGAATCTACCTCCTGAAATCTGTTTCCTGCAATTCTGCCTTGCTTTCAAATCCTCTTCGTTGACTTCCCTCAATATATTTGTGGACGAGAGTTATTATTTATAACTCTGCAGGTTTGTGAATTGCAGTGCCCCTGAGCTCCATTTTTCAACTCGCTTTCCTGGGACCTGGTCGCAAAAGCGCAGGATTGCTTCAGGCCCTATTCTGGTTCCGGGCAGCAGGCTGAGCCTGTGGTTAATTCTTCTTCCTGATGGGAAAATAGAGTGACCTGTGCCTGTCCCAACACCTAGAGCTAGTCTCTCATTGGTTCCCCCTCTTCCCGTTCATCCTCAGGACAAATTGCAACCTGTACGGAACAGGAGGTTAAAGGTGCTGATTCTCCAAGGAGGGAGATTGCTAGTAAAGCAGCTGGAATGGCGAACCCGAGCCCAAGGAGATGAGAAATGAGGTCCCTTTTAGAAACCTTTCCCGATCACACGGTGTACCATCTTCTGGGTTTCTCATGCATGTTTTCGAAGTGGGAAGATGCCCTTGAACCTGGAGATTTGGGACCCATGGGATGGGAACCACGCAGTATTACTTTAAAGGGTCTACGTTTGCTCACCCAACCTCACGAAACCTCTCAGCCCCAAGAGTGTCCACCCTTATGTCTCAATCAGCTGTGGGTCTATATATGGTCAATCCAGGTGGCCTCACAGCCCCTGAACGAATTTAGTAAGAATTTCTTTCTCTTTCCCTGTCTTTGTTTCACGGGTTTTTAAAAGTGATTGATTTTTATAAAGGGGTTTAGCTGCTTTTCACTGCTGTGTTTATGCCGCTTTACACCCACTTGACTCACTTTCAGAGAGATATCAATACATAGGTTTTAAGATTCTTACTAGTCAGATATATTCTTGGGCGGTTAATAGGGGGTGTTGAGTCCAGTTCACTGAGCAAGGAGTAGGTCGTGTCTATTACATATTGGGTTTATGGAACGGTATCTGAGCTAATTTGAAACCCTTCTTTTATGCATCACCCCACCTCACCTTTCCCGTTAAGCAGCCATAGTGTGTTTTCTAAACGTGTGACTCTGTTCTCTTTTGTAATTCAGTTCAAGGGTAGCGGTTTTCACATTCCCTCTATAAGTGATATCTTATGATAAGTGTCTTTTTCTGTGTGACTTATTTCACTTAGAATCGTCGTACCTAAATCCACTCATCATGCTGCTACTAGCCTTATGACGTTGATTTCATGGCTGAGTGATATTCCATTGTACATAAGGACCACAACTTCTTTATCCATTTTTCTCTTTCCTGGGATATTTAAGGTGTAACGAAGTGGAGGTTCTTGTCAACAGAGCAGCCGTAAACTTTGGGGTGCCTGTGTCTTGCTGATTTTTAGTTTTCCCTATTTATACGCCCATGAGTGGAAGTGTCCTATGCTCTCTAAGCTGAGTTTTTTAGATGTTTCAGGACACACCGTACACTTCTCCAGAGTGGCTGTTGGCAAGTTACATCCCGCCCTTCAGCGTAGCAAGGCTCCCGTTTCTCCATGGCCTGTCCTGCATTTCTGGTTTTGACACTTTATTCAGCGTAGCCCTTTTGACCGACGGGAAACGAGCCTTCTTTGTAGCGCTGATTTGCCTTTCCAGGTTGCTTGGTTGGCCAAAAAGGGCGTATGCGTTTTTTCCTGAATATATTCAGGAAAAAACGCATACGCCCTTTTTGGCCAAGGGCATCATGGTCGAGGTGTTGCCGCTTTTCCTGTGCTTTAAAGGCGATTTGAATCTACCTCCTGAAATCTGTTTCCTGCAATTCTGCCTTGCTTTCAAATCCTCTTCGTTGCCTTCCCTCAATATATTTGTGGACGAGAGTTATCATTTATAACTCTGCAGGTTTGTGAATTGCAGTGCCCCTGAGCTCCATTTTTCAACTCGCTTTCTTGGGAGCTGGCTGCAAAAGCGCAGGATTGCTTCAGGCTCTATTCTGGTCCCGAGCGGCAGGCTGAGCCTGTGGTTAATTCTTCTTCCTGATGGGAAAATAGAGTGACCTGTGCCTGTCCCAACACCTAGAGCTAGTGTCTCATTGGTTCCCCCTCTTCCCGTTCATCCTCAGGACAAATTGCAACCTGTACGGAACAGGAGGTTAAAGGTGCTGATTCTCCAAGGAGGGAGATTGCTAGTAAAGCAGCTGGAATGGCGAACCCGAGCCCAAGGAGATGAGAAATGAGGTCCCTTTTAGAAACCTTTCCCGATCACACGGTGCACCATCTTCTGGGTTTCTCATGCATGTTTTCGAAGTGGGAAGATGCCCTTGAACCTGGAGATTTGGGACCCATGGGATGGGAACCACGCAGTATTACTTTAAAGGGTCTGCGTTTGCTCACCCAACCTCACGAAACCTCTCAGCCCCAAGAGTGTCCACCCTTATGTCTCAATCAGCTGTGGGTCTATATATGGTCAATCCAGGTGGCATCACAGCCCCTGAACGAATTTAGTAAGAATTTCTTTCTCTTTCCCTGTCTTTGTTTCACGGGTTTTTAAAAGTGATTGATTTTTATAAAGGGGTTTAGCTGCTTTTCACTGCTGTGTTTATGCCGCTTTACACCCACTTGACTCACTTACAGAGAGATATCAATACATAGGTTTTGAGATTCTTACTAGTCAGATATATTCTTGGGCGGTGAATAGGGGGTGTTGAGTCCAGTTCACTGAGCAAGGAGTAGGTCGTGTCTATTACATATTGGGTTTATGGAACGGTATCTGAGCTAATTTGAAACCCTTGTTTTATGCATCACCCCACCTCACCTTTCCCGTTAAGCAGCCATAGTGTGTTTTCTAAACGTGTGCCTCTGTTCTGTTTTGTAATTCAGTTCAAGGTCGCAGTTTTTACATTCCCTCTATAAGTGATATCTTATGATAAGTGTCTTTTTCTGTGTGACTTATTTCACTTAGAATCATCGTACCTAAATCCACTCATCATGCTGCTACTAGACTTATGACGTTGATTTCATGGCTGAGTGATATTCTATTATATATAAGGACTAATACTTCTTCATCCATTTTTTTCTTTCCTGGGATATTTACATTGTAACAAAGTAGAGGTTCTTGTCAACAGAGCAGCCCTAAACTTTGGGGTGCCTGTGTCTTGCTGATTTTTAGTTTTCCCAATTTATACGCCCATGAGTGGAAGTGCCCTATGCTCTCTAAGCTGAGTTTTTTAGATGTTTCACGACACACCGTACACTTCTCCAAAATGGCTGTTGGCAATTTACATCCCGCCCATCAGCGTAGCAAGGCTCCCGTTTCTCCATGGCCTGTCCTGCATTTCTGGTTTTGACACTTTATTCAGCATGGCCCTTTTGACCGATGGGAAGCGAGACTTCTTTGAAGCGCTGATTTGCCTTTCCAGGTTGCTTGGTTGGCCAAAAAGGGCGTATGCGTTTTTTCCTGAATATATTCAGGAAAAAACGCATACGCCCTTTTTGGCCAAGGGCATCATTGTCGAGGTTTTGCCGCTTTTCCCGTGCTTTAAAGGCGATTCGAATCTACCTCCTGAAATCTGTTTCCTGCAATTCTGCCTTGCTTTCAAATCCTCTTCGTTGCCTTCCCTCAATATATTTGTGGACGAGAGTTATCATTTATAACTCTGCAGGTTTGTGAATTGCAGTGCCCCTGAGCTCCATTTTTCAACTCGCTTTCCTGGGACCTGGACGCAAAAGCGCAGGATTGCTTCAGGCCCTATTCTGGTTCCGGGCGGCAGGCTGAGCCTGTGGTTAATTCTTCTTCCTGATGGGAAAATAGAGTGACCTGTGCCTGTCCCAACACCTAGAGCTAGTGTCTCATTGGTTCCCCCTCTTCCCGTTCATCCTCAGGACAAATTGCAACCTGTACGGAACAGGAGGTTAAAGGTGCTGATTCTCCAAGGAGGGAGATTGCTAGTAAAGCAGCTGGAATGGCGAACCCGAGCCCAAGGAGATGAGAAATGAGGTGCAATTTAGAAACCTTTCCCGATCACACGGTGCACCATCTTCTGGGTTTCTCATGCATGTTTTCGAAGTGGGAAGATGCCCTTGAACCTGGAGATTTGGGACCCATGGGATGGGAACCACGCAGTATTACTTTAAAGGGTCTACGTTTGCTCACCCAACCTCACGAAACCTCTCAGCCCCAAGAGTGTCCACCCTTATGTCTCAATCAGCTGTGGGTCTATATATGGTCAATCCAGGTGGCCTCACAGCCCCTGAACGAATTTAGTAAGAATTTCTTTCTCTTTCCCTGTCTTTGTTTCACGGGTTTTTAAAAGTGATTGATTTTTATAAAGGGGTTTAGCTGCTTTTCACTGCTGTGTTTATGCCGCTTTACACCCACTTGACTCACTTTCAGAGAGATATCAATACATAGGTTTTAAGATTCTTACTAGTCAGATATATTCTTGGGCAGTTAATAGGGGGTGTTGAGTCCAGTTCACTGAGCAAGGAGTAGGTCGTGTCTATTACATATTGGGTTTATGGAACGGTATCTGAGCTAATTTGAAACCCTTCTTTTATGCATCACCCCACCTCACCTTTCCCGTTAAGCAGCCATAGTGTGTTTTCTAAACGTGTGACTCTGTTCTCTTTTGTAATTCAGTTCAAGGGTAGCGGTTTTCACATTCCCTCTATAAGTGATATCTTATGATAAGTGTCTTTTTCTGTGTGACTTATTTCACTTAGAATCGTCATACCTAAATCCACTCATCATGCTGCTACTAGACTTATGACGTTGATTTCATGGCTGAGTGATATTCTATTATACATAAGGACTAATACTTCTTCATCCATTTTTTTCTTTCCTGGGATATTTACGTTGTAACAAAGTGGAGGTTCTTGTCAACAGAGCAGCGGTAAACTTTGGGGTGCCTGTGTCTTGCTGATTTTTAGTTTTCCCAATTTATACGCCCATGAGTGGAAGTGTCCTATGCTCTCTAAGCTGAGTTTTTTAGATGTTTCAGGACACACCGTACACTTCTCCAGAGTGGCTGTTGGCAATTTACATCCCGCCCATCAGCGTAGCAAGGCTCCCATTTCTCCATGGCCTGTCCTGCATTTCTGGTTTTGACACTTTATTCAGCATGGCCCTTTTGACCGGTGGGAAGCGAGACTTCTTTGTAGCGCTGATTTGCCTTTCCAGGTTGCTTGGTTGGCCAAAAAGGGCGTATGCGTTTTTTCCTGAATATATTCAGGAAAAAACGCATACGCCCTTTTTGGCCAAGGGCATCATGGTCGAGGTGTTGCCGCTTTTCCTGTGCTTTAAAGGCGATTCGAATCTACCTCCTGAAATCTGTTTCCTGCAATTCTGCCTTGCTTTCAAATCCTCTTCGTTGCCTTCCCTCAATATATTTGTGGACGAGAGTTATCATTTATAACTCTGCAGGTTTGTGAATTGCAGTGCCCCTGAGCTCCATTTTTCAACTCGCTTTCCTGGGACCTGGTCGCAAAAGCGCAGGATTGCTTCAGGCCCTATTCTGGTTCCGGGCGGCAGGCTGAGCCTGTTGTTAATTCTTCTTCCTGATGGGAAAATAGAGTGACCTGTGCCTGTCCCAACACCTAGAGCTAGTGTCTCATTGGTTCCCCCTCTTCCCGTTCATCCTCAGGACAAATTGCAACCTGTACGGAACAGGAGGTTAAAGGTGCTGATTCTCCAAGGAGGGAGATTGATAGTAAAGCAGCTGGAATGGCGAACCCGAGCCCAAGGAGATGAGAAATGAGGTGCAATTTAGAAACCTTTCCCGATCACACGGTGCACCATCTTCTGGGTTTCTCATGCATGTTTTCGAAGTGGGAAGATGCCCTTGAACCTGGAGATTTGGGACCCATGGGATGGGAACCACGCAGTATTACTTTAAAGGGTCTACGTTTGCTCACCCAACCTCACGAAACCTCTCAGCCCCAAGAGTGTCCACCCTTATGTCTCAATCAGCTGTGGGTCTATATATGGTCAATCCAGGTGGCCTCACAGCCCCTGAACGAATTTAGTAAGAATTTCTTTCTCTTTCCCTGTCTTTGTTTCACGGGTTTTTAAAAGTGATTGATTTTTATAAAGGGGTTTAGCTGCTTTTCACTGCTGTGTTTATGCCGCTTTACACCCACTTGTCTCACTTACAGAGAGATATCAATACATAGGTTTTGAGATTCTTACTAGTCAGATATATTCTTGGGCGGTTAATAGGGGGTGTTGAGTCCAGTTCACTGAGCAAGGAGTAGGTCGTGTCTATTACATATTGGGTTTATGGAACGGTATCTGAGCTAATTTGAAACCCTTCTTTTATGCATCACCCCACCTCACCTTTCCCGTTAAGCAGCCATAGTGTGTTTTCTAAACGTGTGACTCTGTTCTCTTTTGTAATTCAGTTCAAGGGTAGCGGTTTTCACATTCCCTCTATAAGTGATATCTTATGATAAGTGTCTTTTTCTGTGTGACTTATTTCACTTAGAATCGTCGTACCTAAATCCACTCATCATGCTGCTACTAGCCTTATGACGTTGATTTCATGGCTGAGTGATATTCCATTGTACATAAGGACCACAACTTCTTTATCCATTTTTCTCTTTCCTGGGATATTTAAGGTGTAACGAAGTGGAGGTTCTTGTCAACAGAGCAGCCGTAAACTTTGGGGTGCCTGTGTCTTGCTGATTTTTAGTTTTCCCTATTTATACGCCCATGAGTGGAAGTGCCCTATGCTCTCTAAGCTGAGTTTTTTAGATGTTTCAGGACACACCGTACACTTCTCCAGAGTGGCTGTTGGCAAGTTACATCCCGCCCTTCAGCGTAGCAAGGCTCCCGTTTCTCCATGGCCTGTCCTGCATTTCTGGTTTTGACACTTTATTCAGCATGGCCCTTTTGACCGGTGGGAAGCGAGACTTCTTTGTAGCACTGATTTGCCTTTCCAGGTTGCTTGGTTGGCCAAAAAGGGCGTATGCGTTTTTTCCTGAATATATTCAGGAAAAAACGCATACGCCCTTTTTGGCCAAGGGCATCATTGTCGAGGTTTTGCCGCTTTTCCCGTGCTTTAAAGGCGATTCGAATCTACCTCCTGAAATCTGTTTCCTGCAATTCTGCCTTGCTTTCAAATCCTCTTCGTTGCCTTCCCTCAATATATTTGTGGACGAGAGTTATCATTTATAACTCTGCAGGTTTGTGAATTGCAGTGCCCCTGAGCTCCATTTTTCAACTCGCTTTCCTGGGACCTGGACGCAAAAGCGCAGGATTGCTTCAGGCCCTATTCTGGTTCCGGGCGGCAGGCTGAGCCTGTGGTTAATTCTTCTTCCTGATGGGAAAATAGAGTGACCTGTGCCTGTCCCAACACCTAGAGCTAGTCTCTCATTGGTTCCCCCTCTTCCCGTTCATCCTCAGGACAAATTGCAACCTGTACGGAACAGGAGGTTAAAGGTGCTGATTCTCCAAGGAGGGAGATTGCTAGTAAAGCAGCTGGAATGGCGAACCCGAGCCCAAGGAGATGAGAAATGAGGTCCCTTTTAGAAACCTTTCCCGATCACACGGTGTACCATCTTCTGGGTTTCTCATGCATGTTTTCGAAGTGGGAAGATGCCCTTGAACCTGGAGATTTGGGACCCATGGGATGGGAACCACGCAGTATTACTTTAAAGGGTCTACATTTGCTCACCCAACCTCACGAAACCTCTCAGCCCCAAGAGTGTCCACCCTTATGTCTCAATCAGCTGTGGGTCTATATATGGTCAATCCAGGTGGCCTCACAGCCCCTGAACGAATTTAGTAAGAATTTCTTTCTCTTTCCCTGTCTTTGTTTCACGGGTTTTTAAAAGTGATTGATTTTTATAAAGGGGTTTAGCTGCTTTTCACTGCTGTGTTTATGCCGCTTTACACCCACTTGACTCACTTTCAGAGAGATATCAGTACATAGGTTTTAAGATTCTTACTAGTCAGATATATTCTTGGGCGGTTAATAGGGGGTGTTGAGTCCAGTTCACTGAGCAAGGAGTAGGTCGTGTCTATTACATATTGGGTTTATGGAACGGTATCTGAGCTAATTTGAAACCCTTCTTTTATGCATCACCCCACCTCACCTTTCCCGTCAAGCAGCCATAGTGTGTTTTCTAAACGTGTGACTCTGTTCTCTTTTGTAATTCAGTTCAAGGGTAGCGGTTTTCACATTCCCTCTATAAGTGATACCTTATGATAAGTGTCTTTTTCTGTGTGAATTATTTCACTGAGAATCGTCGTACCTAAATCCACTCATCATGCTGCTACTAGACTTATGACGTTAATTTCATGGCTGAGTGATATTCTATTATATATAAGGACTAATACTTCTTCATCCATTTTTTTCTTTCCTGGGATATTTACGTTGTAACAAAGTAGAGGTTCTTGTCAACAGAGCAGCCCTAAACTTTGGGGTGCCTGTGTCTTGCTGATTTTTAGTTTTCCCAATTTATACGCCCATGAGTGGAAGTGCCCTATGTTCTCTAAGCTGAGTTTTTTAGATGTTTCACGACACACCGTACACTTCTCCAAAATGCCTGTTGGGAATTTACATCCCGCCCATCAGCGTAGCAAGGCTCCCGTTTCTCCATGGCCTGTCCTGCATTTCTGGTTTTGACACTTTATTCAGCATGGCCCTTTTGACCGGTGGGAAGCGAGACTTCTTTGTAGTGCTGATTTGCCTTTCCAGGTTGCTTGGTTGGCCAAAAAGGGCGTATGCGTTTTTTCCTGAATATATTCAGGAAAAAACGCATACGCCCTTTTTGGCCAAGGGCATCATTGTCGAGGTTTTGCCGCTTTTCCCGTGCTTTAAAGGCGATTCGAATCTACCTCCTGAAATCTGTTTCCTGCAATTCTGCCTTGCTTTCAAATCCTCTTCGTTGACTTCCCTCAATATATTTGTGGACGAGAGTTATCATTTATAACTCTGCAGGTTTGTGAATTGCAGTGCCCCTGAGCTCCATTTTTCAACTCGCTTTCCTGGGACCTGGTCGCAAAAGCGCAGGATTGCTTCAGGCCCTATTCTGGTTCCGGGCGGCAGGCTGAGCCTGTGGTTAATTCTTCTTCCTGATGGGAAAATAGAGTGACCTGTGCCTGTCCCAACACCTAGAGCTAGTGTCTCATTGGTTCCCCCTCTTCCCGTTCATCCTCAGGACAAATTGCAACCTGTACGGAACAGGAGGTTAAAGGTGCTGATTCTCCAAGGAGGGAGATTGCTAGTAAAGCAGCTGGAATGGCGAACCCGAGCCCAAGGAGATGAGAAATGAGGTGCAATTTAGAAACCTTTCCCGATCACACGGTGCACCATCTTCTGGGTTTCTCATGCATGTTTTCGAAGTGGGAAGATGCCCTTGAACCTGGAGATTTGGGACCCATGGGATGGGAACCACGCAGTATTACTTTAAAGGGTCTACGTTTGCTCACCCAACCTCACGAAACCTCTCAGCCCCAAGAGTGTCCACCCTTATGTCTCAATCAGCTGTGGGTCTATATATGGTCAATCCAGGTGGCCTCACAGCCCCTGAACGAATTTAGTAAGAATTTCTTTCTCTTTCCCTGTCTTTGTTTCACGGGTTTTTAAAAGTGATTGATTTTTATAAAGGGGTTTAGCTGCTTTTCACTGCTGTGTTTATGCCGCTTTACACCCACTTGACTCACTTTCAGAGAGATATCAATACATAGGTTTTAAGATTCTTACTAGTCAGATATATTCTTGGGCAGTTAATAGGGGGTGTTGAGTCCAGTTCACTGAGCAAGGAGTAGGTCGTGTCTATTACATATTGGGTTTATGGAACGGTATCTGAGCTAATTTGAAACCCTTCTTTTATGCATCACCCCACCTCACCTTTCCCGTTAAGCAGCCATAGTGTGTTTTCTAAACGTGTGACTCTGTTCTCTTTTGTAATTCAGTTCAAGGGTAGCGGTTTTCACATTCCCTCTATAAGTGATATCTTATGATAAGTGTCTTTTTCTGTGTGACTTATTTCACTTAGAATCGTCATACCTAAATCCACTCATCATGCTGCTACTAGACTTATGACGTTGATTTCATGGCTGAGTGATATTCTATTATACATAAGGACTAATACTTCTTCATCCATTTTTTTCTTTCCTGGGATATTTACGTTGTAACAAAGTGGAGGTTCTTGTCAACAGAGCAGCCGTAAACTTTGGGGTGCCTGTGTCTTGCTGATTTTTAGTTTTCCCAATTTATACGCCCATGAGTGGAAGTGTCCTATGCTCTCTAAGCTGAGTTTTTTAGATGTTTCAGGACACACCGTACACTTCTCCAGAGTGGCTGTTGGCAATTTACATCCCGCCCATCAGCGTAGCAAGGCTCCCATTTCTCCATGGCCTGTCCTGCATTTCTGGTTTTGACACTTTATTCAGCATGGCCCTTTTGACCGGTGGGAAGCGAGACTTCTTTGTAGCGCTGATTTGCCTTTCCAGGTTGCTTGGTTGGCCAAAAAGGGCGTATGCGTTTTTTCCTGAATATATTCAGGAAAAAACGCATACGCCCTTTTTGGCCAAGGGCATCATGGTCGAGGTGTTGCCGCTTTTCCTGTGCTTTAAAGGCGATTCGAATCTACCTCCTGAAATCTGTTTCCTGCAATTCTGCCTTGCTTTCAAATCCTCTTCGTTGCCTTCCCTCAATATATTTGTGGACGAGAGTTATCATTTATAACTCTGCAGGTTTGTGAATTGCAGTGCCCCTGAGCTCCATTTTTCAACTCGCTTTCCTGGGACCTGGTCGCAAAAGCGCAGGATTGCTTCAGGCCCTATTCTGGTTCCGGGCGGCAGGCTGAGCCTGTTGTTAATTCTTCTTCCTGATGGGAAAATAGAGTGACCTGTGCCTGTCCCAACACCTAGAGCTAGTGTCTCATTGGTTCCCCCTCTTCCCGTTCATCCTCAGGACAAATTGCAACCTGTACGGAACAGGAGGTTAAAGGTGCTGATTCTCCAAGGAGGGAGATTGATAGTAAAGCAGCTGGAATGGCGAACCCGAGCCCAAGGAGATGAGAAATGAGGTGCAATTTAGAAACCTTTCCCGATCACACGGTGCACCATCTTCTGGGTTTCTCATGCATGTTTTCGAAGTGGGAAGATGCCCTTGAACCTGGAGATTTGGGACCCATGGGATGGGAACCACGCAGTATTACTTTAAAGGGTCTACGTTTGCTCACCCAACCTCACGAAACCTCTCAGCCCCAAGAGTGTCCACCCTTATGTCTCAATCAGCTGTGGGTCTATATATGGTCAATCCAGGTGGCCTCACAGCCCCTGAACGAATTTAGTAAGAATTTCTTTCTCTTTCCCTGTCTTTGTTTCACGGGTTTTTAAAAGTGATTGATTTTTATAAAGGGGTTTAGCTGCTTTTCACTGCTGTGTTTATGCCGCTTTACACCCACTTGACTCACTTTCAGAGAGATATCAATACATAGGTTTTAAGATTCTTACTAGTCAGATATATTCTTGGGCAGTTAATAGGGGGTGTTGAGTCCAGTTCACTGAGCAAGGAGTAGGTCGTGTCTATTACATATTGGGTTTATGGAACGGTATCTGAGCTAATTTGAAACCCTTCTTTTATGCATCACCCCACCTCACCTTTCCCGTTAAGCAGCCATAGTGTGTTTTCTAAACGTGTGACTCTGTTCTCTTTTGTAATTCAGTTCAAGGGTAGCGGTTTTCACATTCCCTCTATAAGTGATATCTTATGATAAGTGTCTTTTTCTGTGTGACTTATTTCACTTAGAATCGTCATACCTAAATCCACTCATCATGCTGCTACTAGACTTATGACGTTGATTTCATGGCTGAGTGATATTCTATTATACATAAGGACTAATACTTCTTCATCCATTTTTTTCTTTCCTGGGATATTTACGTTGTAACAAAGTAGAGGTTCTTGTCAACAGAGCAGCCCTAAACTTTGGGGTGCCTGTGTCTTGCTGATTTTTAGTTTTCCCAATTTATACGCCCATGAGTGGAAGTGCCCTATGCTCTCTAAGCTGAGTTTTTTAGATGTTTCACGACACACCGTACACTTCTCCAAAATGGCTGTTGGCAATTTACATCCCGCCCATCAGCGTAGCAAGGCTCCCGTTTCTCCATGGCCTGTCCTGCATTTCTGGTTTTGACACTTTATTCAGCATGGCCCTTTTGACCGGTGGGAAGCGAGACTTCTTTGTAGCGCTGATTTGCATTTCCAGGTTGCTTGGTTGGCCAAAAAGGGCGTATGCGTTTTTTCCTGAATATATTCAGGAAAAAACGCATACGCCCTTTTTGGCCAAGGGCATCATTGTCGAGGTTTTGCCGCTTTTCCCGTGCTTTAAAGGCGATTCGAA
Organism: Balaenoptera borealis; assembly: GCF_965194805.1. Classification (NCBI taxonomy): domain Eukaryota; kingdom Metazoa; phylum Chordata; class Mammalia; order Artiodactyla; family Balaenopteridae; genus Balaenoptera; species Balaenoptera borealis. Next base: position 31,228,677 of record NC_138864.1, read on the forward strand.
TCTACCTCCTGAAATCTGTTTCCTGCAATTCTGCCTTGCTTTCAAATCCTCTTCGTTGACTTCCCTCAATATATTTGTGGACGAGAGTTATTATTTATAACTCTGCAGGTTTGTGAATTGCAGTGCCCCTGAGCTCCATTTTTCAACTCGCTTTCCTGGGACCTGGTCGCAAAAGCGCAGGATTGCTTCAGGCCCTATTCTGGTTCCGGGCAGCAGGCTGAGCCTGTGGTTAATTCTTCTTCCTGATGGGAAAATAGAGTGACCTGTGCCTGTCCCAACACCTAGAGCTAGTCTCTCATTGGTTCCCCCTCTTCCCGTTCATCCTCAGGACAAATTGCAACCTGTACGGAACAGGAGGTTAAAGGTGCTGATTCTCCAAGGAGGGAGATTGCTAGTAAAGCAGCTGGAATGGCGAACCCGAGCCCAAGGAGATGAGAAATGAGGTCCCTTTTAGAAACCTTTCCCGATCACACGGTGTACCATCTTCTGGGTTTCTCATGCATGTTTTCGAAGTGGGAAGATGCCCTTGAACCTGGAGATTTGGGACCCATGGGATGGGAACCACGCAGTATTACTTTAAAGGGTCTACGTTTGCTCACCCAACCTCACGAAACCTCTCAGCCCCAAGAGTGTCCACCCTTATGTCTCAATCAGCTGTGGGTCTATATATGGTCAATCCAGGTGGCCTCACAGCCCCTGAACGAATTTAGTAAGAATTTCTTTCTCTTTCCCTGTCTTTGTTTCACGGGTTTTTAAAAGTGATTGATTTTTATAAAGGGGTTTAGCTGCTTTTCACTGCTGTGTTTATGCCGCTTTACACCCACTTGACTCACTTTCAGAGAGATATCAATACATAGGTTTTAAGATTCTTACTAGTCAGATATATTCTTGGGCGGTTAATAGGGGGTGTTGAGTCCAGTTCACTGAGCAAGGAGTAGGTCGTGTCTATTACATATTGGGTTTATGGAACGGTATCTGAGCTAATTTGAAACCCTTCTTTTATGCATCACCCCACCTCACCTTTCCCGTTAAGCAGCCATAGTGTGTTTTCTAAACGTGTGACTCTGTTCTCTTTTGTAATTCAGTTCAAGGGTAGCGGTTTTCACATTCCCTCTATAAGTGATATCTTATGATAAGTGTCTTTTTCTGTGTGACTTATTTCACTTAGAATCGTCGTACCTAAATCCACTCATCATGCTGCTACTAGCCTTATGACGTTGATTTCATGGCTGAGTGATATTCCATTGTACATAAGGACCACAACTTCTTTATCCATTTTTCTCTTTCCTGGGATATTTAAGGTGTAACGAAGTGGAGGTTCTTGTCAACAGAGCAGCCGTAAACTTTGGGGTGCCTGTGTCTTGCTGATTTTTAGTTTTCCCTATTTATACGCCCATGAGTGGAAGTGTCCTATGCTCTCTAAGCTGAGTTTTTTAGATGTTTCAGGACACACCGTACACTTCTCCAGAGTGGCTGTTGGCAAGTTACATCCCGCCCTTCAGCGTAGCAAGGCTCCCGTTTCTCCATGGCCTGTCCTGCATTTCTGGTTTTGACACTTTATTCAGCGTAGCCCTTTTGACCGACGGGAAACGAGCCTTCTTTGTAGCGCTGATTTGCCTTTCCAGGTTGCTTGGTTGGCCAAAAAGGGCGTATGCGTTTTTTCCTGAATATATTCAGGAAAAAACGCATACGCCCTTTTTGGCCAAGGGCATCATGGTCGAGGTGTTGCCGCTTTTCCTGTGCTTTAAAGGCGATTTGAATCTACCTCCTGAAATCTGTTTCCTGCAATTCTGCCTTGCTTTCAAATCCTCTTCGTTGCCTTCCCTCAATATATTTGTGGACGAGAGTTATCATTTATAACTCTGCAGGTTTGTGAATTGCAGTGCCCCTGAGCTCCATTTTTCAACTCGCTTTCTTGGGAGCTGGCTGCAAAAGCGCAGGATTGCTTCAGGCTCTATTCTGGTCCCGAGCGGCAGGCTGAGCCTGTGGTTAATTCTTCTTCCTGATGGGAAAATAGAGTGACCTGTGCCTGTCCCAACACCTAGAGCTAGTGTCTCATTGGTTCCCCCTCTTCCCGTTCATCCTCAGGACAAATTGCAACCTGTACGGAACAGGAGGTTAAAGGTGCTGATTCTCCAAGGAGGGAGATTGCTAGTAAAGCAGCTGGAATGGCGAACCCGAGCCCAAGGAGATGAGAAATGAGGTCCCTTTTAGAAACCTTTCCCGATCACACGGTGCACCATCTTCTGGGTTTCTCATGCATGTTTTCGAAGTGGGAAGATGCCCTTGAACCTGGAGATTTGGGACCCATGGGATGGGAACCACGCAGTATTACTTTAAAGGGTCTGCGTTTGCTCACCCAACCTCACGAAACCTCTCAGCCCCAAGAGTGTCCACCCTTATGTCTCAATCAGCTGTGGGTCTATATATGGTCAATCCAGGTGGCATCACAGCCCCTGAACGAATTTAGTAAGAATTTCTTTCTCTTTCCCTGTCTTTGTTTCACGGGTTTTTAAAAGTGATTGATTTTTATAAAGGGGTTTAGCTGCTTTTCACTGCTATGTTTATGCCGCTTTACACCCACTTGACTCACTTACAGAGAGATATCAATACATAGGTTTTGAGATTCTTACTAGTCAGATATATTCTTGGGCGGTGAATAGGGGGTGTTGAGTCCAGTTCACTGAGCAAGGAGTAGGTCGTGTCTATTACATATTGGGTTTATGGAACGGTATCTGAGCTAATTTGAAACCCTTGTTTTATGCATCACCCCACCTCACCTTTCCCGTTAAGCAGCCATAGTGTGTTTTCTAAACGTGTGCCTCTGTTCTGTTTTGTAATTCAGTTCAAGGTCGCAGTTTTTACATTCCCTCTATAAGTGATATCTTATGATAAGTGTCTTTTTCTGTGTGACTTATTTCACTTAGAATCATCGTACCTAAATCCACTCATCATGCTGCTACTAGACTTATGACGTTGATTTCATGGCTGAGTGATATTCTATTATATATAAGGACTAATACTTCTTCATCCATTTTTTTCTTTCCTGGGATATTTACATTGTAACAAAGTAGAGGTTCTTGTCAACAGAGCAGCCCTAAACTTTGGGGTGCCTGTGTCTTGCTGATTTTTAGTTTTCCCAATTTATACGCCCATGAGTGGAAGTGCCCTATGCTCTCTAAGCTGAGTTTTTTAGATGTTTCACGACACACCGTACACTTCTCCAAAATGGCTGTTGGCAATTTACATCCCGCCCATCAGCGTAGCAAGGCTCCCGTTTCTCCATGGCCTGTCCTGCATTTCTGGTTTTGACACTTTATTCAGCATGGCCCTTTTGACCGATGGGAAGCGAGACTTCTTTGAAGCGCTGATTTGCCTTTCCAGGTTGCTTGGTTGGCCAAAAAGGGCGTATGCGTTTTTTCCTGAATATATTCAGGAAAAAACGCATACGCCCTTTTTGGCCAAGGGCATCATTGTCGAGGTTTTGCCGCTTTTCCCGTGCTTTAAAGGCGATTCGAATCTACCTCCTGAAATCTGTTTCCTGCAATTCTGCCTTGCTTTCAAATCCTCTTCGTTGCCTTCCCTCAATATATTTGTGGACGAGAGTTATCATTTATAACTCTGCAGGTTTGTGAATTGCAGTGCCCCTGAGCTCCATTTTTCAACTCGCTTTCCTGGGACCTGGACGCAAAAGCGCAGGATTGCTTCAGGCCCTATTCTGGTTCCGGGCGGCAGGCTGAGCCTGTGGTTAATTCTTCTTCCTGATGGGAAAATAGAGTGACCTGTGCCTGTCCCAACACCTAGAGCTAGTGTCTCATTGGTTCCCCCTCTTCCCGTTCATCCTCAGGACAAATTGCAACCTGTACGGAACAGGAGGTTAAAGGTGCTGATTCTCCAAGGAGGGAGATTGCTAGTAAAGCAGCTGGAATGGCGAACCCGAGCCCAAGGAGATGAGAAATGAGGTGCAATTTAGAAACCTTTCCCGATCACACGGTGCACCATCTTCTGGGTTTCTCATGCATGTTTTCGAAGTGGGAAGATGCCCTTGAACCTGGAGATTTGGGACCCATGGGATGGGAACCACGCAGTATTACTTTAAAGGGTCTACGTTTGCTCACCCAACCTCACGAAACCTCTCAGCCCCAAGAGTGTCCACCCTTATGTCTCAATCAGCTGTGGGTCTATATATGGTCAATCCAGGTGGCCTCACAGCCCCTGAACGAATTTAGTAAGAATTTCTTTCTCTTTCCCTGTCTTTGTTTCACGGGTTTTTAAAAGTGATTGATTTTTATAAAGGGGTTTAGCTGCTTTTCACTGCTGTGTTTATGCCGCTTTACACCCACTTGACTCACTTTCAGAGAGATATCAATACATAGGTTTTAAGATTCTTACTAGTCAGATATATTCTTGGGCAGTTAATAGGGGGTGTTGAGTCCAGTTCACTGAGCAAGGAGTAGGTCGTGTCTATTACATATTGGGTTTATGGAACGGTATCTGAGCTAATTTGAAACCCTTCTTTTATGCATCACCCCACCTCACCTTTCCCGTTAAGCAGCCATAGTGTGTTTTCTAAACGTGTGACTCTGTTCTCTTTTGTAATTCAGTTCAAGGGTAGCGGTTTTCACATTCCCTCTATAAGTGATATCTTATGATAAGTGTCTTTTTCTGTGTGACTTATTTCACTTAGAATCGTCATACCTAAATCCACTCATCATGCTGCTACTAGACTTATGACGTTGATTTCATGGCTGAGTGATATTCTATTATACATAAGGACTAATACTTCTTCATCCATTTTTTTCTTTCCTGGGATATTTACGTTGTAACAAAGTGGAGGTTCTTGTCAACAGAGCAGCCGTAAACTTTGGGGTGCCTGTGTCTTGCTGATTTTTAGTTTTCCCAATTTATACGCCCATGAGTGGAAGTGTCCTATGCTCTCTAAGCTGAGTTTTTTAGATGTTTCAGGACACACCGTACACTTCTCCAGAGTGGCTGTTGGCAATTTACATCCCGCCCATCAGCGTAGCAAGGCTCCCATTTCTCCATGGCCTGTCCTGCATTTCTGGTTTTGACACTTTATTCAGCATGGCCCTTTTGACCGGTGGGAAGCGAGACTTCTTTGTAGCGCTGATTTGCCTTTCCAGGTTGCTTGGTTGGCCAAAAAGGGCGTATGCGTTTTTTCCTGAATATATTCAGGAAAAAACGCATACGCCCTTTTTGGCCAAGGGCATCATGGTCGAGGTGTTGCCGCTTTTCCTGTGCTTTAAAGGCGATTCGAATCTACCTCCTGAAATCTGTTTCCTGCAATTCTGCCTTGCTTTCAAATCCTCTTCGTTGCCTTCCCTCAATATATTTGTGGACGAGAGTTATCATTTATAACTCTGCAGGTTTGTGAATTGCAGTGCCCCTGAGCTCCATTTTTCAACTCGCTTTCCTGGGACCTGGTCGCAAAAGCGCAGGATTGCTTCAGGCCCTATTCTGGTTCCGGGCGGCAGGCTGAGCCTGTTGTTAATTCTTCTTCCTGATGGGAAAATAGAGTGACCTGTGCCTGTCCCAACACCTAGAGCTAGTGTCTCATTGGTTCCCCCTCTTCCCGTTCATCCTCAGGACAAATTGCAACCTGTACGGAACAGGAGGTTAAAGGTGCTGATTCTCCAAGGAGGGAGATTGATAGTAAAGCAGCTGGAATGGCGAACCCGAGCCCAAGGAGATGAGAAATGAGGTGCAATTTAGAAACCTTTCCCGATCACACGGTGCACCATCTTCTGGGTTTCTCATGCATGTTTTCGAAGTGGGAAGATGCCCTTGAACCTGGAGATTTGGGACCCATGGGATGGGAACCACGCAGTATTACTTTAAAGGGTCTACGTTTGCTCACCCAACCTCACGAAACCTCTCAGCCCCAAGAGTGTCCACCCTTATGTCTCAATCAGCTGTGGGTCTATATATGGTCAATCCAGGTGGCCTCACAGCCCCTGAACGAATTTAGTAAGAATTTCTTTCTCTTTCCCTGTCTTTGTTTCACGGGTTTTTAAAAGTGATTGATTTTTATAAAGGGGTTTAGCTGCTTTTCACTGCTGTGTTTATGCCGCTTTACACCCACTTGACTCACTTTCAGAGAGATATCAATACATAGGTTTTAAGATTCTTACTAGTCAGATATATTCTTGGGCAGTTAATAGGGGGTGTTGAGTCCAGTTCACTGAGCAAGGAGTAGGTCGTGTCTATTACATATTGGGTTTATGGAACGGTATCTGAGCTAATTTGAAACCCTTCTTTTATGCATCACCCCACCTCACCTTTCCCGTTAAGCAGCCATAGTGTGTTTTCTAAACGTGTGACTCTGTTCTCTTTTGTAATTCAGTTCAAGGGTAGCGGTTTTCACATTCCCTCTATAAGTGATATCTTATGATAAGTGTCTTTTTCTGTGTGACTTATTTCACTTAGAATCGTCATACCTAAATCCACTCATCATGCTGCTACTAGACTTATGACGTTGATTTCATGGCTGAGTGATATTCTATTATACATAAGGACTAATACTTCTTCATCCATTTTTTTCTTTCCTGGGATATTTACGTTGTAACAAAGTAGAGGTTCTTGTCAACAGAGCAGCCCTAAACTTTGGGGTGCCTGTGTCTTGCTGATTTTTAGTTTTCCCAATTTATACGCCCATGAGTGGAAGTGCCCTATGCTCTCTAAGCTGAGTTTTTTAGATGTTTCACGACACACCGTACACTTCTCCAAAATGGCTGTTGGCAATTTACATCCCGCCCATCAGCGTAGCAAGGCTCCCGTTTCTCCATGGCCTGTCCTGCATTTCTGGTTTTGACACTTTATTCAGCATGGCCCTTTTGACCGGTGGGAAGCGAGACTTCTTTGTAGCGCTGATTTGCATTTCCAGGTTGCTTGGTTGGCCAAAAAGGGCGTATGCGTTTTTTCCTGAATATATTCAGGAAAAAACGCATACGCCCTTTTTGGCCAAGGGCATCATTGTCGAGGTTTTGCCGCTTTTCCCGTGCTTTAAAGGCGATTCGAATCTACCTCCTGAAATCTGTTTCCTGCAATTCTGCCTTGCTTTCAAATCCTCTTCGTTGACTTCCCTCAATATGTTTGTGGACGAGAGTTATTATTTATAACTCTGCAGGTTTGTGAATTGCAGTGCCCCTGAGCTCCATTTTTCAACTCGCTTTCCTGGGACCTGGTCGCAAAAGCGCAGGATTGCTTCAGGCCCTATTCTGGTTCCGGGCGGCAGGCTGAGCCTGTGGTTAATTCTTCTTCCTGATGGGAAAATAGAGTGACCTGTGCCTGTCCCAACACCTAGAGCTAGTCTCTCATTGGTTCCCCCTCTTCCCGTTCATCCTCAGGACAAATTGCAACCTGTACGGAACAGGAGGTTAAAGGTGCTGATTCTCCAAGGAGGGAGATTGCTAGTAAAGCAGCTGGAATGGCGAACCCGAGCCCAAGGAGATGAGAAATGAGGTCCCTTTTAGAAACCTTTCCCGATCACACGGTGTACCATCTTCTGGGTTTCTCATGCATGTTTTCGAAGTGGGAAGATGCCCTTGAACCTGGAGATTTGGGACCCATGGGATGGGAACCACGCAGTATTACTTTAAAGGGTCTACGTTTGCTCACCCAACCTCACGAAACCTCTCAGCCCCAAGAGTGTCCACCCTTATGTCTCAATCAGCTGTGGGTCTATATATGGTCAATCCAGGTGGCCTCACAGCCCCTGAACGAATTTAGTAAGAATTTCTTTCTCTTTCCCTGTCTTTGTTTCACGGGTTTTTAAAAGTGATTGATTTTTATAAAGGGGTTTAGCTGCTTTTCACTGCTGTGTTTATGCCGCTTTACACCCACTTGACTCACTTTCAGAGAGATATCAATACATAGGTTTTAAGATTCTTACTAGTCAGATATATTCTTGGGCGGTTAATAGGGGGTGTTGAGTCCAGTTCACTGAGCAAGGAGTAGGTCGTGTCTATTACATATTGGGTTTATGGAACGGTATCTGAGCTAATTTGAAACCCTTCTTTTATGCATCACCCCACCTCACCTTTCCCGTTAAGCAGCCATAGTGTGTTTTCTAAACGTGTGACTCTGTTCTCTTTTGTAATTCAGTTCAAGGGTAGCGGTTTTCACATTCCCTCTATAAGTGATATCTTATGATAAGTGTCTTTTTCTGTGTGACTTATTTCACTTAGAATCGTCGTACCTAAATCCACTCATCATGCTGCTACTAGCCTTATGACGTTGATTTCATGGCTGAGTGATATTCCATTGTACATAAGGACCACAACTTCTTTATCCATTTTTCTCTTTCCTGGGATATTTAAGGTGTAACGAAGTGGAGGTTCTTGTCAACAGAGCAGCCGTAAACTTTGGGGTGCCTGTGTCTTGCTGATTTTTAGTTTTCCCTATTTATACGCCCATGAGTGGAAGTGTCCTATGCTCTCTAAGCTGAGTTTTTTAGATGTTTCAGGACACACCGTACACTTCTCCAGAGTGGCTGTTGGCAAGTTACATCCCGCCCTTCAGCGTAGCAAGGCTCCCGTTTCTCCATGGCCTGTCCTGCATTTCTGGTTTTGACACTTTATTCAGCGTAGCCCTTTTGACCGACGGGAAACGAGCCTTCTTTGTAGCGCTGATTTGCCTTTCCAGGTTGCTTGGTTGGCCAAAAAGGGCGTATGCGTTTTTTCCTGAATATATTCAGGAAAAAACGCATACGCCCTTTTTGGCCAAGGGCATCATGGTCGAGGTGTTGCCGCTTTTCCTGTGCTTTAAAGGCGATTTGAATCTACCTCCTGAAATCTGTTTCCTGCAATTCTGCCTTGCTTTCAAATCCTCTTCGTTGCCTTCCCTCAATATATTTGTGGACGAGAGTTATCATTTATAACTCTGCAGGTTTGTGAATTGCAGTGCCCCTGAGCTCCATTTTTCAACTCGCTTTCTTGGGAGCTGGCTGCAAAAGCGCAGGATTGCTTCAGGCTCTATTCTGGTCCCGAGCGGCAGGCTGAGCCTGTGGTTAATTCTTCTTCCTGATGGGAAAATAGAGTGACCTGTGCCTGTCCCAACACCTAGAGCTAGTGTCTCATTGGTTCCCCCTCTTCCCGTTCATCCTCAGGACAAATTGCAACCTGTACGGAACAGGAGGTTAAAGGTGCTGATTCTCCAAGGAGGGAGATTGCTAGTAAAGCAGCTGGAATGGCGAACCCGAGCCCAAGGAGATGAGAAATGAGGTCCCTTTTAGAAACCTTTCCCGATCACACGGTGCACCATCTTCTGGGTTTCTCATGCATGTTTTCGAAGTGGGAAGATGCCCTTGAACCTGGAGATTTGGGACCCATGGGATGGGAACCACGCAGTATTACTTTAAAGGGTCTGCGTTTGCTCACCCAACCTCACGAAACCTCTCAGCCCCAAGAGTGTCCACCCTTATGTCTCAATCAGCTGTGGGTCTATATATGGTCAATCCAGGTGGCATCACAGCCCCTGAACGAATTTAGTAAGAATTTCTTTCTCTTTCCCTGTCTTTGTTTCACGGGTTTTTAAAAGTGATTGATTTTTATAAAGGGGTTTAGCTGCTTTTCACTGCTGTGTTTATGCCGCTTTACACCCACTTGACTCACTTACAGAGAGATATCAATACATAGGTTTTGAGATTCTTACTAGTCAGATATATTCTTGGGCGGTGAATAGGGGGTGTTGAGTCCAGTTCACTGAGCAAGGAGTAGGTCGTGTCTATTACATATTGGGTTTATGGAACGGTATCTGAGCTAATTTGAAACCCTTGTTTTATGCATCACCCCACCTCACCTTTCCCGTTAAGCAGCCATAGTGTGTTTTCTAAACGTGTGCCTCTGTTCTGTTTTGTAATTCAGTTCAAGGTCGCAGTTTTTACATTCCCTCTATAAGTGATATCTTATGATAAGTGTCTTTTTCTGTGTGACTTATTTCACTTAGAATCATCGTACCTAAATCCACTCATCATGCTGCTACTAGACTTATGACGTTGATTTCATGGCTGAGTGATATTCTATTATATATAAGGACTAATACTTCTTCATCCATTTTTTTCTTTCCTGGGATATTTACATTGTAACAAAGTAGAGGTTCTTGTCAACAGAGCAGCCCTAAACTTTGGGGTGCCTGTGTCTTGCTGATTTTTAGTTTTCCCAATTTATACGCCCATGAGTGGAAGTGCCCTATGCTCTCTAAGCTGAGTTTTTTAGATGTTTCACGACACACCGTACACTTCTCCAAAATGGCTGTTGGCAATTTACATCCCGCCCATCAGCGTAGCAAGGCTCCCGTTTCTCCATGGCCTGTCCTGCATTTCTGGTTTTGACACTTTATTCAGCATGGCCCTTTTGACCGATGGGAAGCGAGACTTCTTTGAAGCGCTGATTTGCCTTTCCAGGTTGCTTGGTTGGCCAAAAAGGGCGTATGCGTTTTTTCCTGAATATATTCAGGAAAAAACGCATACGCCCTTTTTGGCCAAGGGCATCATTGTCGAGGTTTTGCCGCTTTTCCCGTGCTTTAAAGGCGATTCGAATCTACCTCCTGAAATCTGTTTCCTGCAATTCTGCCTTGCTTTCAAATCCTCTTCGTTGCCTTCCCTCAATATATTTGTGGACGAGAGTTATCATTTATAACTCTGCAGGTTTGTGAATTGCAGTGCCCCTGAGCTCCATTTTTCAACTCGCTTTCCTGGGACCTGGACGCAAAAGCGCAGGATTGCTTCAGGCCCTATTCTGGTTCCGGGCGGCAGGCTGAGCCTGTGGTTAATTCTTCTTCCTGATGGGAAAATAGAGTGACCTGTGCCTGTCCCAACACCTAGAGCTAGTCTCTCATTGGTTCCCCCTCTTCCCGTTCATCCTCAGGACAAATTGCAACCTGTACGGAACAGGAGGTTAAAGGTGCTGATTCTCCAAGGAGGGAGATTGCTAGTAAAGCAGCTGGAATGGCGAACCCGAGCCCAAGGAGATGAGAAATGAGGTCCCTTTTAGAAACCTTTCCCGATCACACGGTGTACCATCTTCTGGGTTTCTCATGCATGTTTTCGAAGTGGGAAGATGCCCTTGAACCTGGAGATTTGGGACCCATGGGATGGGAACCACGCAGTATTACTTTAAAGGGTCTACGTTTGCTCACCCAACCTCACGAAACCTCTCAGCCCCAAGAGTGTCCACCCTTATGTCTCAATCAGCTGTGGGTCTATATATGGTCAATCCAGGTGGCCTCACAGCCCCTGAACGAATTTAGTAAGAATTTCTTTCTCTTTCCCTGTCTTTGTTTCACGGGTTTTTAAAAGTGATTGATTTTTATAAAGGGGTTTAGCTGCTTTTCACTGCTGTGTTTATGCCGCTTTACACCCACTTGACTCACTTTCAGAGAGATATCAGTACATAGGTTTTAAGATTCTTACTAGTCAGATATATTCTTGGGCGGTGAATAGGGGGTGTTGAGTCCAGTTCACTGAGCAAGGAGTAGGTCGTGTCTATTACATATTGGGTTTATGGAACGGTATCTGAGCTAATTTGAAACCCTTCTTTTATGCATCACCCCACCTCACCTTTCCCGTTAAGCAGCCATAGTGTGTTTTCTAAACGTGTGACTCTGTTCTCTTTTGTAATTCAGTTCAAGGGTAGCGGTTTTCACATTCCCTCTATAAGTGATGTCTTATGATAAGTGTCTTTTTCTGTGTGACTTATTTCACTTAGAATCGTCGTACCTAAATCCACTCATCATGCTGCTACTAGACTTATGACGTTGATTTCATGGCTGAGTGATATTCTATTATACATAAGGACTAATACTTCTTTATCCATTTTTTTCTTTCCTGGGATATTTACGTTGTAACAAAGTGGAGGTTCTTGTCAATAGAGCAGCCCTAAACTTTGGGGTGCCTGTGTCTGGCTGATTTTTAGTTTTCCCAATTTATACGCCCATGAGTGGAAGTGTCCTATGCTCTCTAAGCTGAGTTTTTCAGATGTTTCAGGACACACCGTACACTTCTCCAGAGTGGCTGTTGGCAATTTACATCCCGCCCATCAGCGTAGCAAGGCTCCCGTTTCTCCATGGCCTGTCCTGCATTTCTGGTTTTGACACTTTATTCAGCATGGCCCTTTTGAACGACGGGAAACGAGCCTTCTTTGTAGCGCTGATTTGCCTTTCCAGGTTGCTTGGTTGGCCAAAAAGGGCGTATGCGTTTTTTCCTGAATATATTCAGGAAAAAACGCATACGCCCTTTTTGGCCAAGGGCATCATGGTCGAGCTGTTGCCGCTTTTCCTGTGCTTTAAAGGCGATTCGAATCTACCTCCTGAAATCTGTTTCCTGCAATTCTGCCTTGCTTTCAAATCCTCTTCGTTGCCTTCCCTCAATATATTTGTGGACGAGAGTTATCATTTATAACTCTGCAGGTCTGTGAATTGCAGTGCCCCTGAGCTCCATTTTTCAACTCGCTTTCTTGGGAGCTGGCTGCAAAAGCGCAGGATTGCTTCAGGGTCTATTCTGGTCCCGAGCGGCAGGCTAAGCCTGTGGTTAATTCTTCTTCCTGATGGGAAAATAGAGTGACCTGTGCCTGTCCCAACACCTAGAGCTAGTGTCTCATTGGTTCCCCCTCTTCCCGTTCATCCTCAGGACAAATTGCAACCTGTACGGAACAGGAGGTTAAAGGTGCTGATTCTCCAAGGAGGGAGATTGCTAGTAAAGCGGCTGGAGTGGAGAACCCGAGCACAAGGAGTTGAGAAATGAGGTGCAATTTAGAAACCTTTCCCGATCACACGGTGCACCATCTTCTGGGTTTCTCATGCATGTTTTCGAAGTGGGAAGATGCCCTTGAACCTGGAGATTTGGGACCCATGGGATGGGAACCACGCAGTATTACTTTAAAGGGTCTGCGTTTGCTCACCCAACCTCACCAAACCTCTCAGCCCCAAGAGTGTCCACCCTTATGTCTCAATCAGCTGTGGGTCTATATATGGTCAATCCAGGTGGCATCACAGTCCCTGAATGAAGTTAGTAAGAATTTCTCTCTCTTTCCCTGTCTTTGTTTCACGGGTTTTTAAAAGTAATTGGTTTTTATAAAGGGGTTTAGCTGCTTTTCACTGCTGTGTTTATGCCGCTTTACACCCACTTGACTCACTTACAGAGAGATATCAGTACATAGGTTTTAAGATTCTTACTAGTCAGATATATTCTTGGGCGGTGAATAGGGGGTGTTGAGTCCAGTTCACTGAGCAAGGAGTAGGTCGTGTCTATTACATATTTGGTTTATGGAACGGTATCTGAGCTAATTTGAAACCCTTCTTTTATGCATCACCCCACCTCACCTTTCCCGTTAAGCAGCCATAGTGTGTTTTCTAAACGTGTGACTCTGTTCTGTTTTGTAATTCAGTTCAAGCGTAGCGGTTTTTACATTCCCTCTATAAGTGATATCTTATGATAAGTGTCTTTTTCTGTGTGACTTATTTCACTTAGAATCGTCGTACCTAAATCCACTCATCATGCTGCTACTAGCCTTATGACGTTGATTTCATGGCTGAGTGATATTCCATTGTACATAAGGACCACAACTTCTTTATCCATTTTTCTCTTTCCTGGGATATTTAAGGTGTAACGAAGTGGAGGTTCTTGTCAACAGAGCAGCCGTAAACTTTGGGGTGCCTGTGTCTTGCTGATTTTTAGTTTTCCCAATTTATACGCCCATGAGTGGAAGTGCCCTATGCTCTCTAAGCTGAGTTTTTTAGATGTTTCAGGACACACCGTACACTTCTCCAGAGTGGCTGTTGGCAATTTACATCCCGCCCTTCAGCGTAGCAAGGCTCCCGTTTCTCCATGGCCTGTCCTGCATTTCTGGTTTTGATACTTTATTCAGCATGGCCCTTTTGACCGATGGGAAGCGAGACTTCTTTGTAGCGCTGATTTGCCTTTCCAGGTTGCTTGGTTGGCCAAAAAGGGCGTATGCGTTTTTTCCTGAATATATTCAGGAAAAAACGCATACGCCCTTTTTGGCCAAGGGCATCATGGTCGAGGTTTTGCCCCTTTTCCTGTGCTTTAAAGGCGATTCGTATCTACCTCCTGAAATCTGTTTCCTGCAATTCTGCCTTGCTTTCAAATCCTCTTCGTTGCCTTCCCTCAATATATTTGTGGACGAGAGTTATCATTTATAACTCTGCAGGTTTGTGAATTGCAGTGCCCCTGAGCTCCATTTTTCAACTCGCTTTCTTGGGAGCTGGCTGCAAAAGCGCAGGATTGCTTCAGGCTCTATTCTGGTCCCGAGCGGCAGGCTGAGCCTGTGGTTAATTCTTCTTCCTGATGGGAAAATAGAGTGACCTGTGCCTGTCCCAACACCTAGAGCTAGTGTCTCATTGGTTCCCCCTCTTCCCGTTCATCCTCAGGACAAATTGCAACCTGTACGGAACAGGAGGTTAAAGGTGCTGATTCTCCAAGGAGGGAGATTGCTAGTAAAGCGGCTGGAATGGAGAACCCGAGCACAAGGAGTTGAGAAATGAGGTGCGATTTAGAAACCTTTCCCGATCACACGGTGCACCATCTTCTGGGTTTCTCATGCATGTTTTCGAAGTGGGAAGATGCCCTTGAACCTGGAGATTTGGGACCCATGGGATGGGAACCACGCAGTATTACTTTAAAGGGTCTGCGTTTGCTCACCCAACCTCACCAAACCTCTCAGCCCCAAGAGTGTCCACCCTTATGTCTCAATCAGCTGTGGGTCTATATATGGTCAATCCAGGTGGCATCACAGCCCCTGAACGAATTTAGTAAGAATTTCTTTCTCTTTCCCTGTCTTTGTTTCACGGGTTTTTAAATGTGATTGATTTTTATAAAGGGGTTTAGCTGCTTTTCACTGCTGTGTTTATGCCGCTTTACACCCACTTGTCTCACTTACAGAGAGATATCAATACATAGGTTTTGAGATTCTTACTAGTCAGATATATTCTTGGGCGGTTAATAGGGGGTGTTGAGTCCAGTTCACTGAGCAAGGAGTAGGTCGTGTCTATTACATATTGGGTTTATGGAACGGTATCTGAGCTAATTTGAAACCCTTGTTTTATGCATCACCCCACCTCACCTTTCCCGTTAAGCAGCCATAGTGTGTTTTCTAAACGTGTGCCTCTGTTCTGTTTTGTAATTCAGTTCAAGGTCGCAGTTTTTACATTCCCTCTATAAGTGATATCTTATGATAAGTGTCTTTTTCTGTGTGACTTATTTCACTTAGAATCGTCGTACCTAAATCCACTCATCATGCTGCTACTAGCCTTATGACGTTGATTTCATGGCTGAGTGATATTCCATTGTACATAAGGACCACATCTTCTTTATCCATTTTTCTCTTTCCTGGGATATTTAAGGTGTAACGAAGTGGAGGTTCTTGTCAACAGAGCAGCCGTAAACTTTGGGGTGCCTGTGTCTTGCTGATTTTTAGTTTTCCCAATTTATACGCCCATGAGTGGAAGTGCCCTATGCTCTCTAAGCTGAGTTTTTTAGATGTTTCAGGACACACCGTACACTTCTCCAGAGTGGCTGTTGGCAAGTTACATCCCGCCCTTCAGCGTAGCAAGGCTCCCGTTTCTCCATGGCCTGTCCTGCATTTCTGGTTTTGATACTTTATTCAGCATGGCCCTTTTGACCGATGGGAAGCGAGACTTCTTTGAAGCGCTGATTTGCCTTTCCAGGTTGCTTGGTTGGCCAAAAAGGGCGTATGCGTTTTTTCCTGAATATATTCAGGAAAAAACGCATACGCCCTTTTTGGCCAAGGGCATCATTGTCGAGGTTTTGCCGCTTTTCCCGTGCTTTAAAGGCGATTCGAATCTACCTCCTGAAATCTGTTTCCTGCAATTCTGCCTTGCTTTCAAATCCTCTTCGTTGCCTTCCCTCAATATATTTGTGGACGAGAGTTATCATTTATAACTCTGCAGGTTTGTGAATTGCAGTGCCCCTGAGCTCCATTTTTCAACTCGCTTTCCTGGGACCTGGACGCAAAAGCGCAGGATTGCTTCAGGCCCTATTCTGGTTCCGGGCGGCAGGCTGAGCCTGTGGTTAATTCTTCTTCCTGATGGGAAAATAGAGTGACCTGTGCCTGTCCCAACACCTAGAGCTAGTGTCTCATTGGTTCCCCCTCTTCCCGTTCATCCTCAGGACAAATTGCAACCTGTACGGAACAGGAGGTTAAAGGTGCTGATTCTCCAAGGAGGGAGATTGCTAGTAAAGCAGCTGGAATGGCGAACCCGAGCCCAAGGAGATGAGAAATGAGGTCCCTTTTAGAAACCTTTCCCGATCACACGGTGTACCATCTTCTGGGTTTCTCATGCATGTTTTCGAAGTGGGAAGATGCCCTTGAACCTGGAGATTTGGGACCCATGGGATGGGAACCACGCAGTATTACTTTAAAGGGTCTACGTTTGCTCACCCAACCTCACGAAACCTCTCAGCCCCAAGAGTGTCCACCCTTATGTCTCAATCAGCTGTGGGTCTATATATGGTCAATCCAGGTGGCCTCACAGCCCCTGAACGAATTTAGTAAGAATTTCTTTCTCTTTCCCTGTCTTTGTTTCACGGGTTTTTAAAAGTGATTGATTTTTATAAAGGGGTTTAGCTGCTTTTCACTGCTGTGTTTATGCCGCTTTACACCCACTTGACTCACTTTCAGAGAGATATCAGTACATAGGTTTTAAGATTCTTACTAGTCAGATATATTCTTGGGCGGTTAATAGGGGGTGTTGAGTCCAGTTCACTGAGCAAGGAGTAGGTCGTGTCTATTACATATTGGGTTTATGGAACGGTATCTGAGCTAATTTGAAACCCTTCTTTTATGCATCACCCCACCTCACCTTTCCCGTTAAGCAGCCATAGTGTGTTTTCTAAACGTGTGACTCTGTTCTCTTTTGTAATTCAGTTCAAGGGTAGCGGTTTTCACATTCCCTCTATAAGTGATATCTTATGATAAGTGTCTTTTTCTGTGTGACTTATTTCACTTAGAATCGTCGTACCTAAATCCACTCATCATGCTGCTACTAGACTTATGACGTTGATTTCATGGCTGAGTGATATTCTATTATACATAAGGACTAATACTTCTTTATCCATTTTTTTCTTTCCTGGGATATTTACGTTGTAACAAAGTGGAGGTTCTTGTCAACAGAGCAGCCCTAAACTTTGGGGTGCCTGTGTCTGGCTGATTTTTAGTTTTCCCAATTTATACGCCCATGAGTGGAAGTGTCCTATGCTCTCTAAGCTGAGTTTTTCAGATGTTTCAGGACACACCGTACACTTCTCCAGAGTGGCTGTTGGCAATTTACATCCCGCCCATCAGCGTAGCAAGGCTCCCGTTTCTCCATGGCCTGTCCTGCATTTCTGGTTTTGACACTTTATTCAGCATGGCCCTTTTGACCGACGGGAAACGAGCCTTCTTTGTAGCGCTGATTTGCCTTTCCAGGTTGCTTGGTTGGCCAAAAAGGGCGTATGCGTTTTTTCCTGAATATATTCAGGAAAAAACGCATACGCCCTTTTTGGCCAAGGGCATCATGGTCGAGGTGTTGCCGCTTTTCCTGTGCTTTAAAGGCGATTCGAATCTACCTCCTGAAATCTGTTTCCTGCAATTCTGCCTTGCTTTCAAATCCTCTTCGTTGCCTTCCCTCAATATATTTGTGGACGAGAGTTATCATTTATAACTCTGCAGGTCTGTGAATTGCAGTGCCCCTGAGCTCCATTTTTCAACTCGCTTTCTTGGGAGCTGGCTGCAAAAGCGCAGGATTGCTTCAGGGTCTATTCTGGTCCCGAGCGGCAGGCTAAGCCTGTGGTTAATTCTTCTTCCTGATGGGAAAATAGAGTGACCTGTGCCTGTCCCAACACCTAGAGCTAGTGTCTCATTGGTTCCCCCTCTTCCCGTTCATCCTCAGGACAAATTGCAACCTGTACGGAACAGGAGGTTAAAGGTGCTGATTCTCCAAGGAGGGAGATTGCTAGTAAAGCGGCTGGAGTGGAGAACCCGAGCACAAGGAGTTGAGAAATGAGGTGCAATTTAGAAACCTTTCCCGATCACACGGTGCACCATCTTCTGGGTTTCTCATGCATGTTTTCGAAGTGGGAAGATGCCCTTGAACCTGGAGATTTGGGACCCATGGGATGGGAACCACGCAGTATTACTTTAAAGGGTCTGCGTTTGCTCACCCAACCTCACCAAACCTCTCAGCCCCAAGAGTGTCCACCCTTATGTCTCAATCAGCTGTGGGTCTATATATGGTCAATCCAGGTGGCATCACAGCCCCTGAATGAAGTTAGTAAGAATTTCTCTCTCTTTCCCTGTCTTTGTTTCACGGGTTTTTAAAAGTAATTGGTTTTTATAAAGGGGTTTAGCTGCTTTTCACTGCTGTGTTTATGCCGCTTTACACCCACTTGACTCACTTACAGAGAGATATCAGTACATAGGTTTTAAGATTCTTACTAGTCAGATATATTCTTGGGCGGTGAATAGGGGGTGTTGAGTCCAGTTCACTGAGCAAGGAGTAGGTCGTGTCTATTACATATTTGGTTTATGGAACGGTATCTGAGCTAATTTGAAACCCTTCTTTTATGCATCACCCCACCTCACCTTTCCCGTTAAGCAGCCATAGTGTGTTTTCTAAACGTGTGACTCTGTTCTGTTTTGTAATTCAGTTCAAGCGTAGCGGTTTTTACATTCCCTCTATAAGTGATATCTTATGATAAGTGTCTTTTTCTGTGTGACTTATTTCACTTAGAATCGTCGTACCTAAATCCACTCATCATGCTGCTACTAGCCTTATGACGTTGATTTCATGGCTGAGTGATATTCCATTGTACATAAGGACCACAACTTCTTTATCCATTTTTCTCTTTCCTGGGATATTTAAGGTGTAACGAAGTGGAGGTTCTTGTCAACAGAGCAGCCGTAAACTTTGGGGTGCCTGTGTCTTGCTGATTTTTAGTTTTCCCAATTTATACGCCCATGAGTGGAAGTGCCCTATGCTCTCTAAGCTGAGTTTTTTAGATGTTTCAGGACACACCGTACACTTCTCCAGAGTGGCTGTTGGCAATTTACATCCCGCCCTTCAGCGTAGCAAGGCTCCCGTTTCTCCATGGCCTGTCCTGCATTTCTGGTTTTGATACTTTATTCAGCATGGCCCTTTTGACCGATGGGAAGCGAGACTTCTTTGTAGCGCTGATTTGCCTTTCCAGGTTGCTTGGTTGGCCAAAAAGGGCGTATGCGTTTTTTCCTGAATATATTCAGGAAAAAACGCATACGCCCTTTTTGGCCAAGGGCATCATGGTCGAGGTTTTGCCCCTTTTCCTGTGCTTTAAAGGCGATTCGTATCTACCTCCTGAAATCTGTTTCCTGCAATTCTGCCTTGCTTTCAAATCCTCTTCGTTGCCTTCCCTCAATATATTTGTGGACGAGAGTTATCATTTATAACTCTGCAGGTTTGTGAATTGCAGTGCCCCTGAGCTCCATTTTTCAACTCGCTTTCTTGGGAGCTGGCTGCAAAAGCGCAGGATTGCTTCAGGCTCTATTCTGGTCCCGAGCGGCAGGCTGAGCCTGTGGTTAATTCTTCTTCCTGATGGGAAAATAGAGTGACCTGTGCCTGTCCCAACACCTAGAGCTAGTGTCTCATTGGTTCCCCCTCTTCCCGTTCATCCTCAGGACAAATTGCAACCTGTACGGAACAGGAGGTTAAAGGTGCTGATTCTCCAAGGAGGGAGATTGCTAGTAAAGCGGCTGGAATGGAGAACCCGAGCACAAGGAGTTGAGAAATGAGGTGCGATTTAGAAACCTTTCCCGATCACACGGTGCACCATCTTCTGGGTTTCTCATGCATGTTTTCGAAGTGGGAAGATGCCCTTGAACCTGGAGATTTGGGACCCATGGGATGGGAACCACGCAGTATTACTTTAAAGGGTCTGCGTTTGCTCACCCAACCTCACCAAACCTCTCAGCCCCAAGAGTGTCCACCCTTATGTCTCAATCAGCTGTGGGTCTATATATGGTCAATCCAGGTGGCATCACAGCCCCTGAACGAATTTAGTAAGAATTTCTTTCTCTTTCCCTGTCTTTGTTTCACGGGTTTTTAAATGTGATTGATTTTTATAAAGGGGTTTAGCTGCTTTTCACTGCTGTGTTTATGCCGCTTTACACCCACTTGTCTCACTTACAGAGAGATATCAATACATAGGTTTTGAGATTCTTACTAGTCAGATATATTCTTGGGCGGTTAATAGGGGGTGTTGAGTCCAGTTCACTGAGCAAGGAGTAGGTCGTGTCTATTACATATTGGGTTTATGGAACGGTATCTGAGCTAATTTGAAACCCTTGTTTTATGCATCACCCCACCTCACCTTTCCCGTTAAGCAGCCATAGTGTGTTTTCTAAACGTGTGCCTCTGTTCTGTTTTGTAATTCAGTTCAAGGTCGCAGTTTTTACATTCCCTCTATAAGTGATATCTTATGATAAGTGTCTTTTTCTGTGTGACTTATTTCACTTAGAATCGTCGTACCTAAATCCACTCATCATGCTGCTACTAGCCTTATGACGTTGATTTCATGGCTGAGTGATATTCCATTGTACATAAGGACCACATCTTCTTTATCCATTTTTCTCTTTCCTGGGATATTTAAGGTGTAACGAAGTGGAGGTTCTTGTCAACAGAGCAGCCGTAAACTTTGGGGTGCCTGTGTCTTGCTGATTTTTAGTTTTCCCAATTTATACGCCCATGAGTGGAAGTGCCCTATGCTCTCTAAGCTGAGTTTTTTAGATGTTTCAGGACACACCGTACACTTCTCCAGAGTGGCTGTTGGCAAGTTACATCCCGCCCTTCAGCGTAGCAAGGCTCCCGTTTCTCCATGGCCTGTCCTGCATTTCTGGTTTTGATACTTTATTCAGCATGGCCCTTTTGACCGATGGGAAGCGAGACTTCTTTGAAGCGCTGATTTGCCTTTCCAGGTTGCTTGGTTGGCCAAAAAGGGCGTATGCGTTTTTTCCTGAATATATTCAGGAAAAAACGCATACGCCCTTTTTGGCCAAGGGCATCATTGCCGAGGTTTTGCCGCTTTTCCCGTGCTTTAAAGGCGATTCGAATCTACCTCCTGAAATCTGTTTCCTGCAATTCTGCCTTGCTTTCAAATCCTCTTCGTTGCCTTCCCTCAATATATTTGTGGACGAGAGTTATCATTTATAACTCTGCAGGTTTGTGAATTGCAGTGCCCCTGAGCTCCATTTTTCAACTCGCTTTCCTGGGACCTGGACGCAAAAGCGCAGGATTGCTTCAGGCCCTATTCTGGTTCCGGGCGGCAGGCTGAGCCTGTGGTTAATTCTTCTTCCTGATGGGAAAATAGAGTGACCTGTGCCTGTCCCAACACCTAGAGCTAGTGTCTCATTGGTTCCCCCTCTTCCCGTTCATCCTCAGGACAAATTGCAACCTGTACGGAACAGGAGGTTAAAGGTGCTGATTCTCCAAGGAGGGAGATTGCTAGTAAAGCAGCTGGAATGGCGAACCCGAGCCCAAGGAGATGAGAAATGAGGTCCCTTTTAGAAACCTTTCCCGATCACACGGTGTACCATCTTCTGGGTTTCTCATGCATGTTTTCGAAGTGGGAAGATGCCCTTGAACCTGGAGATTTGGGACCCATGGGATGGGAACCACGCAGTATTACTTTAAAGGGTCTACGTTTGCTCACCCAACCTCACGAAACCTCTCAGCCCCAAGAGTGTCCACCCTTATGTCTCAATCAGCTGTGGGTCTATATATGGTCAATCCAGGTGGCCTCACAGCCCCTGAACGAATTTAGTAAGAATTTCTTTCTCTTTCCCTGTCTTTGTTTCACGGGTTTTTAAAAGTGATTGATTTTTATAAAGGGGTTTAGCTGCTTTTCACTGCTGTGTTTATGCCGCTTTACACCCACTTGACTCACTTTCAGAGAGATATCAGTACATAGGTTTTAAGATTCTTACTAGTCAGATATATTCTTGGGCGGTTAATAGGGGGTGTTGAGTCCAGTTCACTGAGCAAGGAGTAGGTCGTGTCTATTACATATTGGGTTTATGGAACGGTCTCTGAGCTAATTTGAAACCCTTCTTTTATGCATCACCCCACCTCACCTTTCCCGTTAAGCAGCCATAGTGTGTTTTCTAAACGTGTGACTCTGTTCTCTTTTGTAATTCAGTTCAAGGGTAGCGGTTTTCACATTCCCTCTATAAGTGATATCTTATGATAAGTGTCTTTTTCTGTGTGACTTATTTCACTTAGAATCGTCGTACCTAAATCCACTCATCATGCTGCTACTAGACTTATGACGTTGATTTCATGGCTGAGTGATATTCTATTATACATAAGGACTAATACTTCTTTATCCATTTTTTTCTTTCCTGGGATATTTACGTTGTAACAAAGTGGAGGTTCTTGTCAACAGAGCAGCCCTAAACTTTGGGGTGCCTGTGTCTGGCTGATTTTTAGTTTTCCCAATTTATACGCCCATGAGTGGAAGTGTCCTATGCTCTCTAAGCTGAGTTTTTCAGATGTTTCAGGACACACCGTACACTTCTCCAGAGTGGCTGTTGGCAATTTACATCCCGCCCATCAGCGTAGCAAGGCTCCCGTTTCTCCATGGCCTGTCCTGCATTTCTGGTTTTGACACTTTATTCAGCATGGCCCTTTTGACCGACGGGAAACGAGCCTTCTTTGTAGCGCTGATTTGCCTTTCCAGGTTGCTTGGTTGGCCAAAAAGGGCGTATGCGTTTTTTCCTGAATATATTCAGGAAAAAACGCATACGCCCTTTTTGGCCAAGGGCATCATGGTCGAGGTGTTGCCGCTTTTCCTGTGCTTTAAAGGCGATTCGAATCTACCTCCTGAAATCTGTTTCCTGCAATTCTGCCTTGCTTTCAAATCCTCTTCGTTGCCTTCCCTCAATATATTTGTGGACGAGAGTTATCATTTATAACTCTGCAGGTTTGTGAATTGCAGTGCCCCTGAGCTCCATTTTTCAACTCGCTTTCTTGGGAGCTGGCTGCAAAAGCGCAGGATTGCTTCAGGGTCTATTCTGGTCCCGAGCGGCAGGCTAAGCCTGTGGTTAATTCTTCTTCCTGATGGGAAAATAGAGTGACCTGTGCCTGTCCCAACACCTAGAGCTAGTGTCTCATTGGTTCCCCCTCTTCCCGTTCATCCTCAGGACAAATTGCAACCTGTACGGAACAGAAGGTTAAAGGTGCTGATTCTCCAAGGAGGGAGATTGCTAGTAAAGCGGCTGGAATGGAGAACCCGAGCACAAGGAGTTGAGAAATGAGGTGCAATTTAGAAACCTTTCCCGATCACACGGTGCACCATCTTCTGGGTTTCTCATGCATGTTTTCGAAGTGGGAAGATGCCCTTGAACCTGGAGATTTGGGACCCATGGGATGGGAACCACGCAGTATTACTTTAAAGGGTCTGCGTTTGCTCACCCAACCTCACCAAACCTCTCAGCCCCAAGAGTGTCCACCCTTATGTCTCAATCAGCTGTGGGTCTATATATGGTCAATCCAGGTGGCATCACAGCCCCTGAATGAAGTTAGTAAGAATTTCTCTCTCTTTCACTGTCTTTGTTTCACGGGTTTTTAAAAGTAATTGGTTTTTATAAAGGGGTTTAGCTGCTTTTCACTGCTGTGTTTATGCCGCTTTACACCCACTTGACTCACTTACAGAGAGATATCAGTACATAGGTTTTAAGATTCTTACTAGTCAGATATATTCTTGGGCGGTGAATAGGGGGTGTTGAGTCCAGTTCACTGAGCAAGGAGTAGGTCGTGTCTATTACATATTTGGTTTATGGAACGGTATCTGAGCTAATTTGAAACCCTTCTTTTATGCATCACCCCACCTCACCTTTCCCGTTAAGCAGCCATAGTGTGTTTTCTAAACGTGTGACTCTGTTCTGTTTTGTAATTCAGTTCAAGCGTAGCGGTTTTTACATTCCCTCTATAAGTGATATCTTATGATAAGTGTCTTTTTCTGTGTGACTTATTTCACTTAGAATCGTCGTACCTAAATCCACTCATCATGCTGCTACTAGCCTTATGACGTTGATTTCATGGCTGAGTGATATTCCATTGTACATAAGGACCACAACTTCTTTATCCATTTTTCTCTTTCCTGGGATATTTAAGGTGTAACGAAGTGGAGGTTCTTGTCAACAGAGCAGCCGTAAACTTTGGGGTGCCTGTGTCTTGCTGATTTTTAGTTTTCCCAATTTATACGCCCATGAGTGGAAGTGCCCTATGCTCTCTAAGCTGAGTTTTTTAGATGTTTCAGGACACACCGTACACTTCTCCAGAGTGGCTGTTGGCAATTTACATCCCGCCCTTCAGCGTAGCAAGGCTCCCGTTTCTCCATGGCCTGTCCTGCATTTCTGGTTTTGATACTTTATTCAGCATGGCCCTTTTGACCGATGGGAAGCGAGACTTCTTTGTAGCGCTGATTTGCCTTTCCAGGTTGCTTGGTTGGCCAAAAAGGGCGTATGCGTTTTTTCCTGAATATATTCAGGAAAAAACGCATACGCCCTTTTTGGCCAAGGGCATCATGGTCGAGGTTTTGCCCCTTTTCCTGTGCTTTAAAGGCGATTCGTATCTACCTCCTGAAATCTGTTTCCTGCAATTCTGCCTTGCTTTCAAATCCTCTTCGTTGCCTTCCCTCAATATATTTGTGGACGAGAGTTATCATTTATAACTCTGCAGGTTTGTGAATTGCAGTGCCCCTGAGCTCCATTTTTCAACTCGCTTTCTTGGGAGCTGGCTGCAAAAGCGCAGGATTGCTTCAGGCTCTATTCTGGTCCCGAGCGGCAGGCTGAGCCTGTGGTTAATTCTTCTTCCTGATGGGAAAATAGAGTGACCTGTGCCTGTCCCAACACCTAGAGCTAGTGTCTCATTGGTTCCCCCTCTTCCCGTTCATCCTCAGGACAAATTGCAACCTGTACGGAACAGGAGGTTAAAGGTGCTGATTCTCCAAGGAGGGAGATTGCTAGTAAAGCAGCTGGAATGGCGAACCCGAGCCCAAGGAGATGAGAAATGAGGTCCCTTTTAGAAACCTTTCCCGATCACACGGTGCACCATCTTCTGGGTTTCTCATGCATGTTTTCGAAGTGGGAAGATGCCCTTGAACCTGGAGATTTGGGACCCATGGGATGGGAACCACGCAGTATTACTTTAAAGGGTCTGCGTTTGCTCACCCAACCTCACCAAACCTCTCAGCCCCAAGAGTGTCCACCCTTATGTCTCAATCAGCTGTGGGTCTATATATGGTCAATCCAGGTGGCATCACAGCCCCTGAACGAATTTAGTAAGAATTTCTTTCTCTTTCCCTGTCTTTGTTTCACGGGTTTTTAAAAGTGATTGATTTTTATAAAGGGGTTTAGCTGCTTTTCACTGCTGTGTTTATGCCGCTTTACACCCACTTGACTCACTTACAGAGAGATATCAATACATAGGTTTTGAGATTCTTACTAGTCAGATATATTCTTGGGCGGTGAATAGGGGGTGTTGAGTCCAGTTCACTGAGCAAGGAGTAGGTCGTGTCTATTACATATTGGGTTTATGGAACGGTCTCTGAGCTAATTTGAAACCCTTGTTTTATGCATCACCCCACCTCACCTTTCCCGTTAAGCAGCCATAGTGTGTTTTCTAAACGTGTGCCTCTGTTCTGTTTTGTAATTCAGTTCAAGGTCGCAGTTTTTACATTCCCTCTATAAGTGATATCTTATGATAAGTGTCTTTTTCTGTGTGACTTATTTCACTTAGAATCATCGTACCTAAATCCACTCATCATGCTGCTACTAGACTTATGACGTTGATTTCATGGCTGAGTGATATTCTATTATATATAAGGACTAATACTTCTTCATCCATTTTTTTCTTTCCTGGGATATTTACATTGTAACAAAGTAGAGGTTCTTGTCAACAGAGCAGCCCTAAACTTTGGGGTGCCTGTGTCTTGCTGATTTTTAGTTTTCCCAATTTATACGCCCATGAGTGGAAGTGCCCTATGCTCTCTAAGCTGAGTTTTTTAGATGTTTCACGACACACCGTACACTTCTCCAAAATGGCTGTTGGCAATTTACATCCCGCCCATCAGCGTAGCAAGGCTCCCGTTTCTCCATGGCCTGTCCTGCATTTCTGGTTTTGACACTTTATTCAGCATGGCCCTTTTGACCGGTGGGAAGCGAGACTTCTTTGTAGCACTGATTTGCCTTTCCAGGTTGCTTGGTTGGCCAAAAAGGGCGTATGCGTTTTTTCCTGAATATATTCAGGAAAAAACGCATACGCCCTTTTTGGCCAAGGGCATCATTGTCGAGGTTTTGCCGCTTTTCCCGTGCTTTAAAGGCGATTCGAATCTACCTCCTGAAATCTGTTTCCTGCAATTCTGCCTTGCTTTCAAATCCTCTTCGTTGCCTTCCCTCAATATATTTGTGGACGAGAGTTATCATTTATAACTCTGCAGGTTTGTGAATTGCAGTGCCCCTGAGCTCCATTTTTCAACTCGCTTTCCTGGGACCTGGACGCAAAAGCGCAGGATTGCTTCAGGCCCTATTCTGGTTCCGGGCGGCAGGCTGAGCCTGTGGTTAATTCTTCTTCCTGATGGGAAAATAGAGTGACCTGTGCCTGTCCCAACACCTAGAGCTAGTCTCTCATTGGTTCCCCCTCTTCCCGTTCATCCTCAGGACAAATTGCAACCTGTACGGAACAGGAGGTTAAAGGTGCTGATTCTCCAAGGAGGGAGATTGATAGTAAAGCAGCTGGAATGGCGAACCCGAGCCCAAGGAGATGAGAAATGAGGTCCCTTTTAGAAACCTTTCCCGATCACACGGTGTACCATCTTCTGGGTTTCTCATGCATGTTTTCGAAGTGGGAAGATGCCCTTGAACCTGGAGATTTGGGACCCATGGGATGGGAACCACGCAGTATTACTTTAAAGGGTCTACGTTTGCTCACCCAACCTCACGAAACCTCTCAGCCCCAAGAGTGTCCACCCTTATGTCTCAATCAGCTGTGGGTCTATATATGGTCAATCCAGGTGGCCTCACAGCCCCTGAACGAATTTAGTAAGAATTTCTTTCTCTTTCCCTGTCTTTGTTTCACGGGTTTTTAAAAGTGATTGATTTTTATAAAGGGGTTTAGCTGCTTTTCACTGCTGTGTTTATGCCGCTTTACACCCACTTGACTCACTTTCAGAGAGATATCAGTACATAGGTTTTAAGATTCTTACTAGTCAGATATATTCTTGGGCGGTTAATAGGGGGTGTTGAGTCCAGTTCACTGAGCAAGGAGTAGGTCGTGTCTATTACATATTGGGTTTATGGAACGGTATCTGAGCTAATTTGAAACCCTTCTTTTATGCATCACCCCACCTCACCTTTCCCGTTAAGCAGCCATAGTGTGTTTTCTAAACGTGTGACTCTGTTCTGTTTTGTAATTCAGTTCAAGGGTAGCGGTTTTCACATTCCCTCTATAAGTGATACCTTATGATAAGTGTCTTTTTCTGTGTGAATTATTTCACTGAGAATCGTCGTACCTAAATCCACTCATCATGCTGCTACTAGACTTATGACGTTGATTTCATGGCTGAGTGATATTCTATTATATATAAGGACTAATACTTCTTCATCCATTTTTTTCTTTCCTGGGATATTTACGTTGTAACAAAGTAGAGGTTCTTGTCAACAGAGCAGCCCTAAACTTTGGGGTGCCTGTGTCTTGCTGATTTTTAGTTTTCCCAATTTATACGCCCATGAGTGGAAGTGCCCTATGTTCTCTAAGCTGAGTTTTTTAGATGTTTCACGACACACCGTACACTTCTCCAAAATGGCTGTTGGCAATTTACATCCCGCCCATCAGCGTAGCAAGGCTCCCGTTTCTCCATGGCCTGTCCTGCATTTCTGGTTTTGACACTTTATTCAGCATGGCCCTTTTGACCGGTGGGAAGCGAGACTTCTTTGTAGCGCTGATTTGCCTTTCCAGGTTGCTTGGTTGGCCAAAAAGGGCGTATGCGTTTTTTCCTGAATATATTCAGGAAAAAACGCATACGCCCTTTTTGGCCAAGGGCATCATTGTCGAGGTTTTGCCGCTTTTCCCGTGCTTTAAAGGCGATTCGAATCTACCTCCTGAAATCTGTTTCCTGCAATTCTGCCTTGCTTTCAAATCCTCTTCGTTGCCTTCCCTCAATATATTTGTGGACGAGAGTTATCATTTATAACTCTGCAGGTTTGTGAATTGCAGTGCCCCTGAGCTCCATTTTTCAACTCGCTTTCTTGGGAGCTGGCTGCAAAAGCGCAGGATTGCTTCAGGCTCTATTCTGGTCCCGAGCGGCAGGCTGAGCCTGTGGTTAATTCTTCTTCCTGATGGGAAAATAGAGTGACCTGTGCCTGTCCCAACACCTAGAGCTAGTGTCTCATTGGTTCCCCCTCTTCCCGTTCATCCTCAGGACAAATTGCAACCTGTACGGAACAGGAGGTTAAAGGTGCTGATTCTCCAAGGAGGGAGATTGCTAGTAAAGCGGCTGGAATGGAGAACCCGAGCACAAGGAGTTGAGAAATGAGGTGCGATTTAGAAACCTTTCCCGATCACACGGTGCACCATCTTCTGGGTTTCTCATGCATGTTTTCGAAGTGGGAAGATGCCCTTGAACCTGGAGATTTGGGACCCATGGGATGGGAACCACGCAGTATTACTTTAAAGGGTCTGCGTTTGCTCACCCAACCTCACCAAACCTCTCAGCCCCAAGAGTGTCCACCCTTATGTCTCAATCAGCTGTGGGTCTATATATGGTCAATCCAGGTGGCATCACAGCCCCTGAACGAATTTAGTAAGAATTTCTTTCTCTTTCCCTGTCTTTGTTTCACGGGTTTTTAAAAGTGATTGATTTTTATAAAGGGGTTTAGCTGCTTTTCACTGCTGTGTTTATGCCGCTTTACACCCACTTGTCTCACTTACAGAGAGATATCAATACATAGGTTTTGAGATTCTTACTAGTCAGATATATTCTTGGGCGGTTAATAGGGGGTGTTGAGTCCAGTTCACTGAGCAAGGAGTAGGTCGTGTCTATTACATATTGGGTTTATGGAACTGTATCTGAGCTAATTTGAAACCCTTGTTTTATGCATCACCCCACCTCACCTTTCCCGTTAAGCAGCCATAGTGTGTTTTCTAAACGTGTGCCTCTGTTCTGTTTTGTAATTCAGTTCAAGGTCGCAGTTTTTACATTCCCTCTATAAGTGATATCTTATGATAAGTGTCTTTTTCTGTGTGACTTATTTCACTTAGAATCGTCGTACCTAAATCCACTCATCATGCTGCTACTAGCCTTATGACGTTGATTTCATGGCTGAGTGATATTCCATTGTACATAAGGACCACAACTTCTTTATCCATTTTTCTCTTTCCTGGGATATTTAAGGTGTAACGAAGTGGAGGTTCTTGTCAACAGAGCAGCCGTAAACTTTGGGGTGCCTGTGTCTTGCTGATTTTTAGTTTTCCCTATTTATACGCCCATGAGTGGAAGTGCCCTATGCTCTCTAAGCTGAGTTTTTTAGATGTTTCAGGACACACCGTACACTTCTCCAGAGTGGCTGTTGGCAAGTTACATCCCGCCCTTCAGCGTAGCAAGGCTCCCGTTTCTCCATGGCCTGTCCTGCATTTCTGGTTTTGACACTTTATTCAGCGTAGCCCTTTTGACCGACGGGAAACGAGCCTTCTTTGTAGCGCTGATTTGCCTTTCCAGGTTGCTTGGTTGGCCAAAAAGGGCGTATGCGTTTTTTCCTGAATATATTCAGGAAAAAACGCATACGCCCTTTTTGGCCAAGGGCATCATGGTCGAGGTGTTGCCGCTTTTCCTGTGCTTTAAAGGCGATTCGAATCTACCTCCTGAAATCTGTTTCCTGCAATTCTGCCTTGCTTTCAAATCCTCTTCGTTGCCTTCCCTCAATATATTTGTGGACGAGAGTTATCATTTATAACTCTGCAGGTTTGTGAATTGCAGTGCCCCTGAGCTCCATTTTTCAACTCGCTTTCTTGGGAGCTGGCTGCAAAAGCGCAGGATTGCTTCAGGCCCTATTCTGGTCCCGAGCGGCAGGCTGAGCCTGTGGTTAATTCTTCTTCCTGATGGGAAAATAGAGTGACCTGTGCCTGTCCCAACACCTAGAGCTAGTGTCTCATTGGTTCCCCCTCTTCCCGTTCATCCTCAGGACAAATTGCAACCTGTACGGAACAGGAGGTTAAAGGTGCTGATTCTCCAAGGAGGGAGATTGCTAGTAAAGCAGCTGGAATGGCGAACCCGAGCCCAAGGAGATGAGAAATGAGGTCCCTTTTAGAAACCTTTCCCGATCACACGGTGCACCATCTTCTGGGTTTCTCATGCATGTTTTCGAAGTGGGAAGATGCCCTTGAACCTGGAGATTTGGGACCCATGGGATGGGAACCACGCAGTATTACTTTAAAGGGTCTGCGTTTGCTCACCCAACCTCACGAAACCTCTCAGCCCCAAGAGTGTCCACCCTTATGTCTCAATCAGCTGTGGGTCTATATATGGTCAATCCAGGTGGCATCACAGCCCCTGAACGAATTTAGTAAGAATTTCTTTCTCTTTCCCTGTCTTTGTTTCACGGGTTTTTAAAAGTGATTGATTTTTATAAAGGGGTTTAGCTGCTTTTCACTGCTGTGTTTATGCCGCTTTACACCCACTTGACTCACTTACAGAGAGATATCAATACATAGGTTTTGAGATTCTTACTAGTCAGATATATTCTTGGGCGGTGAATAGGGGGTGTTGAGTCCAGTTCACTGAGCAAGGAGTAGGTCGTGTCTATTACATATTGGGTTTATGGAACGGTATCTGAGCTAATTTGAAACCCTTGTTTTATGCATCACCCCACCTCACCTTTCCCGTTAAGCAGCCATAGTGTGTTTTCTAAACGTGTGCCTCTGTTCTGTTTTGTAATTCAGTTCAAGGTCGCAGTTTTTACATTCCCTCTATAAGTGATATCTTATGATAAGTGTCTTTTTCTGTGTGACTTATTTCACTTAGAATCATCGTACCTAAATCCACTCATCATGCTGCTACTAGACTTATGACGTTGATTTCATGGCTGAGTGATATTCTATTATATATAAGGACTAATACTTCTTCATCCATTTTTTTCTTTCCTGGGATATTTACATTGTAACAAAGTAGAGGTTCTTGTCAACAGAGCAGCCCTAAACTTTGGGGTGCCTGTGTCTTGCTGATTTTTAGTTTTCCCAATTTATACGCCCATGAGTGGAAGTGCCCTATGCTCTCTAAGCTGAGTTTTTTAGATGTTTCACGACACACCGTACACTTCTCCAAAATGGCTGTTGGCAATTTACATCCCGCCCATCAGCGTAGCAAGGCTCCCGTTTCTCCATGGCCTGTCCTGCATTTCTGGTTTTGACACTTTATTCAGCATGGCCCTTTTGACCGGTGGGAAGCGAGACTTCTTTGTAGCACTGATTTGCCTTTCCAGGTTGCTTGGTTGGCCAAAAAGGGCGTATGCGTTTTTTCCTGAATATATTCAGGAAAAAACGCATACACCCTTTTTGGCCAAGGGCATCATTGTCGAGGTTTTGCCGCTTTTCCCGTGCTTTAAAGGCGATTCGAATCTACCTCCTGAAATCTGTTTCCTGCAATTCTGCCTTGCTTTCAAATCCTCTTCGTTGCCTTCCCTCAATATATTTGTGGACGAGAGTTATCATTTATAACTCTGCAGGTTTGTGAATTGCAGTGCCCCTGAGCTCCATTTTTCAACTCGCTTTCCTGGGACCTGGACGCAAAAGCGCAGGATTGCTTCAGGCCCTATTCTGGTTCCGGGCGGCAGGCTGAGCCTGTGGTTAATTCTTCTTCCTGATGGGAAAATAGAGTGACCTGTGCCTGTCCCAACACCTAGAGCTAGTCTCTCATTGGTTCCCCCTCTTCCCGTTCATCCTCAGGACAAATTGCAACCTGTACGGAACAGGAGGTTAAAGGTGCTGATTCTCCAAGGAGGGAGATTGCTAGTAAAGCAGCTGGAATGGCGAACCCGAGCCCAAGGAGATGAGAAATGAGGTCCCTTTTAGAAACCTTTCCCGATCACACGGTGTACCATCTTCTGGGTTTCTCATGCATGTTTTCGAAGTGGGAAGATGCCCTTGAACCTGGAGATTTGGGACCCATGGGATGGGAACCACGCAGTATTACTTTAAAGGGTCTACGTTTGCTCACCGAACCTCACGAAACCTCTCAGCCCCAAGAGTGTCCACCCTTATGTCTCAATCAGCTGTGGGTCTATATATGGTCAATCCAGGTGGCCTCACAGCCCCTGAACGAATTTAGTAAGAATTTCTTTCTCTTTCCCTGTCTTTGTTTCACGGGTTTTTAAAAGTGATTGATTTTTATAAAGGGGTTTAGCTGCTTTTCACTGCTGTGTTTATGCCGCTTTACACCCACTTGACTCACTTTCAGAGAGATATCAGTACATAGGTTTTAAGATTCTTACTAGTCAGATATATTCTTGGGCGGTTAATAGGGGGTGTTGAGTCCAGTTCACTGAGCAAGGAGTAGGTCGTGTCTATTACATATTGGGTTTATGGAACGGTATCTGAGCTAATTTGAAACCCTTCTTTTATGCATCACCCCACCTCACCTTTCCCGTTAAGCAGCCATAGTGTGTTTTCTAAACGTGTGACTCTGTTCTGTTTTGTAATTCAGTTCAAGGGTAGCGGTTTTCACATTCCCTCTATAAGTGATACCTTATGATAAGTGTCTTTTTCTGTGTGAATTATTTCACTGAGAATCGTCGTACCTAAATCCACTCATCATGCTGCTACTAGACTTATGACGTTGATTTCATGGCTGAGTGATATTCTATTATATATAAGGACTAATACTTCTTCATCCATTTTTTTCTTTCCTGGGATATTTACGTTGTAACAAAGTAGAGGTTCTTGTCAACAGAGCAGCCCTAAACTTTCGGGTGCCTGTGTCTTGCTGATTTTTAGTTTTCCCAATTTATACGCCCATGAGTGGAAGTGCCCTATGTTCTCTAAGCTGAGTTTTTTAGATGTTTCACGACACACCGTACACTTCTCCAAAATGGCTGTTGGCAATTTACATCCCGCCCATCAGCGTAGCAAGGCTCCCGTTTCTCCATGGCCTGTCCTGCATTTCTGGGTTTGACACTTTATTCAGCATGGCCCTTTTGACCGGTGGGAAGCGAGACTTCTTTGTAGCGCTGATTTGCCTTTCCAGGTTGCTTGGTTGGCCAAAAAGGGCGTATGCGTTTTTTCCTGAATATATTCAGGAAAAAACGCATACGCCCTTTTTGGCCAAGGGCATCATTGTCGAGGTTTTGCCGCTTTTCCCGTGCTTTAAAGGCGATTCGAATCTACCTCCTGAAATCTGTTTCCTGCAATTCTGCCTTGCTTTCAAATCCTCTTCGTTGACTTCCCTCAATATATTTGTGGACGAGAGTTATCATTTATAACTCTGCAGGTTTGTGAATTGCAGTGCCCCTGAGCTCCATTTTTCAACTTGCTTTCCTGGGACCTGGTCGCAAAAGCGCAGGATTGCTTCAGGCCCTATTCTGGTTCCGGGCGGCAGGCTGAGCCTGTGGTTAATTCTTCTTCCTGATGGGAAAATAGAGTGACCTGTGCCTGTCCCAACACCTAGAGCTAGTGTCTCATTGGTTCCCCCTCTTCCCGTTCATCCTCAGGACAAATTGCAACCTGTACGGAACAGGAGGTTAAAGGTGCTGATTCTCCAAGGAGGGAGATTGCTAGTAAAGCAGCTGGAATGGCGAACCCGAGCCCAAGGAGATGAGAAATGAGGTGCAATTTAGAAACCTTTCCCGATCACACAGTGCACCATCTTCTGGGTTTCTCATGCATGTTTTCGAAGTGGGAAGATGCCCTTGAACCTGGAGATTTGGGACCCATGGGATGGGAACCACGCAGTATTACTTTAAAGGGTCTGCGTTTGCTCACCCAACCTCACCAAACCTCTCAGCCCCAAGAGTGTCCACCCTTATGTCTCAATCAGCTGTGGGTCTAGATATGGTCAATCCAGGTGGCATCACAGCCCATGAACGAATTTAGTAAGAATTTCTTTCTCTTTCCCTGTCTTTGTTTCACGGGTTTTTAAAAGTGATTGATTTTTATAAAGGGGTTTAGCTGCTTTTCACTGCTGTGTTTATGCCGCTTTACACCCACTTGACTCACTTTCAGAGAGATATCAATACATAGGTTTTAAGATTCTTACTAGTCAGATATATTCTTGGGCAGTTAATAGGGGGTGTTGAGTCCAGTTCACTGAGCAAGGAGTAGGTCGTGTCTATTACATATTGGGTTTATGGAACGGTATCTGAGCTAATTTGAAACCCTTCTTTTATGCATCACCCCACCTCACCTTTCCCGTTAAGCAGCCATAGTGTGTTTTCTAAACGTGTGACTCTGTTCTCTTTTGTAATTCAGTTCAAGGGTAGCGGTTTTCACATTCCCTCTATAAGTGATATCTTATGATAAGTGTCTTTTTCTGTGTGACTTATTTCACTTAGAATCGTCATACCTAAATCCACTCATCATGCTGCTACTAGACTTATGACGTTGATTTCATGGCTGAGTGATATTCTATTATACATAAGGACTAATACTTCTTCATCCATTTTTTTCTTTCCTGGGATATTTACGTTGTAACAAAGTGGAGGTTCTTGTCAACAGAGCAGCCCTAAACTTTGGGGTGCCTGTGTCTTGCTGATTTTTAGTTTTCCCAATTTATACGCCCATGAGTGGAAGTGTCCTATGCTCTCTAAGCTGAGTTTTTTAGATGTTTCAGGACACACCGTACACTTCTCCAGAGTGGCTGTTGGCAATTTACATCCCGCCCATCAGCGTAGCAAGGCTCCCATTTCTCCATGGCCTGTCCTGCATTTCTGGTTTTGACACTTTATTCAGCATGGCCCTTTTGACCGGTGGGAAGCGAGACTTCTTTGTAGCGCTGATTTGCCTTTCCAGGTTGCTTGGTTGGCCAAAAAGGGCGTATGCGTTTTTTCCTGAATATATTCAGGAAAAAACGCATACGCCCTTTTTGGCCAAGGGCATCATGGTCGAGGTGTTGCCGCTTTTCCTGTGCTTTAAAGGCGATTCGAATCTACCTCCTGAAATCTGTTTCCTGCAATTCTGCCTTGCTTTCAAATCCTCTTCGTTGCCTTCCCTCAATATATTTGTGGACGAGAGTTATCATTTATAACTCTGCAGGTTTGTGAATTGCAGTGCCCCTGAGCTCCATTTTTCAACTCGCTTTCTTGGGAGCTGGCTGCAAAAGCGCAGGATTGCTTCAGGCTCTATTCTGGTCCCGAGCGGCAGGCTGAGCCTGTGGTTAATTCTTCTTCCTGATGGGAAAATAGAGTGACCTGTGCCTGTCCCAACACCTAGAGCTAGTGTCTCATTGGTTCCCCCTCTTCCCGTTCATCCTCAGGACAAATTGCAACCTGTACGGAACAGGAGGTTAAAGGTGCTGATTCTCCAAGGAGGGAGATTGCTAGTAAAGCAGCTGGAATGGCGAACCCGAGCCCAAGGAGATGAGAAATGAGGTCCCTTTTAGAAACCTTTCCCGATCACACGGTGCTCCATCTTCTGGGTTTCTCATGCATGTTTTCGAAGTGGGAAGATGCCCTTGAACCTGGAGATTTGGGACCCATGGGATGGGAACCACGCAGTATTACTTTAAAGGGTCTGCGTTTGCTCACCCAACCTCACGAAACCTCTCAGCCCCAAGAGTGTCCACCCTTATGTCTCAATCAGCTGTGGGTCTATATATGGTCAATCCAGGTGGCATCACAGCCCCTGAACGAATTTAGTAAGAATTTCTTTCTCTTTCCCTGTCTTTGTTTCACGGGTTTTTAAAAGTGATTGATTTTTATAAAGGGGTTTAGCTGCTTTTCACTGCTGTGTTTATGCCGCTTTACACCCACTTGACTCACTTTCAGAGAGATATCAGTACATAGGTTTTAAGATTCTTACTAGTCAGATATATTCTTGGGCGGTTAATAGGGGGTGTTGAGTCCAGTTCACTGAGCAAGGAGTAGGTCGTGTCTATTACATATTGGGTTTATGGAACGGTATCTGAGCTAATTTGAAACCCTTCTTTTATGCATCACCCCACCTCACCTTTCCCGTTAAGCAGCCATAGTGTGTTTTCTAAACGTGTGACTCTGTTCTGTTTTGTAATTCAGTTCAAGGGTAGCGGTTTTCACATTCCCTCTATAAGTGATACCTTATGATAAGTGTCTTTTTCTGTGTGAATTATTTCACTGAGAATCG
Source organism: Balaenoptera borealis (assembly GCF_965194805.1). Lineage (NCBI taxonomy): Eukaryota > Metazoa > Chordata > Mammalia > Artiodactyla > Balaenopteridae > Balaenoptera > Balaenoptera borealis. Next base: position 31,265,043 of record NC_138864.1, read on the forward strand.
TCGTACCTAAATCCACTCATCATGCTGCTACTAGACTTATGACGTTGATTTCATGGCTGAGTGATATTCTATTATATATAAGGACTAATACTTCTTCATCCATTTTTTTCTTTCCTGGGATATTTACGTTGTAACAAAGTAGAGGTTCTTGTCAACAGAGCAGCCCTAAACTTTCGGGTGCCTGTGTCTTGCTGATTTTTAGTTTTCCCAATTTATACGCCCATGAGTGGAAGTGCCCTATGTTCTCTAAGCTGAGTTTTTTAGATGTTTCACGACACACCGTACACTTCTCCAAAATGGCTGTTGGCAATTTACATCCCGCCCATCAGCGTAGCAAGGCTCCCGTTTCTCCATGGCCTGTCCTGCATTTCTGGGTTTGACACTTTATTCAGCATGGCCCTTTTGACCGGTGGGAAGCGAGACTTCTTTGTAGCGCTGATTTGCCTTTCCAGGTTGCTTGGTTGGCCAAAAAGGGCGTATGCGTTTTTTCCTGAATATATTCAGGAAAAAACGCATACGCCCTTTTTGGCCAAGGGCATCATTGTCGAGGTTTTGCCGCTTTTCCCGTGCTTTAAAGGCGATTCGAATCTACCTCCTGAAATCTGTTTCCTGCAATTCTGCCTTGCTTTCAAATCCTCTTCGTTGACTTCCCTCAATATATTTGTGGACGAGAGTTATCATTTATAACTCTGCAGGTTTGTGAATTGCAGTGCCCCTGAGCTCCATTTTTCAACTTGCTTTCCTGGGACCTGGTCGCAAAAGCGCAGGATTGCTTCAGGCCCTATTCTGGTTCCGGGCGGCAGGCTGAGCCTGTGGTTAATTCTTCTTCCTGATGGGAAAATAGAGTGACCTGTGCCTGTCCCAACACCTAGAGCTAGTGTCTCATTGGTTCCCCCTCTTCCCGTTCATCCTCAGGACAAATTGCAACCTGTACGGAACAGGAGGTTAAAGGTGCTGATTCTCCAAGGAGGGAGATTGCTAGTAAAGCAGCTGGAATGGCGAACCCGAGCCCAAGGAGATGAGAAATGAGGTGCAATTTAGAAACCTTTCCCGATCACACAGTGCACCATCTTCTGGGTTTCTCATGCATGTTTTCGAAGTGGGAAGATGCCCTTGAACCTGGAGATTTGGGACCCATGGGATGGGAACCACGCAGTATTACTTTAAAGGGTCTGCGTTTGCTCACCCAACCTCACCAAACCTCTCAGCCCCAAGAGTGTCCACCCTTATGTCTCAATCAGCTGTGGGTCTAGATATGGTCAATCCAGGTGGCATCACAGCCCATGAACGAATTTAGTAAGAATTTCTTTCTCTTTCCCTGTCTTTGTTTCACGGGTTTTTAAAAGTGATTGATTTTTATAAAGGGGTTTAGCTGCTTTTCACTGCTGTGTTTATGCCGCTTTACACCCACTTGACTCACTTTCAGAGAGATATCAATACATAGGTTTTAAGATTCTTACTAGTCAGATATATTCTTGGGCAGTTAATAGGGGGTGTTGAGTCCAGTTCACTGAGCAAGGAGTAGGTCGTGTCTATTACATATTGGGTTTATGGAACGGTATCTGAGCTAATTTGAAACCCTTCTTTTATGCATCACCCCACCTCACCTTTCCCGTTAAGCAGCCATAGTGTGTTTTCTAAACGTGTGACTCTGTTCTCTTTTGTAATTCAGTTCAAGGGTAGCGGTTTTCACATTCCCTCTATAAGTGATATCTTATGATAAGTGTCTTTTTCTGTGTGACTTATTTCACTTAGAATCGTCATACCTAAATCCACTCATCATGCTGCTACTAGACTTATGACGTTGATTTCATGGCTGAGTGATATTCTATTATACATAAGGACTAATACTTCTTCATCCATTTTTTTCTTTCCTGGGATATTTACGTTGTAACAAAGTGGAGGTTCTTGTCAACAGAGCAGCCCTAAACTTTGGGGTGCCTGTGTCTTGCTGATTTTTAGTTTTCCCAATTTATACGCCCATGAGTGGAAGTGTCCTATGCTCTCTAAGCTGAGTTTTTTAGATGTTTCAGGACACACCGTACACTTCTCCAGAGTGGCTGTTGGCAATTTACATCCCGCCCATCAGCGTAGCAAGGCTCCCATTTCTCCATGGCCTGTCCTGCATTTCTGGTTTTGACACTTTATTCAGCATGGCCCTTTTGACCGGTGGGAAGCGAGACTTCTTTGTAGCGCTGATTTGCCTTTCCAGGTTGCTTGGTTGGCCAAAAAGGGCGTATGCGTTTTTTCCTGAATATATTCAGGAAAAAACGCATACGCCCTTTTTGGCCAAGGGCATCATGGTCGAGGTGTTGCCGCTTTTCCTGTGCTTTAAAGGCGATTCGAATCTACCTCCTGAAATCTGTTTCCTGCAATTCTGCCTTGCTTTCAAATCCTCTTCGTTGCCTTCCCTCAATATATTTGTGGACGAGAGTTATCATTTATAACTCTGCAGGTTTGTGAATTGCAGTGCCCCTGAGCTCCATTTTTCAACTCGCTTTCTTGGGAGCTGGCTGCAAAAGCGCAGGATTGCTTCAGGCTCTATTCTGGTCCCGAGCGGCAGGCTGAGCCTGTGGTTAATTCTTCTTCCTGATGGGAAAATAGAGTGACCTGTGCCTGTCCCAACACCTAGAGCTAGTGTCTCATTGGTTCCCCCTCTTCCCGTTCATCCTCAGGACAAATTGCAACCTGTACGGAACAGGAGGTTAAAGGTGCTGATTCTCCAAGGAGGGAGATTGCTAGTAAAGCAGCTGGAATGGCGAACCCGAGCCCAAGGAGATGAGAAATGAGGTCCCTTTTAGAAACCTTTCCCGATCACACGGTGCTCCATCTTCTGGGTTTCTCATGCATGTTTTCGAAGTGGGAAGATGCCCTTGAACCTGGAGATTTGGGACCCATGGGATGGGAACCACGCAGTATTACTTTAAAGGGTCTGCGTTTGCTCACCCAACCTCACGAAACCTCTCAGCCCCAAGAGTGTCCACCCTTATGTCTCAATCAGCTGTGGGTCTATATATGGTCAATCCAGGTGGCATCACAGCCCCTGAACGAATTTAGTAAGAATTTCTTTCTCTTTCCCTGTCTTTGTTTCACGGGTTTTTAAAAGTGATTGATTTTTATAAAGGGGTTTAGCTGCTTTTCACTGCTGTGTTTATGCCGCTTTACACCCACTTGACTCACTTACAGAGAGATATCAATACATAGGTTTTGAGATTCTTACTAGTCAGATATATTCTTGGGCGGTGAATAGGGGGTGTTGAGTCCAGTTCACTGAGCAAGGAGTAGGTCGTGTCTATTACATATTGGGTTTATGGAACGGTATCTGAGCTAATTTGAAACCCTTGTTTTATGCATCACCCCACCTCACCTTTCCCGTTAAGCAGCCATAGTGTGTTTTCTAAACGTGTGCCTCTGTTCTGTTTTGTAATTCAGTTCAAGGTCGCAGTTTTTACATTCCCTCTATAAGTGATATCTTATGATAAGTGTCTTTTTCTGTGTGACTTATTTCACTTAGAATCGTCGTACCTAAATCCACTCATCATGCTGCTACTAGACTTATGACGTTGATATCATGGCTGAGTGATATTCTATTATATATAAGGACTAATACTTCTTCATCCATTTTTTTCTTTCCTGGGATATTTACGTTGTAACAAAGTAGAGGTTCTTGTCAACAGAGCAGCCCTAAACTTTGGGGTGCCTGTGTCTTGCTGATTTTTAGTTTTCCCAATTTATACGCCCATGAGTGGAAGTGCCCTATGCTCTCTAAGCTGAGTTTTTTAGATGTTTCACGACACACCGTACACTTCTCCAAAATGGCTGTTGGCAATTTACATCCCGCCCATCAGCGTAGCAAGGCTCCCGTTTCTCCATGGCCTGTCCTGCATTTCTGGGTTTGACACTTTATTCAGCATGGCCCTTTTGACCGGTGGGAAGCGAGACTTCTTTGTAGCGCTGATTTGCCTTTCCAGGTTGCTTGGTTGGCCAAAAAGGGCGTATGCGTTTTTTCCTGAATATATTCAGGAAAAAACGCATACGCCCTTTTTGGCCAAGGGCATCATTGTCGAGGTTTTGCCGCTTTTCCCGTGCTTTAAAGGCGATTCGAATCTACCTCCTGAAATCTGTTTCCTGCAATTCTGCCTTGCTTTCAAATCCTCTTCGTTGACTTCCCTCAATATATTTGTGGACGAGAGTTATCATTTATAACTCTGCAGGTTTGTGAATTGCAGTGCCCCTGAGCTCCATTTTTCAACTCGCTTTCCTGGGACCTGGTCGCAAAAGCGCAGGATTGCTTCAGGCCCTATTCTGGTTCCGGGCGGCAGGCTCAGCCTGTGGTTAATTCTTCTTCCTGATGGGAAAATAGAGTGACCTGTGCCTGTCCCAACACCTAGAGCTAGTCTCTCATTGGTTCCCCCTCTTCCCGTTCATCCTCAGGACAAATTGCAACCTGTACGGAACAGGAGGTTAAAGGTGCTGATTCTCCAAGGAGGGAGATTGCTAGTAAAGCAGCTGGAATGGCGAACCCGAGCCCAAGGAGATGAGAAATGAGGTCCCTTTTAGAAACCTTTCCCGATCACACGGTGTACCATCTTCTGGGTTTCTCATGCATGTTTTCGAAGTGGGAAGATGCCCTTGAACCTGGAGATTTGGGACCCATGGGATGGGAACCACGCAGTATTACTTTAAAGGGTCTACGTTTGCTCACCCAACCTCATGAAACCTCTCAGCCCCAAGAGTGTCCACCCTTATGTCTCAATCAGCTGTGGGTCTATATATGGTCAATCCAGGTGGCCTCACAGCCCCTGAACGAATTTAGTAAGAATTTCTTTCTCTTTCCCTGTCTTTGTTTCACGGGTTTTTAAAAGTGATTGATTTTTATAAAGGGGTTTAGCTGCTTTTCACTGCTGTGTTTATTTCGCTTTACACCCACTTGACTCACTTTCAGAGAGATATCAATACATAGGTTTTAAGATTCTTACTAGTCAGATATATTCTTGGGCGGTTAATAGGGGGTGTTGAGTCCAGTTCACTGAGCAAGGAGTAGGTCGTGTCTATTACATATTGGGTTTATGGAACGGTATCTGAGCTAATTTGAAACCCTTCTTTTATGCATCACCCCACCTCACCTTTCCCGTTAAGCAGCCATAGTGTGTTTTCTAAACGTGTGACTCTGTTCTCTTTTGTAATTCAGTTCAAGGGTAGCGGTTTTCACATTCCCTCTATAAGTGATATCTTATGATAAGTGTCTTTTTCTGTGTGACTTATTTCACTTAGAATCGTCGTACCTAAATCCACTCATCATGCTGCTACTAGCCTTATGACGTTGATTTCATGGCTGAGTGATATTCCATTGTACATAAGGACCACAACTTCTTTATCCATTTTTCTCTTTCTTGGGATATTTAAGGTGTAACGAAGTGGAGGTTCTTGTCAACAGAGCAGCCGTAAACTTTGGGGTGCCTGTGTCTTGCTGATTTTTAGTTTTCCTATTTATACGCCCATGAGTGGAAGTGTCCTATGCTCTCTAAGCTGAGTTTTTTAGATGTTTCAGGACACACCGTACACTTCTCCAGAGTGGCTGTTGGCAAGTTACATCCCGCCCTTCAGCGTAGCAAGGCTCCCGTTTCTCCATGGCCTGTCCTGCATTTCTGGTTTTGACACTTTATTCAGCGTAGCCCTTTTGACCGACGGGAAACGAGCCTTCTTTGTAGCGCTGATTTGCCTTTCCAGGTTGCTTGGTTGGCCAAAAAGGGCGTATGCGTTTTTTCCTGAATATATTCAGGAAAAAACGCATACGCCCTTTTTGGCCAAGGGCATCATGGTCGAGGTGTTGCCGCTTTTCCTGTGCTTTAAAGGCGATTCGAATCTACCTCCTGAAATCTGTTTCCTGCAATTCTGCCTTGCTTTCAAATCCTCTTCGTTGCCTTCCCTCAATATATTTGTGGACGAGAGTTATCATTTATAACTCTGCAGGTTTGTGAATTGCAGTGCCCCTGAGCTCCATTTTTCAACTCGCTTTCTTGGGAGCTGGCTGCAAAAGCGCAGGATTGCTTCAGGCTCTATTCTGGTCCCGAGCGGCAGGCTGAGCCTGTGGTTAATTCTTCTTCCTGATGGGAAAATAGAGTGACCTGTGCCTGTCCCAACACCTAGAGCTAGTGTCTCATTGGTTCCCCCTCTTCCCGTTCATCCTCAGGACAAATTGCAACCTGTACGGAACAGGAGGTTAAAGGTGCTGATTCTCCAAGGAGGGAGATTGCTAGTAAAGCAGCTGGAATGGCGAACCCGAGCCCAAGGAGATGAGAAATGAGGTCCCTTTTAGAAACCTTTCCCGATCACACGGTGCACCATCTTCTGGGTTTCTCATGCATGTTTTCGAAGTGGGAAGATGCCCTTGAACCTGGAGATTTGGGACCCATGGGATGGGAACCACGCAGTATTACTTTAAAGGGTCTGCGTTTGCTCACCCAACCTCACGAAACCTCTCAGCCCCAAGAGTGTCCACCCTTATGTCTCAATCAGCTGTGGGTCTATATATGGTCAATCCAGGTGGCATCACAGCCCCTGAACGAATTTAGTAAGAATTTCTTTCTCTTTCCCTGTCTTTGTTTCACGGGTTTTTAAAAGTGATTGATTTTTATAAAGGGGTTTAGCTGCTTTTCACTGCTGTGTTTATGCCGCTTTACACCCACTTGACTCACTTACAGAGAGATATCAATACATAGGTTTTGAGATTCTTACTAGTCAGATATATTCTTGGGCGGTGAATAGGGGGTGTTGAGTCCAGTTCACTGAGCAAGGAGTAGGTCGTGTCTATTACATATTGGGTTTATGGAACGGTATCTGAGCTAATTTGAAACCCTTGTTTTATGCATCACCCCACCTCACCTTTCCCGTTAAGCAGCCATAGTGTGTTTTCTAAACGTGTGCCTCTGTTCTGTTTTGTAATTCAGTACAAGGTCGCAGTTTTTACATTCCCTCTATAAGTGATATCTTATGATAAGTGTCTTTTTCTGCGTGACTTATTTCACTTAGAATCGTCGTACCTAAATCCACTCATCATGCTGCTACTAGACTTATGACGTTGATTTCATGGCTGAGTGATATTCTATTATATATAAGGACTAATACTTCTTCATCCATTTTTTTCTTTCCTGGGATATTTACATTGTAACAAAGTAGAGGTTCTTGTCAACAGAGCAGCCCTAAACTTTGGGGTGCCTGTGTCTTGCTGATTTTTAGTTTTCCCAATTTATACGCCCATGAGTGGAAGTGCCCTATGCTCTCTAAGCTGAGTTTTTTAGATGTTTCACGACACACCGTACACTTCTCCAAAATGGCTGTTGGCAATTTACATCCCGCCCATCAGCGTAGCAAGGCTCCCGTTTCTCCATGGCCTGTCCTGCATTTCTGGTTTTGACACTTTATTCAGCATGGCCCTTTTGACCGGTGGGAAGCGAGACTTCTTTGTAGCGCTGATTTGCCTTTCCAGGTTGCTTGGTTGGCCAAAAAGGGCGTATGCGTTTTTTCCTGAATATATTCAGGAAAAAACGCATACGCCCTTTTTGGCCAAGGGCATCATTGTCGAGGTTTTGCCGCTTTTCCCGTGCTTTAAAGGCGATTCGAATCTACCTCCTGAAATCTGTTTCCTGCAATTCTGCCTTGCTTTCAAATCCTCTTCGTTGCCTTCCCTCAATATATTTGTGGACGAGAGTTATCATTTATAACTCTGCAGGTTTGTGAATTGCAGTGCCCCTGAGCTCCATTTTTCAACTCGCTTTCCTGGGACCTGGACGCAAAAGCGCAGGATTGCTTCAGGCCCTATTCTGGTTCCGGGCGGCAGGCTGAGCCTGTGGTTAATTCTTCTTCCTGATGGGAAAATAGAGTGACCTGTGCCTGTCCCAACACCTAGAGCTAGTCTCTCATTGGTTCCCCCTCTTCCCGTTCATCCTCAGGACAAATTGCAACCTGTACGGAACAGGAGGTTAAAGGTGCTGATTCTCCAAGGAGGGAGATTGCTAGTAAAGCAGCTGGAATGGCGAACCCGAGCCCAAGGAGATGAGAAATGAGGTCCCTTTTAGAAACCTTTCCCGATCACACGGTGTACCATCTTCTGGGTTTCTCATGCATGTTTTCGAAGTGGGAAGATGCCCTTGAACCTGGAGATTTGGGACCCATGGGATGGGAACCACGCAGTATTACTTTAAAGGGTCTACGTTTGCTCACCCAACCTCACGAAACCTCTCAGCCCCAAGAGTGTCCACCCTTATGTCTCAATCAGCTGTGGGTCTATATATGGTCAATCCAGGTGGCCTCACAGCCCCTGAACGAATTTAGTAAGAATTTCTTTCTCTTTCCCTGTCTTTGTTTCACGGGTTTTTAAAAGTGATTGATTTTTATAAAGGGGTTTAGCTGCTTTTCACTGCTGTGTTTATGCCGCTTTACACCCACTTGACTCACTTTCAGAGAGATATCAGTACATAGGTTTTAAGATTCTTACTAGTCAGATATATTCTTGGGCGGTTAATAGGGGGTGTTGAGTCCAGTTCACTGAGCAAGGAGTAGGTCGTGTCTATTACATATTGGGTTTATGGAACGGTATCTGAGCTAATTTGAAACCCTTCTTTTATGCATCACCCCACCTCACCTTTCCCGTTAAGCAGCCATAGTGTGTTTTCTAAACGTGTGACTCTGTTCTCTTTTGTAATTCAGTTCAAGGGTAGCGGTTTTCACATTCCCTCTATAAGTGATGTCTTATGATAAGTGTCTTTTTCTGTGTGACTTATTTCACTTAGAATCGTCGTACCTAAATCCACTCATCATGCTGCTACTAGACTTATGACGTTGATTTCATGGCTGAGTGATATTCTATTATACATAAGGACTAATACTTCTTTATCCATTTTTTTCTTTCCTGGGATATTTACGTTGTAACAAAGTGGAGGTTCTTGTCAACAGAGCAGCCCTAAACTTTGGGGTGCCTGTGTCTGGCTGATTTTTAGTTTTCCCAATTTATACGCCCATGAGTGGAAGTGTCCTATGCTCTCTAAGCTGAGTTTTTCAGATGTTTCAGGACACACCGTACACTTCTCCAGAGTGGCTGTTGGCAATTTACATCCCGCCCATCAGCGTAGCAAGGCTCCCGTTTCTCCACGGCCTGTCCTGCATTTCTGGTTTTGACACTTTATTCAGCATGGCCCTTTTGACCGACGGGAAACCAGCCTTCTTTGTAGCGCTGATTTGCCTTTCCAGGTTGCTTGGTTGGCCAAAAAGGGCGTATGCGTTTTTTCCTGAATATATTCAGGAAAAAACGCATACGCCCTTTTTGGCCAAGGGCATCATGGTCGAGCTGTTGCCGCTTTTCCTGTGCTTTAAAGGCGATTCGAATCTACCTCCTGAAATCTGTTTCCTGCAATTCTGCCTTGCTTTCAAATCCTCTTCGTTGCCTTCCCTCAATATATTTGTGGACGAGAGTTATCATTTATAACTCTGCAGGTTTGTGAATTGCAGTGCCCCTGAGCTCCATTTTTCAACTCGCTTTCTTGGGAGCTGGCTGCAAAAGCGCAGGATTGCTTCAGGGTCTATTCTGGTCCCGAGCGGCAGGCTAAGCCTGTGGTTAATTCTTCTTCCTGATGGGAAAATAGAGTGACCTGTGCCTGTCCCAACACCTAGAGCTAGTGTCTCATTGGTTCCCCCTCTTCCCGTTCATCCTCAGGACAAATTGCAACCTGTATGGAACAGGAGGTTAAAGGTGCTGATTCTCCAAGGAGGGAGATTGCTAGTAAAGCGGCTGGAATGGAGAACCCGAGCACAAGGAGTTGAGAAATGAGGTGCAATTTAGAAACCTTTCCCGATCACACGGTGCACCATCTTCTGGGTTTCTCATGCATGTTTTCGAAGTGGGAAGATGCCCTTGAACCTGGAGATTTGGGACCCATGGGATGGGAACCACGCAGTATTACTTTAAAGGGTCTACGTTTGCTCACCCAACCTCACGAAACCTCTCAGCCCCAAGAGTGTCCACCCTTATGTCTCAATCAGCTGTGGGTCTAGATATGGTCAATCCAGGTGGCATCACAGCCCCTGAATGAAGTTAGTAAGAATTTCTCTCTCTTTCACTGTCTTTGTTTCACGGGTTTTTAAAAGTAATTGGTTTTTATAAAGGGGTTTAGCTGCTTTTCACTGCTGTGTTTATGCCGCTTTACACCCACTTGACTCACTTACAGAGAGATATCAGTACATAGGTTTTAAGATTCTTACTAGTCAGATATATTCTTGGGCGGTGAATAGGGGGTGTTGAGTCCAGTTCACTGAGCAAGGAGTAGGTCGTGTCTATTACATATTGGGTTTATGGAACGGTATCTGAGCTAATTTGAAACCCTTCTTTTATGCATCACCCCACCTCACCTTTCCCGTTAAGCAGCCATAGTGTGTTTTCTAAACGTGTGACTCTGTTCTGTTTTGTAATTCAGTTCAAGCGTAGCGGTTTTTACATTCCCTCTATAAGTGATATCTTATGATAAGTGTCTTTTTCTGTGTGACTTATTTCACTTAGAATCGTCGTACCTAAATCCACTCATCATGCTGCTACTAGCCTTATGACGTTGATTTCATGGCTGAGTGATATTCCATTGTACATGAGGACCACAACTTCTTTATCCATTTTTCTCTTTCCTGGGATATTTAAGGTGTAACGAAGTGGAGGTTCTTGTCAACAGAGCAGCCGTAAACTTTGGGGTGCCTGTGTCTTGCTGATTTTTAGTTTTCCCAATTTATACGCCCATGAGTGGAAGTGCCCTATGCTCTCTAAGCTGAGTTTTTTAGATGTTTCAGGACACACCGTACACTTCTCCAGAGTGGCTGTTGGCAATTTACATCCCGCCCTTCAGCGTAGCAAGGCTCCCGTTTCTCCATGGCCTGTCCTGCATTTCTGGTTTTGATACTTTATTCAGCATGGCCCTTTTGACCGATGGGAAGCGAGACTTCTTTGTAGCGCTGATTTGCCTTTCCAGGTTGCTTGGTTGGCCAAAAAGGGCGTATGCGTTTTTTCCTGAATATATTCAGGAAAAAACGCATACGCCCTTTTTGGCCAAGGGCATCATGGTCGAGGTTTTGCCCCTTTTCCTGTGCTTTAAAGGCGATTCGTATCTACCTCCTGAAATCTGTTTCCTGCAATTCTGCCTTGCTTTCAAATCCTCTTCGTTGCCTTCCCTCAATATATTTGTGGACGAGAGTTATCATTTATAACTCTGCAGGTTTGTGAATTGCAGTGCCCCTGAGCTCCATTTTTCAACTCGCTTTCTTGGGAGCTGGCTGCAAAAGCGCAGGATTGCTTCAGGCTCTATTCTGGTCCCGAGCGGCAGGCTGAGCCTGTGGTTAATTCTTCTTCCTGATGGGAAAATAGAGTGACCTGTGCCTGTCCCAACACCTAGAGCTAGTGTCTCATTGGTTCCCCCTCTTCCCGTTCATCCTCAGGACAAATTGCAACCTGTACGGAACAGGAGGTTAAAGGTGCTGATTCTCCAAGGAGGGAGATTGCTAGTAAAGCGGCTGGAATGGAGAACCCGAGCACAAGGAGTTGAGAAATGAGGTGCGATTTAGAAACCTTTCCCGATCACACGGTGCACCATCTTCTGGGTTTCTCATGCATGTTTTCGAAGTGGGAAGATGCCCTTGAACCTGGAGATTTGGGACCCATGGGATGGGAACCACGCAGTATTACTTTAAAGGGTCTGCGTTTGCTCACCCAACCTCACCAAACCTCTCAGCCCCAAGAGTGTCCACCCTTATGTCTCAATCAGCTGTGGGTCTATATATGGTCAATCCAGGTGGCATCACAGCCCCTGAACGAATTTAGTAAGAATTTCTTTCTCTTTCCCTGTCTTTGTTTCACGGGTTTTTAAAAGTGATTGATTTTTATAAAGGGGTTTAGCTGCTTTTCACTGCTGTGTTTATGCCGCTTTACACCCACTTGTCTCACTTACAGAGAGATATCAATACATAGGTTTTGAGATTCTTACTAGTCAGATATATTCTTGGGCGGTGAATAGGGGGTGTTGAGTCCAGTTCACTGAGCAAGGAGTAGGTCGTGTCTATTACATATTGGGTTTATGGAACTGTATCTGAGCTAATTTGAAACCCTTGTTTTATGCATCACCCCACCTCACCTTTCCCGTTAAGCAGCCATAGTGTGTTTTCTAAACGTGTGCCTCTGTTCTGTTTTGTAATTCAGTTCAAGGTCGCAGTTTTTACATTCCCTCTATAAGTGATATCTTATGATAAGTGTCTTTTTCTGTGTGACTTATTTCACTTAGAATCGTCGTACCTAAATCCACTCATCATGCTGCTACTAGCCTTATGACGTTGATTTCATGGCTGAGTGATATTCCATTGTACATAAGGACCACATCTTCTTTATCCATTTTTCTCTTTCCTGGGATATTTAAGGTGTAACGAAGTGGAGGTTCTTGTCAACAGAGCAGCCGTAAACTTTGGGGTGCCTGTGTCTTGCTGATTTTTAGTTTTCCCAATTTATACGCCCATGAGTGGAAGTGCCCTATGCTCTCTAAGCTGAGTTTTTTAGATGTTTCAGGACACACCGTACACTTCTCCAGAGTGGCTGTTGGCAATTTACATCCCGCCCTTCAGCGTAGCAAGGCTCCCGTTTCTCCATGGCCTGTCCTGCATTTCTGGTTTTGATACTTTATTCAGCATGGCCCTTTTGACCGATGGGAAGCGAGACTTCTTTGAAGCGCTGATTTGCCTTTCCAGGTTGCTTGGTTGGCCAAAAAGGGCGTATGCGTTTTTTCCTGAATATATTCAGGAAAAAACGCATACGCCCTTTTTGGCCAAGGGCATCATGGTCGAGGTTTTGCCCCTTTTCCTGTGCTTTAAAGGCGATTCGTATCTACCTCCTGAAATCTGTTTCCTGCAATTCTGCCTTGCTTTCAAATCCTCTTCGTTGCCTTCCCTCAATATATTTGTGGACGAGAGTTATCATTTATAACTCTGCAGGTTTGTGAATTGCAGAGCCCCTGAGCTCCATTTTTCAAATCCCTTTCTTGGGAGCTGGCCGCAAAAGCGCAGGATTGCTTCAGGCCCTATACTGGTCCCGGGCGGCAGGCTGAGCCTGTGGTTAATTCTTCTTCCTGATGGGAAAATAGAGTGACCTGTGCCTGTCCCAACACCTAGAGCTAGTGTCTCATTGGTTCCCCCTCTTCCCGTTCATCCTCAGGACAAATTGAAACCTGTATGGAACAGGAGGTTAAAGGTGCTGATTCTCCAAGGAGGGAGATTGCTATTAAAGCGGCTGGAATGGCGAACCCGAGCCCAAGGAGATGAGAAATGAGGTGCGTTTTAGAAACCTTTCCCGATCACACGGTGTACCATCTTCTGGGTTTCTAATGCATGTTTTCGATGAAAGAAGATGCCCTTGAACCTGGAGATTTGGGACCCATGGGATGGGTACCACGCAGTATTACTTTAAAGTGTCTGTGTTTGCTCACCCAACCTCTCCAAACCTCTCAGCCCCAAGAGTGTCCACCCTTATGTCTCAATCAGCTGTGGGTCTAGATATGGTCAATCCAGGTGGCATCACAGCCCCTGAACGAATGTAGTAAGAATTTCTCTCTCTTTAACTGTCTTTGTTTCACAGGTTTTTAAAAGTGATTGATTTTTATAAAGGGGTTTAGCTGCTTTTCACTGCTGTTTAAGCCGCTTTACACCCACTTGACTTACTTACAGAGAGATATCAATACATAGGTTTTGAGATTCTTACTAGTCAGATATATTCTTGGGCGGTGAATAGGGGGTGTTGAGTCCAGTTCACTGAGCAAGGAGTAGGTCGTGTCTATTACATATTGGGTTTATGGAACGGTATCTGAGCTAATTTGAAACCCTTCTTTTATGCATCACCCCACCTCACCTTTCCCGTTAAGCAGCCATAGTGTGTTTTCTAAACGTGTGCCTCTGTTCTGTTTTGTAATTCAGTTCAAGGGTAGCGGTTTTCACATTCCCTCTATAAGTGATATCTTATGATAAGTGTCTTTTTCTGTGTGACTTATTTCACTTAGAATCGTCGTACCTAAATCCACTCATCATGCTGCTACTAGCCTTATGAAGTTGATTTCATGGCTGAGTGATATTCCGTTGTACATAAGGACCACAACTTTTTTATCCATTTTTCTCTTTCCTGGGATATTTAAGGTATAACGAAGTGGAGGTTCTTGTCAACAGAGCAGCCCTAAACTTTCGGGTGCCTGTGTCTTGTTGATTTTTTTTTTCCCATTTTATACGCCCATGAGTTGAAGTGCCCTACGCTCTCTAGCTGTGTTTTTTAGATGTTTTAGGAAACACCATACACTTCTCCAGAGTGGCCGTTGGCAAATTACATCCCGCCCATCAGCCTTACAAGACTCTCTTTTCTCCTTGGCCTTTCCTGCATTTCTGGGTTTTACACTCTTTTAGAATGGCCCTTTTGACCGCTGGGAAGTGAGACTTCTTTGTAGTGCTCATTTGCATTTCTGGCTTGCTTGATTGGCGAAAAAAGGCATATGCGTTTTTTCCTGAATATATTCAGGAAAAAAGGTATACTCCCTCTTTGGCCAAGGGCATCATTTTCGATGTTTTACCGCTTTTCATGTGCTTTAAAGGCGATTCGAATCTACCTCCTGAAATTTGTTTCCTGCAATTCTGCCTTGCTTTCAGATCCTCTTCGTTGCCTTCCCTCAATATATTTTTGGATGAGAGTGATCATTTATAACTCTGCATGTTTGTGAATTGCAGTGCCCCTAAGCTCCATTTTTCAACTCGCTTTTTTGTGAGCTGGCTGCAAAACCACAGGATTGCTTTTGGCCTTATACTGGTTCCGTGGCGCAGGCTGAGCCTGTGGTTAATTCTTCTTCTTGATGGGAAATTAGAGTGACCTGTGCCTGTCTGAACATCTAGGGCTTTTCTCTCATTGTTTCTCCTCATTCCCCTTCATCCTCTGGACAAATTTCAAACTCTGTGCAACAGGATGTTGAAGGTGCTGACATCCTCAAGTGTTTAGAATGTTAGGAAAGAGGCTGGAGGGGTGAACCCGACAACCAGGGGATTAGGAGATGAGGTGCCTTTTCCAAAATCTTCCTGATCCAACCGTGTACCATCTTCTGGGTGTCACAGGCATGTTTTAGCTGTAGGAAAGGTCCCATGTATGTAAGGAGAACTCCAGGGATTTTTTCAAATCAGTGTCTCCCCGAACCCCAATCTGGGGAATTTTTAAGCTACTGGTACATGTATGTTCATTAAGGGACTGGGCTGTAGGCAGAGTCCGAACTTTAGAGGATTGAAGTCTTCATGGTCCGAAATGCTCACCATCGGCCTCCTTTAGTTTCCATTTTATCTGTAGTTGATAGATGATGTCGATATTGATATCTATTGTTTTTCAGATTATTTCCCCTTAGGGGTTATTACAAAATATTGAGTATAGTTCCCTGTGCTATACAGCAGTTCCTTGTTGATGATATATTTTATACATAGCAGTGTGTATATGTTAATCCGAAACTGTTAATTTATCCCTCCTCCCACCTTTCCCCTTTGGTAATAAAAAAATACAAGATTTAATACTTCTCAGAAATCTAGGAGCTGAAAGAGAGGTATCATTTTCAATGGAAAATCATTCAAAACAAGATTGAAACTTCAGCCAAGATTAGTAGATCCACATCCTTGTAAAGAAATCACTGCATTTCTCTAATGTTGACCTGACAAATACGACAAACCCCTCCACTGAACTTGCTTATAATAAAGTGATGGAAATATCAAATGGAAGTGTTAGAAATACCTTATTTTACACGAGCCTTATACACTGCTCTATGTTAACTACAGTTTGGCTCACACATCTGTTCATTGAAGTTACAATATTTGGCTCACACATCTGTTCATTGAAGTTACAATATTTGGCTCACACATCTGTTCATTGAAGTTACAATGTTCTCAAATTCTGTTACTGATCCTGCAGAGTCGACCCCAACAAGGGTCCCCCTCCCCAGTGTCATTGGAGCCAACAGATCGAGACTGAGTTTGGTTCAGAAGCAAAGGAAAACTTTATATTTTGATCAGAGAATGGAGAGGTGAGAGCGTGCGCTCCCCCGCGGACTGTGGGCCGGGCTGCTCTGTAGGGATCCCGTCAGCGTCAGCGGGAGGGACGGGGCGGAGCTCTCGAGGGCTGAGTTGGCTGGAGCTCAGGCTCTATGTGGCGGAGTCTGCACAGGGCCCCGAGAGCTGAGGTGTCGGCCCGGCCATTTTGCACTAGGAAATCGGGTCTGAAGTGCCAGGTGTGGGACCTCTGCCTGTGGAAACCTAGGAACAAGTGAAATTAGAAAAAGCACAAAGGAAAAAAGGTTAGACTTTATTTTATTGCCCAGATTCTATTTTTATCTCCCAGGAATTTTTAATGGGCTTTGCCGGTGACAAACCCCTCCTCTGCCTCTTGTCCCATTCCACATTCTTGGGGCGCTGAGGGTGCAGACACCTCTTCTGTAAATGCTTCGTGCTGAGTTGGGTGTCCTCATACCCGGGGGGGAGGGGCAGGACTTCTCCCCAGCAGCCTCCAGGTGAGGTTGATTGTCCCCAGGCCTCCTCCCTCACTGCTCGTCTGCCTGAGCACCAGCGTTGGAAGTTTTATAGATTCTAATGACCTTTAAGGGTCCAGGAAAGAGATGCGCAGGGACGCTGGGGGGGCCGGTTTTACCCTGCTCCACATTGGTTCGGCCCCCTTAGGCTGACGGTTTCTGCCAGCCTAGATGCTCTGACCAGTAGTCTGCGCTTTCTTCAGTTAGGCCACTGAATTAACGTACAAAGAGCACCAGGTGTCAGAGCCCTGCCTGCTCAACTCCCAGACAGTCCAGGGCCGGTGGTGATCCAGGACCATGACGGCCACTCAGTCACCGCCCTTTTGAAGTAACCAGGAGTACATCTGGTCTCATTGGTCGCCGTCACCATGGTGTCTGTAGGCTTTTCTATGGTGGCAGCGTTATTTACGGGTCCCCTGCCAGGTTTATTAGCTCCGCTCTGGGTGCAGTAAGTCCTGCAAGCAATAGTCTGTTCTTTTGGGGCACACTCTTGTGGTTTTCTGAGAGAAGCTCCAGGTCAAGGGATGGTCACACGAGTCGTCATGGGGGCCTGTTGCCTCAGGTTGTCTCTCTGGAGGTTGGAGTTGGAGGGCCTCCTCACTCGAGGTCATTGTGCCCACGGAGCGATCCCTGCAACTTCAGGGCATGGTGGGTGGTTAGGATCACCAAGTGGCGTCCTTTACCCTTAGGAGGGAGCTGGCCTTGCGGGCTGCTCATTTCCAGGTTTTTAGATACCCCCAGTATCCTGGTCGGATGGGGTGGCTGGCCAATGCCTGGAGGGCATTCTTGCGTTGTTCCATTTCAAGTGGTCCCAGTTTTGGCACTAAAACTCCAAGGGCGATTCGCCTTCGACCAGGAATGTAAAGGTCAAAGGGTTTAGCTAAATTAAGGAGGTCCAGGGCAAGGGTCTGAATTGACTGCTCTTTCCATTCTTGAAAGGCCGCTTCTGGATTCTATTCAAAAGGATCATCATCTTTTCCTTTCAGTGTTTCATATAGAGGCCCAGGTATTAGACTGTAGTTAGGGATTCAGATGCAGCAAACCCTGGTCTCCGCAGGAACCCCTAAGCTGTCTTCTAGTTTTAGGAAGGGTGAGGCTGCAAATGGCTTCTTCCCTTTCCTGGGATGGGCTTCTCCCATCTTCTGTGAGAATGAAGCCCAGGCAGGTCACCTTAGTCTGTGATATTTGAGCCTTTTTCTTGGACACCTTCTATCTTTTATTGGCTAGGTAGTCCAGAGGCCTCCTTAGTAGGGCTGGCGATCAGAATGTCGTCTGCATATTTTTTTTAATTTATTTATTTATTATTTATGGCTGTGTTGGGTCTTCGTTTCTGTGCGAGGGCTTTCTCTAGTTGCGGCAAGCTGGGGCCACTCTTCATCACGGTGCGCGGGCCTCTCACTATCGCAGCCTCTCTTATTGTGGAGCACAGGCTCCAGACGCGCAGGCTCAGTAATTGTGGCTCACGGGCCTAGGTGCTCCGCGGCATATGGGATCTTCTCAGACCAGGGCTCGAACCTGTGTCCCCTGCATTGGCAGGCAGATTCTCAACCACTGCGCCACCAGGGAAGCCCAGAATGTCGTCTGCATATTGAAGGAGGGTTCACTTCTCCAGAGGTAGATCTTTTAGGGTTTTAGCTAACGTTTCCCCAAAGATGGTGTGGGAATTTTTGAACCCCTGGGGCAGGACGGCCAAGCAGTATTGTTTTTGTTGTATGTTGAGTCCTGCCACTCACAGCCAAAATTTCTTGTGACTCTGGGACTAATGGAATACAGAAGAAGGCATCATTGAAGTCTAATACAGAATACCATGTCCTGGTGGATGGTAGAATGACCAGCAGGGTGTAGGAATTAGGAACTACTGGATGTATATCCTCTGTGGCTTCACTGACTGTCCTGGCGTCCTTTACCAGGTCCCCAGCAGCCCACGGGGCTCTCATGGTCAGGCCCCTCCCAGGATATGGAGCTCACCTGTGCAGGTAGCCAGCAGCCCACGGGGCTCTCGTGGTTAGGCCCCTCCCAGGATATGGAGCTCACCTGTGCAGGTAGCCAGCAGCCCACGGGGCTCTCATTGTCAGGCCCCTCCCAGGATATGGAGCTCACCTGGGCAGGTACCCAGCAGCCCACGGGGCTCTCGTGGTCAGGCCCCTCCCAGGATATGGAGCTCACCTGGGCAGGTACCCTGCAGCTCACGGGGCTGTCGTGGGCAGGCCCCTCCCTGGATATGGAGCTCCCTTGGACAGGTACCCAGCAGCTCACGGGGCTCTCGTGGGCAGGCCCCTCCCTGGATATGGAGCTCCCTTGGACAGGTACCCCGGCAGAGCTGGGCACACAGGAACCGTGCACATAGCCCTCATTGCAGAGCACCCCCAGCACACCTGTCGCTCAGAGCTGACACAGAGCACCTCAGAGCAGGGCTTGAACTAACAAACAGCAGCTCCGACATGTCTGTGACCCTAGGCTTCACTCTGTGCGGCCTCCCTCCACCTGGTCTTCCAGGGGCTTCCACTGCAGCCGGGGCACCAGGCCTCTGTCTCCACCCACCAACCCTCCTCTCCCTGACTCCTGGGTTCCTCTCATTAGGAGAGGGTCTTCTTGAAGTTGTCTTCCACTCATGGACCAGATAAAATGATTAGAAAACAAGCCAGGTCTGCCGCCCCTTGTCTATCCTGACTCTCGGGACCCTACACCTGTTCCTTGGATCTGGCCGGTGCAGCAAGGCCCATTATCTGCAACTCTGATCCCCTGAGGGGCAAGGATTGGCTGACCTGGGCAGCCTGACCTGGCCGGCCAGCCCTTCCCAGGTGTGCCTCGGTTGAGGTCAATATAAACACCCCTCCAGGCAGCAAAAGCCTCTGCAGCTGTGCCTGACGCCATATTCTCTGCCCCGTCAGCAGTCTCGGGGTTGTGCTGGTGGGAGGGAGTAGGGCCCAGGGCTCTATGAGTGGCCCCGTGTGAGTGGGGCTCTGCTGGACTTTCTGCAGGAGTTGCCGGGCTGCCACCTGCTAAAGAAGACGATGTGTCACCCATACCTGCTGCTGGAATTTCTCCCCGGGCAGAGGTGAGGAAGGAAAAAAGCAGTGGGGACCGGGACAGGAGGGGTACCTCAGGCAGGGAAATGGAAAGCTTCCAGAAGAGCGCCCGGGGCCAGGACCGTCCTGGCTGGCCTGCAGGCACCAAGTCGGCCTGCGTGCTGTCGCTGGTGTGACTCCAAGCCCTTTCCTCTAGGCTTTAAAGTCTTTGTACACATTCGGGTGTTTTACCTGGGAAGGGTGGGAAAAGTTCAGCAGCAGCTGGCCTGAGGCTCAGCTCACGTTTACTCAGAGACGCCTCCTCACGGTCCCTCAGCTTTGCAATGAGGACGCTCCTTGCGGGGGAGCTGCTGGCTGCATGGGAGACGATTCCCCACCTCTGACCAACTTCAGAATTGTTTACCACTGGAGCAAGTGCCCTGATAGGGTTTTCCTCTGTATGACCAGTGGGTTCTGTTTTTTTTTTTTTCTTTTTTGGTTCAAGGTAGGTTTTATTCCTCTTTTTGTATTTATAGATATAAGCATGGAAATAATTCATTCATATAAATACGTCTATGGGAAGGACAGAACTTTTTTTTCTGTTTTCTGTTTTTAAATATTATTTTTTAATTTTTAAATTTTATTTTATTCATTTTTTTATACAGCAGGTTCTTATTGGTTATCTATTTTATACATATAAGTGTATATATGTCAATCCCAGGCTCACAATTCATCCCACCACCACCACCCTGCCACTTTCCCCCCTTGGTGACCATACATTTGTTCTCTACATCTGTGTCTCTATTTCTGCCTTGCAAACCGGTTCATCTGTACCATTTTTCTAGGTTCCACATGTATGCGTTAATATACGATATTTGTTTTTCTTTTTCTGACTTACTTCACTCTGTATGACAGTCTCTAGATCTATCCACGCCTCTACAAATGACCCAATTTCATTCCTTTTTATGGCTGAGTAATATTCCATTTTATATATGTACCACATATTTTCTATTTGTCTATCTATGGGCATTTAGGTTGCTTCCATGACCTGGCTATTGTAAATAGTGCTGCAATGAACATTGTGGTGAATGTGACTTTTTGAATTATGGTTTTCTCTGGGTATATGCCCAGTAGTGGGATTGCTGGGTCATATGGTAATTCTATTTTTAGTTTTTTAAGGAACCTCCATACTGTTCTCTATAGTGACTGTATCAATTTACATTCCCACGAATAGTGTAAGGGGGTTCCCTTTTCTCCACACCCTCTCCAGCATTTGTTGTTTGTAGATTTTCTGATGATGCCCATTCTGACTTGTGTGAGGTGATACCTCATTGTAGTTTTGGTTTATATTTCTCTAATAATTAGTGATGTTGAGCAGCTTTTCATGTGCTTCTTGGCCATCTGTATGTCTTCTCGGGACAAATGTCTGTTTACGTCATCTGCCCATTTTTGGATTGGGTTGTTTGTTTTTTTACTGTTGAGCTGCATGTGCTGTTTATATATATTGGAGATTAATCCTTTGTCCATTGATTCGTTTGCAAATATTTTCTCCCATTCTGAGGTTGTCTTTTCGTCTTGTTTGTAGTTTGCTTTGCAAAAGCTTTTAGGTTTCATTTGCTCCCATTTGTTTATTTTTGTTTTTTATTCCATTACTCTAGTAGGTGGATCAAAAAAGATCTTGTTGTGATTTTTGTCAAAGAGTATTCTTCCTATGTTTTCCTCTAAGAGTTTTATAGTGTCCAGTCTTACATTTCGGTCTCTAATCCATTTTGAGTTTATTTTTTGTGTATGGTGTTAGGGAGTGTTCTAATTTCATTCTTTTACATGTAGCTGTCCATTTTTCCCAGCACCACTTATTGAAGAGACTGTCTTTTCTCCATTGTATATCCTTGCCTCCTTTGTCATAGATTAGTGGACCATAGGTGTGTAGGTTTATCTCTGGGCTTTCTTTTTTTTTCCTTTTACATCTTTATTGGAGTATAATTGCTTTACAATTGTGTGTTAGTTTCTGCTGTATAAAAAAGTGAATCAGCTATACGTATACATATAACACCATATCCACTCCCTCTTGCACTTCCCTCTCACTCCCTTATCCCACCCCTTTAGGTGGTCACAAAGCACCGAGCTGATCTCCCTGTGCTATGTGGCTGCTTCCCAGTAGCTATCAATTTTACATTTGGTAGTGTATATATGTCCATACCACTCTCTCACTTTGTCCCAGCTTACACTTCCTCCTCCCCGTGTCCTCAAGTCCTTTCTCTACGTCTGTGTCCTTAATCCTTTCCTGCCCCTAGGTTCTTCATAACCTTTTTTTCTTTTAGATTCCATATATATGTGTTAGCATACGGTATTTGTTTTTCTCTTTCTGACTTACTTCACTCTGTAGGACAGACTCTAGATCCATCCACCTCACTACAAATAACTCAGTTTCGTTTCTTTTTATGGCTGAATAATGTTCCATTGTATATATGTGCCACATCTTCTTTATCCAGTTATCTGTTGATGGACACTTAGGTTGCTTCCATGTCCTGGCTATTGTAAATAGAGCTACAATGAACACTGTGGTACATGACTCTTTTTGAATTATGGTTTTCTCAGGGTAAATGTCCAGTAGTGGGATTGCTGGGTTGTACGGTTGTTCTATTTTTAGTTTTTAAGGAACCCCCATACCGTTCTCCCTAGTGGCTATATCAATTTACATTCCCAGCAACAGTGCAAGAGGGTTCCCTTTTCTCCAATAAATGCCTCTCCAGCATTTATTGTTGGTAGAATTTTTGATGATGGCCATTCTGACTGGTGTGAGGTGATACCTCATTGTAGTTTTGATTTGCATTTCTCTAATAATTAGTGATGTTCAACATCCTTTCATGTGTTTGTTGGCAACCTGTATATCTTCTTTGGAGAAATGTCTATTTAGGTCTTCTGCCCATTTTTGGATTGGGTTGTTTGGTTTTGTGATATTGAGCTACAGGAGCTGCTTTTTGGAGGTTAATCCTTTGCCATTTGCTTCATTTGAAAATATTTTCTCCCATTCTGATGGTTGTCTTTTCATCTTGCTTATGTTTTCCTTTGCTGTGCAAAAGATTTTAAATTTCATTAAGTCCCATTTTTTTATTTTTGTTTTTATTTCCATTTCTCTAGGAGGTGGGTCAAAAAGGATCTTGCTGTGATTTATGTCATAGACTGTTCTGCTTATGTTTTCCTCTAAGAGTTTTATAGTGGCTGGTCTTACATTTAGGTCTCTAATCCATTTTGAGTTTATTTTTGTGTATGGTGTTAGGGAGTGTTCTAATTTCATTCTTTTACATGTAGCTGTCCAGTTTTCCCAGCACCACTTACTGAAGACACTGTCTTTTCTCCATTGTATACCCTTGCCTCCTTTGTCATAGATTAGTGGACCGTAGGTACGTGGGTTTATCTCTGTGCTTTCTATCCTGTTCTATTGATCTATATTTCTGTTTTTGTGCCACTACCATATTATCTTGATTACTGTAGCTTTGCAATATAGTCTGAAGTGTGGAAGTTTGATTCCTCCAGCTCTTTTTTTTTCCCCTCAAGACTGCTTTGGCTATCCGGGGTCTTTTGTGTCTCCCTACAAATTTTAAGATTTTTTTTTCTAGTTCTGTAGAAAATGCCAAAGGTATTTTGATAGGGATTGCATTGAATCTGTAGATTGCTTTGGGTAGTATAGTCATTTTCACAATATTGATTCTTCTAATCCAAGAACATGGTATATGTCTCCATCTGTTTATATCATCTTTGATTTCTTTCATCAGTGTCATAGTTTTCTGAGTACAGGTCTTTTACTTCCTTAGGTAGGTTTATTCCTAGGTATTTTATTTTTGTTGCAGTGGTAATGGGATTGTTTCCTTAATTTCTCTTTCTGTTCTTTCATTGTTAGTGTATAGGAATGCAAGCAATTTCTGTGCATTAATTTTGTATCCTGCAACTTTACCAAATTCATTGATTAGCTCCAGTGGTTTTCTGGTGGCATCTTTAGGATTCTCTATCTATGATATGATGTCATTTGCAAACAGTGACAATTTTACTTCTTCTTTTCCTTTTTGTATTTCTTTTATTTCTTTTTCTTCTCTGATTGCCATGGCTAGGACTTCCAAAACTATGTTGAATAGTAGTGGTGAGAGTGGACATCCTCGTCTTGTTCCTGACCTTAGAGGAAACGTTTTCAGTTTTTCACCGTTGAGAATGATGTTTGCTGTGGGTTTGTCATATATGGCCTTTATTATGTTGAGGTAGTTTCCCTCTATGCCCACACTCTGCAGAGTTTTTATCGTAAATGGGTGTTGAATTTTCTCAAAATCTTTTCCTGCATCTATTGAGATGATCATATGGTTTTATTCTACAATTTGTTAATATGGTGTATCACATTGATTTGTGTGTATTGAAGAATCCTTGCATCCCTGGGATAAACCCCACTTGATCATGGTGTTTGATCCTTTTAATGTGTTGTTCGATTCTGTTTGCTAGTATTTTGTTGAGGATTTTTACATCTATATTCATCAGTGATATTGGTCTATAATTTTCTTTCCTTGTAGTATCTTTGTCTGGTTTTGGTATCAGGGTGACGGTGGTCTCATAGAATGAGTTTGGGAGTGTTCCTTCCCCTGCAATTGTTTTGAAGAATTTGAGAAGGTTGGGTGTTAGCTCTTCTCTAAATGTTTGACAGAATTCACCTGTGATGCCATCTGGTTCTGGACTTTTGTTTGTTGGAAGATTTTTAATCACAGTTTCAATTTCATTGCTTGTGATAGGTTTGTTCATATTTTCTATTTCTTCCTGGTTCAGTCTTGGAAGGTTATCCCTTTCTAAGAATTTGTCCATTTCTTTCAGGTTGTCCATTTTATTGGCATAGAGTTGCTTGTAGTAGTCTCTTAGGATGCTTTGTATTCCTGTGGTGTCTGTTGTAACTTCTCCTTTTTCACTTCTAATTTTGTTGATTTGATTCCTCTCCCTCTTTTTCTTGAGTCTGGCTAAAGGTTTATCATTTTTGTTTCTCTTCTCAAAGAACCGGCTTTTAGTTTTATTGATCTTTGCTTTCGTTTTCTTTGCTTCTATTTCATTTATTTCTGCTTTGATCTTTATGATTTCTTTCATTCTACTAACTTTGGGTTTTGTTCTTCTTTCTCTAGTTCCTCTAGGTGTAAGGTTAGATTGTTTAGTTGAGATTTTTCTTGTTTCCTGAGGTAGGCTTGTATTGCTATAAACTTCCCTCTTAGAACTGCTTTTGCTGCATCCCATAGGTTTTGGATCATCGTGTGTTTCTTGTCATTTGTCTCTAGGTAGTTTTTGATTTCCTCTT
This sequence comes from Balaenoptera borealis, assembly GCF_965194805.1. Lineage (NCBI taxonomy): Eukaryota > Metazoa > Chordata > Mammalia > Artiodactyla > Balaenopteridae > Balaenoptera > Balaenoptera borealis. The sequence goes on from NC_138864.1 coordinate 31,289,978, forward strand.
TTATTTCTTCGGTGATCTCTTGGTTATTTAGTAACGTATTGTTTAGCCTCCATGTGTTTGTGTTTTTTACGGTTTTGTCCGTGTTATTGATTTCTAATCTCATAGCATTGTGGTTGGAACAGCTGCTTGATATGATTTCAGTTTTCTTAAATTTACTGAGGCTTTATTTGTGACCCAAGATGTGATCTATCCTGGAGAATGTTCCGTGTGCAGTTGAGAAGAACGTGTAATCTGCTGTTTTTGGATGGAATGTCCTATAAATATCAATTAACTATATCTGGTCTATTGTGTCATTTAAAGCTTGTGTTTCCTTATTAATTTTCTGTCTGGATGATCTCCACTGGTGTAAGTGAGCTGTTAAAGTCCCCTGCTATTATGGTGTTACTGTTGATTTCCTCTTTTATAGCTGTTAGCAGTTGCCTTATGTATTGAGGTGCTCCTATGTTGGGCACATATATATCTATAATTGTTATATCTTCTTCTTGGATTGATCCCTTGACCATTATGTAGTGTCTTTCCTTGTCTCTTGTAACATTCTTTATTTTAAAGTCTATTTTATCTGATATGAGTATTGCTACTCCAGCTTTCTTTTGATTTTCATTTGCATAGAATATATTTTTCCATCGCCTCACTTTCAGTCTGTATGTGTCCCTAGGTCTGAAATGGGTCTCTTGTAGACAGCATATATATGGGTCTTGTTTTTGTATCCATTCAGGGAGCCTGTGTCTTTTGGTTGGAACATTTAGTCCATTCATGTTTAAGGTAATTATTGATATGTATGTTCCTATTACTATTTTCTTAATTGTTATGGGTTTGTCTTGGTGGGTCCTTTTCTTCTCTTGTGTTTCCCACTTAGAGAAGTTCCTTTAGCATTTGGTGTAGAGCTGGTTTCATGGTGCTGAATTCTCTTAGCTTTTGCTTGTCTGTAGGGCTTATGATTTCTCTGTCAAATCTGAATGAGATCCTTGCTGGGTGGAGTACTCTTGGTTGTAGTTTCTTCCCTTTCATCACTTTAAATTTATGCCACTCCCTTCTGGCTTGTAGATTTTCTGCTGAGAAATCAGATGTTATCCTTATGGGAGTTCCCTTGTATGTTATTTGTCATTTTTCCCTTGTTGCTTTCAATAATTTTTCTTTGTCTTCAATTTTTGTCAATTTGGTTACTATGTGTCTTGGCATTTTTCTCCTTTGATTTATCCTGACTGGGACTCTCTGCACTTCCTGGACTTGGGTGGCTATTTCTTTTCCCATGCTAGGGAAGTTTTCGATTATAATCTCTTCAAATGTATTCTCGGGTCCTTTCTCTCTCTCTTCTCCTTCTGGGACCCCTTTGATGTGAATGTTGTTGCGTTAAATGTTTTCCCAGAGGACTCTTAGGGTGTCTTCATTTATTTTCATTCTTTTTCTTTATTCTGTTCCATGGCAGTGATTTCCACCTTTCTGTCTTCCAGGCCACTTATCCGTTCTTCTGCCACAGTTATTCTGCTACTGATTCCTTCTGGTGTATTTTTCATTTCAGTTATTATATTGTTCACCTCTGTTTGTTTGTTCTTTAATTCTTCTAGGTGTTTGCTCCTTAATTCTTCTAGGTCTTTGTTAAGCATTTCTTGCATCTTCTCGATCTTTGCCTCCATTCTTTTGCCAAGGTCTTGGATCATGTTCACTATCATTATTCTGAATTCTTTTTCTGGAAGGTTCCCTATCTCCACCTCATTTCGTTTTTTTTCCTAGGGTTTTATCTTGTTCCTTAATCTGGTATAAAGTCCTCTGCCTTTTCATTTTGTCTATCTTTCTGTGAATGTGGTTTTCCTTCCACAGGCTGCAGAATTATAGTGTTTCTTGCTTCTGCTGTCTGCTCTCCAGTGGATGAGTCTATCTTAGAGGCTTGTGCAAGCTTCCTGATGGGAGGGACTGGTGGTGGGTAGAGCTGGGTGTTGCTTTGGTGGGCAAAACTTTAATCTGCTTGTCTGCAGATTAAATAAAACTTTAATAAAAAGTTTAATCCACTTATCTGATGATGCATGGGGCTGGGTTCCCTCCCTGTTGGTAGTTTCGCCTGAGGTGACCCAGCACTGGAGCCTACCTTGCTCTTGGTGGGGTTAATGGCGGACTCTGGGAGGGCTCACACCAAGGAGTATTTCCCAGAACTTCTGCTGCCAGTGTCGTTGTCCTCATGGTGAGCCACAGCCACAGCTACCACCTGCCTCTGCAGGAGACCCTCTAAAACTATCAGGTAGTTCTGGTCATTCTCCTACGAGTTCACTGCTCCTTCCCCTGGGTTCTGATGTGCTCACTACTTTGTGTGTGCCCTCCAAGAGTGGAGTATCTGAGTGGAGTTGAGACTCTGAGACTCTGCGTGGAGTCGCACAGACTCTGGGTCCTGTGAAGCTTCGATGCTTTGTGGTTCTAGAAATCCTATAGGAGATGGTCCACAGCAGGTGAAGCTATTGCTGTCAGTTGAGGTGGTGAAACCAAAGATCTGCAGTTCCGACTAGAGGTGCCGATGTACATACAGGACAAAATCATCTCGTGTGAATGTAGTTCAGGCATGTTTAAGATGAATGGAGCCATGTTAATGCCTACCATATTCTATCTTGAGCCTCTCCTCAGGGACCCCCTCCTCAGTTCCTGAGGCTCCTGTAAGTCATGTACAGGGGACTGGAGAGTGGGCTCTGTCCAATCTGAGCCCTGAGTTACCCTGTGTGTATCTTAGGATACTTTGTATTTCTGTGGGGTCTGTTGTAACATCAACTCTTTCATTTCAGATTTATTTGGGCCCTCTCTTTTTAAAAAAACATACTACTGTTGTCTTTTATTCTTTACAGAAGTTTAATAAGTGTTTGATCTACCTTGACTTACTCTATGTATACTTTTTGCAGTGAGATTTTTACTTTTCTTTGTTTTCTTGTTACTATCAATAATTAGTGAGACTTCTTTTATGCTACCTTCAACATTGATTATAAAGCTGCTTTATTAGTGATGACAGAGCCTTAATGGAAGTCATGTTCTGGTTGTAAATTAGAATGCAATGTGCCAGCAAAAAGCCCCTTAAGTTTATTTCTCATTACTTCTTGGTCTTTTTTTAATTTAATTTTTATTTTTTATCAGAGCAAATTTGATTAAAATGTTTTGTTTCTTCTAGGTGTGCAAGATGTGGTTCTTTTAAACATATACATATATCTATTCTTCTTTGGATCATTTTCCCATGTAGGTTATGATACAATGTTGAGTAATCTTCTTTTGGTATTACGTAGGTCTTTGGTGATTACACATTTCACATTTGTTTCTATATCTATGTTAACCCCAATATCCTAAGGTATCCAATCCTCACACCTTTCCATTTGGTGAACCATAAGTTAGTTTAGTGAATCTGTGATTGCATTTCTCTGTGGAAATATCTTCATTGGTATCAATTTTTAGCTAAGATCTATAAGTGATATTATAGGATATGTGTCTTTTACTTTCTGACTTAGTACAATTTGCCTGATTACCTCAAGAATCATACATGGTGCTGCAAATAGCATTGTTTTATTTTTTTCCCTGGCTAATATTCCATCTGTACGTGTACCAGTTCTTCTTTGGCCACGCACCTCTTGATGGACCTTTTGGTTGTCTCCATGTCTTGGCTATTGTAATACTGCTGCAATACACATTTGCTTGCCTGTGTCTTTCCAGTTCTATCTTCTTATGTTATAGTCCAAGGAGTGGGCTTGCTGTATCATATGGTAACTCAGTGTGTACGTTTTAAAGGCACCACCATTCAGTTCTCATTAGTGGCTCTTTCCAGGTTATGTCCAACTTAAAGTTGAGGGTATGCATTTCTCCAAAACACCTTCAGTATTTATTGTTTGTAGTTTTCTTGCTGAGGGTTATTCTGACAGGTATGAGCTGATACCCCTTTGTGGTTGAATTTGCATGTATCCCATAATCTGTTGAAATTGAGCTTTAAAGCATATCCTTTTTATTTATCAAACAGTGATTACAGCTTAGTTCTTCAAGGTGTTTTCTTAAAGTATGTGTCACATTTTGAAAATTTTTGGCCATTACCTCCCTCGAGACATTTTGAGGGCAGTTTTCATTTACAGCCCTGCATTATTTGTTCATATGAAGTGACCATTAGCACAGGCTTTAAAGCTGCTTTTGCAGGTAACGGCCTGAGGGCGGCAGCCTTTCTACGTTCCCCACTCTGGTAACTAGGGAAACAGACCTTTCGGCCTGTGGTGTTCCTCGGTTATAAATTAGAGTGCAATGTGCCCGGATAAACCCACAAATGCTGATGTCTCCTTACTTTTGTTTGTTTTTTTTTTAATTTAATTTATATTTAGTATTGGAGTAATATTCCATTGTGTACATGGACCACTTCTTCTTGGTGCATTCCTCGGTTGATGGACATTTTCATTGCTTCCAAGTGTTGACTATGGTAAATATTGCTGGAGTGAAGGATTGCCAGCCTGTGACTTTTTTTTTAATTAATTAATTAATTAATTTATTTATTATTTATGGCTGTGTTGGGTCTTCGTTTCTGTGAGAGGGCCCTCTCCAGTTGCGGCAAGCGGGGGTCACTCTTCATCGCCGTGCGTGGGCCTCTCACCATCGCGGCCTCTCTTGTTGTGGAGCACAGGCTCCAGACACGCAGGCTCAGCAATTGTGGCTCACGGGCACAGTTGCTTCATGGCATATGGGATCTTCCCAGACCAGGGCTCGAACCTGTGTCCCCTGAATTGGCAGGCAGACTCTCAACCACTGCGCCACCAGGGAAGCCCCTGCCTGTGACTTTTTGATTCTCATTTTCTCAGGTGATAGGTCCAGCAGTGGTTTTGATTGATTGACTGGTAGCTCAATGTTTCCCTTTTCAAAGCACCTACATTGTGTTTTCATTAGTGACTCTTAACATGCCCCCCCTTACAACCGAGGGTACGCATTTCTCCACAATCCCTTCAGCATTTATTTTTTGCAGCATTTTTGCTAATGGCCATTCTGACTGCTGTGAGCTGATAGGTATTTGTAATATGGGTATGCATGTCGTTAAATAGTCTAAAATTCATCATTTTTCCACGCCTTTTTCTTTTCTGTTAAAAGAAAAAAGAAAAAAAATTGTGAGTACAATATCCGTCTTGAAAGTGTCTTCCTGGAACGTTGCCCTCTTTTGAAATTTTGGTCAATTTTCAACCCCAGGATTGTTTTGAAATGTAGGTGTCATTTACAGGCCTGCAATGAGTGTGAATATTTAGGGACCATTAGCACTAGGTTTAAGCTGTAGACCTCCCTTGTTATATGGTCGGTCTTTTTGTAATATGTATATAATATGTATTTGGATCATATCCATATCATATAGTAACACAAATCTTCATTTATCCATTCCCGCCACCTTTCCCTTTAGATGAGCAAAGTTGGTTTTCTAAGTTTGTGAGTGTATTTCTCTGTGAATTGTGTTCATTTGTGTCAGTTATTAGATAACGCCTATTAGTGATATCATAGGATATAAGTCTTTTGCTTTCCGACTTACCTCATGATTTGTGATTATCTCCAGGCTCATTTGTGGTGCCTCAAAGAGCAGGGTTTCCTTGTTTTCCATGGCGAATACTCCATTGTGTACCTGGACCACTTATTCTATATCCATTCACTTGTTGATGGACATTTTTATCGCTTCACTGCCTTGGCTATTGTGAATAATGCTGCACTGCAGCTTTTGCAACCTGTGTCTTCTTGATACTTGTCTTCTCAGGTGAGAGGTCCAATGGTGCGCCTGCTGGATTGAATGGTACCTAAATTTTTACTTTTAAACGCAGCTCTTTTCTGTTCTCATTACTGGCTGTTAACCACTTTGCATCTCACCAGCAGCTAGAGGATACACAATTCTCTACAACCGCATCAGCATTTATGCTTTGTAGACTTTTTGCTGATGGTCAGTCGACTGGTGTGATTGGAAACCCTTTTGTTGATTAGATTGCATGAGTCTAATAATTCCTGAGGTTGAGCCTTAATCCATTCTCCTTTTATTTAAAGACGGTGAGTAATACTTACCTCTTTATAGTATTTTATTGAAAAATTTGCCTGTATTAAATTTTTCTTTCCGTTCCCTACCTCAGCACAATTTTTGACGGCAGGTGTCCTTTACAGCCCTGAGTCCTTGTGAATTTTAAGTGACCATTAGCTGTGGGTTTAAAGCCGCTCTTGCGGGAAACGGCCACAAGGCGGCAGCATTTCTCCTTTACCAAATCTGGTTACTATGGCAACAGAGCCTTACTGGAAGTGATGGTCTAGGTTGCAAATTAGAATGGAATGTGCCAGGAAAAAGCCCCTTAAGTTTATGTCTCATTACTTCTTGTTCATATTTTTAAGTTAATTTTTATTTTTTGTCACACAAACTTGATTACAATGTTTTGTTTGTTCTAGGTGTGCAAGATGTGGTTCTTTCACACATATACATATACATATATCTATTCTTCTTCGGATCCTTTTCCCATGTAGGTTATGACACAATGTAGAGTAGTCTTCTCTTGGTATTCTGTAGGTCTTTGGTGATTATATATTTCACATGTGTTTGTATGTCTCTGTTAACCTCAATATGGTAATGTATCCAATCCTCACACCTTTCCATCTGGTGAACCATAAGTTTCTTTAATGTATCTGTGATTGCCTTTCTCTGTGGAAATATCTTCGTTTCTATCAATTTTTAGGTAACACCTATATCTGATATGATAGGATATGTGTCTTTCACTTTCTCACTTACTACAAGTTGTGTGATTACCTCTAGACTCATCTATGGTGCTGCAAATGGCATTGCTTCATTTTGTCACTAGCTCATATTCCATCTGTACATGTAGCAGTTCTTCTTTGTCCACCCATTTGTCAGTGGACTTTTTGGTTACTTCCATATATTGGCTATTGTAATAGTATGCATTGCAGATTTGCCTGCCTGTGTCCTTCCAATTCTGTCTTTGTCGGTTATAGTCCAGGAATAGGTCTGCTAGGTCATATGGTAGCTCAGTGTTTACCTTTTAAAGGTACCTCCATTCTGTTTTCATTAGTGGCTCTTTCCAGGTTACGTCCCACTTAAAGTTGAGGGTATACATTTCTCCACAGCACCTTCAGCATTTATTATTTGTAGTTTTTGCTGATGGTTATTCTGACGGGTGTGAGCTGACACCTCTTTACGGTTGAATTTGCATGTGTCTCATATTCCGTTGCAATTGAGCTTTAAGGCAAGTCATTTTTATTTTTCAAGCTGTAATTACAGCTTAGTTCTTCAAAGTGGTTTCTTAAACTATGTGTCAAATTTTGAAATGTTTTGGCCATTACCTCCCTCAAGACATTTTGAGGGCAGGTTTCATTTTCAGCCCTACAGTACTTGTTCATATGAAGTGACCATTAGCACAGGCTTTAAACTGCTTTTGCAGGTAACGGCCACAGGGCTGCTACCTTTCTACATTCCCCACGCTGATACTAGGGAAACAGACTTTACGGCCAGTGGTGTTCCTCGGTTGTAAATTAGAGTAGAATGTGCCCAGATAAACACAAAAAAGCTGATGATTCCTTACTTTTGTTGGATTTTTAAATTTAATTTATATTTATTATTGGAGTTAATATTCTATTCTGTACATGGACCACTTCTTGGTGCATTCCTCTGTTGATGGACATTTTCATTGCTTCCAAGTGTTGGCTATGGTAAATATTGTTGGAGTGCAGGATTGCCAGCCTGTTACTTTTTGATTCTCATTTTCTCTGGTGATAGGCCCAGCAGTGGGTGTGATTGATGGACTGGTCACTCAGTGTTTACTTTTTCAAAGCACCTCCAATGTGTTTTTATTAGTGGCTTTTACAACGTCCCCCTTAGAACCGAGGGTACGCATTTCTCCACAATCGCTTCAGCATTTATTGTTTGCACCATTTTTGCTGATGGCCATTCTGACTGCTGTGATCTGATAGGTATTTGTAATTTGGGTTTGCATATCTTTCAAAATTCCTAAAATTCATCATTTTTCCACATCTTTTTCTTTTATCAAAAGAATAATCTGTGAGCACAATATACCTCTTGAAATTATCTTCTTCGAAGGTTGCCCTCTTTTGAATTTTTTGTTCGATTTTTGACCCCAGAATTTTTTTGGAGGGCCGGTGTCATTTACAGAACTGCAAGTTGTTGAATATTAATGACAGTTTGCAGTGGGTTTAAAGCTGCTGTTGTGGGAAACGGCCAAAAGGAGGCAGCATTTCGCCATTCCCCAATCTAGGTACTAGGGCAACAGAGCCTTTCTGGAAGTCGTTGTCTTAGGTTGTAAATTAGAATGGAGTTTGCCAGGAGAAATCCCCATAAGTTTATGTCTCATTAGTTCTTATTCGTTTTTTTTTCCAAACACACACACTGTATTTTATTTTTATAAGAGATAAATAGACTGACATCAAGCATTGTACATGGATGATCACAACAAAAGCAACAATGATTGCAATTACCAAACCTGAAACACACTCATACTATGTGAAAATATTGACATTCAGTCCAGTAATCCTTCACTGTAGCAGCTGCTTTACTTTGCAGTGAAAATTGATTTGTATATTCTTTGCCTCTGAGTCCTTGTGGGATTTTTTTTTTAATTCAAACAGAAAGTAACAAAAATTATACTTATCGTCATCAGTTCACTCAGTCCCATGTAATAAATTTTTTTTTCATCTGGATCTTTTGTTAGCACTTTTATGAGTTCATTAGTTTTATCATTAGAGTTCTGAAAATGCTTATTCATTCATTTCAGCAGTACAATAGAGTTACCAGAAACCTGTACTTGTCAGAGTCTTTTCCATGAATTTCATGAAGATGAAACCCTTTTATAGGAACATATTTGCAAAAGCATCAGAGTACACCCAGAACTGTCTGTAAATGACAAAAGACTTAAAAATGACCACGGTTAAAGATTTGATGAAAGTTTATAATAATGCAGTTGACAAGAAAATTAGTTATTTCTGAGATATACATTTTAAAGTAATAACTAGGATTATGAATTATAACATTATACCAGAACATATAAGATTTTTAGAAATTTCATGTAATGTCTGAAACATTTATATTAACATATTTCCATACAAAAAACCGAATGAAAGTTTAGTATTAGTTGTTTTGTTTGTTTTTTTATACTGCAGGTTCTTATCAGTCATCAATTTTATACACATCAGTGTATACATGTCAATCCCAATAGCCCAATTCAGCACAACACCATCCCCACCCCACCGCATTCCCCCCCCCCCCTTGGTGTCCATGTGTCTGCGCTCTACATCTGTGTCTCAACTTATGCCCTGCAAACTGGCTCATCTGTACCAATTTTCTAGGTTCCACATACCTGCGTTAATATACGGTATTTGTTTTTCTCTTTCTGACTTACTTCACTCTGTATGACAGTCTCTAGATCCATCCACGTCTCAACAAATGACTCAATTTGGTTCCTTTTTGTGGCTGAGTAATATTCCATTCTATATATGTACCACAACTTCTTTATCCATTCGTCTGTTGATGGGCATTTAGGTTGCTTCCGTGACCAGGCTATTGTAAATAGTGCTGTAATAAACATTCGGGTGCAAGTGTACTTTTGAATTATGGTTTTCTCTGGGTGTATACACAGTAGTGGGATTGCTGGGTCATATGGTAGCTCAATGTTCACATTTTTAAGGCACGTACATTCTGTTCTCTTTAGTGCCTCTTTCCAAGTTATATCCCACTTAAAGTTCAGGGTATGCATTCCTCCACAACACCTTCAGCATTTATTGTTTGTAGTTTTCTTGCTGATGGTTATTCTGACAAGGGTGAGCTGCTACCTCTTTCTGGTTGAATTCGAATGGGCCTCATAATCCGTTGAAATTGAGCTTTAAGGCATGTCCTTTTTACTTTTCAAGCTGTGATTACCCCTTATTTCTTCAAAGTGTTCTCTTAAAGTATGTGTCAAATTTGACATGTTTTGGCCATTACCTCCCTCAAGACATTTTGAGGGCAGGTTTCATTTACAGTCCTGCAGTACTTGTTCCTAGGAAAGGACCATTAGCACAGGCCTTAAAGCTGCTTTCGCAGGTAACTGCCAGAGGGTGGCAGCCTTTCTATGTTCCCCACCCTGGTACATATGGAAAAGCCCTTGCAGCATGTGGTGTTTCTCGGTTATAAATTAGAGTGGAGTGTGCCCGGAAAAACCCACACAAGCTGATGTCTCCTTACTTTTGTTGGTTTTTTAAATTTAATTTTTATTTTTTATTGGAGTAATTTTCCACTGTATACGTGGACCACTTCTACTTTGTGTATTCCTTGGTTGATGGACATTTTCATTGTTTCCAAGTGTTGGCTATGGGAAATATTGTTGGAGTGCAGGATTGCCAGCCTGTGACTATTTGATTCTCATTTTATCAGGTGATAGGCCCAGCAGTGGGTGTGATTCATTGACTGGTAGAACCGTGGTTCCCTTTTCAAAGCACCTTCTTTGTGTTTTCATTAGTGGCTCTTACCACGTCCCCCTTAGAATTGAGGGTACGCATTTCTCCACAATTGCTTCAGCATTTACTGTTTGCAGCATTTATGCTAATGGCCCTTGTGGCTGCTGTGAGCTGATAGGTTTTTGTAACTTGGGTTTGCATGTCTTTGAAAATTCGTAAAACTCATCATTTTTCTCTGCCGTTTTAATTTCTGTTAAAAAAAGGAAACAGTTGGGAGTACAGTATAACTCTTGAAATTGTGTTCTTGGAAGGTTGCCCTCTTTTGAAATTTTTGGTCGATTTTGCACCCCAGAATTTTTTAGAAAGCAGGTGTCTTTTACCGAACTGCAAGTTTGGTGAATATTTAGTGACCTTTAGCAATGGGTTTAAAGCTGCTGTTGTGGGAAGTGGCCTCAAGGAGGCAGTACTTCTCCATTCCCAAATCTGAGGACTAGGGCAGCAGAGCCTTTCTGGAAGTCGTGTCCCTAGTTTGTCAATTCCATTGAAATGTGCATGGAGAAAGCCCCATAAGTTTATGTCTCATTATTTCTTCTTGGTTTTAAAATTTTTTTTAATTGGGGTAAATCTTAGAATACTGTTTGTCCTAGGTGTACACAATCTGGTTCGTTTGTACATTATATATGTCTATTCAAGTACAGATTCTCTTCCCATGTAAAATGATACTGAGGGTGCCGCATACCTCTCTTGCTATATGGTTGATCTTTTTGAGATATGGATATAATATGTGTTTGTATACATATAGTAACACTAATCTTAATTTATCCATTCCCCCCACCTTTCCTTTTAGATGAGCATAGTTTGTTTTCTAAGTCTGTGAGTGTCTTTCTCTGTGGAAATATGTTCCTTTGTGTCAGTTATTAAATAACGCCTATTAAGTGATATCATAGAATATAGGTCTTTTGCTTTCCGACTTACCTCATGTTTCGTGATTATCTCCAGACTCATTTGCGGTGCCTCAGAGAGCAGTGGTTCATTGTTTTCCATGGCTATTATTCCATTGTGTACATGGACCACTTCTTCTTTATCCATTTACCTGTTGTTGGACATTTTGATTGCTCCACTGTCTTGGTTCTTGTGAATAACGCTGGACTGCAGCTTTTGCGGCCTGTGTCTTCTCGATTCTTGTCTTCTCAAGTGAGAGGTCCATTGGTGCGCCTGCTGGATTGAATGGTACCTCCATTTTTACTTTTAGAAACGTCTCCTTTCTGTTCTCATTATTGGCTGTTACCCCTTTACGTCTCACCAGCAGGTAGAGGGTACACAGTTCCCTAAAACCCCTTCAGCATTTATTGTTTGTAGACTTTTTGCTCATGGTCAGTCGACTGGTGTAAGTTGAAACTTTTTGTAGATTAGATTGCATGGGTCTAACACTCCCTGAGGTTGAGCTTTTATCCATTTTCCTTTTTTTTAAAAGAGCATGAGTAAAACTTAACTCTTCATACTCACTTCTTGAAACATTTGCCTGTTTTGAATTTTTTTGTCCATTCCCTCCTTCAGCACAATTTTTTAGGGCAGGTGTCCTTTACAGCCCTGAGTCCTTGTGAAAGTTAAGTGACCATTCGCTGTGAGTTTAAAGCTGCTCTTGCAGGAAACGGCCACAAGTTGACAGCATTTCTCATTTACCATATTTGGTAACCTGGGAAACAGAGCCTTAATGGAAGTGGTGTTCTAGGTTGTAAATTAGAATGGAATGTGCCAGGGAAAAGCCCTTTAAGTTTATGTCTCATTACTTCTTGTTCATATTTGTAATTTACTTTTTATTTTTTATCCCAGCAAATATGATTACAATGGTTTGTTTGTTCTAGGTGTGCAAGATGTGGTTCTTTCACACATATACATGCATCTATTCTTCCTCGCATCCTTTTCCCATGTAGGTTATGACACAATGTTGAGTAGTCTTCTCCTGGTCTTCCGTACGTCTTTGGTGGTTATATATTTCACATGGTTTGTATATCTCTGTTAACCCCAATGTGGTAATGTATCCAATCCTCATCCCTTTCTATTTGGTGAACCATAAGTTTTTTAACGAATCTGTGATTGCCTTTCTCTGTGGAAATATATTCATTGGTATCAATTTTTAAATAACTCTTAAATATGATATGATAGGATATGTGTCTTTTGCTTTATCACTTACTACACGTGGCGTGATTACGTCTAGACTCATCTATGGTGCTGCAAATGGCATTGTTTCATTTTTTTCACTAGCGAATATTCCATCTGTACATGGAGGAGTTCTTCTTTGTCCATCCATCTGTTGGTGGACTTTTTGGTTACTTCCATATCTTGGCTATTGTACTACTGTGCAGTGCAGATTTGCCTGCCTGTGTCTTTCCAATTCTCTCTTCTTAGGTTATACGTCGAGGAGTGGGACTGCTGGATCATATAGTAGCTCAATGTTTACCTTTTTAAGGCACCTCCATTCTGTACTCATTCGTGGCCCTTTCCAAGTTACGTCCCCTTTGAAGGTGAGGGTATGCATTTCTCCACAACACCTTCAGCATTTATTGTTTGTAGTTTTCTTGCTGATGGTTATTCTGACAAGTGTGAGCTGATACCTCTCTGTGGTTGAATTCGAATGTGCCACATAATCTGTTGAAATTGAGCTTTAAGGCATGTCCTTTTCTATGTTTCAAGCTGTGGTTACCCCTTAGTTCTTCAAAGTGTTCTCTTTAAGTATGTGTCACATTTTGAAATGTTTTGGCCTTTACCTCCCTCAAGACATTTTGAGGGCCTGTTTCATTTACAGTTCTGCAGTACTTGTTCCTATGAAGTGACCATTAGCACAGGCTTTAAAGCTGCTTTTGCAGGTAACTGCCAGAGGGCGGCAGCCTTTCTATGTCCCCCACCCTGGTAACTAGGGAAAAGCCCTTGCGGCCTGTGGTGTTTCTCGGTTATAAATTAGAGTGGAGTGTGCCCGGACAAACCCACACAAGCTGATGTCTCCTTACTTTTGTTGGATTTTTACATTTAATTTTTATTTTTTATTGGAGTAATTTTCCACTGTGTACGTGGACCACTTCTACTTTGTGCATTCCTCGGTTGATGGACATTTTCATTGCTTCCAAGTGTTGGCTATGGTAAATATTGTTGGAGTGCAGGATTGCCAGCCTGTTACTTTTTGATTCTCATTTTCTCTGGTGATAGGCCCAGCAGTGGGTGTGATTGATGGACTGGTCACTCAGTGTTTACTTTTTCAAAGCACCTCCAATGTGTTTTTATTAGTGGCTTTTACAACGTCCCCCTTAGAACCGAGGGTACGCATTTCTCCACAATCGCTTCAGCATTTATTGTTTGCACCATTTTTGCTGATGGCCATTCTGACTGCTGTGATCTGATAGGTATTTGTAATTTGGGTTTGCATATCTTTCAAAATTCCTAAAATTCATCATTTTTCCACATCTTTTTCTTTTATCAAAAGAATAATCTGTGAGCACAATATACCTCTTGAAATTATCTTCTTCGAAGGTTGCCCTCTTTTGAATTTTTTGTTCGATTTTTGACCCCAGAATTTTTTTGGAGGGCCGGTGTCATTTACAGAACTGCAAGTTGTTGAATATTAATGACAGTTTGCAGTGGGTTTAAAGCTGCTGTTGTGGGAAACGGCCAAAAGGAGGCAGCATTTCGCCATTCCCCAATCTAGGTACTAGGGCAACAGAGCCTTTCTGGAAGTCGTTGTCTTAGGTTGTAAATTAGAATGGAGTTTGCCAGGAGAAATCCCCATAAGTTTATGTCTCATTAGTTCTTATTCGTTTTTTTTTCCAAACACACACACTGTATTTTATTTTTATAAGAGATAAATAGACTGACATCAAGCATTGTACATGGATGATCACAACAAAAGCAACAATGATTGCAATTACCAAACCTGAAACACACTCATACTATGTGAAAATATTGACATTCAGTCCAGTAATCCTTCACTGTAGCAGCTGCTTTACTTTGCAGTGAAAATTGATTTGTATATTCTTTGCCTCTGAGTCCTTGTGGGATTTTTTTTTTAATTCAAACAGAAAGTAACAAAAATTATACTTATCGTCATCAGTTCACTCAGTCCCATGTAATAAATTTTTTTTTCATCTGGATCTTTTGTTAGCACTTTTATGAGTTCATTAGTTTTATCATTAGAGTTCTGAAAATGCTTATTCATTCATTTCAGCAGTACAATAGAGTTACCAGAAACCTGTACTTGTCAGAGTCTTTTCCATGAATTTCATGAAGATGAAACCCTTTTATAGGAACATATTTGCAAAAGCATCAGAGTACACCCAGAACTGTCTGTAAATGACAAAAGACTTAAAAATGACCACGGTTAAAGATTTGATGAAAGTTTATAATAATGCAGTTGACAAGAAAATTAGTTATTTCTGAGATATACATTTTAAAGTAATAACTAGGATTATGAATTATAACATTATACCAGAACATATAAGATTTTTAGAAATTTCATGTAATGTCTGAAACATTTATATTAACATATTTCCATACAAAAAACCGAATGAAAGTTTAGTATTAGTTGTTTTGTTTGTTTTTTTATACTGCAGGTTCTTATCAGTCATCAATTTTATACACATCAGTGTATACATGTCAATCCCAATAGCCCAATTCAGCACAACACCATCCCCACCCCACCGCATTCCCCCCCCCCTTGGTGTCCATGTGTCTGCGCTCTACATCTGTGTCTCAACTTATGCCCTGCAAACTGGCTCATCTGTACCAATTTTCTAGGTTCCACATACCTGCGTTAATATACGGTATTTGTTTTTCTCTTTCTGACTTACTTCACTCTGTATGACAGTCTCTAGATCCATCCACGTCTCAACAAATGACTCAATTTGGTTCCTTTTTGTGGCTGAGTAATATTCCATTCTATATATGTACCACAACTTCTTTATCCATTCGTCTGTTGATGGGCATTTAGGTTGCTTCCGTGACCAGGCTATTGTAAATAGTGCTGTAATAAACATTCGGGTGCAAGTGTACTTTTGAATTATGGTTTTCTCTGGGTGTATACACAGTAGTGGGATTGCTGGGTCATATGGTAGCTCAATGTTCACATTTTTAAGGCACGTACATTCTGTTCTCTTTAGTGCCTCTTTCCAAGTTATATCCCACTTAAAGTTCAGGGTATGCATTCCTCCACAACACCTTCAGCATTTATTGTTTGTAGTTTTCTTGCTGATGGTTATTCTGACAAGGGTGAGCTGCTACCTCTTTCTGGTTGAATTCGAATGGGCCTCATAATCCGTTGAAATTGAGCTTTAAGGCATGTCCTTTTTACTTTTCAAGCTGTGATTACCCCTTATTTCTTCAAAGTGTTCTCTTAAAGTATGTGTCAAATTTGACATGTTTTGGCCATTACCTCCCTCAAGACATTTTGAGGGCAGGTTTCATTTACAGTCCTGCAGTACTTGTTCCTAGGAAAGGACCATTAGCACAGGCCTTAAAGCTGCTTTCGCAGGTAACTGCCAGAGGGTGGCAGCCTTTCTATGTTCCCCACCCTGGTACATATGGAAAAGCCCTTGCAGCATGTGGTGTTTCTCGGTTATAAATTAGAGTGGAGTGTGCCCGGAAAAACCCACACAAGCTGATGTCTCCTTACTTTTGTTGGTTTTTTAAATTTAATTTTTATTTTTTATTGGAGTAATTTTCCACTGTATACGTGGACCACTTCTACTTTGTGTATTCCTTGGTTGATGGACATTTTCATTGTTTCCAAGTGTTGGCTATGGGAAATATTGTTGGAGTGCAGGATTGCCAGCCTGTGACTATTTGATTCTCATTTTATCAGGTGATAGGCCCAGCAGTGGGTGTGATTCATTGACTGGTAGAACCGTGGTTCCCTTTTCAAAGCACCTTCTTTGTGTTTTCATTAGTGGCTCTTACCACGTCCCCCTTAGAATTGAGGGTACGCATTTCTCCACAATTGCTTCAGCATTTACTGTTTGCAGCATTTATGCTAATGGCCCTTGTGGCTGCTGTGAGCTGATAGGTTTTTGTAACTTGGGTTTGCATGTCTTTGAAAATTCGTAAAACTCATCATTTTTCTCTGCCGTTTTAATTTCTGTTAAAAAAAGGAAACAGTTGGGAGTACAGTATAACTCTTGAAATTGTGTTCTTGGAAGGTTGCCCTCTTTTGAAATTTTTGGTCGATTTTGCACCCCAGAATTTTTTAGAAAGCAGGTGTCTTTTACCGAACTGCAAGTTTGGTGAATATTTAGTGACCTTTAGCAATGGGTTTAAAGCTGCTGTTGTGGGAAGTGGCCTCAAGGAGGCAGTACTTCTCCATTCCCAAATCTGAGGACTAGGGCAGCAGAGCCTTTCTGGAAGTCGTGTCCCTAGTTTGTCAATTCCATTGAAATGTGCATGGAGAAAGCCCCATAAGTTTATGTCTCATTATTTCTTCTTGGTTTTAAAATTTTTTTTAATTGGGGTAAATCTTAGAATACTGTTTGTCCTAGGTGTACACAATCTGGTTCGTTTGTACATTATATATGTCTATTCAAGTACAGATTCTCTTCCCATGTAAAATGATACTGAGGGTGCCGCATACCTCTCTTGCTATATGGTTGATCTTTTTGAGATATGGATATAATATGTGTTTGTATACATATAGTAACACTAATCTTAATTTATCCATTCCCCCCACCTTTCCTTTTAGATGAGCATAGTTTGTTTTCTAAGTCTGTGAGTGTCTTTCTCTGTGGAAATATGTTCCTTTGTGTCAGTTATTAAATAACGCCTATAAGTGATATCATAGAATATAGGTCTTTTGCTTTCCGACTTACCTCATGTTTCGTGATTATCTCCAGACTCATTTGCGGTGCCTCAGAGAGCAGTGGTTCATTGTTTTCCATGGCTATTATTCCATTGTGTACATGGACCACTTCTTCTTTATCCATTTACCTGTTGTTGGACATTTTGATTGCTCCACTGTCTTGGTTCTTGTGAATAACGCTGGACTGCAGCTTTTGCGGCCTGTGTCTTCTCGATTCTTGTCTTCTCAAGTGAGAGGTCCATTGGTGCGCCTGCTGGATTGAATGGTACCTCCATTTTTACTTTTAGAAACGTCTCCTTTCTGTTCTCATTATTGGCTGTTACCCCTTTACGTCTCACCAGCAGGTAGAGGGTACACAGTTCCCTAAAACCCCTTCAGCATTTATTGTTTGTAGACTTTTTGCTCATGGTCAGTCGACTGGTGTAAGTTGAAACTTTTTGTAGATTAGATTGCATGGGTCTAACACTCCCTGAGGTTGAGCTTTTATCCATTTTCCTTTTTTTTAAAAGAGCATGAGTAAAACTTAACTCTTCATACTCACTTCTTGAAACATTTGCCTGTTTTGAATTTTTTTGTCCATTCCCTCCTTCAGCACAATTTTTTAGGGCAGGTGTCCTTTACAGCCCTGAGTCCTTGTGAAAGTTAAGTGACCATTCGCTGTGAGTTTAAAGCTGCTCTTGCAGGAAACGGCCACAAGTTGACAGCATTTCTCATTTACCATATTTGGTAACCTGGGAAACAGAGCCTTAATGGAAGTGGTGTTCTAGGTTGTAAATTAGAATGGAATGTGCCAGGGAAAAGCCCTTTAAGTTTATGTCTCATTACTTCTTGTTCATATTTGTAATTTACTTTTTATTTTTTATCCCAGCAAATATGATTACAATGGTTTGTTTGTTCTAGGTGTGCAAGATGTGGTTCTTTCACACATATACATGCATCTATTCTTCCTCGCATCCTTTTCCCATGTAGGTTATGACACAATGTTGAGTAGTCTTCTCCTGGTCTTCCGTACGTCTTTGGTGGTTATATATTTCACATGGTTTGTATATCTCTGTTAACCCCAATGTGGTAATGTATCCAATCCTCATCCCTTTCTATTTGGTGAACCATAAGTTTTTTAACGAATCTGTGATTGCCTTTCTCTGTGGAAATATATTCATTGGTATCAATTTTTAAATAACTCTTAAATATGATATGATAGGATATGTGTCTTTTGCTTTATCACTTACTACACGTGGCGTGATTACGTCTAGACTCATCTATGGTGCTGCAAATGGCATTGTTTCATTTTTTTCACTAGCGAATATTCCATCTGTACATGGAGGAGTTCTTCTTTGTCCATCCATCTGTTGGTGGACTTTTTGGTTACTTCCATATCTTGGCTATTGTACTACTGTGCAGTGCAGATTTGCCTGCCTGTGTCTTTCCAATTCTCTCTTCTTAGGTTATACGTCGAGGAGTGGGACTGCTGGATCATATAGTAGCTCAATGTTTACCTTTTTAAGGCACCTCCATTCTGTACTCATTCGTGGCCCTTTCCAAGTTACGTCCCCTTTGAAGGTGAGGGTATGCATTTCTCCACAACACCTTCAGCATTTATTGTTTGTAGTTTTCTTGCTGATGGTTATTCTGACAAGTGTGAGCTGATACCTCTCTGTGGTTGAATTCGAATGTGCCACATAATCTGTTGAAATTGAGCTTTAAGGCATGTCCTTTTCTATGTTTCAAGCTGTGGTTACCCCTTAGTTCTTCAAAGTGTTCTCTTTAAGTATGTGTCACATTTTGAAATGTTTTGGCCTTTACCTCCCTCAAGACATTTTGAGGGCCTGTTTCATTTACAGTTCTGCAGTACTTGTTCCTATGAAGTGACCATTAGCACAGGCTTTAAAGCTGCTTTTGCAGGTAACTGCCAGAGGGCGGCAGCCTTTCTATGTCCCCCACCCTGGTAACTAGGGAAAAGCCCTTGCGGCCTGTGGTGTTTCTCGGTTATAAATTAGAGTGGAGTGTGCCCGGACAAACCCACACAAGCTGATGTCTCCTTACTTTTGTTGGATTGTTACATTTAATTTTTATTTTTTATTGGAGTAATTTTCCACTGTGTACGTGGACCACTTCTACTTTGTGCATTCCTCGGTTGATGGACATTTTCATTGCTTCCAAGTGTTGGCTATGGTAAATATTGTTGGAGTGCAGGATTGCCAGCCTGTTACTTTTTGATTCTCATTTTCTCTGGTGATAGGCCCAGCAGTGGGTGTGATTGATGGACTGGTCACTCAGTGTTTACTTTTTCAAAGCACCTCCAATGTGTTTTTATTAGTGGCTTTTACAACGTCCCCCTTAGAACCGAGGGTACGCATTTCTCCACAATCGCTTCAGCATTTATTGTTTGCACCATTTTTGCTGATGGCCATTCTGACTGCTGTGATCTGATAGGTATTTGTAATTTGGGTTTGCATATCTTTCAAAATTCCTAAAATTCATCATTTTTCCACATCTTTTTCTTTTATCAAAAGAATAATCTGTGAGCACAATATACCTCTTGAAATTATCTTCTTCGAAGGTTGCCCTCTTTTGAATTTTTTGTTCGATTTTTGACCCCAGAATTTTTTTGGAGGGCCGGTGTCATTTACAGAACTGCAAGTTGTTGAATATTAATGACAGTTTGCAGTGGGTTTAAAGCTGCTGTTGTGGGAAACGGCCAAAAGGAGGCAGCATTTCGCCATTCCCCAATCTAGGTACTAGGGCAACAGAGCCTTTCTGGAAGTCGTTGTCTTAGGTTGTAAATTAGAATGGAGTTTGCCAGGAGAAATCCCCATAAGTTTATGTCTCATTAGTTCTTATTCGTTTTTTTTTCCAAACACACACACTGTATTTTATTTTTATAAGAGATAAATAGACTGACATCAAGCATTGTACATGGATGATCACAACAAAAGCAACAATGATTGCAATTACCAAACCTGAAACACACTCATACTATGTGAAAATATTGACATTCAGTCCAGTAATCCTTCACTGTAGCAGCTGCTTTACTTTGCAGTGAAAATTGATTTGTATATTCTTTGCCTCTGAGTCCTTGTGGGATTTTTTTTTTAATTCAAACAGAAAGTAACAAAAATTATACTTATCGTCATCAGTTCACTCAGTCCCATGTAATAAATTTTTTTTTCATCTGGATCTTTTGTTAGCACTTTTATGAGTTCATTAGTTTTATCATTAGAGTTCTGAAAATGCTTATTCATTCATTTCAGCAGTACAATAGAGTTACCAGAAACCTGTACTTGTCAGAGTCTTTTCCATGAATTTCATGAAGATGAAACCCTTTTATAGGAACATATTTGCAAAAGCATCAGAGTACACCCAGAACTGTCTGTAAATGACAAAAGACTTAAAAATGACCACGGTTAAAGATTTGATGAAAGTTTATAATAATGCAGTTGACAAGAAAATTAGTTATTTCTGAGATATACATTTTAAAGTAATAACTAGGATTATGAATTATAACATTATACCAGAACATATAAGATTTTTAGAAATTTCATGTAATGTCTGAAACATTTATATTAACATATTTCCATACAAAAAACCGAATGAAAGTTTAGTATTAGTTGTTTTGTTTGTTTTTTTATACTGCAGGTTCTTATCAGTCATCAATTTTATACACATCAGTGTATACATGTCAATCCCAATAGCCCAATTCAGCACAACACCATCCCCACCCCACCGCATTCCCCCCCCCTTGGTGTCCATGTGTCTGCGCTCTACATCTGTGTCTCAACTTATGCCCTGCAAACTGGCTCATCTGTACCAATTTTCTAGGTTCCACATACCTGCGTTAATATACGGTATTTGTTTTTGTCTTTCTGACTTACTTCACTCTGTATGACAGTCTCTAGATCCATCCACGTCTCAACAAATGACTCAATTTGGTTCCTTTTTGTGGCTGAGTAATATTCCATTCTATATATGTACCACAACTTCTTTATCCATTCGTCTGTTGATGGGCATTTAGGTTGCTTCCGTGACCAGGCTATTGTAAATAGTGCTGTAATAAACATTCGGGTGCAAGTGTACTTTTGAATTATGGTTTTCTCTGGGTGTATACACAGTAGTGGGATTGCTGGGTCATATGGTAGCTCAATGTTCACATTTTTAAGGCACGTACATTCTGTTCTCTTTAGTGCCTCTTTCCAAGTTATATCCCACTTAAAGTTCAGGGTATGCATTCCTCCACAACACCTTCAGCATTTATTGTTTGTAGTTTTCTTGCTGATGGTTATTCTGACAAGGGTGAGCTGCTACCTCTTTCTGGTTGAATTCGAATGGGCCTCATAATCCGTTGAAATTGAGCTTTAAGGCATGTCCTTTTTACTTTTCAAGCTGTGATTACCCCTTATTTCTTCAAAGTGTTCTCTTAAAGTATGTGTCAAATTTGACATGTTTTGGCCATTACCTCCCTCAAGACATTTTGAGGGCAGGTTTCATTTACAGTCCTGCAGTACTTGTTCCTAGGAAAGGACCATTAGCACAGGCCTTAAAGCTGCTTTCGCAGGTAACTGCCAGAGGGTGGCAGCCTTTCTATGTTCCCCACCCTGGTACATATGGAAAAGCCCTTGCAGCATGTGGTGTTTCTCGGTTATAAATTAGAGTGGAGTGTGCCCGGAAAAACCCACACAAGCTGATGTCTCCTTACTTTTGTTGGTTTTTTAAATTTAATTTTTATTTTTTATTGGAGTAATTTTCCACTGTATACGTGGACCACTTCTACTTTGTGTATTCCTTGGTTGATGGACATTTTCATTGTTTCCAAGTGTTGGCTATGGGAAATATTGTTGGAGTGCAGGATTGCCAGCCTGTGACTATTTGATTCTCATTTTATCAGGTGATAGGCCCAGCAGTGGGTGTGATTCATTGACTGGTAGAACCGTGGTTCCCTTTTCAAAGCACCTTCTTTGTGTTTTCATTAGTGGCTCTTACCACGTCCCCCTTAGAATTGAGGGTACGCATTTCTCCACAATTGCTTCAGCATTTACTGTTTGCAGCATTTATGCTAATGGCCCTTGTGGCTGCTGTGAGCTGATAGGTTTTTGTAACTTGGGTTTGCATGTCTTTGAAAATTCGTAAAACTCATCATTTTTCTCTGCCGTTTTAATTTCTGTTAAAAAAAGGAAACAGTTGGGAGTACAGTATAACTCTTGAAATTGTGTTCTTGGAAGGTTGCCCTCTTTTGAAATTTTTGGTCGATTTTGCACCCCAGAATTTTTTAGAAAGCAGGTGTCTTTTACCGAACTGCAAGTTTGGTGAATATTTAGTGACCTTTAGCAATGGGTTTAAAGCTGCTGTTGTGGGAAGTGGCCTCAAGGAGGCAGTACTTCTCCATTCCCAAATCTGAGGACTAGGGCAGCAGAGCCTTTCTGGAAGTCGTGTCCCTAGTTTGTCAATTCCATTGAAATGTGCATGGAGAAAGCCCCATAAGTTTATGTCTCATTATTTCTTCTTGGTTTTAAAATTTTTTTTAATTGGGGTAAATCTTAGAATACTGTTTGTCCTAGGTGTACACAATCTGGTTCGTTTGTACATTATATATGTCTATTCAAGTACAGATTCTCTTCCCATGTAAAATGATACTGAGGGTGCCGCAGACCTCTCTTGCTATATGGTTGATCTTTTTGAGATATGGATATAATATGTGTTTGTATACATATAGTAACACTAATCTTAATTTATCCATTCCCCCCACCTTTCCTTTTAGATGAGCATAGTTTGTTTTCTAAGTCTGTGAGTGTCTTTCTCTGTGGAAATATGTTCCTTTGTGTCAGTTATTAAATAACGCCTATAAGTGATATCATAGAATATAGGTCTTTTGCTTTCCGACTTACCTCATGTTTCGTGATTATCTCCAGACTCATTTGCGGTGCCTCAGAGAGCAGTGGTTCATTGTTTTCCATGGCTATTATTCCATTGTGTACATGGACCACTTCTTCTTTATCCATTTACCTGTTGTTGGACATTTTGATTGCTCCACTGTCTTGGTTCTTGTGAATAACGCTGGACTGCAGCTTTTGCGGCCTGTGTCTTCTCGATTCTTGTCTTCTCAAGTGAGAGGTCCATTGGTGCGCCTGCTGGATTGAATGGTACCTCCATTTTTACTTTTAGAAACGTCTCCTTTCTGTTCTCATTATTGGCTGTTACCCCTTTACGTCTCACCAGCAGGTAGAGGGTACACAGTTCCCTAAAACCCCTTCAGCATTTATTGTTTGTAGACTTTTTGCTCATGGTCAGTCGACTGGTGTAAGTTGAAACTTTTTGTAGATTAGATTGCATGGGTCTAACACTCCCTGAGGTTGAGCTTTTATCCATTTTCCTTTTTTTTAAAAGAGCATGAGTAAAACTTAACTCTTCATACTCACTTCTTGAAACATTTGCCTGTTTTGAATTTTTTTGTCCATTCCCTCCTTCAGCACAATTTTTTAGGGCAGGTGTCCTTTACAGCCCTGAGTCCTTGTGAAAGTTAAGTGACCATTCGCTGTGAGTTTAAAGCTGCTCTTGCAGGAAACGGCCACAAGTTGACAGCATTTCTCATTTACCATATTTGGTAACCTGGGAAACAGAGCCTTAATGGAAGTGGTGTTCTAGGTTGTAAATTAGAATGGAATGTGCCAGGGAAAAGCCCTTTAAGTTTATGTCTCATTACTTCTTGTTCATATTTGTAATTTACTTTTTATTTTTTATCCCAGCAAATATGATTACAATGGTTTGTTTGTTCTAGGTGTGCAAGATGTGGTTCTTTCACACATATACATGCATCTATTCTTCCTCGCATCCTTTTCCCATGTAGGTTATGACACAATGTTGAGTAGTCTTCTCCTGGTCTTCCGTACGTCTTTGGTGGTTATATATTTCACATGGTTTGTATATCTCTGTTAACCCCAATGTGGTAATGTATCCAATCCTCATCCCTTTCTATTTGGTGAACCATAAGTTTTTTAACGAATCTGTGATTGCCTTTCTCTGTGGAAATATATTCATTGGTATCAATTTTTAAATAACTCTTAAATATGATATGATAGGATATGTGTCTTTTGCTTTATCACTTACTACACGTGGCGTGATTACGTCTAGACTCATCTATGGTGCTGCAAATGGCATTGTTTCATTTTTTTCACTAGCGAATATTCCATCTGTACATGGAGGAGTTCTTCTTTGTCCATCCATCTGTTGGTGGACTTTTTGGTTACTTCCATATCTTGGCTATTGTACTACTGTGCAGTGCAGATTTGCCTGCCTGTGTCTTTCCAATTCTCTCTTCTTAGGTTATACGTCGAGGAGTGGGACTGCTGGATCATATAGTAGCTCAATGTTTACCTTTTTAAGGCACCTCCATTCTGTACTCATTCGTGGCCCTTTCCAAGTTACGTCCCCTTTGAAGGTGAGGGTATGCATTTCTCCACAACACCTTCAGCATTTATTGTTTGTAGTTTTCTTGCTGATGGTTATTCTGACAAGTGTGAGCTGATACCTCTCTGTGGTTGAATTCGAATGTGCCACATAATCTGTTGAAATTGAGCTTTAAGGCATGTCCTTTTCTATGTTTCAAGCTGTGGTTACCCCTTAGTTCTTCAAAGTGTTCTCTTTAAGTATGTGTCACATTTTGAAATGTTTTGGCCTTTACCTCCCTCAAGACATTTTGAGGGCCTGTTTCATTTACAGTTCTGCAGTACTTGTTCCTATGAAGTGACCATTAGCACAGGCTTTAAAGCTGCTTTTGCAGGTAACTGCCAGAGGGCGGCAGCCTTTCTATGTCCCCCACCCTGGTAACTAGGGAAAAGCCCTTGCGGCCTGTGGTGTTTCTCGGTTATAAATTAGAGTGGAGTGTGCCCGGACAAACCCACACAAGCTGATGTCTCCTTACTTTTGTTGGATTTTTACATTTAATTTTTATTTTTTATTGGAGTAATTTTCCACTGTGTACGTGGACCACTTCTACTTTGTGCATTCCTCGGTTGATGGACATTTTCATTGCTTCCAAGTGTTGGCTATGGTAAATATTGTTGGAGTGCAGAATTGCCAGCCTGTGACTTTTTGATTCTCATTTTCTCAGGTGATAGGCCCAGCAGTGGGTGTGATTGATTGACTGGTAGCACCGTGTTACCCTTTTCAAAGCACCTTCTTTGTGTTTTCATTAGTGGCTCTTACCACGTCCCCCTTAGAATCGAGGGTACGCATTTCTCCACAATCGCTTCAGCATTTATTGTTTGCAGCATTTATGCTAATGGCCCTTCTGGCTGTTGTGAGCTGATAGGTTTTTGTAATTTGGGTTTGCATGTCTTTGAAAATTCGTAAAACTCATCATTTTTCTCCACCGTTTTCTTTTCTGTTAAAAAAAAGGAAACAATTGGGAGTACAATAGAACTCTTGAAATTGTGTTCTTGGAAGGTTGCCCTCTTTGGAAATTTTTGGTCGATTTTCCACCCCAGAATTTTTTTAGAAAGCAGGTGTCTTTTACCGAAATGCAAGTTTGGTGAATATTTAGTGACCTTTAGCAATGGGTTTAAAGCTGCTGTTGTAGGAAGTGGCCTCAAGCAGGCAGCATATCTCCATTCCCATATCTGGGTACTAGGGCAGCAGAGCCTTTCTGGAAGTCGTGTTCCTAGTTTGTACATTACATTGGAATGTGCATGGAGAAAGCCCCATAAGTATATGTCTCATTATTTCTTCTTGGTTTTAAAATTTTTTTTTAATTGGGGTAAAGCTTAGAATATTGTTTGTCCTAGGTGTACACAATCTGGTTCGTTTGTACATTATATATGTCTATTCAAGTACAGATCCTCTTCCCATGTAAAATGTTACTGACGGTTCCGCAGACCTCCCTTGCTATATGGTTGGTCTTTTTGAGATATGGATATAATATGTGTTTGTATACATATAGTAACACTAATCTTAATTTATCCATTCCCCCCACCTTTCCTTTTAGATGAGCATAGTTTGTTTTCTAAGTCTGTGAGTGTCTTTCTCTGTGGAAATATGTTCCTTTGTGTCAGTTATTAGATAACGCCTATAAGTGATATCATAGAATATAGGTCTTTTGCTTTCCGACTTACCTCATGTTTCGTGATTATCTCCAGACTCATTTGTGGTGCCTCAGAGAGCAGTGGTTCATTGTTTTCCATGGCTATTATTCCATTGTGTACATGGACCACTTCTTCTTTATCCATTCACCTGTTGTTGGACATTTTGATTGCTCCACTGTCTTGGCTATTGTGAATAAGGCTGCACTGCAGCTTTTGCGGCCTGTGTCTTCTCGATTCTTGTCTTCTCAGGTGAGAGGTCCAATGGTGCGCCTGCTGCATTGAATGGTGCCTGCAGTTTTACTTTTAAACACAGCTCCTTTCTGTTCTCATTATTGGCTGTTACCCCTTTACGTCTCACCAGCAGGTAGAGGGTACACAGTTCCCTAAAACCCCTTCAGCATTTATTGTTTGTAGACTTTTTGCTCATGGTCAGTCGAGTGGTGTAAGTTGAAACTTTTTGTAGATTAGATTGCATGGGTCTAACACTCCCTGAGGTTGAGCTTTTATCCATTTTCCTTTTTTTTAAAAGAACGTGAGTAAAACTTAACTCTTCATACTGTCTTCTTGAAATATTTGCCTGTTTTGAATTTTTTTGTCCATTCCTTCCTTCAGCACAATTTTTTAGGGCAGGTGTCCTTTACAGCCCTGAGTCCTTGGGAATGTTAAGTGACCATTAGCTGTGAGTTTAAAGCTGTTCTTGCAGGAAACGGCCACAAGGTGGCAGCATTTCCCCTTTACCATATTTGGTTACTAGGGAAACAGAGCCTTAATGGAAGTGGTGTTGTAGGTTGTAAATTAGAATGGAATGTGCCAGGGAAAAGCCCTTTAAGTTTATGTCTCATTACTTCTTGTTCATATTTGTAGTTTACTTTTTATTTTTTATCCCAGCAAATATGATTACAATGGTTTGTTTGTTCTAGGTGTGCAAGATGTGGTTCTTTCACACATATACATGTATCTATTCTTCCTCGCATCCTTTTCCCATGTAGGTTATGACACAATGTTGAGTAGTCTTCTCCTGGTCTTCCGTACGTCTTTGGTGGTTATATATTTCACATGGTTTGTATATCTCTGTTAACCCCAATGTGGCAATGTATCCAATCCTCATCCCTTTCTATTTGGTGAACCATAAGTTTTTTAATGAATCTGTGATTGCCTTTCTCTGTGGAAATATCTTCATTGGTATCAATTTTTAAGTAACTCTTAAAAGTGATATGATAGGATATGTGTCTTTTGCTTTCTCACTTACTACACGTGGCGTGATTACGTCTAGACTCATCTATGGTGCTGCAAACGGCATTGTTTCATTTTTTTCACTAGCGAATATTCCATCTGTACATGGAGGAGTTCTTCTTTGTCCATCCATCTGTTGGTGGACTTTTTGGTTACTTCCATATCTTGGCTATTGTAATACTGTGCAGTGCAGATTTGCCTGCCTGTGTCTTTCCAATTCTCTCTTCTTAGGTTTTTCGTCGAGGAGTGGGCCTGCTGGATCATATAGTAGCTCAATGTTTACCTTTTTAAGGCACCTCCATTCTGTTCTCTTTCGTGGCCCTTTCCAAGTTACGTCCCCTTTGAAGTTGAGGGTATGCATTTCTCCACAACACTTTCAGCATTTATTGTTTGTAGTTTTCTTGCTGATGGTTATTCTGACAAGTGTGAGCTGATACCTCTCTGTGGTTGAATTCGAATGTGCCACATGATCTGTTGAAATTGAGCTTTAAGGCATGTCCTTTTCTATTTTTCAAGCTGTGATTACCCCTTAGTTCTTCAAAGTGTTCTCTTTAAGTATGTGTCACATTTTGAAATGTTTTGGCCTTTACCTCCCTCAAGACATTTTGAGGGCCTGTTTCATTTACAGTTCTGCAGTACTTGTTCCTAAGAAGTGACCATTAGCACAGGCTTTAAAGCGGCTTTTGCAGGTAACTGCCAGAGGGCAGCAGCCTTTCTATGTCCCCCACCCTGGTAACTAGGGAAAAGCCCTTGCGGCCTGTGGTGTTTCTCGGTTATAAATTAGAGTGGAGTGTGCCCGGACAAACCTACACAAGCTGATGTCTCCTTACTTTTGTTGGATTTTTACATTTAATTTTTATTTTTTATTGGAGTAATTTTCCACTGTGTACGTAGACCACTTCTACTTTGTGCATTCCTCGGTTGATGGACATTTTCATTGCTTCCAAGTGTTGGCTATGGTAAATATTGTTGGAGTGCAGGATTGCCAGGCTTTGACTTTTCGATTCTCATTTTCTCAGGTGATAGGCCCAGCAGTGGGTGTAATTGATTGACTGGTAGCACCGTGTTTCCCTTTTCAAAGCACCTTATTTGTGTTTTCATTAGTGGCTCTTACCACGTCCCCCTTAGAATCCAGGGTACGCATTTCTCCACAATCGCTTCAGCATTTATTGTTTGCAGCATTTATGCTAATGGCCCTTCTGGCTGCTGTGAGCTGATAGGTTTTTGTAATTTGGGTTTGCATGTCTTTGAAAATTCGTAAACCTCATCATTTTTCTCCACCGTTTTCTTTTCTGTTAAAAAAAAGCAAACAATTGGGAGTACAATAGAACTCTTGAAATTGTGTTCTTGGAAGGTTGCCCTCTTTGGAAATTTTTGGTCGATTTTCCACTCCAGAATTTTTTTAGAAAGCAGGTGTCTTTTAGCGAACTGCAAGTTTGGTGAATATTTAGTGACCTTTAGCAATGGGTTTAAATCTGCTGTTGTGGGAAGTGGCCTCAAGCAGGCAGCATGTCTCCATTCCCATATCTGGGTACTAGGGCAGCAGAGCCTTTCTGGAAGTCATGTTCCTAGTTTGTAAATTACATTGGAATGTGCATGGAGAAAGCCCCATAAGTTTATGTCTCATTATTTCTTCTTGGTTTTAAAATTTTTTTTTAATTGGGGTAAAGCTTAGAATATTGTTTGTCCTAGGTGTACACAATCTGGTTCGTTTGTACATTATATATGTCTAGTCAAGTACAGATCCTCTTCCCATGTAAAATGTTACTGACGGTTCCGCAGACCTCCCTTGCTATATGGTTGGTCTTTTTGAGATATGGATATAATATGTGTTTGTATACATATAGTAACACTAATCTTAATTTACCCATTCCCCCCACCTTTCCTTTTAGATGAGCATAGTTTGTTTTCTAAGTCTGTGAGTGTCTTTCTCTGTGGAAATATGTTCCTTTGTGTCAGTTATTAGATAACGCCTATAAGTGATATCATAGAATATAGGTCTTTTGCTTTCCGACTTACCTCATGTTTCGTGATTATCTCCAGACTCATTTGTGGTGCCTCAGAGAGCAGTGGTTCATTGTTTTCCATGGCTATTATTCCATTGTGTACATGAACCACTTCTTCTTTATCTATTTACCTGTTGTTGGACATTTTGATTGCTCCACTGTCTTGGCTATTGTGAATAAGGCTGCACTGCAGCTTTTGCGGTCTGTGTCTTCTCGATTCTTGTCTTCTCAGGTGAGAGGTCCATTGGTGCGCCTGCTGGATTGAATGGTACCTCCATTTTTACTTTTAGAAACATCTCCTTTCTGTTCTCATTATTGGCTGTTACCCCTTTACGTCTCACCAGCAGGTAGAGGGTACACAGTTCCCTAAAACCCCTTCAGCATTTGTTGTTTGTAGACTTTTTGCTCATGGTCAGTCGAGTGGTGTAAGTTGAAACTTTTTGTAGATTAGATTGCATGGGTCTAACACTCCCTTAGGTTGAGCTTTTATCCATTTTCCTTTTTTTTAAAAGAACGTGAGTAAAACTTAACTCTTCATACTCTCTTCTTGAAATATTTGCCTGTTTTGAATTTTTTTGTCCATTCCTTCCTTCAGCACAATTTTTTAGGGCAGGTGTCCTTTACAGCCCTGAGTCCTTGGGAATGTTAAGTGACCATTAGCTGTGAGTTTAAAGCTGTTCTTGCAGGAAACGGCCACAAGGTGGCAGCATTTCCCCTTTACCATATTTGGTTACTAGGGAAACAGAGCCTTAATGGAAGTGGTGTTGTAGGTTGTAAATTAGAATGGAATGTGCCAGGGAAAAGCCCTTTAAGTTTATGTCTCATTACTTCTTGTTCATATTTGTAGTTTACTTTTTATTTTTTATCCCAGCAAATATGATTACAATGGTTTGTTTGTTCTAGGTGTGCAAGATGTGGTTCTTTCACACATATACATGTATCTATTCTTCCTCGCATCCTTTTCCCATGTAGGTTATGACACAATGTTGAGTAGTCTTCTCCTGGTCTTCCGTACGTCTTTGGTGGTTATATATTTCACATGGTTTGTATATCTCTGTTAACCCCAATGTGGCAATGTATCCAATCCTCATCCCTTTCTATTTGGTGAACCATAAGTTTTTTAATGAATCTGTGATTGCCTTTCTCTGTGGAAATATCTTCATTGGTATCAATTTTTAAGTAACTCTTAAAAGTGATATGATAGGATATGTGTCTTTTGCTTTCTCACTTACTACACGTGGCGTGATTACGTCTAGACTCATCTATGGTGCTGCAAACGGCATTGTTTCATTTTTTTCACTAGCGAATATTCCATCTGTACATGGAGGAGTTCTTCTTTGTCCATCCATCTGTTGGTGGACTTTTTGGTTACTTCCATATCTTGGCTATTGTAATACTGTGCAGTGCAGATTTGCCTGCCTGTGTCTTTCCAATTCTCTCTTCTTAGGTTTTTCGTCGAGGAGTGGGCCTGCTGGATCATATAGTAGCTCAATGTTTACCTTTTTAAGGCACCTCCATTCTGTTCTCATTCGTGGCCCTTTCCAAGTTACGTCCCCTTTGAAGTTGAGGGTATGCATTTCTCCACAACACTTTCAGCATTTATTGTTTGTAGTTTTCTTGCTGATGGTTATTCTGACAAGTGTGAGCTGATACCTCTCTGTGGTTGAATTCGAATGTGCCACATAATCTGTTGAAATTGAGCTTTAAGGCATGTCCTTTGCTATTTTTCAAGCTGTGATTACCCCTTAGTTCTTCAAAGTGTTCTCTTTAAGTATGTGTCACATTTTGAAATGTTTTGGCCTTTACCTCCCTCAAGACATTTTGAGGGCCTGTTTCATTTACAGTTCTGCAGTACTTGTTCCTATGAAGTGACCATTAGCACAGGCTTTAAAGCTGTTTTTGCAGGTAACTGCCAGAGGGCGGCAGCCTTTCTATGTCCCCCACCCTGGTAACTAGGGAAAAGCCCTTGCGGCCTGTGGTGTTTCTCGGTTATAAATTAGAGTGGAGTGTGCCCGGACAAACCCACACAAGCTGATGTCTCCTTACTTTTGTTGGATTTTTACATTTAATTTTTATTTTTTTATTGGAGTAATTTTCCACTGTGTACGTGGACCACTTCTACTTTGTGCATTCCTCGGTTGATGGACATTTTCATTGCTTCCAAGTGTTGGCTATGGTAAATATTGTTGGAGTGCAGGATTGCCAGGCTGTGACTTTTCGATTCTCATTTTCTCAGGTGATAGGCCCAGCAGTGGGTGTAATTGATTGACTGGTAGCACCGTGTTTCCCTTTTCAAAGCACCTTATTTGTGTTTTCATTAGTGGCTCTTACCACGTCCCCCTTAGAATCGAGGGTACGCATTTCTCCACAATCGCTTCAGCATATATTGTTTGCAGCATTTATGCTAATGGCCCTTCTGGCTGCTGTGAGCTGATAGGTTTTTGTAATTTGGGTTTGCATGTCTTTGAAAATTCGTAAAACTCATCATTTTTCTCCACCGTTTTCTTTTCTGTTAAAAAAAGGAAACAATTGGGAGTACAATAGAACTCTTGAAATTGTGTTCTTGGAAGGTTGCCCTCTTTTGAAATTTTTGGTCGATTTTCCACCCCAGAATTTTATTAGAAAGCAGGTGTCTTTTAGCGAACTGCAAGTTTGGTGAATATTTAGTGACCTTTAGCAGTGGGTTTAAAGCTGCTGTTGTAGGAAGTGGCCTCAAGCAGGAAGCATGTCTCCATTCCCATATCTGGGTACTAGGGCAGCAGAGCCTTTCTGGAAGTCGTGTTCCTAGTTTGTAAATTACATTGGAATGTGCATGGAGAAAGCCCCATAAGTTTATGTCTCATTATTTCTTCTTGGTTTTAAAATTTTTTTTAATTGGGGTAAAGCTTAGAATATTGTTTGTCCTAGGTGTACACAATCTGGTTCGTTTGTACATTATATATGTCTATTCAAGTACAGATCCTCTTCCCATGTAAAATGTTACTGACGGTTCCGCAGACCTCCCTTGCTATATGGTTGGTCTTTTTGAGATATGGATATAATATGTGTTTGTATACATATAGTAACACTAATCTTAATTTATCCATTCCCCCCACCTTTCCTTTTAGATGAGCATAGTTTGTTTTCTAAGTCTGTGAGTGTCTTTCTCTGTGGAAATATGTTCCTTTGTGTCAGTTATTAGATAACGCCTATAAGTGATATCATAGAATATAGGTCTTTTGCTTTCCGACTTACCTCATGTTTCGTGATTATCTCCAGACTCATTTGTGGTGCCTCAGAGAGCAGTGGTTCATTGTTTTCCATGGCTATTATTCCATTGTGTACATGGACCACTTCTTCTTTATCCATTCACCTGTTGTTGGACATTTTGATTGCTCCACTGTCTTGGCTATTGTGAATAAGGCTGCACTGCAGCTTTTGCGGCCTGTGTCTTCTCGATTCTTGTCTTCTCAAGTGAGAGGTCCATTGGTGCGCCTGCTGGATTGAATGGTACCTCCATTTTTACTTTTAAACACAGCTCCTTTCTGTTCTCATTATTGGCTGTTACCCCTTTACGTCTCACCAGCAGGTAGAGGGTACACAGTTCCCTAAAACCCCTTCAGCATTTATTGTTTGTAGACTTTTTGCTCATGGTCAGTCGACTGGTGTAAGTTGAAACTTTTTGTAGATTAGATTGCATGGGTCTAACACTCCCTGAGGTTGAGCTTTTATCCATTTTCCTTTTTTTTAAAAGAGCGTGAGTAAAACTTAACTCTTCATACTCTCTTCTTGAAACATTTGCCTGTTTTGAATTGTTTTGTCCATTCCCTCCTTCAGCACAATTTTTTAGGGCAGGTGTCCTTTACAGCCCTGAGTCCTTGGGAATGTTAAGTGACCATTCGCTGTGAGTTTAAAGCTGCTCTTGGAGGAAACGGCCACAAGGTGGCAGCATTTCCCCTTTACCATATTTGGTTACTAGGGAAACAGAGCCTTAATGGAAGTGGTGTTGTAGGTTGTAAATTAGAATGGAATGTGCCAGGGAAAAGCCCTTTAAGTTTATGTCTCATTACTTCTTGTTCATATTTGTAGTTTACTTTTTATTTTTTATCCCAGCAAATATGATTACAATGGTTTGTTTGTTCTAGGTGTGCAAGATGTGGTTCTTTCACACATATACATGTATCTATTCTTCCTCGCATCCTTTTCCCATGTAGGTTATGACACAATGTTGAGTAGTCTTCTCCTGGTCTTCCGTACGTCTTTGGTGGTTATATATTTCACATGGTTTGTATATCTCTGTTAACCCCAATGTGGCAATGTATCCAATCCTCATCCCTTTCTATTTGGTGAACCATAAGTTTTTTAATGAATCTGTGATTGCCTTTCTCTGTGGAAATATCTTCATTGGTATCAATTTTTAAGTAACTCTTAAAAGTGATATGATAGGATATGTGTCTTTTGCTTTCTCACTTACTACACGTGGCGTGATTACGTCTAGACTCATCTATGGTGCTGCAAACGGCATTGTTTCATTTTTTTCACTAGCGAATATTCCATCTGTACATGGAGGAGTTCTTCTTTGTCCATCCATCTGTTGGTGGACTTTTTGGTTACTTCCATATCTTGGCTATTGTAATACTGTGCAGTGCAGATTTGCCTGCCTGTGTCTTTCCAATTCTCTCTTCTTAGGTTTTTCGTCGAGGAGTGGGCCTGCTGGATCATATAGTAGCTCAATGTTTACCTTTTTAAGGCACCTCCATTCTGTTCTCTTTCGTGGCCCTTTCCAAGTTACGTCCCCTTTGAAGTTGAGGGTATGCATTTCTCCACAACACTTTCAGCATTTATTGTTTGTAGTTTTCTTGCTGATGGTTATTCTGACAAGTGTGAGCTGATACCTCTCTGTGGTTGAATTCGAATGTGCCACATGATCTGTTGAAATTGAGCTTTAAGGCATGTCCTTTTCTATTTTTCAAGCTGTGATTACCCCTTAGTTCTTCAAAGTGTTCTCTTTAAGTATGTGTCACATTTTGAAATGTTTTGGCCTTTACCTCCCTCAAGACATTTTGAGGGCCTGTTTCATTTACAGTTCTGCAGTACTTGTTCCTAAGAAGTGACCATTAGCACAGGCTTTAAAGCGGCTTTTGCAGGTAACTGCCAGAGGGCGGCAGCCTTTCTATGTCCCCCACCCTGGTAACTAGGGAAAAGCCCTTGCGGCCTGT
This sequence comes from Balaenoptera borealis, assembly GCF_965194805.1. Taxonomy (NCBI): domain Eukaryota; kingdom Metazoa; phylum Chordata; class Mammalia; order Artiodactyla; family Balaenopteridae; genus Balaenoptera; species Balaenoptera borealis. The sequence continues at coordinate 31,324,725 of NC_138864.1, forward strand.
GGTGTTTCTCGGTTATAAATTAGAGTGGAGTGTGCCCGGACAAACCTACACAAGCTGATGTCTCCTTACTTTTGTTGGATTTTTACATTTAATTTTTATTTTTTATTGGAGTAATTTTCCACTGTGTACGTAGACCACTTCTACTTTGTGCATTCCTCGGTTGATGGACATTTTCATTGCTTCCAAGTGTTGGCTATGGTAAATATTGTTGGAGTGCAGGATTGCCAGGCTTTGACTTTTCGATTCTCATTTTCTCAGGTGATAGGCCCAGCAGTGGGTGTAATTGATTGACTGGTAGCACCGTGTTTCCCTTTTCAAAGCACCTTATTTGTGTTTTCATTAGTGGCTCTTACCACGTCCCCCTTAGAATCCAGGGTACGCATTTCTCCACAATCGCTTCAGCATTTATTGTTTGCAGCATTTATGCTAATGGCCCTTCTGGCTGCTGTGAGCTGATAGGTTTTTGTAATTTGGGTTTGCATGTCTTTGAAAATTCGTAAACCTCATCATTTTTCTCCACCGTTTTCTTTTCTGTTAAAAAAAAGCAAACAATTGGGAGTACAATAGAACTCTTGAAATTGTGTTCTTGGAAGGTTGCCCTCTTTGGAAATTTTTGGTCGATTTTCCACTCCAGAATTTTTTTAGAAAGCAGGTGTCTTTTAGCGAACTGCAAGTTTGGTGAATATTTAGTGACCTTTAGCAATGGGTTTAAATCTGCTGTTGTGGGAAGTGGCCTCAAGCAGGCAGCATGTCTCCATTCCCATATCTGGGTACTAGGGCAGCAGAGCCTTTCTGGAAGTCATGTTCCTAGTTTGTAAATTACATTGGAATGTGCATGGAGAAAGCCCCATAAGTTTATGTCTCATTATTTCTTCTTGGTTTTAAAATTTTTTTTTAATTGGGGTAAAGCTTAGAATATTGTTTGTCCTAGGTGTACACAATCTGGTTCGTTTGTACATTATATATGTCTATTCAAGTACAGATCCTCTTCCCATGTAAAATGTTACTGACGGTTCCGCAGACCTCCCTTGCTATATGGTTGGTCTTTTTGAGATATGGATATAATATGTGTTTGTATACATATAGTAACACTAATCTTAATTTACCCATTCCCCCCACCTTTCCTTTTAGATGAGCATAGTTTGTTTTCTAAGTCTGTGAGTGTCTTTCTCTGTGGAAATATGTTCCTTTGTGTCAGTTATTAGATAACGCCTATAAGTGATATCATAGAATATAGGTCTTTTGCTTTCCGACTTACCTCATGTTTCGTGATTATCTCCAGACTCATTTGTGGTGCCTCAGAGAGCAGTGGTTCATTGTTTTCCATGGCTATTATTCCATTGTGTACATGAACCACTTCTTCTTTATCTATTTACCTGTTGTTGGACATTTTGATTGCTCCACTGTCTTGGCTATTGTGAATAAGGCTGCACTGCAGCTTTTGCGGTCTGTGTCTTCTCGATTCTTGTCTTCTCAGGTGAGAGGTCCATTGGTGCGCCTGCTGGATTGAATGGTACCTCCATTTTTACTTTTAGAAACATCTCCTTTCTGTTCTCATTATTGGCTGTTACCCCTTTACGTCTCACCAGCAGGTAGAGGGTACACAGTTCCCTAAAACCCCTTCAGCATTTGTTGTTTGTAGACTTTTTGCTCATGGTCAGTCGAGTGGTGTAAGTTGAAACTTTTTGTAGATTAGATTGCATGGGTCTAACACTCCCTTAGGTTGAGCTTTTATCCATTTTCCTTTTTTTTAAAAGAGCGTGAGTAAAACTTAACTCTTCATACTCTCTTCTTGAAATATTTGCCTGTTTTGAATTTTTTTGTCCATTCCTTCCTTCAGCACAATTTTTTAGGGCAGGTGTCCTTTACAGCCCTGAGTCCTTGGGAATGTTAAGTGACCATTAGCTGTGAGTTTAAAGCTGTTCTTGCAGGAAACGGCCACAAGGTGGCAGCATTTCCCCTTTACCATATTTGGTTACTAGGGAAACAGAGCCTTAATGGAAGTGGTGTTGTAGGTTGTAAATTAGAATGGAATGTGCCAGGGAAAAGCCCTTTAAGTTTATGTCTCATTACTTCTTGTTCATATTTGTAGTTTACTTTTTATTTTTTATCCCAGCAAATATGATTACAATGGTTTGTTTGTTCTAGGTGTGCAAGATGTGGTTCTTTCACACATATACATGTATCTATTCTTCCTCGCATCCTTTTCCCATGTAGGTTATGACACAATGTTGAGTAGTCTTCTCCTGGTCTTCCGTACGTCTTTGGTGGTTATATATTTCACATGGTTTGTATATCTCTGTTAACCCCAATGTGGCAATGTATCCAATCCTCATCCCTTTCTATTTGGTGAACCATAAGTTTTTTAATGAATCTGTGATTGCCTTTCTCTGTGGAAATATCTTCATTGGTATCAATTTTTAAGTAACTCTTAAAAGTGATATGATAGGATATGTGTCTTTTGCTTTCTCACTTACTACACGTGGCGTGATTACGTCTAGACTCATCTATGGTGCTGCAAACGGCATTGTTTCATTTTTTTCACTAGCGAATATTCCATCTGTACATGGAGGAGTTCTTCTTTGTCCATCCATCTGTTGGTGGACTTTTTGGTTACTTCCATATCTTGGCTATTGTAATACTGTGCAGTGCAGATTTGCCTGCCTGTGTCTTTCCAATTCTCTCTTCTTAGGTTTTTCGTCGAGGAGTGGGCCTGCTGGATCATATAGTAGCTCAATGTTTACCTTTTTAAGGCACCTCCATTCTGTTCTCATTCGTGGCCCTTTCCAAGTTACGTCCCCTTTGAAGTTGAGGGTATGCATTTCTCCACAACACTTTCAGCATTTATTGTTTGTAGTTTTCTTGCTGATGGTTATTCTGACAAGTGTGAGCTGATACCTCTCTGTGGTTGAATTCGAATGTGCCACATAATCTGTTGAAATTGAGCTTTAAGGCATGTCCTTTGCTATTTTTCAAGCTGTGATTACCCCTTAGTTCTTCAAAGTGTTCTCTTTAAGTATGTGTCACATTTTGAAATGTTTTGGCCTTTACCTCCCTCAAGACATTTTGAGGGCCTGTTTCATTTACAGTTCTGCAGTACTTGTTCCTATGAAGTGACCATTAGCACAGGCTTTAAAGCTGTTTTTGCAGGTAACTGCCAGAGGGCGGCAGCCTTTCTATGTCCCCCACCCTGGTAACTAGGGAAAAGCCCTTGCGGCCTGTGGTGTTTCTCGGTTATAAATTAGAGTGGAGTGTGCCCGGACAAACCCACACAAGCTGATGTCTCCTTACTTTTGTTGGATTTTTACATTTAATTTTTATTTTTTTATTGGAGTAATTTTCCACTGTGTACGTGGACCACTTCTACTTTGTGCATTCCTCGGTTGATGGACATTTTCATTGCTTCCAAGTGTTGGCTATGGTAAATATTGTTGGAGTGCAGGATTGCCAGGCTGTGACTTTTCGATTCTCATTTTCTCAGGTGATAGGCCCAGCAGTGGGTGTAATTGATTGACTGGTAGCACCGTGTTTCCCTTTTCAAAGCACCTTATTTGTGTTTTCATTAGTGGCTCTTACCACGTCCCCCTTAGAATCGAGGGTACGCATTTCTCCACAATCGCTTCAGCATATATTGTTTGCAGCATTTATGCTAATGGCCCTTCTGGCTGCTGTGAGCTGATAGGTTTTTGTAATTTGGGTTTGCATGTCTTTGAAAATTCGTAAAACTCATCATTTTTCTCCACCGTTTTCTTTTCTGTTAAAAAAAGGAAACAATTGGGAGTACAATAGAACTCTTGAAATTGTGTTCTTGGAAGGTTGCCCTCTTTTGAAATTTTTGGTCGATTTTCCACCCCAGAATTTTATTAGAAAGCAGGTGTCTTTTAGCGAACTGCAAGTTTGGTGAATATTTAGTGACCTTTAGCAGTGGGTTTAAAGCTGCTGTTGTAGGAAGTGGCCTCAAGCAGGAAGCATGTCTCCATTCCCATATCTGGGTACTAGGGCAGCAGAGCCTTTCTGGAAGTCGTGTTCCTAGTTTGTAAATTACATTGGAATGTGCATGGAGAAAGCCCCATAAGTTTATGTCTCATTATTTCTTCTTGGTTTTAAAATTTTTTTTAATTGGGGTAAAGCTTAGAATATTGTTTGTCCTAGGTGTACACAATCTGGTTCGTTTGTACATTATATATGTCTATTCAAGTACAGATCCTCTTCCCATGTAAAATGTTACTGACGGTTCCGCAGACCTCCCTTGCTATATGGTTGGTCTTTTTGAGATATGGATATAATATGTGTTTGTATACATATAGTAACACTAATCTTAATTTATCCATTCCCCCCACCTTTCCTTTTAGATGAGCATAGTTTGTTTTCTAAGTCTGTGAGTGTCTTTCTCTGTGGAAATATGTTCCTTTGTGTCAGTTATTAGATAACGCCTATAAGTGATATCATAGAATATAGGTCTTTTGCTTTCCGACTTACCTCATGTTTCGTGATTATCTCCAGACTCATTTGTGGTGCCTCAGAGAGCAGTGGTTCATTGTTTTCCATGGCTATTATTCCATTGTGTACATGGACCACTTCTTCTTTATCCATTCACCTGTTGTTGGACATTTTGATTGCTCCACTGTCTTGGCTATTGTGAATAAGGCTGCACTGCAGCTTTTGCGGCCTGTGTCTTCTCGATTCTTGTCTTCTCAAGTGAGAGGTCCATTGGTGCGCCTGCTGGATTGAATGGTACCTCCATTTTTACTTTTAAACACAGCTCCTTTCTGTTCTCATTATTGGCTGTTACCCCTTTACGTCTCACCAGCAGGTAGAGGGTACACAGTTCCCTAAAACCCCTTCAGCATTTATTGTTTGTAGACTTTTTGCTCATGGTCAGTCGACTGGTGTAAGTTGAAACTTTTTGTAGATTAGATTGCATGGGTCTAACACTCCCTGAGGTTGAGCTTTTATCCATTTTCCTTTTTTTTAAAAGAGCGTGAGTAAAACTTAACTCTTCATACTCTCTTCTTGAAACATTTGCCTGTTTTGAATTGTTTTGTCCATTCCCTCCTTCAGCACAATTTTTTAGGGCAGGTGTCCTTTACAGCCCTGAGTCCTTGGGAATGTTAAGTGACCATTCGCTGTGAGTTTAAAGCTGTTCTTGCAGGAAACGGCCACAAGGTGGCAGCATTTCCCCTTTACCATATTTGGTTACTAGGGAAACAGAGCCTTAATGGAAGTGGTGTTGTAGGTTGTAAATTAGAATGGAATGTGCCAGGGAAAAGCCCTTTAAGTTTATGTCTCATTACTTCTTGTTCATATTTGTAGTTTACTTTTTATTTTTTATCCCAGCAAATATGATTACAATGGTTTGTTTGTTCTAGGTGTGCAAGATGTGGTTCTTTCACACATATACATGTATCTATTCTTCCTCGCATCCTTTTCCCATGTAGGTTATGACACAATGTTGAGTAGTCTTCTCCTGGTCTTCCGTACGTCTTTGGTGGTTATATATTTCACATGGTTTGTATATCTCTGTTAACCCCAATGTGGCAATGTATCCAATCCTCATCCCTTTCTATTTGGTGAACCATAAGTTTTTTAATGAATCTGTGATTGCCTTTCTCTGTGGAAATATCTTCATTGGTATCAATTTTTAAGTAACTCTTAAAAGTGATATGATAGGATATGTGTCTTTTGCTTTCTCACTTACTACACGTGGCGTGATTACGTCTAGACTCATCTATGGTGCTGCAAACGGCATTGTTTCATTTTTTTCACTAGCGAATATTCCATCTGTACATGGAGGAGTTCTTCTTTGTCCATCCATCTGTTGGTGGACTTTTTGGTTACTTCCATATCTTGGCTATTGTAATACTGTGCAGTGCAGATTTGCCTGCCTGTGTCTTTCCAATTCTCTCTTCTTAGGTTTTTCGTCGAGGAGTGGGCCTGCTGGATCATATAGTAGCTCAATGTTTACCTTTTTAAGGCACCTCCATTCTGTTCTCTTTCGTGGCCCTTTCCAAGTTACGTCCCCTTTGAAGTTGAGGGTATGCATTTCTCCACAACACTTTCAGCATTTATTGTTTGTAGTTTTCTTGCTGATGGTTATTCTGACAAGTGTGAGCTGATACCTCTCTGTGGTTGAATTCGAATGTGCCACATGATCTGTTGAAATTGAGCTTTAAGGCATGTCCTTTGCTATTTTTCAAGCTGTGATTACCCCTTAGTTCTTCAAAGTGTTCTCTTTAAGTATGTGTCACATTTTGAAATGTTTTGGCCTTTACCTCCCTCAAGACATTTTGAGGGCCTGTTTCATTTACAGTTCTGCAGTACTTGTTCCTAAGAAGTGACCATTAGCACAGGCTTTAAAGCGGCTTTTGCAGGTAACTGCCAGAGGGCGGCAGCCTTTCTATGTCCCCCACCCTGGTAACTAGGGAAAAGCCCTTGCGGCCTGTGGTGTTTCTCGGTTATAAATTAGAGTGGAGTGTGCCCGGACAAACCTACACAAGCTGATGTCTCCTTACTTTTGTTGGATTTTTACATTTAATTTTTATTTTTTATTGGAGTAATTTTCCACTGTGTACGTAGACCACTTCTACTTTGTGCATTCCTCGGTTGATGGACATTTTCATTGCTTCCAAGTGTTGGCTATGGTAAATATTGTTGGAGTGCAGGATTGCCAGGCTTTGACTTTTCGATTCTCATTTTCTCAGGTGATAGGCCCAGCAGTGGGTGTAATTGATTGACTGGTAGCACCGTGTTTCCCTTTTCAAAGCACCTTATTTGTGTTTTCATTAGTGGCTCTTACCACGTCCCCCTTAGAATCCAGGGTACGCATTTCTCCACAATCGCTTCAGCATTTATTGTTTGCAGCATTTATGCTAATGGCCCTTCTGGCTGCTGTGAGCTGATAGGTTTTTGTAATTTGGGTTTGCATGTCTTTGAAAATTCGTAAACCTCATCATTTTTCTCCACCGTTTTCTTTTCTGTTAAAAAAAAGGAAACAATTGGGAGTACAATAGAACTCTTGAAATTGTGTTCTTGGAAGGTTGCCCTCTTTGGAAATTTTTGGTCGATTTTCCACTCCAGAATTTTTTTAGAAAGCAGGTGTCTTTTAGCGAACTGCAAGTTTGGTGAATATTTAGTGACCTTTAGCAATGGGTTTAAATCTGCTGTTGTGGGAAGTGGCCTCAAGCAGGCAGCATGTCTCCATTCCCATATCTGGGTACTAGGGCAGCAGAGCCTTTCTGGAAGTCATGTTCCTAGTTTGTAAATTACATTGGAATGTGCATGGAGAAAGCCCCATAAGTTTATGTCTCATTATTTCTTCTTGGTTTTAAAATTTTTTTTTAATTGGGGTAAAGCTTAGAATATTGTTTGTCCTAGGTGTACACAATCTGGTTCGTTTGTACATTATATATGTCTAGTCAAGTACAGATCCTCTTCCCATGTAAAATGTTACTGACGGTTCCGCAGACCTCCCTTGCTATATGGTTGGTCTTTTTGAGATATGGATATAATATGTGTTTGTATACATATAGTAACACTAATCTTAATTTACCCATTCCCCCCACCTTTCCTTTTAGATGAGCATAGTTTGTTTTCTAAGTCTGTGAGTGTCTTTCTCTGTGGAAATATGTTCCTTTGTGTCAGTTATTAGATAACGCCTATAAGTGATATCATAGAATATAGGTCTTTTGCTTTCCGACTTACCTCATGTTTCGTGATTATCTCCAGACTCATTTGTGGTGCCTCAGAGAGCAGTGGTTCATTGTTTTCCATGGCTATTATTCCATTGTGTACATGAACCACTTCTTCTTTATCTATTTACCTGTTGTTGGACATTTTGATTGCTCCACTGTCTTGGCTATTGTGAATAAGGCTGCACTGCAGCTTTTGCGGTCTGTGTCTTCTCGATTCTTGTCTTCTCAGGTGAGAGGTCCATTGGTGCGCCTGCTGGATTGAATGGTACCTCCATTTTTACTTTTAGAAACATCTCCTTTCTGTTCTCATTATTGGCTGTTACCCCTTTACGTCTCACCAGCAGGTAGAGGGTACACAGTTCCCTAAAACCCCTTCAGCATTTGTTGTTTGTAGACTTTTTGCTCATGGTCAGTCGAGTGGTGTAAGTTGAAACTTTTTGTAGATTAGATTGCATGGGTCTAACACTCCCTTAGGTTGAGCTTTTATCCATTTTCCTTTTTTTTAAAAGAACGTGAGTAAAACTTAACTCTTCATACTCTCTTCTTGAAATATTTGCCTGTTTTGAATTTTTTTGTCCATTCCTTCCTTCAGCACAATTTTTTAGGGCAGGTGTCCTTTACAGCCCTGAGTCCTTGGGAATGTTAAGTGACCATTAGCTGTGAGTTTAAAGCTGTTCTTGCAGGAAACGGCCACAAGGTGGCAGCATTTCCCCTTTACCATATTTGGTTACTAGGGAAACAGAGCCTTAATGGAAGTGGTGTTGTAGGTTGTAAATTAGAATGGAATGTGCCAGGGAAAAGCCCTTTAAGTTTATGTCTCATTACTTCTTGTTCATATTTGTAGTTTACTTTTTATTTTTTATCCCAGCAAATATGATTACAATGGTTTGTTTGTTCTAGGTGTGCAAGATGTGGTTCTTTCACACATATACATGTATCTATTCTTCCTCGCATCCTTTTCCCATGTAGGTTATGACACAATGTTGAGTAGTCTTCTCCTGGTCTTCCGTACGTCTTTGGTGGTTATATATTTCACATGGTTTGTATATCTCTGTTAACCCCAATGTGGCAATGTATCCAATCCTCATCCCTTTCTATTTGGTGAACCATAAGTTTTTTAATGAATCTGTGATTGCCTTTCTCTGTGGAAATATCTTCATTGGTATCAATTTTTAAGTAACTCTTAAAAGTGATATGATAGGATATGTGTCTTTTGCTTTCTCACTTACTACACGTGGCGTGATTACGTCTAGACTCATCTATGGTGCTGCAAACGGCATTGTTTCATTTTTTTCACTAGCGAATATTCCATCTGTACATGGAGGAGTTCTTCTTTGTCCATCCATCTGTTGGTGGACTTTTTGGTTACTTCCATATCTTGGCTATTGTAATACTGTGCAGTGCAGATTTGCCTGCCTGTGTCTTTCCAATTCTCTCTTCTTAGGTTTTTCGTCGAGGAGTGGGCCTGCTGGATCATATAGTAGCTCAATGTTTACCTTTTTAAGGCACCTCCATTCTGTTCTCATTCGTGGCCCTTTCCAAGTTACGTCCCCTTTGAAGTTGAGGGTATGCATTTCTCCACAACACTTTCAGCATTTATTGTTTGTAGTTTTCTTGCTGATGGTTATTCTGACAAGTGTGAGCTGATACCTCTCTGTGGTTGAATTCGAATGTGCCACATGATCTGTTGAAATTGAGCTTTAAGGCATGTCCTTTGCTATTTTTCAAGCTGTGATTACCCCTTAGTTCTTCAAAGTGTTCTCTTTAAGTATGTGTCACATTTTGAAATGTTTTGGCCTTTACCTCCCTCAAGACATTTTGAGGGCCTGTTTCATTTACAGTTCTGCAGTACTTGTTCCTAAGAAGTGACCATTAGCACAGGCTTTAAAGCGGCTTTTGCAGGTAACTGCCAGAGGGCGGCAGCCTTTCTATGTCCCCCACCCTGGTAACTAGGGAAAAGCCCTTGCGGCCTGTGGTGTTTCTCGGTTATAAATTAGAGTGGAGTGTGCCCGGACAAACCTACACAAGCTGATGTCTCCTTACTTTTGTTGGATTTTTACATTTAATTTTTATTTTTTATTGGAGTAATTTTCCACTGTGTACGTAGACCACTTCTACTTTGTGCATTCCTCGGTTGATGGACATTTTCATTGCTTCCAAGTGTTGGCTATGGTAAATATTGTTGGAGTGCAGGATTGCCAGGCTTTGACTTTTCGATTCTCATTTTCTCAGGTGATAGGCCCAGCAGTGGGTGTAATTGATTGACTGGTAGCACCGTGTTTCCCTTTTCAAAGCACCTTATTTGTGTTTTCATTAGTGGCTCTTACCACGTCCCCCTTAGAATCCAGGGTACGCATTTCTCCACAATCGCTTCAGCATTTATTGTTTGCAGCATTTATGCTAATGGCCCTTCTGGCTGCTGTGAGCTGATAGGTTTTTGTAATTTGGGTTTGCATGTCTTTGAAAATTCGTAAACCTCATCATTTTTCTCCACCGTTTTCTTTTCTGTTAAAAAAAAGCAAACAATTGGGAGTACAATAGAACTCTTGAAATTGTGTTCTTGGAAGGTTGCCCTCTTTGGAAATTTTTGGTCGATTTTCCACTCCAGAATTTTTTTAGAAAGCAGGTGTCTTTTAGCGAACTGCAAGTTTGGTGAATATTTAGTGACCTTTAGCAATGGGTTTAAATCTGCTGTTGTGGGAAGTGGCCTCAAGCAGGCAGCATGTCTCCATTCCCATATCTGGGTACTAGGGCAGCAGAGCCTTTCTGGAAGTCATGTTCCTAGTTTGTAAATTACATTGGAATGTGCATGGAGAAAGCCCCATAAGTTTATGTCTCATTATTTCTTCTTGGTTTTAAAATTTTTTTTTAATTGGGGTAAAGCTTAGAATATTGTTTGTCCTAGGTGTACACAATCTGGTTCGTTTGTACATTATATATGTCTAGTCAAGTACAGATCCTCTTCCCATGTAAAATGTTACTGACGGTTCCGCAGACCTCCCTTGCTATATGGTTGGTCTTTTTGAGATATGGATATAATATGTGTTTGTATACATATAGTAACACTAATCTTAATTTACCCATTCCCCCCACCTTTCCTTTTAGATGAGCATAGTTTGTTTTCTAAGTCTGTGAGTGTCTTTCTCTGTGGAAATATGTTCCTTTGTGTCAGTTATTAGATAACGCCTATAAGTGATATCATAGAATATAGGTCTTTTGCTTTCCGACTTACCTCATGTTTCGTGATTATCTCCAGACTCATTTGTGGTGCCTCAGAGAGCAGTGGTTCATTGTTTTCCATGGCTATTATTCCATTGTGTACATGAACCACTTCTTCTTTATCTATTTACCTGTTGTTGGACATTTTGATTGCTCCACTGTCTTGGCTATTGTGAATAAGGCTGCACTGCAGCTTTTGCGGTCTGTGTCTTCTCGATTCTTGTCTTCTCAGGTGAGAGGTCCATTGGTGCGCCTGCTGGATTGAATGGTACCTCCATTTTTACTTTTAGAAACATCTCCTTTCTGTTCTCATTATTGGCTGTTACCCCTTTACGTCTCACCAGCAGGTAGAGGGTACACAGTTCCCTAAAACCCCTTCAGCATTTGTTGTTTGTAGACTTTTTGCTCATGGTCAGTCGAGTGGTGTAAGTTGAAACTTTTTGTAGATTAGATTGCATGGGTCTAACACTCCCTTAGGTTGAGCTTTTATCCATTTTCCTTTTTTTTAAAAGAACGTGAGTAAAACTTAACTCTTCATACTCTCTTCTTGAAATATTTGCCTGTTTTGAATTTTTTTGTCCATTCCTTCCTTCAGCACAATTTTTTAGGGCAGGTGTCCTTTACAGCCCTGAGTCCTTGGGAATGTTAAGTGACCATTAGCTGTGAGTTTAAAGCTGTTCTTGCAGGAAACGGCCACAAGGTGGCAGCATTTCCCCTTTACCATATTTGGTTACTAGGGAAACAGAGCCTTAATGGAAGTGGTGTTGTAGGTTGTAAATTAGAATGGAATGTGCCAGGGAAAAGCCCTTTAAGTTTATGTCTCATTACTTCTTGTTCATATTTGTAGTTTACTTTTTATTTTTTATCCCAGCAAATATGATTACAATGGTTTGTTTGTTCTAGGTGTGCAAGATGTGGTTCTTTCACACATATACATGTATCTATTCTTCCTCGCATCCTTTTCCCATGTAGGTTATGACACAATGTTGAGTAGTCTTCTCCTGGTCTTCCGTACGTCTTTGGTGGTTATATATTTCACATGGTTTGTATATCTCTGTTAACCCCAATGTGGCAATGTATCCAATCCTCATCCCTTTCTATTTGGTGAACCATAAGTTTTTTAATGAATCTGTGATTGCCTTTCTCTGTGGAAATATCTTCATTGGTATCAATTTTTAAGTAACTCTTAAAAGTGATATGATAGGATATGTGTCTTTTGCTTTCTCACTTACTACACGTGGCGTGATTACGTCTAGACTCATCTATGGTGCTGCAAACGGCATTGTTTCATTTTTTTCACTAGCGAATATTCCATCTGTACATGGAGGAGTTCTTCTTTGTCCATCCATCTGTTGGTGGACTTTTTGGTTACTTCCATATCTTGGCTATTGTAATACTGTGCAGTGCAGATTTGCCTGCCTGTGTCTTTCCAATTCTCTCTTCTTAGGTTTTTCGTCGAGGAGTGGGCCTGCTGGATCATATAGTAGCTCAATGTTTACCTTTTTAAGGCACCTCCATTCTGTTCTCATTCGTGGCCCTTTCCAAGTTACGTCCCCTTTGAAGTTGAGGGTATGCATTTCTCCACAACACTTTCAGCATTTATTGTTTGTAGTTTTCTTGCTGATGGTTATTCTGACAAGTGTGAGCTGATACCTCTCTGTGGTTGAATTCGAATGTGCCACATAATCTGTTGAAATTGAGCTTTAAGGCATGTCCTTTGCTATTTTTCAAGCTGTGATTACCCCTTAGTTCTTCAAAGTGTTCTCTTTAAGTATGTGTCACATTTTGAAATGTTTTGGCCTTTACCTCCCTCAAGACATTTTGAGGGCCTGTTTCATTTACAGTTCTTCAGTACTTGTTCCTATGAAGTGACCATTAGCACAGGCTTTAAAGCTGTTTTTGCAGGTAACTGCCAGAGGGCGGCAGCCTTTCTATGTCCCCCACCCTGGTAACTAGGGAAAAGCCCTTGCGGCCTGTGGTGTTTCTCGGTTATAAATTAGAGTGGAGTGTGCCCGGACAAACCCACACAAGCTGATGTCTCCTTACTTTTGTTGGATTTTTACATTTAATTTTTATTTTTTTATTGGAGTAATTTTCCACTGTGTACGTGGACCACTTCTACTTTGTGCATTCCTCGGTTGATGGACATTTTCATTGCTTCCAAGTGTTGGCTATGGTAAATATTGTTGGAGTGCAGGATTGCCAGGCTGTGACTTTTCGATTCTCATTTTCTCAGGTGATAGGCCCAGCAGTGGGTGTAATTGATTGACTGGTAGCACCGTGTTTCCCTTTTCAAAGCACCTTATTTGTGTTTTCATTAGTGGCTCTTACCACGTCCCCCTTAGAATCGAGGGTACGCATTTCTCCACAATCGCTTCAGCATATATTGTTTGCAGCATTTATGCTAATGGCCCTTCTGGCTGCTGTGAGCTGATAGGTTTTTGTAATTTGGGTTTGCATGTCTTTGAAAATTCGTAAAACTCATCATTTTTCTCCACCGTTTTCTTTTCTGTTAAAAAAAGGAAACAATTGGGAGTACAATAGAACTCTTGAAATTGTGTTCTTGGAAGGTTGCCCTCTTTTGAAATTTTTGGTCGATTTTCCACCCCAGAATTTTATTAGAAAGCAGGTGTCTTTTAGCGAACTGCAAGTTTGGTGAATATTTAGTGACCTTTAGCAGTGGGTTTAAAGCTGCTGTTGTAGGAAGTGGCCTCAAGCAGGAAGCATGTCTCCATTCCCATATCTGGGTACTAGGGCAGCAGAGCCTTTCTGGAAGTCGTGTTCCTAGTTTGTAAATTACATTGGAATGTGCATGGAGAAAGCCCCATAAGTTTATGTCTCATTATTTCTTCTTGGTTTTAAAATTTTTTTTAATTGGGGTAAAGCTTAGAATATTGTTTGTCCTAGGTGTACACAATCTGGTTCGTTTGTACATTATATATGTCTATTCAAGTACAGATCCTCTTCCCATGTAAAATGTTACTGACGGTTCCGCAGACCTCCCTTGCTATATGGTTGGTCTTTTTGAGATATGGATATAATATGTGTTTGTATACATATAGTAACACTAATCTTAATTTATCCATTCCCCCCACCTTTCCTTTTAGATGAGCATAGTTTGTTTTCTAAGTCTGTGAGTGTCTTTCTCTGTGGAAATATGTTCCTTTGTGTCAGTTATTAGATAACGCCTATAAGTGATATCATAGAATATAGGTCTTTTGCTTTCCGACTTACCTCATGTTTCGTGATTATCTCCAGACTCATTTGTGGTGCCTCAGAGAGCAGTGGTTCATTGTTTTCCATGGCTATTATTCCATTGTGTACATGGACCACTTCTTCTTTATCCATTCACCTGTTGTTGGACATTTTGATTGCTCCACTGTCTTGGCTATTGTGAATAAGGCTGCACTGCAGCTTTTGCGGCCTGTGTCTTCTCGATTCTTGTCTTCTCAAGTGAGAGGTCCATTGGTGCGCCTGCTGGATTGAATGGTACCTCCATTTTTACTTTTAAACACAGCTCCTTTCTGTTCTCATTATTGGCTGTTACCCCTTTACGTCTCACCAGCAGGTAGAGGGTACACAGTTCCCTAAAACCCCTTCAGCATTTATTGTTTGTAGACTTTTTGCTCATGGTCAGTCGACTGGTGTAAGTTGAAACTTTTTGTAGATTAGATTGCATGGGTCTAACACTCCCTGAGGTTGAGCTTTTATCCATTTTCCTTTTTTTTAAAAGAGCGTGAGTAAAACTTAACTCTTCATACTCTCTTCTTGAAACATTTGCCTGTTTTGAATTGTTTTGTCCATTCCCTCCTTCAGCACAATTTTTTAGGGCAGGTGTTCTTTACAGCCCTGAGTCCTTGGGAATGTTAAGTGACCATTCGCTGTGAGTTTAAAGCTGTTCTTGCAGGAAACGGCCACAAGGTGGCAGCATTTCCCCTTTACTATATTTGGTTACTAGGGAAACAGAGCCTTAATGGAAGTGGTGTTGTAGGTTGTAAATTAGAATGGAATGTGCCAGGGAAAAGCCCTTTAAGTTTATGTCTCATTACTTCTTGTTCATATTTGTAGTTTACTTTTTATTTTTTATCCCAGTAAATATGATTACAATGGTTTGTTTGTTCTAGGTGTGCAAGATGTGGTTCTTTCACACATATACATGTATCTATTCTTCCTCGCCTCCTTTTCCCATGTAGGTTATGACACAATGTTGAGTAGTCTTCTCCTGGTCTTCCGTACGTCTTTGGTGGTTATATATTTCACATGGTTTGTATATCTCTGTTAACCCCAATGTGGCAATGTATCCAATCCTCATCCCTTTCTATTTGGTGAACCATAAGTTTTTTAATGAATCTGTGATTGCCTTTCTCTGTGGAAATATCTTCATTGGTATCAATTTTTAAGTAACTCTTAAAAGTGATATGATAGGATATGTGTCTTTTGCTTTCTCACTTACTACACGTGGCGTGATTACGTCTAGACTCATCTATGGTGCTGCAAACGGCATTGTTTCATTTTTTTCACTAGCGAATATTCCATCTGTACATGGAGGAGTTCTTCTTTGTCCATCCATCTGTTGGTGGACTTTTTGGTTACTTCCATATCTTGGCTATTGTAATACTGTGCAGTGCAGATTTGCCTGCCTGTGTCTTTCCAATTCTCTCTTCTTAGGTTTTTCGTCGAGGAGTGGGCCTGCTGGATCATATAGTAGCTCAATGTTTACCTTTTTAAGGCACCTCCATTCTGTTCTCTTTCGTGGCCCTTTCCAAGTTACGTCCCCTTTGAAGTTGAGGGTATGCATTTCTCCACAACACTTTCAGCATTTATTGTTTGTAGTTTTCTTGCTGATGGTTATTCTGACAAGTGTGAGCTGATACCTCTCTGTGGTTGAATTCGAATGTGCCACATGATCTGTTGAAATTGAGCTTTAAGGCATGTCCTTTTCTATTTTTCAAGCTGTGATTACCCCTTAGTTCTTCAAAGTGTTCTCTTTAAGTATGTGTCACATTTTGAAATGTTTTGGCCTTTACCTCCCTCAAGACATTTTGAGGGCCTGTTTCATTTACAGTTCTGCAGTACTTGTTCCTAAGAAGTGACCATTAGCACAGGCTTTAAAGCGGCTTTTGCAGGTAACTGCCAGAGGGCGGCAGCCTTTCTATGTCCCCCACCCTGGTAACTAGGGAAAAGCCCTTGCGGCCTGTGGTGTTTCTCGGTTATAAATTAGAGTGGAGTGTGCCCGGACAAACCCACACAAGCTGATGTCTCCTTACTTTTGTTGGATTTTTACATTTAATTTTTATTTTTTATTGGAGTAATTTTCCACTGTGTACGTAGACCACTTCTACTTTGTGCATTCCTCGGTTGATGGACATTTTCATTGCTTCCAAGTGTTGGCTATGGTAAATATTGTTGGAGTGCAGGATTGCCAGGCTTTGACTTTTCGATTCTCATTTTCTCAGGTGATAGGCCCAGCAGTGGGTGTAATTGATTGACTGGTAGCACCGTGTTTCCCTTTTCAAAGCACCTTATTTGTGTTTTCATTAGTGGCTCTTACCACGTCCCCCTTAGAATCCAGGGTACGCATTTCTCCACAATCGCTTCAGCATTTATTGTTTGCAGCATTTATGCTAATGGCCCTTCTGGCTGCTGTGAGCTGATAGGTTTTTGTAATTTGGGTTTGCATGTCTTTGAAAATTCGTAAACCTCATCATTTTTCTCCACCGTTTTCTTTTCTGTTAAAAAAAAGCAAACAATTGGGAGTACAATAGAACTCTTGAAATTGTGTTCTTGGAAGGTTGCCCTCTTTTGAAATTTTTGGTCGATTTTCCACTCCAGAATTTTTTTAGAAAGCAGGTGTCTTTTAGCGAACTGCAAGTTTGGTGAATATTTAGTGACCTTTAGCAATGGGTTTAAATCTGCTGTTGTGGGAAGTGGCCTCAAGCAGGCAGCATGTCTCCATTCCCATATCTGGGTACCAGGGCAGCAGAGCCTTTCTGGAAGTCATGTTCCTAGTTTGTAAATTACATTGGAATGTGCATGGAGAAAGCCCCATAAGTTTATGTCTCATTATTTCTTTTTGGTTTTAAAATTTTTTTTTAATTGGGGTAAAGCTTAGAATATTGTTTGTCCTAGGTGTACACAATCTGGTTCGTTTGTACATTATATATGTCTAGTCAAGTACAGATCCTCTTCCCATGTAAAATGTTACTGACGGTTCCGCAGACCTCCCTTGCTATATGGTTGGTCTTTTTGAGATATGGATATAATATGTGTTTGTATACATATAGTAACACTAATCTTAATTTACCCATTCCCCCCACCTTTCCTTTTAGATGAGCATAGTTTGTTTTCTAAGTCTGTGAGTGTCTTTCTCTGTGGAAATATGTTCCTTTGTGTCAGTTATTAGATAACGCCTATAAGTGATATCATAGAATATAGGTCTTTTGCTTTCCGACTTACCTCATGTTTCGTGATTATCTCCAGACTCATTTGTGGTGCCTCAGAGAGCAGTGGTTCATTGTTTTCCATGGCTATTATTCCATTGTGTACATGAACCACTTCTTCTTTATCTATTTACCTGTTGTTGGACATTTTGA
Organism: Balaenoptera borealis; assembly: GCF_965194805.1. Taxonomy (NCBI): domain Eukaryota; kingdom Metazoa; phylum Chordata; class Mammalia; order Artiodactyla; family Balaenopteridae; genus Balaenoptera; species Balaenoptera borealis. The sequence continues at coordinate 31,342,228 of NC_138864.1, forward strand.
TTGCTCCACTGTCTTGGCTATTGTGAATAAGGCTGCACTGCAGCTTTTGCGGTCTGTGTCTTCTCGATTCTTGTCTTCTCAGGTGAGAGGTCCATTGGTGCGCCTGCTGGATTGAATGGTACCTCCATTTTTACTTTTAGAAACATCTCCTTTCTGTTCTCATTATTGGCTGTTACCCCTTTACGTCTCACCAGCAGGTAGAGGGTACACAGTTCCCTAAAACCCCTTCAGCATTTGTTGTTTGTAGACTTTTTGCTCATGGTCAGTCGAGTGGTGTAAGTTGAAACTTTTTGTAGATTAGATTGCATGGGTCTAACACTCCCTGAGGTTGAGCTTTTATCCATTTTCCTTTTTTTTAAAAGAACGTGAGTAAAACTTAACTCTTCATACTCTCTTCTTGAAATATTTGCCTGTTTTGAATTTTTTTGTCCATTCCTTCCTTCAGCACAATTTTTTAGGGCAGGTGTCCTTTACAGCCCTGAGTCCTTGGGAATGTTAAGTGACCATTAGCTGTGAGTTTAAAGCTGTTCTTGCAGGAAACGGCCACAAGGTGGCAGCATTTCCCCTTTACCATATTTGGTTACTAGGGAAACAGAGCCTTAATGGAAGTGGTGTTGTAGGTTGTAAATTAGAATGGAATGTGCCAGGGAAAAGCCCTTTAAGTTTATGTCTCATTACTTCTTGTTCATATTTGTAGTTTACTTTTTATTTTTTATCCCAGCAAATATGATTACAATGGTTTGTTTGTTCTAGGTGTGCAAGATGTGGTTCTTTCACACATATACATGTATCTATTCTTCCTCGCATCCTTTTCCCATGTAGGTTATGACACAATGTTGAGTAGTCTTCTCCTGGTCTTCCGTACGTCTTTGGTGGTTATATATTTCACATGGTTTGTATATCTCTGTTAACCCCAATGTGGCAATGTATCCAATCCTCATCCCTTTCTATTTGGTGAACCATAAGTTTTTTAATGAATCTGTGATTGCCTTTCTCTGTGGAAATATCTTCATTGGTATCAATTTTTAAGTAACTCTTAAAAGTGATATGATAGGATATGTGTCTTTTGCTTTCTCACTTACTACACGTGGCGTGATTACGTCTAGACTCATCTATGGTGCTGCAAACGGCATTGTTTCATTTTTTTCACTAGCGAATATTCCATCTGTACATGGAGGAGTTCTTCTTTGTCCATCCATCTGTTGGTGGACTTTTTGGTTACTTCCATATCTTGGCTATTGTAATACTGTGCAGTGCAGATTTGCCTGCCTGTGTCTTTCCAATTCTCTCTTCTTAGGTTTTTCGTCGAGGAGTGGGCCTGCTGGATCATATAGTAGCTCAATGTTTACCTTTTTAAGGCACCTCCATTCTGTTCTCATTCGTGGCCCTTTCCAAGTTACGTCCCCTTTGAAGTTGAGGGTATGCATTTCTCCACAACACTTTCAGCATTTATTGTTTGTAGTTTTCTTGCTGATGGTTATTCTGACAAGTGTGAGCTGATACCTCTCTGTGGTTGAATTCGAATGTGCCACATAATCTGTTGAAATTGAGCTTTAAGGCATGTCCTTTTCTATTTTTCAAGCTGTGATTACCCCTTAGTTCTTCAAAGTGTTCTCTTTAAGTATGTGTCACATTTTGAAATGTTTTGGCCTTTACCTCCCTCAAGACATTTTGAGGGCCTGTTTCATTTACAGTTCTGCAGTACTTGTTCCTATGAAGTGACCATTAGCACAGGCTTTAAAGCTGTTTTTGCAGGTAACTGCCAGAGGGCGGCAGCCTTTCTATGTCCCCCACCCTGGTAACTAGGGAAAAGCCCTTGCGGCCTGTGGTGTTTCTCGGTTATAAATTAGAGTGGAGTGTGCCCGGACAAACCCACACAAGCTGATGTCTCCTTACTTTTGTTGGATTTTTACATTTAATTTTTATTTTTTTATTGGAGTAATTTTCCACTGTGTACGTGGACCACTTCTACTTTGTGCATTCCTCGGTTGATGGACATTTTCATTGCTTCCAAGTGTTGGCTATGGTAAATATTGTTGGAGTGCAGGATTGCCAGGCTGTGACTTTTCGATTCTCATTTTCTCAGGTGATAGGCCCAGCAGTGGGTGTAATTGATTGACTGGTAGCACCGTGTTTCCCTTTTCAAAGCACCTTCTTTGTGTTTTCATTAGTGGCTCTTACCACGTCCCCCTTAGAATCGAGGGTACGCATTTCTCCACAATCGCTTCAGCATATATTGTTTGCAGCATTTATGCTAATGGCCCTTCTGGCTGCTGTGAGCTGATAGGTTTTTGTAATTTGGGTTTGCATGTCTTTGAAAATTCGTAAAACTCATCATTTTTCTCCACCGTTTTCTTTTCTGTTAAAAAAAGGAAACAATTGGGAGTACAATAGAACTCTTGAAATTGTGTTCTTGGAAGGTTGCCCTCTTTTGAAATTTTTGGTCGATTTTCCACCCCAGAATTTTATTAGAAAGCAGGTGTCTTTTAGCGAACTGCAAGTTTGGTGAATATTTAGTGACCTTTAGCAGTGGGTTTAAAGCTGCTGTTGTAGGAAGTGGCCTCAAGCAGGAAGCATGTCTCCATTCCCATATCTGGGTACTAGGGCAGCAGAGCCTTTCTGGAAGTCGTGTTCCTAGTTTGTAAATTACATTGGAATGTGCATGGAGAAAGCCCCATAAGTTTATGTCTCATTATTTCTTCTTGGTTTTAAAATTTTTTTTAATTGGGGTAAAGCTTAGAATATTGTTTGTCCTAGGTGTACACAATCTGGTTCGTTTGTACATTATATATGTCTATTCAAGTACAGATCCTCTTCCCATGTAAAATGTTACTGACGGTTCCGCAGACCTCCCTTGCTATATGGTTGGTCTTTTTGAGATATGGATATAATATGTGTTTGTATACATATAGTAACACTAATCTTAATTTATCCATTCCCCCCACCTTTCCTTTTAGATGAGCATAGTTTGTTTTCTAAGTCTGTGAGTGTCTTTCTCTGTGGAAATATGTTCCTTTGTGTCAGTTATTAGATAACGCCTATAAGTGATATCATAGAATATAGGTCTTTTGCTTTCCGACTTACCTCATGTTTCGTGATTATCTCCAGACTCATTTGTGGTGCCTCAGAGAGCAGTGGTTCATTGTTTTCCATGGCTATTATTCCATTGTGTACATGGACCACTTCTTCTTTATCCATTCACCTGTTGTTGGACATTTTGATTGCTCCACTGTCTTGGCTATTGTGAATAAGGCTGCACTGCAGCTTTTGCGGCCTGTGTCTTCTCGATTCTTGTCTTCTCAAGTGAGAGGTCCATTGGTGCGCCTGCTGGATTGAATGGTACCTCCATTTTTACTTTTAAACACAGCTCCTATCTATTCTCATTATTGGCTGTTACCCCTTTACGTCTCACCAGCAGGTAGAGGGTACACAGTTCCCTAAAACCCCTTCAGCATTTATTGTTTGTAGACTTTTTGCTCATGGTCAGTCGACTGGTGTAAGTTGAAACTTTTTGTAGATTAGATTGCATGGGTCTAACACTCCCTGAGGTTGAGCTTTTATCCATTTTCCTTTTTTTTAAAAGAGCGTGAGTAAAACTTAACTCTTCATACTCTCTTCTTGAAACATTTGCCTGTTTTGAATTGTTTTGTCCATTCCCTCCTTCAGCACAATTTTTTAGGGCAGGTGTTCTTTACAGCCCTGAGTCCTTGGGAATGTTAAGTGACCATTCGCTGTGAGTTTAAAGCTGTTCTTGCAGGAAACGGCCACAAGGTGGCAGCATTTCCCCTTTACCATATTTGGTTACTAGGGAAACAGAGCCTTAATGGAAGTGGTGTTGTAGGTTGTAAATTAGAATGGAATGTGCCAGGGAAAAGCCCTTTAAGTTTATGTCTCATTACTTCTTGTTCATATTTGTAGTTTACTTTTTATTTTTTATTCCAGTAAATATGATTACAATGGTTTGTTTGTTCTAGGTGTGCAAGATGTGGTTCTTTCACACATATACATGTATCTATTCTTCCTCGCCTCCTTTTCCCATGTAGGTTATGACACAATGTTGAGTAGTCTTCTCCTGGTCTTCCGTACGTCTTTGGTGGTTATATATTTCACATGGTTTGTATATCTCTGTTAACCCCAATGTGGCAATGTATCCAATCCTCATCCCTTTCTATTTGGTGAACCATAAGTTTTTTAATGAATCTGTGATTGCCTTTCTCTGTGGAAATATCTTCATTGGTATCAATTTTTAAGTAACTCTTAAAAGTGATATGATAGGATATGTGTCTTCTGCTTTCTCACTTACTACACGTGGCGTGATTACGTCTAGACTCATCTATGGTGCTGCAAACGGCATTGTTTCATTTTTTTCACTAGCGAATATTCCATCTGTACATGGAGGAGTTCTTCTTTGTCCATCCATCTGTTGGTGGACTTTTTGGTTACTTCCATATCTTGGCTATTGTAATACTGTGCAGTGCAGATTTGCCTGCCTGTGTCTTTCCAATTCTCTCTTCTTAGGTTTTACGTCGAGGAGTGGGCCTGCTGGATCATATAGTAGCTCAATGTTTACCTTTTTAAGGCACCTCCATTCTGTTCTCATTCGTGGCCCTTTCCAAGTTACGTCCCCTTTGAAGTTGAGGGTATGCATTTCTCCACAACACTTTCAGCATTTATTGTTTGTAGTTTTCTTGCTGATGGTTATTCTGACAAGTGTGAGCTGATACCTCTCTGTGGTTGAATTCGAATGTGCCACATAATCTGTTGAAATTGAGCTTTAAGGCATGTCCTTTGCTATTTTTCAAGCTGTGATTACCCCTTAGTTCTTCAAAGTGTTCTCTTTAAGTATGTGTCACATTTTGAAATGTTTTGGCCTTTACCTCCCTCAAGACATTTTGAGGGCCTGTTTCATTTACAGTTCTGCAGTACTTGTTCCTATGAAGTGACCATTAGCACAGGCTTTAAAGCTGTTTTTGCAGGTAACTGCCAGAGGGCGGCAGCCTTTCTATGTCCCCCACCCTGGTAACTAGGGAAAAGCCCTTGCGGCCTGTGGTGTTTCTCGGTTATAAATTAGAGTGGAGTGTGCCCGGACAAACCCACACAAGCTGATGTCTCCTTACTTTTGTTGGATTTTTACATTTAATTTTTATTTTTTTATTGGAGTAATTTTCCACTGTGTACGTGGACCACTTCTACTTTGTGCATTCCTCGGTTGATGGACATTTTCATTGCTTCCAAGTGTTGGCTATGGTAAATATTGTTGGAGTGCAGGATTGCCAGGCTGTGACTTTTCGATTCTCATTTTCTCAGGTGATAGGCCCAGCAGTGGGTGTAATTGATTGACTGGTAGCACCGTGTTTCCCTTTTCAAAGCACCTTCTTTGTGTTTTCATTAGTGGCTCTTACCACGTCCCCCTTAGAATCGAGGGTACGCATTTCTCCACAATCGCTTCAGCATATATTGTTTGCAGCATTTATGCTAATGGCCCTTCTGGCTGCTGTGAGCTGATAGGTTTTTGTAATTTGGGTTTGCATGTCTTTGAAAATTCGTAAAACTCATCATTTTTCTCCACCGTTTTCTTTTCTGTTAAAAAAAGGAAACAATTGGGAGTACAATAGAACTCTTGAAATTGTGTTCTTGGAAGGTTGCCCTCTTTTGAAATTTTTGGTCGATTTTCCACCCCAGAATTTTATTAGAAAGCAGGTGTCTTTTAGCGAACTGCAAGTTTGGTGAATATTTAGTGACCTTTAGCAGTGGGTTTAAAGCTGCTGTTGTAGGAAGTGGCCTCAAGCAGGAAGCATGTCTCCATTCCCATATCTGGGTACTAGGGCAGCAGAGCCTTTCTGGAAGTCGTGTTCCTAGTTTGTAAATTACATTGGAATGTGCATGGAGAAAGCCCCATAAGTTTATGTCTCATTATTTCTTCTTGGTTTTAAAATTTTTTTTAATTGGGGTAAAGCTTAGAATATTGTTTGTCCTAGGTGTACACAATCTGGTTCGTTTGTACATTATATATGTCTATTCAAGTACAGATCCTCTTCCCATGTAAAATGTTACTGACGGTTCCGCAGACCTCCCTTGCTATATGGTTGGTCTTTTTGAGATATGGATATAATATGTGTTTGTATACATATAGTAACACTAATCTTAATTTATCCATTCCCCCCACCTTTCCTTTTAGATGAGCATAGTTTGTTTTCTAAGTCTGTGAGTGTCTTTCTCTGTGGAAATATGTTCCTTTGTGTCAGTTATTAGATAACGCCTATAAGTGATATCATAGAATATAGGTCTTTTGCTTTCCGACTTACCTCATGTTTCGTGATTATCTCCAGACTCATTTGTGGTGCCTCAGAGAGCAGTGGTTCATTGTTTTCCATGGCTATTATTCCATTGTGTACATGGACCACTTCTTCTTTATCCATTCACCTGTTGTTGGACATTTTGATTGCTCCACTGTCTTGGCTATTGTGAATAAGGCTGCACTGCAGCTTTTGCGGCCTGTGTCTTCTCGATTCTTGTCTTCTCAAGTGAGAGGTCCATTGGTGCGCCTGCTGGATTGAATGGTACCTCCATTTTTACTTTTAAACACAGCTCCTTTCTGTTCTCATTATTGGCTGTTACCCCTTTACGTCTCACCAGCAGGTAGAGGGTACACAGTTCCCTAAAACCCCTTCAGCATTTATTGTTTGTAGACTTTTTGCTCATGGTCAGTCGACTGGTGTAAGTTGAAACTTTTTGTAGATTAGATTGCATGGGTCTAACACTCCCTGAGGTTGAGCTTTTATCCATTTTCCTTTTTTTTAAAAGAGCGTGAGTAAAACTTAACTCTTCATACTCTCTTCTTGAAACATTTGCCTGTTTTGAATTGTTTTGTCCATTCCCTCCTTCAGCACAATTTTTTAGGGCAGGTGTTCTTTACAGCCCTGAGTCCTTGGGAATGTTAAGTGACCATTCGCTGTGAGTTTAAAGCTGTTCTTGCAGGAAACGGCCACAAGGTGGCAGCATTTCCCCTTTACCATATTTGGTTACTAGGGAAACAGAGCCTTAATGGAAGTGGTGTTGTAGGTTGTAAATTAGAATGGAATGTGCCAGGGAAAAGCCCTTTAAGTTTATGTCTCATTACTTCTTGTTCATATTTGTAGTTTACTTTTTATTTTTTATCCCAGTAAATATGATTACAATGGTTTGTTTGTTCTAGGTGTGCAAGATGTGGTTCTTTCACACATATACATGTATCTATTCTTCCTCGCCTCCTTTTCCCATGTAGGTTATGACACAATGTTGAGTAGTCTTCTCCTGGTCTTCCGTACGTCTTTGGTGGTTATATATTTCACATGGTTTGTATATCTCTGTTAACCCCAATGTGGCAATGTATCCAATCCTCATCCCTTTCTATTTGGTGAACCATAAGTTTTTTAATGAATCTGTGATTGCCTTTCTCTGTGGAAATATCTTCATTGGTATCAATTTTTAAGTAACTCTTAAAAGTGATATGATAGGATATGTGTCTTCTGCTTTCTCACTTACTACACGTGGCGTGATTACGTCTAGACTCATCTATGGTGCTGCAAACGGCATTGTTTCATTTTTTTCACTAGCGAATATTCCATCTGTACATGGAGGAGTTCTTCTTTGTCCATCCATCTGTTGGTGGACTTTTTGGTTACTTCCATATCTTGGCTATTGTAATACTGTGCAGTGCAGATTTGCCTGCCTGTGTCTTTCCAATTCTCTCTTCTTAGGTTTTACGTCGAGGAGTGGGCCTGCTGGATCATATAGTAGCTCAATGTTTACCTTTTTAAGGCACCTCCATTCTGTTCTCATTCGTGGCCCTTTCCAAGTTACGTCCCCTTTGAAGTTGAGGGTATGCATTTCTCCACAACACTTTCAGCATTTATTGTTTGTAGTTTTCTTGCTGATGGTTATTCTGACAAGTGTGAGCTGATACCTCTCTGTGGTTGAATTCGAATGTGCCACATAATCTGTTGAAATTGAGCTTTAAGGCATGTCCTTTGCTATTTTTCAAGCTGTGATTACCCCTTAGTTCTTCAAAGTGTTCTCTTTAAGTATGTGTCACATTTTGAAATGTTTTGGCCTTTACCTCCCTCAAGACATTTTGAGGGCCTGTTTCATTTACAGTTCTGCAGTACTTGTTCCTATGAAGTGACCATTAGCACAGGCTTTAAAGCTGCTTTTGCAGGTAACTGCCAGAGGGCGGCAGCCTTTCTATGTCCCCCACCCTGGTAACTAGGGAAAAGCCCTTGCGGCCTGTGGTGTTTCTCGGTTATAAATTAGAGTGGAGTGTGCCCGGACAAACCCACACAAGCTGATGTCTCCTTACTTTTGTTGGATTGTTACATTTAATTTTTATTTTTTATTGGAGTAATTTTCCACTGTGTACGTGGACCACTTCTACTTTGTGCATTCCTCGGTTGATGGACATTTTCATTGCTTCCAAGTGTTGGCTATGGTAAATATTGTTGGAGTGCAGGATTGCCAGGCTGTGACTTTTCGATTCTCATTTTCTCAGGTGATAGGCCCAGCAGTGGGTGTAATTGATTGACTGGTAGCACCGTGTTTCCCTTTTCAAAGCACCTTATTTGTGTTTTCATTAGTGGCTCTTACCACGTCCCCCCTTAGAATCGAGGGTACGCATTTCTCCACAATCGCTTCAGCATATATTGTTTGCAGCATTTATGCTAATGGCCCTTCTGGCTGCTGTGAGCTGATAGGTTTTTGTAATTTCGGTTTGCATGTCTTTGAAAATTCGTAAAACTCATCATTTTTCTCCACCGTTTTCTTTTCTGTTAAAAAAAAGGAAACAATTGGGAGTACAATAGAACTCTTGAAATTGTGTTCTTGGAAGGTTGCCCTCTTTTGAAATTTTTGGTCGATTTTCCACTCCAGAATTTTTTTAGAAAGCAGGTGTCTTTTAGCGAAATGCAAGTTTGGTGAATATTTAGTGACCTTTAGCAATGGGTTTAAAGCTGCTGTTGTGGGAAGTGGCCTCAAGCAGGCAGCATATCTCCATTCCCATATCTGGGTACTAGGGCAGCAGAGCCTTTCTGGAAGTCCTGTTCCTAGTTTGTAAATTACATTGGAATGTGCATGGAGAAAGCCCCATAAGTATATGTCTCATTATTTCTTCTTGGTTTTAAAGTTGTTTTTAATTGGGGTAAAGCTGAGAATATTGTTTGTCCTAGGTGTACACAATCTGGTTCGTTTGTACATTATATATGTCTATTCAAGTACAGATCCTCTTCCCATGTAAAATGTTACTGTCGGTTCCGCAGACCTCCCTTGCTATATGGTTGGTCTTTTTGAGATATGGATATAATATGTGTTTGTATACATATAGTAACACTAATCTTAATTTATCCATTCCCCCCACCTTTCCTTTTAGATGAGCATAGTTTGTTTTCTAAGTCTGTGAGTGTCTTTCTCTGTGGAAATATGTTCCTTTGTGTCAGTTATTAGATAACGCCTATAAGTGATATCATAGAATATAGGTCTTTTGCTTTCCGACTTACCTCATGTTTCGTGATTATCTCCAGACTCATTTGTGGTGCCTCAGAGAGCAGTGGTTCATTGTTTTCCATGGCTATTATTCCATTGTGTACATGGACCACTTCTTCTTTATCCATTCACCTGTTGTTGGACATTTTGATTGCTCCACTGTCTTGGCTATTGTGAATAAGGCTGCACTGCAGCTTTTGCGGCCTGTGTCTTCTCGATTCTTGTCTTCTCAGGTGAGAGGTCCAATGGTGCGCCTGCTGCATTGAATGGTGCCTGCAGTTTTACTTTTAAACACAGCTCCTTTCTGTTCTCATTATTGGCTGTTACCCCTTCACGTCTCACCAGCAGGTAGAGGGTACACAGTTCTCTAAAACCCCTTCAGCATTTATTGTTTGTAGACTTTTTGCTCATGGTCAGTCGACTGGTGTAAGTTGAAACTTTTTGTAGATTAGATTGCATGGGTCTAACACTCCCTGAGGTTGAGCTTTTATCCATTTTCCTTTTTTTTTAAAAGAGCGTGAGTAAAACTTAACTCTTCATACTCTCTTCTTGAAACATTTGCCTGTTTTGAATTGTTTTGTCCATTCCCTCCTTCAGCACAATTTTTTAGGGCAGGTGTCCTTTACAGCCCTGAGTCCTTGGGAATGTTAAGTGACCATTAGCTGTGAGTTTAAAGCTGTTCTTGCAGGAAACGGCCACAAGGTGGCAGCGTTTCCTCTTTACCATATTTGGTTACTAGGGAAACAGAGCCTTAATGGAAGTGGTGTTGTAGGTTGTAAATTAGAATGGAATGTGCCAGGGAAAAGCCCTTTAAGTTTATGTCTCATTACTTCTTGTTCATATTTGTAGTTTACTTTTTATTTTTTATCCCAGTAAATATGATTACAATGGTTTGTTTGTTCTAGGTGTGCAAGATGTGGTTCTTTCACACATATACATGTATCTATTGTTCCTCGCCTCCTTTTCCCATGTAGGTTATGACACAATGTTGAGTAGTCTTCTCCTGGTCTTCCGTACGTCTTTGGTGGTTATATATTTCACATGGTTTGTATATCTCTGTTAACCCCAATGTGGCAATGTATCCAATCCTCATCCCTTTCTATTTGGTGAACCATAAGTTTTTTAATGAATCTGTGATTGCCTTTCTCTGTGGAAATATCTTCATTGGTATCAATTTTTAAGTAACTCTTAAAAGTGATATGATAGGATATGTGTCTTCTGCTTTCTCACTTACTACACGTGGCGTGATTACGTCTAGACTCATCTATGGTGCTGCAAACGGCATTGTTTCATTTTTTTCACTAGCGAATATTCCATCTGTACATGGAGGAGTTCTTCTTTGTCCATCCATCTGTTGGTGGACTTTTTGGTTACTTCCATATCTTGGCTATTGTAATACTGTGCAGTGCAGATTTGCCTGCCTGTGTCTTTCCAATTCTCTCTTCTTAGGTTTTACGTCGAGGAGTGGGCCTGCTGGATCATATAGTAGCTCAATGTTTACCTTTTAAGGCACCTCCATTCTGTTCTCATTCGTGGCCCTTTCCAAGTTACGTCCCCTTTGATGTTGAGGGTACGCATTTCTCCACAACACCTTCAGCATTTATTGTTTGTAGTTTTCTTGCTGATGGTTATTCTGGCAAGAGTGAGCTGATACCTCTCTGTGGTTGAATTCGAATGTGCCACATAATCTGTTGAAATTGAGCTTTAAGGCATGTCCTTTTCTATTTTTCAAGCTGTGATTACCCCTTAGTTCTTCAAAGTGTTCTCTTTAAGTATGTGTAACATTTTGAAATATTTTGGCCTTTACCTCCCTCAAGACATTTTGAGGGCCTGTTTCATTTACAGTTCTGCAGTACTTGTTCCTATGAAGTGACCATTAGCACAGGCTTTAAAGCTGCTTTTGCAGGTAACTGCCAGAGGGCGGCAGCCTTTCTATGTCCCCCACCCTGGTAAATAGGGAAAAGCCCTTGTGGCCTGTGGTGTTTCTCGGTTATAAATTAGAGTGGAGTGTGCCCGGACAAACCCACACAAGCTGATGTCTCATTACTTTTGTTGGATTTTTAAATTTAATTTTTATTTTTTATTGGAGTAATTTTCCACTGTGTACGTGGACCACTTCTACTTTGTGCATTAATCGGTTGATGGACATTTTCATTGCTTCCAAGTGTTGGCTATGGTAAATATTGTTGGAGTGCAGGATTGCCAGCCTGTGACTTTTTGATTCTCATTTTCTCAGGTGATAGGCCCAGCAGTGGGTGTGATTGATTGACTGGTAGCACCGTGTTACCCTTTTCAAAGCAACTTCTTTGTGTTTTCATTAGTGGCTCTTACCACGTCCCCCTTAGAATCGACGGTATGCATTTCTACACAATCGCTTCAGCATTTATTGTTTGCAGCATTTATGCTAATGGCCCTTCTGGCTGCTGTGAGCTGATAGGTTTTTGTAATTTGGGTTTGCATGTCTTTGAAAATTCGTAAAACTCATCATTTTTCTCCACCGTTTTCTTTTCTGTTAAAAAAAGGAAACAATTGGTAGTACAATAGAACTCTTGAAATTGTGTTCTTGGAAGGTTGCCCTGTTTTGAAATTTTTGGTCGATTTTCCACCCCAGAATTTTATTAGAAAGCAGGTGTCTTTTAGCGAACTGCAAGTTTGGTGAATATTTAGTGACCTTTAGCAGTGGGTTTAAAGCTGCTGTTGTAGGAAGTGGCCTCAAGCAGGAAGCATGTCTCCATTCCCATATCTGGGTACTAGGGCAGCAGAGCCTTTCTGGAAGTCGTGTTCCTAGTTTGTAAATTACATTGGAATGTGCATGGAGAAAGCCCCATAAGTTTATGTCTCATTATTTCTTCTTGGTTTTAAAATTTTTTTTAATTGGGGTAAAGCTTAGAATATTGTTTGTCCTAGGTGTACACAATCTGGTTCGTTTGTACATTATATATGTCTATTCAAGTACAGATCCTCTTCCCATGTAAAATGTTACTGACGGTTCCGCAGACCTCCCTTGCTATATGGTTGGTCTTTTTGAGATATGGATATAATATGTGTTTGTATACATATAGTAACACTAATCTTAATTTATCCATTCCCCCCACCTTTCCTTTTAGATGAGCATAGTTTGTTTTCTAAGTCTGTGAGTGTCTTTCTCTGTGGAAATATGTTCCTTTGTGTCAGTTATTAGATAACGCCTATAAGTGATATCATAGAATATAGGTCTTTTGCTTTCCGACTTACCTCATGTTTCGTGATTATCTCCAGACTCATTTGTGGTGCCTCAGAGAGCAGTGGTTCATTGTTTTCCATGGCTATTATTCCATTGTGTACATGGACCACTTCTTCTTTATCCATTCACCTGTTGTTGGACATTTTGATTGCTCCACTGTCTTGGCTATTGTGAATAAGGCTGCACTGCAGCTTTTGCGGCCTGTGTCTTCTCGATTCTTGTCTTCTCAAGTGAGAGGTCCATTGGTGCGCCTGCTGGATTGAATGGTACCTCCATTTTTACTTTTAAACACAGCTCCTTTCTGTTCTCATTATTGGCTGTTACCCCTTTACGTCTCACCAGCAGGTAGAGGGTACACAGTTCCCTAAAACCCCTTCAGCATTTATTGTTTGTAGACTTTTTGCTCATGGTCAGTCGACTGGTGTAAGTTGAAACTTTTTGTAGATTAGATTGCATGGGTCTAACACTCCCTGAGGTTGAGCTTTTATCCATTTTCCTTTTTTTTAAAAGAGCGTGAGTAAAACTTAACTCTTCATACTCTCTTCTTGAAACATTTGCCTGTTTTGAATTGTTTTGTCCATTCCCTCCTTCAGCACAATTTTTTAGGGCAGGTGTTCTTTACAGCCCTGAGTCCTTGGGAATGTTAAGTGACCATTCGCTGTGAGTTTAAAGCTGTTCTTGCAGGAAACGGCCACAAGGTGGCAGCATTTCCCCTTTACCATATTTGGTTACTAGGGAAACAGAGCCTTAATGGAAGTGGTGTTGTAGGTTGTAAATTAGAATGGAATGTGCCAGGGAAAAGCCCTTTAAGTTTATGTCTCATTACTTCTTGTTCATATTTGTAGTTTACTTTTTATTTTTTATCCCAGTAAATATGATTACAATGGTTTGTTTGTTCTAGGTGTGCAAGATGTGGTTCTTTCACACATATACATGTATCTATTCTTCCTCGCCTCCTTTTCCCATGTAGGTTATGACACAATGTTGAGTAGTCTTCTCCTGGTCTTCCGTACGTCTTTGGTGGTTATATATTTCACATGGTTTGTATATCTCTGTTAACCCCAATGTGGCAATGTATCCAATCCTCATCCCTTTCTATTTGGTGAACCATAAGTTTTTTAATGAATCTGTGATTGCCTTTCTCTGTGGAAATATCTTCATTGGTATCAATTTTTAAGTAACTCTTAAAAGTGATATGATAGGATATGTGTCGTTTGCTTTCTCACTTACTACACGTGGCGTGATTACGTCTAGACTCATCTATGGTGCTGCAAACGGCATTGTTTCATTTTTTTCACTAGCGAATATTCCATCTGTACATGGAGGAGTTCTTCTTTGTCCATCCATCTGTTGGTGGACTTTTTGGTTACTTCCATATCTTGGCTATTGTAATACTGTGCAGTGCAGATTTGCCTGCCTGTGTCTTTCCAATTCTCTCTTCTTAGGTTTTACGTCGAGGAGTGGGCCTGCTGGATCATATAGTAGCTCAATGTTTACCTTTTTAAGGCACCTCCATTCTGTTCTCATTCGTGGCCCTTTCCAAGTTACGTCCCCTTTGAAGTTGAGGGTATGCATTTCTCCACAACACTTTCAGCATTTATTGTTTGTAGTTTTCTTGCTGATGGTTATTCTGACAAGTGTGAGCTGATACCTCTCTGTGGTTGAATTCGAATGTGCCACATAATCTGTTGAAATTGAGCTTTAAGGCATGTCCTTTGCTATTTTTCAAGCTGTGATTACCCCTTAGTTCTTCAAAGTGTTCTCTTTAAGTATGTGTCACATTTTGAAATGTTTTGGCCTTTACCTCCCTCAAGACATTTTGAGGGCCTGTTTCATTTACAGTTCTGCAGTACTTGTTCCTATGAAGTGACCATTAGCACAGGCTTTAAAGCTGCTTTTGCAGGTAACTGCCAGAGGGCGGCAGCCTTTCTATGTCCCCCACCCTGGTAACTAGGGAAAAGCCCTTGCGGCCTGTGGTGTTTCTCGGTTATAAATTAGAGTGGAGTGTGCCCGGACAAACCCACACAAGCTGATGTCTCCTTACTTTTGTTGGATTGTTACATTTAATTTTTATTTTTTATTGGAGTAATTTTCCACTGTGTACGTGGACCACTTCTACTTTGTGCATTCCTCGGTTGATGGACATTTTCATTGCTTCCAAGTGTTGGCTATGGTAAATATTGTTGGAGTGCAGGATTGCCAGCCTGTGACTTTTCGATTCTCATTTTCTCAGGTGATAGGCCCAGCAGTGGGTGTAATTGATTGACTGGTAGCACCGTGTTTCCCTTTTCAAAGCACCTTATTTGTGTTTTCATTAGTGGCTCTTACCACGTCCCCCCTTAGAATCGAGGGTACGCATTTCTCCACAATCGCTTCAGCATATATTGTTTGCAGCATTTATGCTAATGGCCCTTCTGGCTGCTGTGAGCTGATAGGTTTTTGTAATTTCGGTTTGCATGTCTTTGAAAATTCGTAAAACTCATCATTTTTCTCCACCGTTTTCTTTTCTGTTAAAAAAAAGGAAACAATTGGGAGTACAATAGAACTCTTGAAATTGTGTTCTTGGAAGGTTGCCCTCTTTTGAAATTTTTGGTCGATTTTCCACTCCAGAATTTTTTTAGAAAGCAGGTGTCTTTTAGCGAACTGCAAGTTTGGTGAATATTTAGTGACCTTTAGCAATGGGTTTAAAGCTGCTGTTGTGGGAAGTGGCCTCAAGCAGGCAGCATATCTCCATTCCCATATCTGGGTACTAGGGCAGCAGAGCCTTTCTGGAAGTCGTGTTCCTAGTTTGTAAATTACATTGGAATGTGCATGGAGAAAGCCCCATAAGTATATGTCTCATTATTTCTTCTTGGTTTTAAAGTTGTTTTTAATTGGGGTAAAGCTGAGAATATTGTTTGTCCTAGGTGTACACAATCTGGTTCGTTTGTACATTATATATGTCTATTCAAGTACAGATCCTCTTCCCATGTAAAATGTTACTGTCGGTTCGGCAGACCTCCCTTGCTATATGGTTGGTCTTTTTGAGATATGGATATAATATGTGTTTGTATACATATAGTAACACTAATCTTAATTTATCCATTCCCCCCACCTTTCCTTTTAGATGAGCATAGTTGGTTTTCTAAGTCTGTGAGTGTCTTTCTCTGTGGAAATATGTTCCTTTGTGTCAGTTATTAGATAACGCCTATAAGTGATATCATAGAATATAGGTCTTTTGCTTTCCGACTTACCTCATGTTTCGTGATTATCTCCAGACTCATTTGTGGTGCCTCAGAGAGCAGTGGTTCATTGTTTTCCATGGCTATTATTCCATTGTGTACATGGACCACTTCTTCTTTATCCATTCACCTGTTGTTGGACATTTTGATTGCTCCACTGTCTTGGCTATTGTGAATAAGGCTGCACTGCAGCTTTTGCGGCCTGTGTCTTCTCGATTCTTGTCTTCTCAGGTGAGAGGTCCAATGGTGCGCCTGCTGCATTGAATGGTGCCTGCAGTTTTACTTTTAAACACAGCTCCTTTCTGTTCTCATTATTGGCTGTTACCCCTTCACGTCTCACCAGCAGGTAGAGGGTACACAGTTCTCTAAAACCCCTTCAGCATTTATTGTTTGTAGACTTTTTGCTCATGTTCAGTCGACTGGTGTAAGTTAAAACTTTTTGTAGATTAGATTGCATGGGTCTAACACTCCCTGAGGTTGAGCTTTTATCCATTTTCCTTTTTTTTTAAAAGAGCGTGAGTAAAACTTAACTCTTCATACTCTCTTCTTGAAACATTTGCCTGTTTTGAATTGTTTTGTCCATTCCCTCCTTCAGCACAATTTTTTAGGGCAGGTGTCCTTTACAGCCCTGAGTCCTTGGGAATGTTAAGTGACCATTAGCTGTGAGTTTAAAGCTGTTCTTGCAGGAAACGGCCACAAGGTGGCAGCATTTCCTCTTTACCATATTTGGTTACTAGGGAAACAGAGCCTTAATGGAAGTGGTGTTGTAGGTTGTAAATTAGAATGGAATGTGCCAGGGAAAAGCCCTTTAAGTTTATGTCTCATTACTTCTTGTTCATATTTGTAGTTTACTTTTTATTTTTTATCCCAGTAAATATGATTACAATGGTTTGTTTGTTCTAGGTGTGCAAGATGTGGTTCTTTCACACATATACATGTATCTATTGTTCCTCGCCTCCTTTTCCCATGTAGGTTATGACACAATGTTGAGTAGTCTTCTCCTGGTCTTCCGTACGTCTTTGGTGGTTATATATTTCACATGGTTTGTATATCTCTGTTAACCCCAATGTGGCAATGTATCCAATCCTCATCCCTTTCTATTTGGTGAACCATAAGTTTTTTAATGAATCTGTGATTGCCTTTCTCTGTGGAAATATCTTCATTGGTATCAATTTTTAAGTAACTCTTAAAAGTGATATGATAGGATATGTGTCTTCTGCTTTCTCACTTACTACACGTGGCGTGATTACGTCTAGACTCATCTATGGTGCTGCAAACGGCATTGTTTCATTTTTTTCACTAGCGAATATTCCATCTGTACATGGAGGAGTTCTTCTTTGTCCATCCATCTGTTGGTGGACTTTTTGGTTACTTCCATATCTTGGCTATTGTAATACTGTGCAGTGCAGATTTGCCTGCCTGTGTCTTTCCAATTCTCTCTTCTTAGGTTTTACGTCGAGGAGTGGGCCTGCTGGATCATATAGTAGCTCAATGTTTACCTTTTAAGGCACCTCCATTCTGTTCTCATTCGTGGCCCTTTCCAAGTTACGTCCCCTTTGATGTTGAGGGTACGCATTTCTCCACAACACCTTCAGCATTTATTGTTTGTAGTTTTCTTGCTGATGGTTATTCTGGCAAGAGTGAGCTGATACCTCTCTGTGGTTGAATTCGAATGTGCCACATAATCTGTTGAAATTGAGCTTTAAGGCATGTCCTTTTCTATTTTTCAAGCTGTGATTACCCCTTAGTTCTTCAAAGTGTTCTCTTTAAGTATGTGTAACATTTTGAAATATTTTGGCCTTTACCTCCCTCAAGACATTTTGAGGGCCTGTTTCATTTACAGTTCTGCAGTACTTGTTCCTATGAAGTGACCATTAGCACAGGCTTTAAAGCTGCTTTTGCAGGTAACTGCCAGAGGGCGGCAGCCTTTCTATGTCCCCCACCCTGGTAAATAGGGAAAAGCCCTTGTGGCCTGTGGTGTTTCTCGGTTATAAATTAGAGTGGAGTGTGCCCGGACAAACCCACACAAGCTGATGTCTCATTACTTTTGTTGGATTTTTAAATTTAATTTTTATTTTTTATTGGAGTAATTTTCCACTGTGTACGTGGACCACTTCTACTTTGTGCATTAATCGGTTGATGGACATTTTCATTGCTTCCAAGTGTTGGCTATGGTAAATATTGTTGGAGTGCAGGATTGCCAGCCTGTGACTTTTTGATTCTCATTTTCTCAGGTGATAGGCCCAGCAGTGGGTGTGATTGATTGACTGGTAGCACCGTGTTACCCTTTTCAAAGCAACTTCTTTGTGTTTTCATTAGTGGCTCTTACCACGTCCCCCTTAGAATCGACGGTATGCATTTCTACACAATCGCTTCAGCATTTATTGTTTGCAGCATTTATGCTAATGGCCCTTCTGGCTGCTGTGAGCTGATAGGTTTTTGTAATTTGGGTTTGCATGTCTTTGAAAATTCGTAAAACTCATCATTTTTCTCCACCGTTTTCTTTTCTGTTAAAAAAAGGAAACAATTGGAAGTACAATAGAACTCTTGAAATTGTGTTCTTGGAAGGTTGCCCTGTTTTGAAATTTTTGGTCGATTTTCCACCCCAGAATTTTATTAGAAAGCAGGTGTCTTTTAGCGAACTGCAAGTTTGGTGAATATTTAGTGACCTTTAGCAGTGGGTTTAAAGCTGCTGTTGTAGGAAGTGGCCTCAAGCAGGAAGCATGTCTCCATTCCCATATCTGGGTACTAGGGCAGCAGAGCCTTTCTGGAAGTCGTGTTCCTAGTTTGTAAATTACATTGGAATGTGCATGGAGAAAGCCCCATAAGTTTATGTCTCATTATTTCTTCTTGGTTTTAAAATTTTTTTTAATTGGGGTAAAGCTTAGAATATTGTTTGTCCTAGGTGTACACAATCTGGTTCGTTTGTACATTATATATGTCTATTCAAGTACAGATCCTCTTCCCATGTAAAATGTTACTGACGGTTCCGCAGACCTCCCTTGCTATATGGTTGGTCTTTTTGAGATATGGATATAATATGTGTTTGTATACATATAGTAACACTAATCTTAATTTATCCATTCCCCCCACCTTTCCTTTTAGATGAGCATAGTTTGTTTTCTAAGTCTGTGAGTGTCTTTCTCTGTGGAAATATGTTCCTTTGTGTCAGTTATTAGATAACGCCTATAAGTGATATCATAGAATATAGGTCTTTTGCTTTCCGACTTACCTCATGTTTCGTGATTATCTCCAGACTCATTTGTGGTGCCTCAGAGAGCAGTGGTTCATTGTTTTCCATGGCTATTATTCCATTGTGTACATGGACCACTTCTTCTTTATCCATTCACCTGTTGTTGGACATTTTGATTGCTCCACTGTCTTGGCTATTGTGAATAAGGCTGCACTGCAGCTTTTGCGGCCTGTGTCTTCTCGATTCTTGTCTTCTCAAGTGAGAGGTCCATTGGTGCGCCTGCTGGATTGAATGGTACCTCCATTTTTACTTTTAAACACAGCTCCTTTCTGTTCTCATTATTGGCTGTTACCCCTTTACGTCTCACCAGCAGGTAGAGGGTACACAGTTCCCTAAAACCCCTTCAGCATTTATTGTTTGTAGACTTTTTGCTCATGGTCAGTCGACTGGTGTAAGTTGAAACTTTTTGTAGATTAGATTGCATGGGTCTAACACTCCCTGAGGTTGAGCTTTTATCCATTTTCCTTTTTTTTAAAAGAGCGTGAGTAAAACTTAACTCTTCATACTCTCTTCTTGAAACATTTGCCTGTTTTGAATTGTTTTGTCCATTCCCTCCTTCAGCACAATTTTTTAGGGCAGGTGTCCTTTACAGCCCTGAGTCCTTGGGAATGTTAAGTGACCATTAGCTGTGAGTTTAAAGCTGTTCTTGCAGGAAACGGCCACAAGGTGGCAGCGTTTCCTCTTTACCATATTTGGTTACTAGGGAAACAGAGCCTTAATGGAAGTGGTGTTGTAGGTTGTAAATTAGAATGGAATGTGCCAGGGAAAAGCCCTTTAAGTTTATGTCTCATTACTTCTTGTTCATATTTGTAGTTTACTTTTTATTTTTTATCCCAGTAAATATGATTACAATGGTTTGTTTGTTCTAGGTGTGCAAGATGTGGTTCTTTCACACATATACATGTATCTATTCTTCCTCGCCTCCTTTTCCCATGTAGGTTATGACACAATGTTGAGTAGTCTTCTCCTGGTCTTCCGTACGTCTTTGATGGTTATATATTTCACATGGTTTGTATATCTCTGTTAACCCCAATGTGGCAATGTATCCAATCCTCATCCCTTTCTATTTGGTGAACCATAAGTTTTTTAATGAATCTGTGATTGCCTTTCTCTGTGGAAATATCTTCATTGGTATCAATTTTTAAGTAACTCTTAAAAGTGATATGATAGGATATGTGTCGTTTGCTTTCTCACTTACTACACGTGGCGTGATTACGTCTAGACTCATCTATGGTGCTGCAAACGGCATTGTTTCATTTTTTTCACTAGCGAATATTCCATCTGTACATGGAGGAGTTCTTCTTTGTCCATCCATCTGTTGGTGGACTTTTTGGTTACTTCCATATCTTGGCTATTGTAATACTGTGCAGTGCAGATTTGCCTGCCTGTGTCTTTCCAATTCTCTCTTCTTAGGTTTTACGTCGAGGAGTGGGCCTGCTGGATCATATAGTAGCTCAATGTTTACCTTTTTAAGGCACCTCCATTCTGTTCTCATTCGTGGCCCTTTCCAAGTTACGTCCCCTTTGAAGTTGAGGGTATGCATTTCTCCACAACACTTTCAGCATTTATTGTTTGTAGTTTTCTTGCTGATGGTTATTCTGACAAGTGTGAGCTGATACCTCTCTGTGGTTGAATTCGAATGTGCCACATAATCTGTTGAAATTGAGCTTTAAGGCATGTCCTTTGCTATTTTTCAAGCTGTGATTACCCCTTAGTTCTTCAAAGTGTTCTCTTTAAGTATGTGTCACATTTTGAAATGTTTTGGCCTTTACCTCCCTCAAGACATTTTGAGGGCCTGTTTCATTTACAGTTCTTCAGTACTTGTTCCTATGAAGTGACCATTAGCACAGGCTTTAAAGCTGTTTTTGCAGGTAACTGCCAGAGGGCGGCAGCCTTTCTATGTCCCCCACCCTGGTAACTAGGGAAAAGCCCTTGCGGCCTGTGGTGTTTCTCGGTTATAAATTAGAGTGGAGTGTGCCCGGACAAACCCACACAAGCTGATGTCTCCTTACTTTTGTTGGATTTTTACATTTAATTTTTATTTTTTTATTGGAGTAATTTTCCACTGTGTACGTGGACCACTTCTACTTTGTGCATTCCTCGGTTGATGGACATTTTCATTGCTTCCAAGTGTTGGCTATGGTAAATATTGTTGGAGTGCAGGATTGCCAGGCTGTGACTTTTCGATTCTCATTTTCTCCGGTGATAGGCCCAGCAGTGGGTGTAATTGATTGACTGGTAGCACCGTGTTTCCCTTTTCAAAGCACCTTCTTTGTGTTTTCATTAGTGGCTCTTACCACGTCCCCCTTAGAATCGAGGGTACGCATTTCTCCACAATCGCTTCAGCATATATTGTTTGCAGCATTTATGCTAATGGCCCTTCTGGCTGCTGTGAGCTGATAGGTTTTTGTAATTTGGGTTTGCATGTCTTTGAAAATTCGTAAAACTCATCATTTTTCTCCACCGTTTTCTTTTCTGTTAAAAAAAGGAAACAATTGGGAGTACAATAGAACTCTTGAAATTGTGTTCTTGGAAGGTTGCCCTCTTTTGAAATTTTTGGTCGATTTTCCACCCCAGAATTTTATTAGAAAGCAGGTGTCTTTTAGCGAACTGCAAGTTTGGTGAATATTTAGTGACCTTTAGCAGTGGGTTTAAAGCTGCTGTTGTAGGAAGTGGCCTCAAGCAGGAAGCATGTCTCCATTCCCATATCTGGGTACTAGGGCAGCAGAGCCTTTCTGGAAGTCGTGTTCCTAGTTTGTAAATTACATTGGAATGTGCATGGAGAAAGCCCCATAAGTTTATGTCTCATTATTTCTTCTTGGTTTTAAAATTTTTTTTAATTGGGGTAAAGCTTAGAATATTGTTTGTCCTAGGTGTACACAATCTGGTTCGTTTGTACATTATATATGTCTATTCAAGTACAGATCCTCTTCCCATGTAAAATGTTACTGACGGTTCCGCAGACCTCCCTTGCTATATGGTTGGTCTTTTTGAGATATGGATATAATATGTGTTTGTATACATATAGTAACACTAATCTTAATTTATCCATTCCCCCCACCTTTCCTTTTAGATGAGCATAGTTTGTTTTCTAAGTCTGTGAGTGTCTTTCTCTGTGGAAATATGTTCCTTTGTGTCAGTTATTAGATAACGCCTATAAGTGATATCATAGAATATAGGTCTTTTGCTTTCCGACTTACCTCATGTTTCGTGATTATCTCCAGACTCATTTGTGGTGCCTCAGAGAGCAGTGGTTCATTGTTTTCCATGGCTATTATTCCATTGTGTACATGGACCACTTCTTCTTTATCCATTCACCTGTTGTTGGACATTTTGATTGCTCCACTGTCTTGGCTATTGTGAATAAGGCTGCACTGCAGCTTTTGCGGCCTGTGTCTTCTCGATTCTTGTCTTCTCAAGTGAGAGGTCCATTGGTGCGCCTGCTGGATTGAATGGTACCTCCATTTTTACTTTTAAACACAGCTCCTTTCTGTTCTCATTATTGGCTGTTACCCCTTTACGTCTCACCAGCAGGTAGAGGGTACACAGTTCCCTAAAACCCCTTCAGCATTTATTGTTTGTAGACTTTTTGCTCATGGTCAGTCGACTGGTGTAAGTTGAAACTTTTTGTAGATTAGATTGCATGGGTCTAACACTCCCTGAGGTTGAGCTTTTATCCATTTTCCTTTTTTTTAAAAGAGCGTGAGTAAAACTTAACTCTTCATACTCTCTTCTTGAAACATTTGCCTGTTTTGAATTGTTTTGTCCATTCCCTCCTTCAGCACAATTTTTTAGGGCAGGTGTTCTTTACAGCCCTGAGTCCTTGGGAATGTTAAGTGACCATTCGCTGTGAGTTTAAAGCTGTTCTTGCAGGAAACGGCCACAAGGTGGCAGCATTTCCCCTTTACCATATTTGGTTACTAGGGAAACAGAGCCTTAATGGAAGTGGTGTTGTAGGTTGTAAATTAGAATGGAATGTGCCAGGGAAAAGCCCTTTAAGTTTATGTCTCATTACTTCTTGTTCATATTTGTAGTTTACTTTTTATTTTTTATCCCAGTAAATATGATTACAATGGTTTGTTTGTTCTAGGTGTGCAAGATGTGGTTCTTTCACACATATACATGTATCTATTCTTCCTCGCCTCCTTTTCCCATGTAGGTTATGACACAATGTTGAGTAGTCTTCTCCTGGTCTTCCGTACGTCTTTGGTGGTTATATATTTCACATGGTTTGTATATCTCTGTTAACCCCAATGTGGCAATGTATCCAATCCTCATCCCTTTCTATTTGGTGAACCATAAGTTTTTTAATGAATCTGTGATTGCCTTTCTCTGTGGAAATATCTTCATTGGTATCAATTTTTAAGTAACTCTTAAAAGTGATATGATAGGATATGTGTCGTTTGCTTTCTCACTTACTACACGTGGCGTGATTACGTCTAGACTCATCTATGGTGCTGCAAACGGCATTGTTTCATTTTTTTCACTAGCGAATATTCCATCTGTACATGGAGGAGTTCTTCTTTGTCCATCCATCTGTTGGTGGACTTTTTGGTTACTTCCATATCTTGGCTATTGTAATACTGTGCAGTGCAGATTTGCCTGCCTGTGTCTTTCCAATTCTCTCTTCTTAGGTTTTACGTCGAGGAGTGGGCCTGCTGGATCATATAGTAGCTCAATGTTTACCTTTTTAAGGCACCTCCATTCTGTTCTCATTCGTGGCCCTTTCCAAGTTACGTCCCCTTTGAAGTTGAGGGTATGCATTTCTCCACAACACCTTCAGCAGTTAGTGTTTGTAGTTTTCTTGCTGATGGTTATTCTGACAAGTGTGAGCTGATACCTCTCTGTGGTTGAATTCGAATGTGCCACATAATCTGTTGAAATTGAGCTTTAAGGCATGTCCTTTGCTATTTTTCAAGCTGTGATTACCCCTTAGTTCTTCAAAGTGTTCTCTTTAAGTATGTGTCACATTTTGAAATGTTTTGGCCTTTACCTCCCTCAAGACATTTTGAGGGCCTGTTTCATTTACAGTTCTGCAGTACTTGTTCCTATGAAGTGACCATTAGCACAGGCTTTAAAGCTGTTTTTGCAGGTAACTGCCAGAGGGCGGCAGCCTTTCTATGTCCCCCACCCTGGTAACTAGGGAAAAGCCCTTGCGGCCTGTGGTGTTTCTCGGTTATAAATTAGAGTGGAGTGTGCCCGGACAAACCCACACAAGCTGATGTCTCCTTACTTTTGTTGGATTTTTACATTTAATTTTTATTTTTTTATTGGAGTAATTTTCCACTGTGTACGTGGACCACTTCTACTTTGTGCATTCCTCGGTTGATGGACATTTTCATTGCTTCCAAGTGTTGGCTATGGTAAATATTGTTGGAGTGCAGGATTGCCAGGCTGTGACTTTTCGATTCTCATTTTCTCAGGTGATAGGCCCAGCAGTGGGTGTAATTGATTGACTGGTAGCACCGTGTTTCCCTTTTCAAAGCACCTTCTTTGTGTTTTCATTAGTGGCTCTTACCACGTCCCCCTTAGAATCGAGGGTACGCATTTCTCCACAATCGCTTCAGCATATATTGTTTGCAGCATTTATGCTAATGGCCCTTCTGGCTGCTGTGAGCTGATAGGTTTTTGTAATTTGGGTTTGCATGTCTTTGAAAATTCGTAAAACTCATCATTTTTCTCCACCGTTTTCTTTTCTGTTAAAAAAAAGGAAACAATTGGGAGTACAATAGAACTCTTGAAATTGTGTTCTTGGAAGGTTGCCCTCTTTTGAAATTTTTGGTCGATTTTCCACCCCAGAATTTTATTAGAAAGCAGGTGTCTTTTAGCGAACTGCAAGTTTGGTGAATATTTAGTGACCTTTAGCAGTGGGTTTAAATCTGCTGTTGTGGGAAGTGGCCTCAAGCAGGCAGCATATCTCCATTCCCATATCTGGGTACTAGGGCAGCAGAGCCTTTCTGGAAGTCGTGTTCCTAGTTTGTAAATTACATTGGAATGTGCATGGAGAAAGCCCCATAAGTTTATGTCTCATTATTTCCTCTTGGTTTTAAAATTTTTTTTAATTGGGGTAAAGCTTAGAATATTGTTTGTCCTAGGTGTACACAATCTGGTTCGTTTGTACATTATATATGTCTATTCAAGTACAGATCCTCTTCCCATGTAAAATGTTACTGACGGTTCCGCAGACCTCCCTTGCTATATGGTTGGTCTTTTTGAGATATGGATATAATATGTGTTTGTATACATATAGTAACACTAATCTTAATTTATCCATTCCCCCCACCTTTCCTTTTAGATGAGCATAGTTTGTTTTCTAAGTCTGTGAGTGTCTTTCTCTGTGGAAATATGTTCCTTTGTGTCAGTTATTAGATAACGCCTATAAGTGATATCATAGAATATAGGTCTTTTGCTTTCCGACTTACCTCATGTTTCGTGATTATCTCCAGACTCATTTGTGGTGCCTCAGAGAGCAGTGGTTCATTGTTTTCCATGGCTATTATTCCATTGTGTACATGGACCACTTCTTCTTTATCCATTCACCTGTTGTTGGACATTTTGATTGCTCCACTGTCTTGGCTATTGTGAATAAGGCTGCACTGCAGCTTTTGCGGCCTGTGTCTTCTCGATTCTTGTCTTCTCAAGTGAGAGGTCCATTGGTGCGCCTGCTGGATTGAATGGTACCTCCATTTTTACTTTTAAACACAGCTCCTTTCTGTTCTCATTATTGGCTGTTACCCCTTTACGTCTCACCAGCAGGTAGAGGGTACACAGTTCCCTAAAACCCCTTCAGCATTTATTGTTTGTAGACTTTTTGCTCATGGTCAGTCGACTGGTGTAAGTTGAAACTTTTTGTAGATTAGATTGCATGGGTCTAACACTCCCTGAGGTTGAGCTTTTATCCATTTTCCTTTTTTTTAAAAGAGCGTGAGTAAAACTTAACTCTTCATACTCTCTTCTTGAAACATTTGCCTGTTTTGAATTGTTTTGTCCATTCCCTCCTTCAGCACAATTTTTTAGGGCAGGTGTTCTTTACAGCCCTGAGTCCTTGGGAATGTTAAGTGACCATTCGCTGTGAGTTTAAAGCTGTTCTTGCAGGAAACGGCCACAAGGTGGCAGCATTTCCCCTTTACCATATTTGGTTACTAGGGAAACAGAGCCTTAATGGAAGTGGTGTTGTAGGTTGTAAATTAGAATGGAATGTGCCAGGGAAAAGCCCTTTAAGTTTATGTCTCATTACTTCTTGTTCATATTTGTAGTTTACTTTTTATTTTTTATCCCAGTAAATATGATTACAATGGTTTGTTTGTTCTAGGTGTGCAAGATGTGGTTCTTTCACACATATACATGTATCTATTCTTCCTCGCCTCCTTTTCCCATGTAGGTTATGACACAATGTTGAGTAGTCTTCTCCTGGTCTTCCGTACGTCTTTGGTGGTTATATATTTCACATGGTTTGTATATCTCTGTTAACCCCAATGTGGCAATGTATCCAATCCTCATCCCTTTCTATTTGGTGAACCATAAGTTTTTTAATGAATCTGTGATTGCCTTTCTCTGTGGAAATATCTTCATTGGTATCAATTTTTAAGTAACTCTTAAAAGTGATATGATAGGATATGTGTCGTTTGCTTTCTCACTTACTACACTTGGCGTGATTACGTCTAGACTCATCTATGGTGCTGCAAACGGCATTGTTTCATTTTTTTCACTAGCGAATATTCCATCTGTACATGGAGGAGTTCTTCTTTGTCCATCCATCTGTTGGTGGACTTTTTGGTTACTTCCATATCTTGGCTATTGTAATACTGTGCAGTGCAGATTTGCCTGCCTGTGTCTTTCCAATTCTCTCTTCTTAGGTTTTACGTCGAGGAGTGGGCCTGCTGGATCATATAGTAGCTCAATGTTTACCTTTTTAAGGCACCTCCATTCTGTTCTCATTCGTGGCCCTTTCCAAGTTACGTCCCCTTTGAAGTTGAGGGTATGCATTTCTCCACAACACCTTCAGCAGTTAGTGTTTGTAGTTTTCTTGCTGATGGTTATTCTGACAAGTGTGAGCTGATACCTCTCTGTGGTTGAATTCGAATGTGCCACATAATCTGTTGAAATTGAGCTTTAAGGCATGTCCTTTGCTATTTTTCAAGCTGTGATTACCCCTTAGTTCTTCAAAGTGTTCTCTTTAAGTATGTGTCACATTTTGAAATGTTTTGGCCTTTACCTCCCTCAAGACATTTTGAGGGCCTGTTTCATTTACAGTTCTGCAGTACTTGTTCCTATGAAGTGACCATTAGCACAGGCTTTAAAGCTGTTTTTGCAGGTAACTGCCAGAGGGCGGCAGCCTTTCTATGTCCCCCACCCTGGTAACTAGGGAAAAGCCCTTGCGGCCTGTGGTGTTTCTCGGTTATAAATTAGAGTGGAGTGTGCCCGGACAAACCCACACAAGCTGATGTCTCCTTACTTTTGTTGGATTTTTACATTTAATTTTTATTTTTTTATTGGAGTAATTTTCCACTGTGTACGTGGACCACTTCTACTTTGTGCATTCCTCGGTTGATGGACATTTTCATTGCTTCCAAGTGTTGGCTATGGTAAATATTGTTGGAGTGCAGGATTGCCAGGCTGTGACTTTTCGATTCTCATTTTCTCAGGTGATAGGCCCAGCAGTGGGTGTAATTGATTGACTGGTAGCACCGTGTTTCCCTTTTCAAAGCACCTTCTTTGTGTTTTCATTAGTGGCTCTTACCACGTCCCCCTTAGAATCGAGGGTACGCATTTCTCCACAATCGCTTCAGCATATATTGTTTGCAGCATTTATGCTAATGGCCCTTCTGGCTGCTGTGAGCTGATAGGTTTTTGTAATTTGGGTTTGCATGTCTTTGAAAATTCGTAAAACTCATCATTTTTCTCCACCGTTTTCTTTTCTGTTAAAAAAAAGGAAACAATTGGGAGTACAATAGAACTCTTGAAATTGTGTTCTTGGAAGGTTGCCCTCTTTTGAAATTTTTGGTCGATTTTCCACCCCAGAATTTTATTAGAAAGCAGGTGTCTTTTAGCGAACTGCAAGTTTGGTGAATATTTAGTGACCTTTAGCAGTGGGTTTAAATCTGCTGTTGTGGGAAGTGGCCTCAAGCAGGCAGCATATCTCCATTCCCATATCTGGGTACTAGGGCAGCAGAGCCTTTCTGGAAGTCGTGTTCCTAGTTTGTAAATTACATTGGAATGTGCATGGAGAAAGCCCCATAAGTTTATGTCTCATTATTTCCTCTTGGTTTTAAAATTTTTTTTAATTGGGGTAAAGCTTAGAATATTGTTTGTCCTAGGTGTACACAATCTGGTTCGTTTGTACATTATATATGTCTATTCAAGTACAGATCCTCTTCCCATGTAAAATGTTACTGACGGTTCCGCAGACCTCCCTTGCTATATGGTTGGTCTTTTTGAGATATGGATATAATATGTGTTTGTATACATATAGTAACACTAATCTTAATTTATCCATTCCCCCCACCTTTCCTTTTAGATGAGCATAGTTGGTTTTCTAAGTCTGTGAGTGTCTTTCTCTGTGGAAATATGTTCCTTTGTGTCAGTTATTAGATAACGCCTATAAGTGATATCATAGAATATAGGTCTTTTGCTTTCCGACTTACCTCATGTTTCGTGATTATCTCCAGACTCATTTGTGGTGCCTCAGAGAGCAGTGGTTCATTGTTTTCCATGGCTATTATTCCATTGTGTACATGGACCACTTCTTCTTTATCCATTCACCTGTTGTTGGACATTTTGATTGCTCCACTGTCTTGGCTATTGTGAATAAGGCTGCACTGCAGCTTTTGCGGCCTGTGTCTTCTCGATTCTTGTCTTCTCAGGTGAGAGGTCCAATGGTGCGCCTGCTGCATTGAATGGTGCCTGCAGTTTTACTTTTAAACACAGCTCCTTTCTGTTCTCATTATTGGCTGTTACCCCTTCACGTCTCACCAGCAGGTAGAGGGTACACAGTTCTCTAAAACCCCTTCAGCATTTATTGTTTGTAGACTTTTTGCTCATGTTCAGTCGACTGGTGTAAGTTGAAACTTTTTGTAGATTAGATTGCATGGGTCTAACACTCCCTGAGGTTGAGCTTTTATCCATTTTCCTTTTTTTTTAAAAGAGCGTGAGTAAAACTTAACTCTTCATACTCTCTTCTTGAAACATTTGCCTGTTTTGAATTGTTTTGTCCATTCCCTCCTTCAGCACAATTTTTTAGGGCAGGTGTCCTTTACAGCCCTGAGTCCTTGGGAATGTTAAGTGACCATTAGCTGTGAGTTTAAAGCTGTTCTTGCAGGAAACGGCCACAAGGTGGCAGCATTTCCTCTTTACCATATTTGGTTACTAGGGAAACAGAGCCTTAATGGAAGTGGTGTTGTAGGTTGTAAATTAGAATGGAATGTGCCAGGGAAAAGCCCTTTAAGTTTATGTCTCATTACTTCTTGTTCATATTTGTAGTTTACTTTTTATTTTTTATCCCAGTAAATATGATTACAATGGTTTGTTTGTTCTAGGTGTGCAAGATGTGGTTCTTTCACACATATACATGTATCTTTTGTTCCTCGCATCCTTTTCCCATGTAGGTTATGACACAATGTTGAGTAGTCTTCTCCTGGTCTTCCGTACGTCTTTGGTGGTTATATATTTCACATGGTTTGTATATCTCTGTTAACCCCAATGTGGCAATGTATCCAATCCTCATCCCTTTCTATTTGGTGAACCATAAGTTTTTTAATGAATCTGTGATTGCCTTTCTCTGTGGAAATATCTTCATTGGTATCAATTTTTAAGTAACTCTTAAAAGTGATATGATAGGATATGTGTCTTCTGCTTTCTCACTTACTACACGTGGCGTGATTACGTCTAGACTCATCTATGGTGCTGCAAACGGCATTGTTTCATTTTTTTCACTAGCGAATATTCCATCTGTACATGGAGGAGTTCTTCTTTGTCCATCCATCTGTTGGTGGACTTTTTGGTTACTTCCATATCTTGGCTATTGTAATACTGTGCAGTGCAGATTTGCCTGCCTGTGTCTTTCCAATTCTCTCTTCTTAGGTTTTACGTCGAGGAGTGGGCCTGCTGGATCATATAGTAGCTCAATGTTTACCTTTTAAGGCACCTCCATTCTGTTCTCATTCGTGGCCCTTTCCAAGTTACGTCCCCTTTGATGTTGAGGGTACGCATTTCTCCACAACACCTTCAGCATTTATTGTTTGTAGTTTTCTTGCTGATGGTTATTCTGGCAAGAGTGAGCTGATACCTCTCTGTGGTTGAATTCGAATGTGCCACATAATCTGTTGAAATTGAGCTTTAAGGCATGTCCTTTTCTATTTTTCAAGCTGTGATTACCCCTTAGTTCTTCAAAGTGTTCTCTTTAAGTATGTGTAACATTTTGAAATATTTTGGCCTTTACCTCCCTCAAGACATTTTGAGGGCCTGTTTCATTTACAGTTCTGCAGTACTTGTTCCTATGAAGTGACCATTAGCACAGGCTTTAAAGCTGCTTTTGCAGGTAACTGCCAGAGGGCGGCAGCCTTTCTATGTCCCCCACCCTGGTAAATAGGGAAAAGCCCTTGTGGCCTGTGGTGTTTCTCGGTTATAAATTAGAGTGGAGTGTGCCCGGACAAACCCACACAAGCTGATGTCTCCTTACTTTTGTTGGATTTTTACATTTAATTTTTATTTTTTATTGGAGTAATTTTCCACTGTGTACGTGGACCACTTCTACTTTGTGCATTAATCGGTTGATGGACATTTTCATTGCTTCCAAGTGTTGGCTATGGTAAATATTGTTGTAGTGCAGGATTGCCAGCCTGTGACTTTTTGATTCTCATTTTCTCAGGTGATAGGCCCAGCAGTGGGTGTGATTGATTGACTGGTAGCACCGTGTTACCCTTTTCAAAGCAACTTCTTTGTGTTTTCATTAGTGGCTCTTACCACGTCCCCCTTAGAATCGACGGTATGCATTTCTGCACAATCGCTTCAGCATTTATTGTTTGCAGCATTTATGCTAATGGCCCTTCTGGCTGCTGTGAGCTGATAGGTTTTTGTAATTTGGGTTTGCATGTCTTTGAAAATTCGTAAAACTCATCATTTTTCTCCACCGTTTTCTTTTCTGTTAAAAAAAGGAAACAATTGGGAGTACAATAGAACTCTTGAAATTGTGTTCTTGGAAGGTTGCCCTCTTTTGAAATTTTTGGTCGATTTTCCACTCCAGAATTTTTTTAGAAAGCAGGTGTCTTT
This sequence comes from Balaenoptera borealis, assembly GCF_965194805.1. Taxonomy (NCBI): domain Eukaryota; kingdom Metazoa; phylum Chordata; class Mammalia; order Artiodactyla; family Balaenopteridae; genus Balaenoptera; species Balaenoptera borealis. Next base: position 31,373,705 of record NC_138864.1, read on the forward strand.
TAGCGAACTGCAAGTTTGGTGAATATTTAGTGACCTTTAGCAGTGGGTTTAAAGCTGCTGTTGTAGGAAGTGGCCTCAAGCAGGAAGCATGTCTCCATTCCCATATCTGGGTACTAGGGCAGCAGAGCCTTTCTGGAAGTCGTGTTCCTAGTTTGTAAATTACATTGGAATGTGCATGGAGAAAGCCCCATAAGTTTATGTCTCATTATTTCTTCTTGGTTTTAAAATTTTTTTTAATTGGGGTAAAGCTTAGAATATTGTTTGTCCTAGGTGTACACAATCTGGTTCGTTTGTACATTATATATGTCTATTCAAGTACAGATCCTCTTCCCATGTAAAATGTTACTGACGGTTCCGCAGACCTCCCTTGCTATATGGTTGGTCTTTTTGAGATATGGATATAATATGTGTTTGTATACATATAGTAACACTAATCTTAATTTATCCATTCCCCCCACCTTTCCTTTTAGATGAGCATAGTTTGTTTTCTAAGTCTGTGAGTGTCTTTCTCTGTGGAAATATGTTCCTTTGTGTCAGTTATTAGATAACGCCTATAAGTGATATCATAGAATATAGGTCTTTTGCTTTCCAACTTACCTCATGTTTCGTGATTATCTCCAGACTCATTTGTGGTGCCTCAGAGAGCAGTGGTTCATTGTTTTCCATGGCTATTATTCCATTGTGTACATGGACCACTTCTTCTTTATCCATTCACCTGTTGTTGGACATTTTGATTGCTCCACTGTCTTGGCTATTGTGAATAAGGCTGCACTGCAGCTTTTGCGGCCTGTGTCTTCTCGATTCTTGTCTTCTCAAGTGAGAGGTCCATTGGTGCGCCTGCTGGATTGAATGGTACCTCCATTTTTACTTTTAAACACAGCTCCTTTCTGTTCTCATTATTGGCTGTTACCCCTTTACGTCTCACCAGCAGGTAGAGGGTACACAGTTCCCTAAAACCCCTTCAGCATTTATTGTTTGTAGACTTTTTGCTCATGGTCAGTCGACTGGTGTAAGTTGAAACTTTTTGTAGATTAGATTGCATGGGTCTAACACTCCCTGAGGTTGAGCTTTTATCCATTTTCCTTTTTTTTAAAAGAGCGTGAGTAAAACTTAACTCTTCATACTCTCTTCTTGAAACATTTGCCTGTTTTGAATTGTTTTGTCCATTCCCTCCTTCAGCACAATTTTTTAGGGCAGGTGTTCTTTACAGCCCTGAGTCCTTGGGAATGTTAAGTGACCATTCGCTGTGAGTTTAAAGCTGTTCTTGCAGGAAACGGCCACAAGGTGGCAGCATTTCCCCTTTACCATATTTGATTACTAGGGAAACAGAGCCTTAATGGAAGTGGTGTTGTAGGTTGTAAATTAGAATGGAATGTGCCAGGGAAAAGCCCTTTAAGTTTATGTCTCATTACTTCTTGTTCATATTTGTAGTTTACTTTTTATTTTTTATCCCAGTAAATATGATTACAATGGTTTGTTTGTTCTAGGTGTGCAAGATGTGGTTCTTTCACACATATACATGTATCTATTCTTCCTCGCCTCCTTTTCCCATGTAGGTTATGACACAATGTTGAGTAGTCTTCTCCTGGTCTTCCGTACGTCTTTGGTGGTTATATATTTCACATGGTTTGTATATCTCTGTTAACCCCAATGTGGCAATGTATCCAATCCTCATCCCTTTCTATTTGGTGAACCATAAGTTTTTTAATGAATCTGTGATTGCCTTTCTCTGTGGAAATATCTTCATTGGTATCAATTTTTAAGTAACTCTTAAAAGTGATATGATAGGATATGTGTCGTTTGCTTTCTCACTTACTACACGTGGCGTGATTACGTCTAGACTCATCTATGGTGCTGCAAACGGCATTGTTTCATTTTTTTCACTAGCGAATATTCCATCTGTACATGGAGGAGTTCTTCTTTGTCCATCCATCTGTTGGTGGACTTTTTGGTTACTTCCATATCTTGGCTATTGTAATACTGTGCAGTGCAGATTTGCCTGCCTGTGTCTTTCCAATTCTCTCTTCTTAGGTTTTACGTCGAGGAGTGGGCCTGCTGGATCATATAGTAGCTCAATGTTTACCTTTTTAAGGCACCTCCATTCTGTTCTCATTCGTGGCCCTTTCCAAGTTACGTCCCCTTTGAAGTTGAGGGTATGCATTTCTCCACAACACTTTCAGCATTTATTGTTTGTAGTTTTCTTGCTGATGGTTATTCTGACAAGTGTGAGCTGATACCTCTCTGTGGTTGAATTCGAATGTGCCACATAATCTGTTGAAATTGAGCTTTAAGGCATGTCCTTTGCTATTTTTCAAGCTGTGATTACCCCTTAGTTCTTCAAAGTGTTCTCTTTAAGTATGTGTCACATTTTGAAATGTTTTGGCCTTTACCTCCCTCAAGACATTTTGAGGGCCTGTTTCATTTACAGTTCTGCAGTACTTGTTCCTATGAAGTGACCATTAGCACAGGCTTTAAAGCTGTTTTTGCAGGTAACTGCCAGAGGGCGGCAGCCTTTCTATGTCCCCCACCCTGGTAACTAGGGAAAAGCCCTTGCGGCCTGTGGTGTTTCTCGGTTATAAATTAGAGTGGAGTGTGCCCGGACAAACCCACACAAGCTGATGTCTCCTTACTTTTGTTGGATTTTTACATTTAATTTTTATTTTTTTATTGGAGTAATTTTCCACTGTGTACGTGGACCACTTCTACTTTGTGCATTCCTCGGTTGATGGACATTTTCATTGCTTCCAAGTGTTGGCTATGGTAAATATTGTTGGAGTGCAGGATTGCCAGGCTGTGACTTTTCGATTCTCATTTTCTCAGGTGATAGGCCCAGCAGTGGGTGTAATTGATTGACTGGTAGCACCGTGTTTCCCTTTTCAAAGCACCTTCTTTGTGTTTTCATTAGTGGCTCTTACCACGTCCCCCTTAGAATCGAGGGTACGCATTTCTCCACAATCGCTTCAGCATATATTGTTTGCAGCATTTATGCTAATGGCCCTTCTGGCTGCTGTGAGCTGATAGGTTTTTGTAATTTGGGTTTGCATGTCTTTGAAAATTCGTAAAACTCATCATTTTTCTCCACCGTTTTCTTTTCTGTTAAAAAAAGGAAACAATTGGGAGTACAATAGAACTCTTGAAATTGTGTTCTTGGAAGGTTGCCCTCTTTTGAAATTTTTGGTCGATTTTCCACCCCAGAATTTTATTAGAAAGCAGGTGTCTTTTAGCGAACTGCAAGTTTGGTGAATATTTAGTGACCTTTAGCAGTGGGTTTAAAGCTGCTGTTGTAGGAAGTGGCCTCAAGCAGGAAGCATGTCTCCATTCCCATATCTGGGTACTAGGGCAGCAGAGCCTTTCTGGAAGTCGTGTTCCTAGTTTGTAAATTACATTGGAATGTGCATGGAGAAAGCCCCATAAGTTTATGTCTCATTATTTCTTCTTGGTTTTAAAATTTTTTTTAATTGGGGTAAAGCTTAGAATATTGTTTGTCCTAGGTGTACACAATCTGGTTCGTTTGTACATTATATATGTCTATTCAAGTACAGATCCTCTTCCCATGTAAAATGTTACTGACGGTTCCGCAGACCTCCCTTGCTATATGATTGGTCTTTTTGAGATATGGATATAATATGTGTTTGTATACATATAGTAACACTAATCTTAATTTATCCATTCCCCCCACCTTTCCTTTTAGATGAGCATAGTTTGTTTTCTAAGTCTGTGAGTGTCTTTCTCTGTGGAAATATGTTCCTTTGTGTCAGTTATTAGATAACGCCTATAAGTGATATCATAGAATATAGGTCTTTTGCTTTCCGACTTACCTCATGTTTCGTGATTATCTCCAGACTCATTTGTGGTGCCTCAGAGAGCAGTGGTTCATTGTTTTCCATGGCTATTATTCCATTGTGTACATGGACCACTTCTTCTTTATCCATTCACCTGTTGTTGGACATTTTGATTGCTCCACTGTCTTGGCTATTGTGAATAAGGCTGCACTGCAGCTTTTGCGGCCTGTGTCTTCTCGATTCTTGTCTTCTCAAGTGAGAGGTCCATTGGTGCGCCTGCTGGATTGAATGGTACCTCCATTTTTACTTTTAAACACAGCTCCTTTCTGTTCTCATTATTGGCTGTTACCCCTTTACGTCTCACCAGCAGGTAGAGGGTACACAGTTCCCTAAAACCCCTTCAGCATTTATTGTTTGTAGACTTTTTGCTCATGGTCAGTCGACTGGTGTAAGTTGAAACTTTTTGTAGATTAGATTGCATGGGTCTAACACTCCCTGAGGTTGAGCTTTTATCCATTTTCCTTTTTTTTAAAAGAGCGTGAGTAAAACTTAACTCTTCATACTCTCTTCTTGAAACATTTGCCTGTTTTGAATTGTTTTGTCCATTCCCTCCTTCAGCACAATTTTTTAGGGCAGGTGTTCTTTACAGCCCTGAGTCCTTGGGAATGTTAAGTGACCATTCGCTGTGAGTTTAAAGCTGTTCTTGCAGGAAACGGCCACAAGGTGGCAGCATTTCCCCTTTACCATATTTGGTTACTAGGGAAACAGAGCCTTAATGGAAGTGGTGTTGTAGGTTGTAAATTAGAATGGAATGTGCCAGGGAAAAGCCCTTTAAGTTTATGTCTCATTACTTCTTGTTCATATTTGTAGTTTACTTTTTATTTTTTATCCCAGTAAATATGATTACAATGGTTTGTTTGTTCTAGGTGTGCAAGATGTGGTTCTTTCACACATATACATGTATCTATTCTTCCTCGCCTCCTTTTCCCATGTAGGTTATGACACAATGTTGAGTAGTCTTCTCCTGGTCTTCCGTACGTCTTTGGTGGTTATATATTTCACATGGTTTGTATATCTCTGTTAACCCCAATGTGGCAATGTATCCAATCCTCATCCCTTTCTATTTGGTGAACCATAAGTTTTTTAATGAATCTGTGATTGCCTTTCTCTGTGGAAATATCTTCATTGGTATCAATTTTTAAGTAACTCTTAAAAGTGATATGATAGGATATGTGTCGTTTGCTTTCTCACTTACTACACGTGGCGTGATTACGTCTAGACTCATCTATGGTGCTGCAAACGGCATTGTTTCATTTTTTTCACTAGCGAATATTCCATCTGTACATGGAGGAGTTCTTCTTTGTCCATCCATCTGTTGGTGGACTTTTTGGTTACTTCCATATCTTGGCTATTGTAATACTGTGCAGTGCAGATTTGCCTGCCTGTGTCTTTCCAATTCTCTCTTCTTAGGTTTTACGTCGAGGAGTGGGCCTGCTGGATCATATAGTAGCTCAATGTTTACCTTTTTAAGGCACCTCCATTCTGTTCTCATTCGTGGCCCTTTCCAAGTTACGTCCCCTTTGAAGTTGAGGGTATGCATTTCTCCACAACACTTTCAGCATTTATTGTTTGTAGTTTTCTTGCTGATGGTTATTCTGACAAGTGTGAGCTGATACCTCTCTGTGGTTGAATTCGAATGTGCCACATAATCTGTTGAAATTGAGCTTTAAGGCATGTCCTTTGCTATTTTTCAAGCTGTGATTACCCCTTAGTTCTTCAAAGTGTTCTCTTTAAGTATGTGTCACATTTTGAAATGTTTTGGCCTTTACCTCCCTCAAGACATTTTGAGGGCCTGTTTCATTTACAGTTCTGCAGTACTTGTTCCTATGAAGTGACCATTAGCACAGGCTTTAAAGCTGCTTTTGCAGGTAACTGCCAGAGGGCGGCAGCCTTTCTATGTCCCCCACCCTGGTAACTAGGGAAAAGCCCTTGCGGCCTGTGGTGTTTCTCGGTTATAAATTAGAGTGGAGTGTGCCCGGACAAACCCACACAAGCTGATGTCTCCTTACTTTTGTTGGATTGTTACATTTAATTTTTATTTTTTATTGGAGTAATTTTCCACTGTGTACGTGGACCACTTCTACTTTGTGCATTCCTCGGTTGATGGACATTTTCATTGCTTCCAAGTGTTGGCTATGGTAAATATTGTTGGAGTGCAGGATTGCCAGCCTGTGACTTTTCGATTCTCATTTTCTCAGGTGATAGGCCCAGCAGTGGGTGTAATTGATTGACTGGTAGCACCGTGTTTCCCTTTTCAAAGCACCTTATTTGTGTTTTCATTAGTGGCTCTTACCACGTCCCCCCTTAGAATCGAGGGTACGCATTTCTCCACAATCGCTTCAGCATATATTGTTTGCAGCATTTATGCTAATGGCCCTTCTGGCTGCTGTGAGCTGATAGGTTTTTGTAATTTCGGTTTGCATGTCTTTGAAAATTCGTAAAACTCATCATTTTTCTCCACCGTTTTCTTTTCTGTTAAAAAAAAGGAAACAATTGGGAGTACAATAGAACTCTTGAAATTGTGTTCTTGGAAGGTTGCCCTCTTTTGAAATTTTTGGTCGATTTTCCACTCCAGAATTTTTTTAGAAAGCAGGTGTCTTTTAGCGAACTGCAAGTTTGGTGAATATTTAGTGACCTTTAGCAATGGGTTTAAAGCTGCTGTTGTGGGAAGTGGCCTCAAGCAGGCAGCATATCTCCATTCCCATATCTGGGTACTAGGGCAGCAGAGCCTTTCTGGAAGTCGTGTTCCTAGTTTGTAAATTACATTGGAATGTGCATGGAGAAAGCCCCATAAGTATATGTCTCATTATTTCTTCTTGGTTTTAAAGTTGTTTTTAATTGGGGTAAAGCTGAGAATATTGTTTGTCCTAGGTGTACACAATCTGGTTCGTTTGTACATTATATATGTCTATTCAAGTACAGATCCTCTTCCCATGTAAAATGTTACTGTCGGTTCCGCAGACCTCCCTTGCTATATGGTTGGTCTTTTTGAGATATGGATATAATATGTGTTTGTATACATATAGTAACACTAATCTTAATTTATCCATTCCCCCCACCTTTCCTTTTAGATGAGCATAGTTTGTTTTCTAAGTCTGTGAGTGTCTTTCTCTGTGGAAATATGTTCCTTTGTGTCAGTTATTAGATAACGCCTATAAGTGATATCATAGAATATAGGTCTTTTGCTTTCCGACTTACCTCATGTTTCGTGATTATCTCCAGACTCATTTGTGGTGCCTCAGAGAGCAGTGGTTCATTGTTTTCCATGGCTATTATTCCATTGTGTACATGGACCACTTCTTCTTTATCCATTCACCTGTTGTTGGACATTTTGATTGCTCCACTGTCTTGGCTATTGTGAATAAGGCTGCACTGCAGCTTTTGCGGCCTGTGTCTTCTCGATTCTTGTCTTCTCAGGTGAGAGGTCCAATGGTGCGCCTGCTGCATTGAATGGTGCCTGCAGTTTTACTTTTAAACACAGCTCCTTTCTGTTCTCATTATTGGCTGTTACCCCTTCACGTCTCACCAGCAGGTAGAGGGTACACAGTTCTCTAAAACCCCTTCAGCATTTATTGTTTGTAGACTTTTTGCTCATGTTCAGTCGACTGGTGTAAGTTAAAACTTTTTGTAGATTAGATTGCATGGGTCTAACACTCCCTGAGGTTGAGCTTTTATCCATTTTCCTTTTTTTTTAAAAGAGCGTGAGTAAAACTTAACTCTTCATACTCTCTTCTTGAAACATTTGCCTGTTTTGAATTGTTTTGTCCATTCCCTCCTTCAGCACAATTTTTTAGGGCAGGTGTCCTTTACAGCCCTGAGTCCTTGGGAATGTTAAGTGACCATTAGCTGTGAGTTTAAAGCTGTTCTTGCAGGAAACGGCCACAAGGTGGCAGCATTTCCTCTTTACCATATTTGGTTACTAGGGAAACAGAGCCTTAATGGAAGTGGTGTTGTAGGTTGTAAATTAGAATGGAATGTGCCAGGGAAAAGGCCTTTAAGTTTATGTCTCATTACTTCTTGTTCATATTTGTAGTTTACTTTTTATTTTTTATCCCAGTAAATATGATTACAATGGTTTGTTTGTTCTAGGTGTGCAAGATGTGGTTCTTTCACACATATACATGTATCTATTGTTCCTCGCCTCCTTTTCCCATGTAGGTTATGACACAATGTTGAGTAGTCTTCTCCTGGTCTTCCGTACGTCTTTGGTGGTTATATATTTCACATGGTTTGTATATCTCTGTTAACCCCAATGTGGCAATGTATCCAATCCTCATCCCTTTCTATTTGGTGAACCATAAGTTTTTTAATGAATCTGTGATTGCCTTTCTCTGTGGAAATATCTTCATTGGTATCAATTTTTAAGTAACTCTTAAAAGTGATATGATAGGATATGTGTCTTCTGCTTTCTCACTTACTACACGTGGCGTGATTACGTCTAGACTCATCTATGGTGCTGCAAACGGCATTGTTTCATTTTTTTCACTAGCGAATATTCCATCTGTACATGGAGGAGTTCTTCTTTGTCCATCCATCTGTTGGTGGACTTTTTGGTTACTTCCATATCTTGGCTATTGTAATACTGTGCAGTGCAGATTTGCCTGCCTGTGTCTTTCCAATTCTCTCTTCTTAGGTTTTACGTCGAGGAGTGGGCCTGCTGGATCATATAGTAGCTCAATGTTTACCTTTTAAGGCACCTCCATTCTGTTCTCATTCGTGGCCCTTTCCAAGTTACGTCCCCTTTGATGTTGAGGGTACGCATTTCTCCACAACACCTTCAGCATTTATTGTTTGTAGTTTTCTTGCTGATGGTTATTCTGGCAAGAGTGAGCTGATACCTCTCTGTGGTTGAATTCGAATGTGCCACATAATCTGTTGAAATTGAGCTTTAAGGCATGTCCTTTTCTATTTTTCAAGCTGTGATTACCCCTTAGTTCTTCAAAGTGTTCTCTTTAAGTATGTGTAACATTTTGAAATATTTTGGCCTTTACCTCCCTCAAGACATTTTGAGGGCCTGTTTCATTTACAGTTCTGCAGTACTTGTTCCTATGAAGTGACCATTAGCACAGGCTTTAAAGCTGCTTTTGCAGGTAACTGCCAGAGGGCGGCAGCCTTTCTATGTCCCCCACCCTGGTAAATAGGGAAAAGCCCTTGTGGCCTGTGGTGTTTCTCGGTTATAAATTAGAGTGGAGTGTGCCCGGACAAACCCACACAAGCTGATGTCTCATTACTTTTGTTGGATTTTTAAATTTAATTTTTATTTTTTATTGGAGTAATTTTCCACTGTGTACGTGGACCACTTCTACTTTGTGCATTAATCGGTTGATGGACATTTTCATTGCTTCCAAGTGTTGGCTATGGTAAATATTGTTGTAGTGCAGGATTGCCAGCCTGTGACTTTTTGATTCTCATTTTCTCAGGTGATAGGCCCAGCAGTGGGTGTGATTGATTGACTGGTAGCACCGTGTTACCCTTTTCAAAGCAACTTCTTTGTGTTTTCATTAGTGGCTCTTACCACGTCCCCCTTAGAATCGACGGTATGCATTTCTACACAATCGCTTCAGCATTTATTGTTTGCAGCATTTATGCTAATGGCCCTTCTGGCTGCTGTGAGCTGATAGGTTTTTGTAATTTGGGTTTGCATGTCTTTGAAAATTCGTAAAACTCATCATTTTTCTCCACCGTTTTCTTTTCTGTTAAAAAAAGGAAACAATTGGGAGTACAATAGAACTCTTGAAATTGTGTTCTTGGAAGGTTGCCCTGTTTTGAAATTTTTGGTCGATTTTCCACCCCAGAATTTTATTAGAAAGCAGGTGTCTTTTACCGAACTGCAAGTTTGGTGAATATTTAGTGACCTTTAGCAGTGGGTTTAAAGCTGCTGTTGTAGGAAGTGGCCTCAAGCAGGAAGCATGTCTCCATTCCCATATCTGGGTACTAGGGCAGCAGAGCCTTTCTGGAAGTCGTGTTCCTAGTTTGTAAATTACATTGGAATGTGCATGGAGAAAGCCCCATAAGTTTATGTCTCATTATTTCTTCTTGGTTTTAAAATTTTTTTTAATTGGGGTAAAGCTTAGAATATTGTTTGTCCTAGGTGTACACAATCTGGTTCGTTTGTACATTATATATGTCTATTCAAGTACAGATCCTCTTCCCATGTAAAATGTTACTGACGGTTCCGCAGACCTCCCTTGCTATATGGTTGGTCTTTTTGAGATATGGATATAATATGTGTTTGTATACATATAGTAACACTAATCTTAATTTATCCATTCCCCCCACCTTTCCTTTTAGATGAGCATAGTTTGTTTTCTAAGTCTGTGAGTGTCTTTCTCTGTGGAAATATGTTCCTTTGTGTCAGTTATTAGATAACGCCTATAAGTGATATCATAGAATATAGGTCTTTTGCTTTCCGACTTACCTCATGTTTCGTGATTATCTCCAGACTCATTTGTGGTGCCTCAGAGAGCAGTGGTTCATTGTTTTCCATGGCTATTATTCCATTGTGTACATGGACCACTTCTTCTTTATCCATTCACCTGTTGTTGGACATTTTGATTGCTCCACTGTCTTGGCTATTGTGAATAAGGCTGCACTGCAGCTTTTGCGGCCTGTGTCTTCTCGATTCTTGTCTTCTCAAGTGAGAGGTCCATTGGTGCGCCTGCTGGATTGAATGGTACCTCCATTTTTACTTTTAAACACAGCTCCTTTCTGTTCTCATTATTGGCTGTTACCCCTTTACGTCTCACCAGCAGGTAGAGGGTACACAGTTCCCTAAAACCCCTTCAGCATTTATTGTTTGTAGACTTTTTGCTCATGGTCAGTCGACTGGTGTAAGTTGAAACTTTTTGTAGATTAGATTGCATGGGTCTAACACTCCCTGAGGTTGAGCTTTTATCCATTTTCCTTTTTTTTAAAAGAGCGTGAGTAAAACTTAACTCTTCATACTCTCTTCTTGAAACATTTGCCTGTTTTGAATTGTTTTGTCCATTCCCTCCTTCAGCACAATTTTTTAGGGCAGGTGTTCTTTACAGCCCTGAGTCCTTGGGAATGTTAAGTGACCATTCGCTGTGAGTTTAAAGCTGTTCTTGCAGGAAACGGCCACAAGGTGGCAGCATTTCCCCTTTACCATATTTGGTTACTAGGGAAACAGAGCCTTAATGGAAGTGGTGTTGTAGGTTGTAAATTAGAATGGAATGTGCCAGGGAAAAGCCCTTTAAGTTTATGTCTCATTACTTCTTGTTCATATTTGTAGTTTACTTTTTATTTTTTATCCCAGTAAATATGATTACAATGGTTTGTTTGTTCTAGGTGTGCAAGATGTGGTTCTTTCACACATATACATGTATCTATTCTTCCTCGCCTCCTTTTCCCATGTAGGTTATGACACAATGTTGAGTAGTCTTCTCCTGGTCTTCCGTACGTCTTTGGTGGTTATATATTTCACATGGTTTGTATATCTCTGTTAACCCCAATGTGGCAATGTATCCAATCCTCATCCCTTTCTATTTGGTGAACCATAAGTTTTTTAATGAATCTGTGATTGCCTTTCTCTGTGGAAATATCTTCATTGGTATCAATTTTTAAGTAACTCTTAAAAGTGATATGATAGGATATGTGTCGTTTGCTTTCTCACTTACTACACGTGGCGTGATTACGTCTAGACTCATCTATGGTGCTGCAAACGGCATTGTTTCATTTTTTTCACTAGCGAATATTCCATCTGTACATGGAGGAGTTCTTCTTTGTCCATCCATCTGTTGGTGGACTTTTTGGTTACTTCCATATCTTGGCTATTGTAATACTGTGCAGTGCAGATTTGCCTGCCTGTGTCTTTCCAATTCTCTCTTCTTAGGTTTTACGTCGAGGAGTGGGCCTGCTGGATCATATAGTAGCTCAATGTTTACCTTTTTAAGGCACCTCCATTCTGTTCTCATTCGTGGCCCTTTCCAAGTTACGTCCCCTTTGAAGTTGAGGGTATGCATTTCTCCACAACACTTTCAGCATTTATTGTTTGTAGTTTTCTTGCTGATGGTTATTCTGACAAGTGTGAGCTGATACCTCTCTGTGGTTGAATTCGAATGTGCCACATAATCTGTTGAAATTGAGCTTTAAGGCATGTCCTTTGCTATTTTTCAAGCTGTGATTACCCCTTAGTTCTTCAAAGTGTTCTCTTTAAGTATGTGTCACATTTTGAAATGTTTTGGCCTTTACCTCCCTCAAGACATTTTGAGGGCCTGTTTCATTTACAGTTCTGCAGTACTTGTTCCTATGAAGTGACCATTAGCACAGGCTTTAAAGCTGTTTTTGCAGGTAACTGCCAGAGGGCGGCAGCCTTTCTATGTCCCCCACCCTGGTAACTAGGGAAAAGCCCTTGCGGCCTGTGGTGTTTCTCGGTTATAAATTAGAGTGGAGTGTGCCCGGACAAACCCACACAAGCTGATGTCTCCTTACTTTTGTTGGATTTTTACATTTAATTTTTATTTTTTTATTGGAGTAATTTTCCACTGTGTACGTGGACCACTTCTACTTTGTGCATTCCTCGGTTGATGGACATTTTCATTGCTTCCAAGTGTTGGCTATGGTAAATATTGTTGGAGTGCAGGATTGCCAGGCTGTGACTTTTCGATTCTCATTTTCTCAGGTGATAGGCCCAGCAGTGGGTGTAATTGATTGACTGGTAGCACCGTGTTTCCCTTTTCAAAGCACCTTCTTTGTGTTTTCATTAGTGGCTCTTACCACGTCCCCCTTAGAATCGAGGGTACGCATTTCTCCACAATCGCTTCAGCATATATTGTTTGCAGCATTTATGCTAATGGCCCTTCTGGCTGCTGTGAGCTGATAGGTTTTTGTAATTTGGGTTTGCATGTCTTTGAAAATTCGTAAAACTCATCATTTTTCTCCACCGTTTTCTTTTCTGTTAAAAAAAGGAAACAATTGGGAGTACAATAGAACTCTTGAAATTGTGTTCTTGGAAGGTTGCCCTCTTTTGAAATTTTTGGTCGATTTTCCACCCCAGAATTTTATTAGAAAGCAGGTGTCTTTTAGCGAACTGCAAGTTTGGTGAATATTTAGTGACCTTTAGCAGTGGGTTTAAAGCTGCTGTTGTAGGAAGTGGCCTCAAGCAGGAAGCATGTCTCCATTCCCATATCTGGGTACTAGGGCAGCAGAGCCTTTCTGGAAGTCGTGTTCCTAGTTTGTAAATTACATTGGAATGTGCATGGAGAAAGCCCCATAAGTTTATGTCTCATTATTTCTTCTTGGTTTTAAAATTTTTTTTAATTGGGGTAAAGCTTAGAATATTGTTTGTCCTAGGTGTACACAATCTGGTTCGTTTGTACATTATATATGTCTATTCAAGTACAGATCCTCTTCCCATGTAAAATGTTACTGACGGTTCCGCAGACCTCCCTTGCTATATGATTGGTCTTTTTGAGATATGGATATAATATGTGTTTGTATACATATAGTAACACTAATCTTAATTTATCCATTCCCCCCACCTTTCCTTTTAGATGAGCATAGTTTGTTTTCTAAGTCTGTGAGTGTCTTTCTCTGTGGAAATATGTTCCTTTGTGTCAGTTATTAGATAACGCCTATAAGTGATATCATAGAATATAGGTCTTTTGCTTTCCGACTTACCTCATGTTTCGTGATTATCTCCAGACTCATTTGTGGTGCCTCAGAGAGCAGTGGTTCATTGTTTTCCATGGCTATTATTCCATTGTGTACATGGACCACTTCTTCTTTATCCATTCACCTGTTGTTGGACATTTTGATTGCTCCACTGTCTTGGCTATTGTGAATAAGGCTGCACTGCAGCTTTTGCGGCCTGTGTCTTCTCGATTCTTGTCTTCTCAAGTGAGAGGTCCATTGGTGCGCCTGCTGGATTGAATGGTACCTCCATTTTTACTTTTAAACACAGCTCCTTTCTGTTCTCATTATTGGCTGTTACCCCTTTACGTCTCACCAGCAGGTAGAGGGTACACAGTTCCCTAAAACCCCTTCAGCATTTATTGTTTGTAGACTTTTTGCTCATGGTCAGTCGACTGGTGTAAGTTGAAACTTTTTGTAGATTAGATTGCATGGGTCTAACACTCCCTGAGGTTGAGCTTTTATCCATTTTCCTTTTTTTTAAAAGAGCGTGAGTAAAACTTAACTCTTCATACTCTCTTCTTGAAACATTTGCCTGTTTTGAATTGTTTTGTCCATTCCCTCCTTCAGCACAATTTTTTAGGGCAGGTGTCCTTTACAGCCCTGAGTCCTTGGGAATGTTAAGTGACCATTAGCTGTGAGTTTAAAGCTGTTCTTGCAGGAAACGGCCACAAGGTGGCAGCATTTCCTCTTTACCATATTTGGTTACTAGGGAAACAGAGCCTTAATGGAAGTGGTGTTGTAGGTTGTAAATTAGAATGGAATGTGCCAGGGAAAAGCCCTTTAAGTTTATGTCTCATTACTTCTTGTTCATATTTGTAGTTTACTTTTTATTTTTTATCCCAGTAAATATGATTACAATGGTTTGTTTGTTCTAGGTGTGCAAGATGTGGTTCTTTCACACATATACATGTATCTATTGTTCCTCGCCTCCTTTTCCCATGTAGGTTATGACACAATGTTGAGTAGTCTTCTCCTGGTCTTCCGTACGTCTTTGGTGGTTATATATTTCACATGGTTTGTATATCTCTGTTAACCCCAATGTGGCAATGTATCCAATCCTCATCCCTTTCTATTTGGTGAACCATAAGTTTTTTAATGAATCTGTGATTGCCTTTCTCTGTGGAAATATCTTCATTGGTATCAATTTTTAAGTAACTCTTAAAAGTGATATGATAGGATATGTGTCTTCTGCTTTCTCACTTACTACACGTGGCGTGATTACGTCTAGACTCATCTATGGTGCTGCAAACGGCATTGTTTCATTTTTTTCACTAGCGAATATTCCATCTGTACATGGAGGAGTTCTTCTTTGTCCATCCATCTGTTGGTGGACTTTTTGGTTACTTCCATATCTTGGCTATTGTAATACTGTGCAGTGCAGATTTGCCTGCCTGTGTCTTTCCAATTCTCTCTTCTTAGGTTTTACGTCGAGGAGTGGGCCTGCTGGATCATATAGTAGCTCAATGTTTACCTTTTAAGGCACCTCCATTCTGTTCTCATTCGTGGCCCTTTCCAAGTTACGTCCCCTTTGATGTTGAGGGTACGCATTTCTCCACAACACCTTCAGCATTTATTGTTTGTAGTTTTCTTGCTGATGGTTATTATGGCAAGAGTGAGCTGATACCTCTCTGTGGTTGAATTCGAATGTGCCACATAATCTGTTGAAATTGAGCTTTAAGGCATGTCCTTTTCTATTTTTCAAGCTGTGATTACCCCTTAGTTCTTCAAAGTGTTCTCTTTAAGTATGTGTAACATTTTGAAATATTTTGGCCTTTACCTCCCTCAAGACATTTTGAGGGCCTGTTTCATTTACAGTTCTGCAGTACTTGTTCCTATGAAGTGACCATTAGCACAGGCTTTAAAGCTGCTTTTGCAGGTAACTGCCAGAGGGCGGCAGCCTTTCTATGTCCCCCACCCTGGTAACTAGGGAAAAGCCCTTGCGGCCTGTGGTGTTTCTCGGTTATAAATTAGAGTGGAGTGTGCCCGGACAAACCCACACAAGCTGATGTCTCATTACTTTTGTTGGATTTTTAAATTTAATTTTTATTTTTTATTGGAGTAATTTTCCACTGTGTACGTGGACCACTTCTACTTTGTGCATTAATCGGTTGATGGACATTTTCATTGCTTCCAAGTGTTGGCTATGGTAAATATTGTTGTAGTGCAGGATTGCCAGCCTGTGACTTTTTGATTCTCATTTTCTCAGGTGATAGGCCCAGCAGTGGGTGTAATTGATTGACTGGTAGCACCGTGTTACCCTTTTCAAAGCAACTTCTTTGTGTTTTCATTAGTGGCTCTTACCACGTCCCCCTTAGAATCGACGGTATGCATTTCTACACAATCGCTTCAGCATTTATTGTTTGCAGCATTTATGCTAATGGCCCTTCTGGCTGCTGTGAGCTGATAGGTTTTTGTAATTTGGGTTTGCATGTCTTTGAAAATTCGTAAAACTCATCATTTTTCTCCACCGTTTTCTTTTCTGTTAAAAAAAGGAAACAATTGGGAGTACAATAGAACTCTTGAAATTGTGTTCTTGGAAGGTTGCCCTGTTTTGAAATTTTTGGTCGATTTTCCACCCCAGAATTTTATTAGAAAGCAGGTGTCTTTTAGCGAACTGCAAGTTTGGTGAATATTTAGTGACCTTTAGCAGTGGGTTTAAAGCTGCTGTTGTAGGAAGTGGCCTCAAGCAGGAAGCATGTCTCCATTCCCATATCTGGGTACTAGGGCAGCAGAGCCTTTCTGGAAGTCGTGTTCCTAGTTTGTAAATTACATTGGAATGTGCATGGAGAAAGCCCCATAAGTTTATGTCTCATTATTTCTTCTTGGTTTTAAAATTTTTTTTAATTGGGGTAAAGCTTAGAATATTGTTTGTCCTAGGTGTACACAATCTGGTTCGTTTGTACATTATATATGTCTATTCAAGTACAGATCCTCTTCCCATGTAAAATGTTACTGACGGTTCCGCAGACCTCCCTTGCTATATGGTTGGTCTTTTTGAGATATGGATATAATATGTGTTTGTATACATATAGTAACACTAATCTTAATTTATCCATTCCCCCCACCTTTCCTTTTAGATGAGCATAGTTGGTTTTCTAAGTCTGTGAGTGTCTTTCTCTGTGGAAATATGTTCCTTTGTGTCAGTTATTAGATAACGCCTATAAGTGATATCATAGAATATAGGTCTTTTGCTTTCCGACTTACCTCATGTTTCGTGATTATCTCCAGACTCATTTGTGGTGCCTCAGAGAGCAGTGGTTCATTGTTTTCCATGGCTATTATTCCATTGTGTACATGGACCACTTCTTCTTTATCCATTCACCTGTTGTTGGACATTTTGATTGCTCCACTGTCTTGGCTATTGTGAATAAGGCTGCACTGCAGCTTTTGCGGCCTGTGTCTTCTCGATTCTTGTCTTCTCAAGTGAGAGGTCCATTGGTGCGCCTGCTGGATTGAATGGTACCTCCATTTTTACTTTTAAACACAGCTCCTTTCTGTTCTCATTATTGGCTGTTACCCCTTTACGTCTCACCAGCAGGTAGAGGGTACACAGTTCCCTAAAACCCCTTCAGCATTTATTGTTTGTAGACTTTTTGCTCATGGTCAGTCGACTGGTGTAAGTTGAAACTTTTTGTAGATTAGATTGCATGGGTCTAACACTCCCTGAGGTTGAGCTTTTATCCATTTTCCTTTTTTTTTAAAAGAGCGTGAGTAAAACTTAACTCTTCATACTCTCTTCTTGAAACATTTGCCTGTTTTGAATTGTTTTGTCCATTCCCTCCTTCAGCACAATTTTTTAGGGCAGGTGTTCTTTACAGCCCTGAGTCCTTGGGAATGTTAAGTGACCATTCGCTGTGAGTTTAAAGCTGTTCTTGCAGGAAACGGCCACAAGGTGGCAGCATTTCCCCTTTACCATATTTGGTTACTAGGGAAACAGAGCCTTAATGGAAGTGGTGTTGTAGGTTGTAAATTAGAATGGAATGTGCCAGGGAAAAGCCCTTTAAGTTTATGTCTCATTACTTCTTGTTCATATTTGTAGTTTACTTTTTATTTTTTATCCCAGTAAATATGATTACAATGGTTTGTTTGTTCTAGGTGTGCAAGATGTGGTTCTTTCACACATATACATGTATCTATTCTTCCTCGCCTCCTTTTCCCATGTAGGTTATGACACAATGTTGAGTAGTCTTCTCCTGGTCTTCCGTACGTCTTTGGTGGTTATATATTTCACATGGTTTGTATATCTCTGTTAACCCCAATGTGGCAATGTATCCAATCCTCATCCCTTTCTATTTGGTGAACCATAAGTTTTTTAATGAATCTGTGATTGCCTTTCTCTGTGGAAATATCTTCATTGGTATCAATTTTTAAGTAACTCTTAAAAGTGATATGATAGGATATGTGTCGTTTGCTTTCTCACTTACTACACGTGGCGTGATTACGTCTAGACTCATCTATGGTGCTGCAAACGGCATTGTTTCATTTTTTTCACTAGCGAATATTCCATCTGTACATGGAGGAGTTCTTCTTTGTCCATCCATCTGTTGGTGGACTTTTTGGTTACTTCCATATCTTGGCTATTGTAATACTGTGCAGTGCAGATTTGCCTGCCTGTGTCTTTCCAATTCTCTCTTCTTAGGTTTTACGTCGAGGAGTGGGCCTGCTGGATCATATAGTAGCTCAATGTTTACCTTTTTAAGGCACCTCCATTCTGTTCTCATTCGTGGCCCTTTCCAAGTTACGTCCCCTTTGAAGTTGAGGGTATGCATTTCTCCACAACACTTTCAGCATTTATTGTTTGTAGTTTTCTTGCTGATGGTTATTCTGACAAGTGTGAGCTGATACCTCTCTGTGGTTGAATTCGAATGTGCCACATAATCTGTTGAAATTGAGCTTTAAGGCATGTCCTTTGCTATTTTTCAAGCTGTGATTACCCCTTAGTTCTTCAAAGTGTTCTCTTTAAGTATGTGTCACATTTTGAAATGTTTTGGCCTTTACCTCCCTCAAGACATTTTGAGGGCCTGTTTCATTTACAGTTCTGCAGTACTTGTTCCTATGAAGTGACCATTAGCACAGGCTTTAAAGCTGTTTTTGCAGGTAACTGCCAGAGGGCGGCAGCCTTTCTATGTCCCCCACCCTGGTAACTAGGGAAAAGCCCTTGCGGCCTGTGGTGTTTCTCGGTTATAAATTAGAGTGGAGTGTGCCCGGACAAACCCACACAAGCTGATGTCTCCTTACTTTTGTTGGATTTTTACATTTAATTTTTATTTTTTTATTGGAGTAATTTTCCACTGTGTACGTGGACCACTTCTACTTTGTGCATTCCTCGGTTGATGGACATTTTCATTGCTTCCAAGTGTTGGCTATGGTAAATATTGTTGGAGTGCAGGATTGCCAGGCTGTGACTTTTCGATTCTCATTTTCTCAGGTGATAGGCCCAGCAGTGGGTGTAATTGATTGACTGGTAGCACCGTGTTTCCCTTTTCAAAGCACCTTCTTTGTGTTTTCATTAGTGGCTCTTACCACGTCCCCCTTAGAATCGAGGGTACGCATTTCTCCACAATCGCTTCAGCATATATTGTTTGCAGCATTTATGCTAATGGCCCTTCTGGCTGCTGTGAGCTGATAGGTTTTTGTAATTTGGGTTTGCATGTCTTTGAAAATTCGTAAAACTCATCATTTTTCTCCACCGTTTTCTTTTCTGTTAAAAAAAGGAAACAATTGGGAGTACAATAGAACTCTTGAAATTGTGTTCTTGGAAGGTTGCCCTCTTTTGAAATTTTTGGTCGATTTTCCACCCCAGAATTTTATTAGAAAGCAGGTGTCTTTTAGCGAACTGCAAGTTTGGTGAATATTTAGTGACCTTTAGCAGTGGGTTTAAAGCTGCTGTTGTAGGAAGTGGCCTCAAGCAGGAAGCATGTCTCCATTCCCATATCTGGGTACTAGGGCAGCAGAGCCTTTCTGGAAGTCGTGTTCCTAGTTTGTAAATTACATTGGAATGTGCATGGAGAAAGCCCCATAAGTTTATGTCTCATTATTTCTTCTTGGTTTTAAAATTTTTTTTAATTGGGGTAAAGCTTAGAATATTGTTTGTCCTAGGTGTACACAATCTGGTTCGTTTGTACATTATATATGTCTATTCAAGTACAGATCCTCTTCCCATGTAAAATGTTACTGACGGTTCCGCAGACCTCCCTTGCTATATGATTGGTCTTTTTGAGATATGGATATAATATGTGTTTGTATACATATAGTAACACTAATCTTAATTTATCCATTCCCCCCACCTTTCCTTTTAGATGAGCATAGTTTGTTTTCTAAGTCTGTGAGTGTCTTTCTCTGTGGAAATATGTTCCTTTGTGTCAGTTATTAGATAACGCCTATAAGTGATATCATAGAATATAGGTCTTTTGCTTTCCGACTTACCTCATGTTTCGTGATTATCTCCAGACTCATTTGTGGTGCCTCAGAGAGCAGTGGTTCATTGTTTTCCATGGCTATTATTCCATTGTGTACATGGACCACTTCTTCTTTATCCATTCACCTGTTGTTGGACATTTTGATTGCTCCACTGTCTTGGCTATTGTGAATAAGGCTGCACTGCAGCTTTTGCGGCCTGTGTCTTCTCGATTCTTGTCTTCTCAAGTGAGAGGTCCATTGGTGCGCCTGCTGGATTGAATGGTACCTCCATTTTTACTTTTAAACACAGCTCCTTTCTGTTCTCATTATTGGCTGTTACCCCTTTACGTCTCACCAGCAGGTAGAGGGTACACAGTTCCCTAAAACCCCTTCAGCATTTATTGTTTGTAGACTTTTTGCTCATGGTCAGTCGACTGGTGTAAGTTGAAACTTTTTGTAGATTAGATTGCATGGGTCTAACACTCCCTGAGGTTGAGCTTTTATCCATTTTCCTTTTTTTTAAAAGAGCGTGAGTAAAACTTAACTCTTCATACTCTCTTCTTGAAACATTTGCCTGTTTTGAATTGTTTTGTCCATTCCCTCCTTCAGCACAATTTTTTAGGGCAGGTGTCCTTTACAGCCCTGAGTCCTTGGGAATGTTAAGTGACCATTAGCTGTGAGTTTAAAGCTGTTCTTGCAGGAAACGGCCACAAGGTGGCAGCATTTCCTCTTTACCATATTTGGTTACTAGGGAAACAGAGCCTTAATGGAAGTGGTGTTGTAGGTTGTAAATTAGAATGGAATGTGCCAGGGAAAAGCCCTTTAAGTTTATGTCTCATTACTTCTTGTTCATATTTGTAGTTTACTTTTTATTTTTTATCCCAGTAAATATGATTACAATGGTTTGTTTGTTCTAGGTGTGCAAGATGTGGTTCTTTCACACATATACATGTATCTATTGTTCCTCGCCTCCTTTTCCCATGTAGGTTATGACACAATGTTGAGTAGTCTTCTCCTGGTCTTCCGTACGTCTTTGGTGGTTATATATTTCACATGGTTTGTATATCTCTGTTAACCCCAATGTGGCAATGTATCCAATCCTCATCCCTTTCTATTTGGTGAACCATAAGTTTTTTAATGAATCTGTGATTGCCTTTCTCTGTGGAAATATCTTCATTGGTATCAATTTTTAAGTAACTCTTAAAAGTGATATGATAGGATATGTGTCTTCTGCTTTCTCACTTACTACACGTGGCGTGATTACGTCTAGACTCATCTATGGTGCTGCAAACGGCATTGTTTCATTTTTTTCACTAGCGAATATTCCATCTGTACATGGAGGAGTTCTTCTTTGTCCATCCATCTGTTGGTGGACTTTTTGGTTACTTCCATATCTTGGCTATTGTAATACTGTGCAGTGCAGATTTGCCTGCCTGTGTCTTTCCAATTCTCTCTTCTTAGGTTTTACGTCGAGGAGTGGGCCTGCTGGATCATATAGTAGCTCAATGTTTACCTTTTAAGGCACCTCCATTCTGTTCTCATTCGTGGCCCTTTCCAAGTTACGTCCCCTTTGATGTTGAGGGTACGCATTTCTCCACAACACCTTCAGCATTTATTGTTTGTAGTTTTCTTGCTGATGGTTATTATGGCAAGAGTGAGCTGATACCTCTCTGTGGTTGAATTCGAATGTGCCACATAATCTGTTGAAATTGAGCTTTAAGGCATGTCCTTTTCTATTTTTCAAGCTGTGATTACCCCTTAGTTCTTCAAAGTGTTCTCTTTAAGTATGTGTAACATTTTGAAATATTTTGGCCTTTACCTCCCTCAAGACATTTTGAGGGCCTGTTTCATTTACAGTTCTGCAGTACTTGTTCCTATGAAGTGACCATTAGCACAGGCTTTAAAGCTGCTTTTGCAGGTAACTGCCAGAGGGCGGCAGCCTTTCTATGTCCCCCACCCTGGTAACTAGGGAAAAGCCCTTGCGGCCTGTGGTGTTTCTCGGTTATAAATTAGAGTGGAGTGTGCCCGGACAAACCCACACAAGCTGATGTCTCATTACTTTTGTTGGATTTTTAAATTTAATTTTTATTTTTTATTGGAGTAATTTTCCACTGTGTACGTGGACCACTTCTACTTTGTGCATTAATCGGTTGATGGACATTTTCATTGCTTCCAAGTGTTGGCTATGGTAAATATTGTTGTAGTGCAGGATTGCCAGCCTGTGACTTTTTGATTCTCATTTTCTCAGGTGATAGGCCCAGCAGTGGGTGTAATTGATTGACTGGTAGCACCGTGTTACCCTTTTCAAAGCAACTTCTTTGTGTTTTCATTAGTGGCTCTTACCACGTCCCCCTTAGAATCGACGGTATGCATTTCTACACAATCGCTTCAGCATTTATTGTTTGCAGCATTTATGCTAATGGCCCTTCTGGCTGCTGTGAGCTGATAGGTTTTTGTAATTTGGGTTTGCATGTCTTTGAAAATTCGTAAAACTCATCATTTTTCTCCACCGTTTTCTTTTCTGTTAAAAAAAGGAAACAATTGGGAGTACAATAGAACTCTTGAAATTGTGTTCTTGGAAGGTTGCCCTGTTTTGAAATTTTTGGTCGATTTTCCACCCCAGAATTTTATTAGAAAGCAGGTGTCTTTTAGCGAACTGCAAGTTTGGTGAATATTTAGTGACCTTTAGCAGTGGGTTTAAAGCTGCTGTTGTAGGAAGTGGCCTCAAGCAGGAAGCATGTCTCCATTCCCATATCTGGGTACTAGGGCAGCAGAGCCTTTCTGGAAGTCGTGTTCCTAGTTTGTAAATTACATTGGAATGTGCATGGAGAAAGCCCCATAAGTTTATGTCTCATTATTTCTTCTTGGTTTTAAAATTTTTTTTAATTGGGGTAAAGCTTAGAATATTGTTTGTCCTAGGTGTACACAATCTGGTTCGTTTGTACATTATATATGTCTATTCAAGTACAGATCCTCTTCCCATGTAAAATGTTACTGACGGTTCCGCAGACCTCCCTTGCTATATGGTTGGTCTTTTTGAGATATGGATATAATATGTGTTTGTATACATATAGTAACACTAATCTTAATTTATCCATTCCCCCCACCTTTCCTTTTAGATGAGCATAGTTGGTTTTCTAAGTCTGTGAGTGTCTTTCTCTGTGGAAATATGTTCCTTTGTGTCAGTTATTAGATAACGCCTATAAGTGATATCATAGAATATAGGTCTTTTGCTTTCCGACTTACCTCATGTTTCGTGATTATCTCCAGACTCATTTGTGGTGCCTCAGAGAGCAGTGGTTCATTGTTTTCCATGGCTATTATTCCATTGTGTACATGGACCACTTCTTCTTTATCCATTCACCTGTTGTTGGACATTTTGATTGCTCCACTGTCTTGGCTATTGTGAATAAGGCTGCACTGCAGCTTTTGCGGCCTGTGTCTTCTCGATTCTTGTCTTCTCAAGTGAGAGGTCCATTGGTGCGCCTGCTGGATTGAATGGTACCTCCATTTTTACTTTTAAACACAGCTCCTTTCTGTTCTCATTATTGGCTGTTACCCCTTTACGTCTCACCAGCAGGTAGAGGGTACACAGTTCCCTAAAACCCCTTCAGCATTTATTGTTTGTAGACTTTTTGCTCATGGTCAGTCGACTGGTGTAAGTTGAAACTTTTTGTAGATTAGATTGCATGGGTCTAACACTCCCTGAGGTTGAGCTTTTATCCATTTTCCTTTTTTTTTAAAAGAGCGTGAGTAAAACTTAACTCTTCATACTCTCTTCTTGAAACATTTGCCTGTTTTGAATTGTTTTGTCCATTCCCTCCTTCAGCACAATTTTTTAGGGCAGGTGTTCTTTACAGCCCTGAGTCCTTGGGAATGTTAAGTGACCATTCGCTGTGAGTTTAAAGCTGTTCTTGCAGGAAACGGCCACAAGGTGGCAGCATTTCCCCTTTACCATATTTGGTTACTAGGGAAACAGAGACTTAATGGAAGTGGTGTTGTAGGTTGTAAATTAGAATGGAATGTGCCAGGGAAAAGCCCTTTAAGTTTATGTCTCATTACTTCTTGTTCATATTTGTAGTTTACTTTTTATTTTTTATCCCAGTAAATATGATTACAATGGTTTGTTTGTTCTAGGTGTGCAAGATGTGGTTCTTTCACACATATACATGTATCTATTCTTCCTCGCCTCCTTTTCCCATGTAGGTTATGACACAATGTTGAGTAGTCTTCTCCTGGTCTTCCGTACGTCTTTGGTGGTTATATATTTCACATGGTTTGTATATCTCTGTTAACCCCAATGTGGCAATGTATCCAATCCTCATCCCTTTCTATTTGGTGAACCATAAGTTTTTTAATGAATCTGTGATTGCCTTTCTCTGTGGAAATATCTTCATTGGTATCAATTTTTAAGTAACTCTTAAAAGTGATATGATAGGATATGTGTCTTCTGCTTTCTCACTTACTACACGTGGCGTGATTACGTCTAGACTCATCTATGGTGCTGCAAACGGCATTGTTTCATTTTTTTC
This sequence comes from Balaenoptera borealis, assembly GCF_965194805.1. Taxonomy (NCBI): domain Eukaryota; kingdom Metazoa; phylum Chordata; class Mammalia; order Artiodactyla; family Balaenopteridae; genus Balaenoptera; species Balaenoptera borealis. The sequence goes on from NC_138864.1 coordinate 31,398,132, forward strand.
ACTAGCGAATATTCCATCTGTACATGGAGGAGTTCTTCTTTGTCCATCCATCTGTTGGTGGACTTTTTGGTTACTTCCATATCTTGGCTATTGTAATACTGTGCAGTGCAGATTTGCCTGCCTGTGTCTTTCCAATTCTCTCTTCTTAGGTTTTACGTCGAGGAGTGGGCCTGCTGGATCATATAGTAGCTCAATGTTTACCTTTTTAAGGCACCTCCATTCTGTTCTCATTCGTGGCCCTTTCCAAGTTACGTCCCCTTTGAAGTTGAGGGTATGCATTTCTCCACAACACTTTCAGCATTTATTGTTTGTAGTTTTCTTGCTGATGGTTATTCTGACAAGTGTGAGCTGATACCTCTCTGTGGTTGAATTCGAATGTGCCACATAATCTGTTGAAATTGAGCTTTAAGGCATGTCCTTTGCTATTTTTCAAGCTGTGATTACCCCTTAGTTCTTCAAAGTGTTCTCTTTAAGTATGTGTCACATTTTGAAATGTTTTGGCCTTTACCTCCCTCAAGACATTTTGAGGGCCTGTTTCATTTACAGTTCTGCAGTACTTGTTCCTATGAAGTGACCATTAGCACAGGCTTTAAAGCTGTTTTTGCAGGTAACTGCCAGAGGGCGGCAGCCTTTCTATGTCCCCCACCCTGGTAACTAGGGAAAAGCCCTTGCGGCCTGTGGTGTTTCTCGGTTATAAATTAGAGTGGAGTGTGCCCGGACAAACCCACACAAGCTGATGTCTCCTTACTTTTGTTGGATTTTTACATTTAATTTTTATTTTTTTATTGGAGTAATTTTCCACTGTGTACGTGGACCACTTCTACTTTGTGCATTCCTCGGTTGATGGACATTTTCATTGCTTCCAAGTGTTGGCTATGGTAAATATTGTTGGAGTGCAGGATTGCCAGGCTGTGACTTTTCGATTCTCATTTTCTCAGGTGATAGGCCCAGCAGTGGGTGTAATTGATTGACTGGTAGCACCGTGTTTCCCTTTTCAAAGCACCTTATTTGTGTTTTCATTAGTGGCTCTTACCACGTCCCCCTTAGAATCGAGGGTACGCATTTCTCCACAATCGCTTCAGCATATATTGTTTGCAGCATTTATGCTAATGGCCCTTCTGGCTGCTGTGAGCTGATAGGTTTTTGTAATTTGGGTTTGCATGTCTTTGAAAATTCGTAAAACTCATCATTTTTCTCCACCGTTTTCTTTTCTGTTAAAAAAAGGAAACAATTGGGAGTACAATAGAACTCTTGAAATTGTGTTCTTGGAAGGTTGCCCTCTTTTGAAATTTTTGGTCGATTTTCCACCCCAGAATTTTATTAGAAAGCAGGTGTCTTTTAGCGAACTGCAAGTTTGGTGAATATTTAGTGACCTTTAGCAGTGGGTTTAAAGCTGCTGTTGTAGGAAGTGGCCTCAAGCAGGAAGCATGTCTCCATTCCCATATCTGGGTACTAGGGCAGCAGAGCCTTTCTGGAAGTCGTGTTCCTAGTTTGTAAATTACATTGGAATGTGCATGGAGAAAGCCCCATAAGTTTATGTCTCATTATTTCTTCTTGGTTTTAAAATTTTTTTTAATTGGGGTAAAGCTTAGAATATTGTTTGTCCTAGGTGTACACAATCTGGTTCGTTTGTACATTATATATGTCTATTCAAGTACAGATCCTCTTCCCATGTAAAATGTTACTGACGGTTCCGCAGACCTCCCTTGCTATATGATTGGTCTTTTTGAGATATGGATATAATATGTGTTTGTATACATATAGTAACACTAATCTTAATTTATCCATTCCCCCCACCTTTCCTTTTAGATGAGCATAGTTTGTTTTCTAAGTCTGTGAGTGTCTTTCTCTGTGGAAATATGTTCCTTTGTGTCAGTTATTAGATAACGCCTATAAGTGATATCATAGAATATAGGTCTTTTGCTTTCCGACTTACCTCATGTTTCGTGATTATCTCCAGACTCATTTGTGGTGCCTCAGAGAGCAGTGGTTCATTGTTTTCCATGGCTATTATTCCATTGTGTACATGGACCACTTCTTCTTTATCCATTCACCTGTTGTTGGACATTTTGATTGCTCCACTGTCTTGGCTATTGTGAATAAGGCTGCACTGCAGCTTTTGCGGCCTGTGTCTTCTCGATTCTTGTCTTCTCAAGTGAGAGGTCCATTGGTGCGCCTGCTGGATTGAATGGTACCTCCATTTTTACTTTTAAACACAGCTCCTTTCTGTTCTCATTATTGGCTGTTACCCCTTTACGTCTCACCAGCAGGTAGAGGGTACACAGTTCCCTAAAACCCCTTCAGCATTTATTGTTTGTAGACTTTTTGCTCATGGTCAGTCGACTGGTGTAAGTTGAAACTTTTTGTAGATTAGATTGCATGGGTCTAACACTCCCTGAGGTTGAGCTTTTATCCATTTTCCTTTTTTTTAAAAGAGCGTGAGTAAAACTTAACTCTTCATACTCTCTTCTTGAAACATTTGCCTGTTTTGAATTGTTTTGTCCATTCCCTCCTTCAGCACAATTTTTTAGGGCAGGTGTCCTTTACAGCCCTGAGTCCTTGGGAATGTTAAGTGACCATTAGCTGTGAGTTTAAAGCTGTTCTTGCAGGAAACGGCCACAAGGTGGCAGCATTTCCTCTTTACCATATTTGGTTACTAGGGAAACAGAGCCTTAATGGAAGTGGTGTTGTAGGTTGTAAATTAGAATGGAATGTGCCAGGGAAAAGCCCTTTAAGTTTATGTCTCATTACTTCTTGTTCATATTTGTAGTTTACTTTTTATTTTTTATCCCAGTAAATATGATTACAATGGTTTGTTTGTTCTAGGTGTGCAAGATGTGGTTCTTTCACACATATACATGTATCTATTGTTCCTCGCCTCCTTTTCCCATGTAGGTTATGACACAATGTTGAGTAGTCTTCTCCTGGTCTTCCGTACGTCTTTGGTGGTTATATATTTCACATGGTTTGTATATCTCTGTTAACCCCAATGTGGCAATGTATCCAATCCTCATCCCTTTCTATTTGGTGAACCATAAGTTTTTTAATGAATCTGTGATTGCCTTTCTCTGTGGAAATATCTTCATTGGTATCAATTTTTAAGTAACTCTTAAAAGTGATATGATAGGATATGTGTCTTCTGCTTTCTCACTTACTACACGTGGCGTGATTACGTCTAGACTCATCTATGGTGCTGCAAACGGCATTGTTTCATTTTTTTCACTAGCGAATATTCCATCTGTACATGGAGGAGTTCTTCTTTGTCCATCCATCTGTTGGTGGACTTTTTGGTTACTTCCATATCTTGGCTATTGTAATACTGTGCAGTGCAGATTTGCCTGCCTGTGTCTTTCCAATTCTCTCTTCTTAGGTTTTACGTCGAGGAGTGGGCCTGCTGGATCATATAGTAGCTCAATGTTTACCTTTTAAGGCACCTCCATTCTGTTCTCATTCGTGGCCCTTTCCAAGTTACGTCCCCTTTGATGTTGAGGGTACGCATTTCTCCACAACACCTTCAGCATTTATTGTTTGTAGTTTTCTTGCTGATGGTTATTATGGCAAGAGTGAGCTGATACCTCTCTGTGGTTGAATTCGAATGTGCCACATAATCTGTTGAAATTGAGCTTTAAGGCATGTCCTTTTCTATTTTTCAAGCTGTGATTACCCCTTAGTTCTTCAAAGTGTTCTCTTTAAGTATGTGTAACATTTTGAAATATTTTGGCCTTTACCTCCCTCAAGACATTTTGAGGGCCTGTTTCATTTACAGTTCTGCAGTACTTGTTCCTATGAAGTGACCATTAGCACAGGCTTTAAAGCTGCTTTTGCAGGTAACTGCCAGAGGGCGGCAGCCTTTCTATGTCCCCCACCCTGGTAAATAGGGAAAAGCCCTTGTGGCCTGTGGTGTTTCTCGGTTATAAATTAGAGTGGAGTGTGCCCGGACAAACCCACACAAGCTGATGTCTCATTACTTTTGTTGGATTTTTAAATTTAATTTTTATTTTTTATTGGAGTAATTTTCCACTGTGTACGTGGACCACTTCTACTTTGTGCATTAATCGGTTGATGGACATTTTCATTGCTTCCAAGTGTTGGCTATGGTAAATATTGTTGTAGTGCAGGATTGCCAGCCTGTGACTTTTTGATTCTCATTTTCTCAGGTGATAGGCCCAGCAGTGGGTTTAATTGATTGACTGGTAGCACCGTGTTACCCTTTTCAAAGCAACTTCTTTGTGTTTTCATTAGTGGCTCTTACCACGTCCCCCTTAGAATCGACGGTATGCATTTCTACACAATCGCTTCAGCATTTATTGTTTGCAGCATTTATGCTAATGGCCCTTCTGGCTGCTGTGAGCTGATAGGTTTTTGTAATTTGGGTTTGCATGTCTTTGAAAATTCGTAAAACTCATCATTTTTCTCCACCGTTTTCTTTTCTGTTAAAAAAAGGAAACAATTGGGAGTACAATAGAACTCTTGAAATTGTGTTCTTGGAAGGTTGCCCTGTTTTGAAATTTTTGGTCGATTTTCCACCCCAGAATTTTATTAGAAAGCAGGTGTCTTTTAGCGAACTGCAAGTTTGGTGAATATTTAGTGACCTTTAGCAGTGGGTTTAAAGCTGCTGTTGTAGGAAGTGGCCTCAAGCAGGAAGCATGTCTCCATTCCCATATCTGGGTACTAGGGCAGCAGAGCCTTTCTGGAAGTCGTGTTCCTAGTTTGTAAATTACATTGGAATGTGCATGGAGAAAGCCCCATAAGTTTATGTCTCATTATTTCTTCTTGGTTTTAAAATTTTTTTTAATTGGGGTAAAGCTTAGAATATTGTTTGTCCTAGGTGTACACAATCTGGTTCGTTTGTACATTATATATGTCTATTCAAGTACAGATCCTCTTCCCATGTAAAATGTTACTGACGGTTCCGCAGACCTCCCTTGCTATATGGTTGGTCTTTTTGAGATATGGATATAATATGTGTTTGTATACATATAGTAACACTAATCTTAATTTATCCATTCCCCCCACCTTTCCTTTTAGATGAGCATAGTTGGTTTTCTAAGTCTGTGAGTGTCTTTCTCTGTGGAAATATGTTCCTTTGTGTCAGTTATTAGATAACGCCTATAAGTGATATCATAGAATATAGGTCTTTTGCTTTCCGACTTACCTCATGTTTCGTGATTATCTCCAGACTCATTTGTGGTGCCTCAGAGAGCAGTGGTTCATTGTTTTCCATGGCTATTATTCCATTGTGTACATGGACCACTTCTTCTTTATCCATTCACCTGTTGTTGGACATTTTGATTGCTCCACTGTCTTGGCTATTGTGAATAAGGCTGCACTGCAGCTTTTGCGGCCTGTGTCTTCTCGATTCTTGTCTTCTCAAGTGAGAGGTCCATTGGTGCGCCTGCTGGATTGAATGGTACCTCCATTTTTACTTTTAAACACAGCTCCTTTCTGTTCTCATTATTGGCTGTTACCCCTTTACGTCTCACCAGCAGGTAGAGGGTACACAGTTCCCTAAAACCCCTTCAGCATTTATTGTTTGTAGACTTTTTGCTCATGGTCAGTCGACTGGTGTAAGTTGAAACTTTTTGTAGATTAGATTGCATGGGTCTAACACTCCCTGAGGTTGAGCTTTTATCCATTTTCCTTTTTTTTAAAAGAGCGTGAGTAAAACTTAACTCTTCATACTCTCTTCTTGAAACATTTGCCTGTTTTGAATTGTTTTGTCCATTCCCTCCTTCAGCACAATTTTTTAGGGCAGGTGTTCTTTACAGCCCTGAGTCCTTGGGAATGTTAAGTGACCATTCGCTGTGAGTTTAAAGCTGTTCTTGCAGGAAACGGCCACAAGGTGGCAGCATTTCCCCTTTACCATATTTGGTTACTAGGGAAACAGAGCCTTAATGGAAGTGGTGTTGTAGGTTGTAAATTAGAATGGAATGTGCCAGGGAAAAGCCCTTTAAGTTTATGTCTCATTACTTCTTGTTCATATTTGTAGTTTACTTTTTATTTTTTATCCCAGTAAATATGATTACAATGGTTTGTTTGTTCTAGGTGTGCAAGATGTGGTTCTTTCACACATATACATGTATCTATTCTTCCTCGCCTCCTTTTCCCATGTAGGTTATGACACAATGTTGAGTAGTCTTCTCCTGGTCTTCCGTACGTCTTTGGTGGTTATATATTTCACATGGTTTGTATATCTCTGTTAACCCCAATGTGGCAATGTATCCAATCCTCATCCCTTTCTATTTGGTGAACCATAAGTTTTTTAATGAATCTGTGATTGCCTTTCTCTGTGGAAATATCTTCATTGGTATCAATTTTTAAGTAACTCTTAAAAGTGATATGATAGGATATGTGTCTTCTGCTTTCTCACTTACTACACGTGGCGTGATTACGTCTAGACTCATCTATGGTGCTGCAAACGGCATTGTTTCATTTTTTTCACTAGCGAATATTCCATCTGTACATGGAGGAGTTCTTCTTTGTCCATCCATCTGTTGGTGGACTTTTTGGTTACTTCCATATCTTGGCTATTGTAATACTGTGCAGTGCAGATTTGCCTGCCTGTGTCTTTCCAATTCTCTCTTCTTAGGTTTTACGTCGAGGAGTGGGCCTGCTGGATCATATAGTAGCTCAATGTTTACCTTTTAAGGCACCTCCATTCTGTTCTCATTCGTGGCCCTTTCCAAGTTACGTCCCCTTTGATGTTGAGGGTACGCATTTCTCCACAACACCTTCAGCATTTATTGTTTGTAGTTTTCTTGCTGATGGTTATTCTGACAAGTGTGAGCTGATACCTCTCTGTGGTTGAATTCGAATGTGCCACATAATCTGTTGAAATTGAGCTTTAAGGCATGTCCTTTGCTATTTTTCAAGCTGTGATTACCCCTTAGTTCTTCAAAGTGTTCTCTTTAAGTATGTGTCACATTTTGAAATGTTTTGGCCTTTACCTCCCTCAAGACATTTTGAGGGCCTGTTTCATTTACAGTTCTGCAGTACTTGTTCCTATGAAGTGACCATTAGCACAGGCTTTAAAGCTGTTTTTGCAGGTAACTGCCAGAGGGCGGCAGCCTTTCTATGTCCCCCACCCTGGTAACTAGGGAAAAGCCCTTGCGGCCTGTGGTGTTTCTCGGTTATAAATTAGAGTGGAGTGTGCCCGGACAAACCCACACAAGCTGATGTCTCCTTACTTTTGTTGGATTTTTACATTTAATTTTTATTTTTTTATTGGAGTAATTTTCCACTGTGTACGTGGACCACTTCTACTTTGTGCATTCCTCGGTTGATGGACATTTTCATTGCTTCCAAGTGTTGGCTATGGTAAATATTGTTGGAGTGCAGGATTGCCAGGCTGTGACTTTTCGATTCTCATTTTCTCAGGTGATAGGCCCAGCAGTGGGTGTAATTGATTGACTGGTAGCACCGTGTTTCCCTTTTCAAAGCACCTTCTTTGTGTTTTCATTAGTGGCTCTTACCACGTCCCCCTTAGAATCGAGGGTACGCATTTCTCCACAATCGCTTCAGCATATATTGTTTGCAGCATTTATGCTAATGGCCCTTCTGGCTGCTGTGAGCTGATAGGTTTTTGTAATTTGGGTTTGCATGTCTTTGAAAATTCGTAAAACTCATCATTTTTCTCCACCGTTTTCTTTTCTGTTAAAAAAAGGAAACAATTGGGAGTACAATAGAACTCTTGAAATTGTGTTCTTGGAAGGTTGCCCTCTTTTGAAATTTTTGGTCGATTTTCCACCCCAGAATTTTATTAGAAAGCAGGTGTCTTTTAGCGAACTGCAAGTTTGGTGAATATTTAGTGACCTTTAGCAGTGGGTTTAAAGCTGCTGTTGTAGGAAGTGGCCTCAAGCAGGAAGCATGTCTCCATTCCCATATCTGGGTACTAGGGCAGCAGAGCCTTTCTGGAAGTCGTGTTCCTAGTTTGTAAATTACATTGGAATGTGCATGGAGAAAGCCCCATAAGTTTATGTCTCATTATTTCTTCTTGGTTTTAAAATTTTTTTTAATTGGGGTAAAGCTTAGAATATTGTTTGTCCTAGGTGTACACAATCTGGTTCGTTTGTACATTATATATGTCTATTCAAGTACAGATCCTCTTCCCATGTAAAATGTTACTGACGGTTCCGCAGACCTCCCTTGCTATATGGTTGGTCTTTTTGAGATATGGATATAATATGTGTTTGTATACATATAGTAACACTAATCTTAATTTATCCATTCCCCCCACCTTTCCTTTTAGATGAGCATAGTTTGTTTTCTAAGTCTGTGAGTGTCTTTCTCTGTGGAAATATGTTCCTTTGTGTCAGTTATTAGATAACGCCTATAAGTGATATCATAGAATATAGGTCTTTTGCTTTCCGACTTACCTCATGTTTCGTGATTATCTCCAGACTCATTTGTGGTGCCTCAGAGAGCAGTGGTTCATTGTTTTCCATGGCTATTATTCCATTGTGTACATGGACCACTTCTTCTTTATCCATTCACCTGTTGTTGGACATTTTGATTGCTCCACTGTCTTGGCTATTGTGAATAAGGCTGCACTGCAGCTTTTGCGGCCTGTGTCTTCTCGATTCTTGTCTTCTCAAGTGAGAGGTCCATTGGTGCGCCTGCTGGATTGAATGGTACCTCCATTTTTACTTTTAAACACAGCTCCTTTCTGTTCTCATTATTGGCTGTTACCCCTTTACGTCTCACCAGCAGGTAGAGGGTACACAGTTCCCTAAAACCCCTTCAGCATTTATTGTTTGTAGACTTTTTGCTCATGGTCAGTCGACTGGTGTAAGTTGAAACTTTTTGTAGATTAGATTGCATGGGTCTAACACTCCCTGAGGTTGAGCTTTTATCCATTTTCCTTTTTTTTAAAAGAGCGTGAGTAAAACTTAACTCTTCATACTCTCTTCTTGAAACATTTGCCTGTTTTGAATTGTTTTGTCCATTCCCTCCTTCAGCACAATTTTTTAGGGCAGGTGTCCTTTACAGCCCTGAGTCCTTGGGAATGTTAAGTGACCATTAGCTGTGAGTTTAAAGCTGTTCTTGCAGGAAACGGCCACAAGGTGGCAGCATTTCCTCTTTACCATATTTGGTTACTAGGGAAACAGAGCCTTAATGGAAGTGGTGTTGTAGGTTGTAAATTAGAATGGAATGTGCCAGGGAAAAGGCCTTTAAGTTTATGTCTCATTACTTCTTGTTCATATTTGTAGTTTACTTTTTATTTTTTATCCCAGTAAATATGATTACAATGGTTTGTTTGTTCTAGGTGTGCAAGATGTGGTTCTTTCACACATATACATGTATCTATTGTTCCTCGCCTCCTTTTCCCATGTAGGTTATGACACAATGTTGAGTAGTCTTCTCCTGGTCTTCCGTACGTCTTTGGTGGTTATATATTTCACATGGTTTGTATATCTCTGTTAACCCCAATGTGGCAATGTATCCAATCCTCATCCCTTTCTATTTGGTGAACCATAAGTTTTTTAATGAATCTGTGATTGCCTTTCTCTGTGGAAATATCTTCATTGGTATCAATTTTTAAGTAACTCTTAAAAGTGATATGATAGGATATGTGTCTTCTGCTTTCTCACTTACTACACGTGGCGTGATTACGTCTAGACTCATCTATGGTGCTGCAAACGGCATTGTTTCATTTTTTTCACTAGCGAATATTCCATCTGTACATGGAGGAGTTCTTCTTTGTCCATCCATCTGTTGGTGGACTTTTTGGTTACTTCCATATCTTGGCTATTGTAATACTGTGCAGTGCAGATTTGCCTGCCTGTGTCTTTCCAATTCTCTCTTCTTAGGTTTTACGTCGAGGAGTGGGCCTGCTGGATCATATAGTAGCTCAATGTTTACCTTTTAAGGCACCTCCATTCTGTTCTCATTCGTGGCCCTTTCCAAGTTACGTCCCCTTTGATGTTGAGGGTACGCATTTCTCCACAACACCTTCAGCATTTATTGTTTGTAGTTTTCTTGCTGATGGTTATTCTGGCAAGAGTGAGCTGATACCTCTCTGTGGTTGAATTCGAATGTGCCACATAATCTGTTGAAATTGAGCTTTAAGGCATGTCCTTTTCTATTTTTCAAGCTGTGATTACCCCTTAGTTCTTCAAAGTGTTCTCTTTAAGTATGTGTAACATTTTGAAATATTTTGGCCTTTACCTCCCTCAAGACATTTTGAGGGCCTGTTTCATTTACAGTTCTGCAGTACTTGTTCCTATGAAGTGACCATTAGCACAGGCTTTAAAGCTGCTTTTGCAGGTAACTGCCAGAGGGCGGCAGCCTTTCTATGTCCCCCACCCTGGTAAATAGGGAAAAGCCCTTGTGGCCTGTGGTGTTTCTCGGTTATAAATTAGAGTGGAGTGTGCCCGGACAAACCCACACAAGCTGATGTCTCATTACTTTTGTTGGATTTTTAAATTTAATTTTTATTTTTTATTGGAGTAATTTTCCACTGTGTACGTGGACCACTTCTACTTTGTGCATTAATCGGTTGATGGACATTTTCATTGCTTCCAAGTGTTGGCTATGGTAAATATTGTTGTAGTGCAGGATTGCCAGCCTGTGACTTTTTGATTCTCATTTTCTCAGGTGATAGGCCCAGCAGTGGGTGTGATTGATTGACTGGTAGCACCGTGTTACCCTTTTCAAAGCAACTTCTTTGTGTTTTCATTAGTGGCTCTTACCACGTCCCCCTTAGAATCGACGGTATGCATTTCTACACAATCGCTTCAGCATTTATTGTTTGCAGCATTTATGCTAATGGCCCTTCTGGCTGCTGTGAGCTGATAGGTTTTTGTAATTTGGGTTTGCATGTCTTTGAAAATTCGTAAAACTCATCATTTTTCTCCACCGTTTTCTTTTCTGTTAAAAAAAGGAAACAATTGGGAGTACAATAGAACTCTTGAAATTGTGTTCTTGGAAGGTTGCCCTCTTTTGAAATTTTTGGTCGATTTTCCACTCCAGAATTTTTTTAGAAAGCAGGTGTCTTTTAGCGAACTGCAAGTTTGGTGAATATTTAGTGACCTTTAGCAGTGGGTTTAAAGCTGCTGTTGTAGGAAGTGGCCTCAAGCAGGAAGCATGTCTCCATTCCCATATCTGGGTACTAGGGCAGCAGAGCCTTTCTGGAAGTCGTGTTCCTAGTTTGTAAATTACATTGGAATGTGCATGGAGAAAGCCCCATAAGTTTATGTCTCATTATTTCTTCTTGGTTTTAAAATTTTTTTTAATTGGGGTAAAGCTTAGAATATTGTTTGTCCTAGGTGTACACAATCTGGTTCGTTTGTACATTATATATGTCTATTCAAGTACAGATCCTCTTCCCATGTAAAATGTTACTGACGGTTCCGCAGACCTCCCTTGCTATATGGTTGGTCTTTTTGAGATATGGATATAATATGTGTTTGTATACATATAGTAACACTAATCTTAATTTATCCATTCCCCCCACCTTTCCTTTTAGATGAGCATAGTTGGTTTTCTAAGTCTGTGAGTGTCTTTCTCTGTGGAAATATGTTCCTTTGTGTCAGTTATTAGATAACGCCTATAAGTGATATCATAGAATATAGGTCTTTTGCTTTCCGACTTACCTCATGTTTCGTGATTATCTCCAGACTCATTTGTGGTGCCTCAGAGAGCAGTGGTTCATTGTTTTCCATGGCTATTATTCCATTGTGTACATGGACCACTTCTTCTTTATCCATTCACCTGTTGTTGGACATTTTGATTGCTCCACTGTCTTGGCTATTGTGAATAAGGCTGCACTGCAGCTTTTGCGGCCTGTGTCTTCTCGATTCTTGTCTTCTCAAGTGAGAGGTCCATTGGTGCGCCTGCTGGATTGAATGGTACCTCCATTTTTACTTTTAAACACAGCTCCTTTCTGTTCTCATTATTGGCTGTTACCCCTTTACGTCTCACCAGCAGGTAGAGGGTACACAGTTCCCTAAAACCCCTTCAGCATTTATTGTTTGTAGACTTTTTGCTCATGGTCAGTCGACTGGTGTAAGTTGAAACTTTTTGTAGATTAGATTGCATGGGTCTAACACTCCCTGAGGTTGAGCTTTTATCCATTTTCCTTTTTTTTAAAAGAGCGTGAGTAAAACTTAACTCTTCATACTCTCTTCTTGAAACATTTGCCTGTTTTGAATTGTTTTGTCCATTCCCTCCTTCAGCACAATTTTTTAGGGCAGGTGTTCTTTACAGCCCTGAGTCCTTGGGAATGTTAAGTGACCATTCGCTGTGAGTTTAAAGCTGTTCTTGCAGGAAACGGCCACAAGGTGGCAGCATTTCCCCTTTACCATATTTGGTTACTAGGGAAACAGAGCCTTAATGGAAGTGGTGTTGTAGGTTGTAAATTAGAATGGAATGTGCCAGGGAAAAGCCCTTTAAGTTTATGTCTCATTACTTCTTGTTCATATTTGTAGTTTACTTTTTATTTTTTATCCCAGTAAATATGATTACAATGGTTTGTTTGTTCTAGGTGTGCAAGATGTGGTTCTTTCACACATATACATGTATCTATTCTTCCTCGCCTCCTTTTCCCATGTAGGTTATGACACAATGTTGAGTAGTCTTCTCCTGGTCTTCCGTACGTCTTTGGTGGTTATATATTTCACATGGTTTGTATATCTCTGTTAACCCCAATGTGGCAATGTATCCAATCCTCATCCCTTTCTATTTGGTGAACCATAAGTTTTTTAATGAATCTGTGATTGCCTTTCTCTGTGGAAATATCTTCATTGGTATCAATTTTTAAGTAACTCTTAAAAGTGATATGATAGGATATGTGTCGTTTGCTTTCTCACTTACTACACGTGGCGTGATTACGTCTAGACTCATCTATGGTGCTGCAAACGGCATTGTTTCATTTTTTTCACTAGCGAATATTCCATCTGTACATGGAGGAGTTCTTCTTTGTCCATCCATCTGTTGGTGGACTTTTTGGTTACTTCCATATCTTGGCTATTGTAATACTGTGCAGTGCAGATTTGCCTGCCTGTGTCTTTCCAATTCTCTCTTCTTAGGTTTTACGTCGAGGAGTGGGCCTGCTGGATCATATAGTAGCTCAATGTTTACCTTTTTAAGGCACCTCCATTCTGTTCTCATTCGTGGCCCTTTCCAAGTTACGTCCCCTTTGAAGTTGAGGGTATGCATTTCTCCACAACACTTTCAGCATTTATTGTTTGTAGTTTTCTTGCTGATGGTTATTCTGACAAGTGTGAGCTGATACCTCTCTGTGGTTGAATTCGAATGTGCCACATAATCTGTTGAAATTGAGCTTTAAGGCATGTCCTTTGCTATTTTTCAAGCTGTGATTACCCCTTAGTTCTTCAAAGTGTTCTCTTTAAGTATGTGTCACATTTTGAAATGTTTTGGCCTTTACCTCCCTCAAGACATTTTGAGGGCCTGTTTCATTTACAGTTCTGCAGTACTTGTTCCTATGAAGTGACCATTAGCACAGGCTTTAAAGCTGCTTTTGCAGGTAACTGCCAGAGGGCGGCAGCCTTTCTATGTCCCCCACCCTGGTAACTAGGGAAAAGCCCTTGCGGCCTGTGGTGTTTCTCGGTTATAAATTAGAGTGGAGTGTGCCCGGACAAACCCACACAAGCTGATGCCTCCTTACTTTTGTTGGATTTTTACATTTAATTTTTATTTTTTATTGGAGTAATTTTCCACTGTGTACGTGGACCACTTCTACTTTGTGCATTCCTCGGTTGATGGACATTTTCATTGCTTCCAAGTGTTGGCTATGGTAAATATTGTTGGAGTGCAGGATTGCCAGGCTGTGACTTTTCGATTCTCATTTTCTCAGGTGATAGGCCCAGCAGTGGGTGTAATTGATTGACTGGTAGCACCGTGTTTCCCTTTTCAAAGCACCTTCTTTGTGTTTTCATTAGTGGCTCTTACCACGTCCCCCTTAGAATCGAGGGTACGCATTTCTCCACAATCGCTTCAGCATATATTGTTTGCAGCATTTATGCTAATGGCCCTTCTGGCTGCTGTGAGCTGATAGGTTTTTGTAATTTGGGTTTGCATGTCTTTGAAAATTCGTAAAACTCATCATTTTTCTCCACCGTTTTCTTTTCTGTTAAAAAAAGGAAACAATTGGGAGTACAATAGAACTCTTGAAATTGTGTTCTTGGAAGGTTGCCCTCTTTTGAAATTTTTGGTCGATTTTCCACCCCAGAATTTTATTAGAAAGCAGGTGTCTTTTAGCGAACTGCAAGTTTGGTGAATATTTAGTGACCTTTAGCAGTGGGTTTAAAGCTGCTGTTGTAGGAAGTGGCCTCAAGCAGGAAGCATGTCTCCATTCCCATATCTGGGTACTAGGGCAGCAGAGCCTTTCTGGAAGTCGTGTTCCTAGTTTGTAAATTACATTGGAATGTGCATGGAGAAAGCCCCATAAGTTTATGTCTCATTATTTCTTCTTGGTTTTAAAATTTTTTTTAATTGGGGTAAAGCTTAGAATATTGTTTGTCCTAGGTGTACACAATCTGGTTCATTTGTACATTATATATGTCTATTCAAGTACAGATCCTCTTCCCATGTAAAATGTTACTGACGGTTCCGCAGACCTCCCTTGCTATATGGTTGGTCTTTTTGAGATATGGATATAATATGTGTTTGTATACATATAGTAACACTAATCTTAATTTATCCATTCCCCCCACCTTTCCTTTTAGATGAGCATAGTTTGTTTTCTAAGTCTGTGAGTGTCTTTCTCTGTGGAAATATGTTCCTTTGTGTCAGTTATTAGATAATGCCTATAAGTGATATCATAGAATATAGGTCTTTTGCTTTCCGACTTACCTCATGTTTCGTGATTATCTCCAGACTCATTTGTGGTGCCTCAGAGAGCAGTGGTTCATTGTTTTCCATGGCTATTATTCCATTGTGTACATGCACCACTTCTTCTTTATCCATTCACCTGTTGTTGGACATTTTGATTGCTCCACTGTCTTGGCTATTGTGAATAAGGCTGCACTGCAGCTTTTGCGGCCTGTGTCTTCTCGATTCTTGTCTTCTCAAGTGAGAGGTCCATTGGTGCGCCTGCTGGATTGAATGGTACCTCCATTTTTACTTTTAAACACAGCTCCTTTCTGTTCTCATTATTGGCTGTTACCCCTTTACGTCTCACCAGCAGGTAGAGGGTACACAGTTCCCTAAAACCCCTTCAGCATTTATTGTTTGTAGACTTTTTGCTCATGGTCAGTCGACTGGTGTAAGTTGAAACTTTTTGTAGATTAGATTGCATGGGTCTAACACTCCCTGAGGTTGAGCTTTTATCCATTTTCCTTTTTTTTAAAAGAGCGTGAGTAAAACTTAACTCTTCATACTCTCTTCTTGAAACATTTGCCTGTTTTGAATTGTTTTGTCCATTCCCTCCTTCAGCACAATTTTTTAGGGCAGGTGTCCTTTACAGCCCTGAGTCCTTGGGAATGTTAAGTGACCATTCGCTGTGAGTTTAAAGCTGTTCTTGCAGGAAACGGCCACAAGGTGGCAGCATTTCCCCTTTACCATATTTGGTTACTAGGGAAACAGAGCCTTAATGGAAGTGGTGTTGTAGGTTGTAAATTAGAATGGAATGTGCCAGGGAAAAGCCCTTTAAGTTTATGTCTCATTACTTCTTGTTCATATTTGTAGTTTACTTTTTATTTTTTATCCCAGTAAATATGATTACAATGGTTTGTTTGTTCTAGGTGTGCAAGATGTGGTTCTTTCACACATATACATGTATCTATTCTTCCTCGCCTCCTTTTCCCATGTAGGTTATGACACAATGTTGAGTAGTCTTCTCCTGGTCTTCCGTACGTCTTTGGTGGTTATATATTTCACATGGTTTGTATATCTCTGTTAACCCCAATGTGGCAATGTATCCAATCCTCATCCCTTTCTATTTGGTGAACCATAAGTTTTTTAATGAATCTGTGATTGCCTTTCTCTGTGGAAATATCTTCATTGGTATCAATTTTTAAGTAACTCTTAAAAGTGATATGATAGGATATGTGTCGTTTGCTTTCTCACTTACTACACGTGGCGTGATTACGTCTAGACTCATCTATGGTGCTGCAAACGGCATTGTTTCATTTTTTTCACTAGCGAATATTCCATCTGTACATGGAGGAGTTCTTCTTTGTCCATCCATCTGTTGGTGGACTTTTTGGTTACTTCCATATCTTGGCTATTGTAATACTGTGCAGTGCAGATTTGCCTGCCTGTGTCTTTCCAATTCTCTCTTCTTAGGTTTTACGTCGAGGAGTGGGCCTGCTGGATCATATAGTAGCTCAATGTTTACCTTTTTAAGGCACCTCCATTCTGTTCTCATTCGTGGCCCTTTCCAAGTTACGTCCCCTTTGAAGTTGAGGGTATGCATTTCTCCACAACACTTTCAGCATTTATTGTTTGTAGTTTTCTTGCTGATGGTTATTCTGACAAGTGTGAGCTGATACCTCTCTGTGGTTGAATTCGAATGTGCCACATAATCTGTTGAAATTGAGCTTTAAGGCATGTCCTTTGCTATTTTTCAAGCTGTGATTACCCCTTAGTTCTTCAAAGTGTTCTCTTTAAGTATGTGTCACATTTTGAAATGATTTGGCCTTTACCTCCCTCAAGACATTTTGAGGGCCTGTTTCATTTACAGTTCTGCAGTACTTGTTCCTATGAAGTGACCATTAGCACAAGCTTTAAAGCTGCTTTTGCAGGTAACTGCCAGAGGGCGGCAGCCTTTCTATGTCCCCCACCCTGGTAACTAGGGAAAAGCCCTTGGGGCCTGTGGTGTTTCTCGGTTATAAATTAGAGTGGAGTGTGCCCGGACAAACCCACACAAGCTGATGTCTCCTTACTTTTGTTGGATTGTTACATTTAATTTTTATTTTTTATTGGAGTAATTTTCCACTGTGTACGTGGACCACTTCTACTTTGTGCATTCCTCGGTTGATGGACATTTTCATTGCTTCCAAGTGTTGGCTATGGTAAATATTGTTGGAGTGCAGGATTGCCAGCCTGTGACTTTTCGATTCTCATTTTCTCAGGTGATAGGCCCAGCAGTGGGTGTAATTGATTGACTGGTAGCACCGTGTTTCCCTTTTCAAAGCACCTTCTTTGTGTTTTCATTAGTGGCTCTTACCACGTCCCCCTTAGAATCGAGGGTACGCATTTCTCCACAATCGCTTCAGCATATATTGTTTGCAGCATTTATGCTAATGGCCCTTCTGGCTGCTGTGAGCTGATAGGTTTTTGTAATTTGGGTTTGCATGTCTTTGAAAATTCGTAAAACTCATCATTTTTCTCCACCGTTTTCTTTTCTGTTAAAAAAAGGAAACAATTGGGAGTACAATAGAACTCTTGAAATTGTGTTCTTGGAAGGTTGCCCTCTTTTGAAATTTTTGGTCGATTTTCCACCCCAGAATTTTATTAGAAAGCAGGTGTCTTTTAGCGAACTGCAAGTTTGGTGAATATTTAGTGACCTTTAGCAGTGGGTTTAAAGCTGCTGTTGTAGGAAGTGGCCTCAAGCAGGAAGCATGTCTCCATTCCCATATCTGGGTACTAGGGCAGCAGAGCCTTTCTGGAAGTCGTGTTCCTAGTTTGTAAATTACATTGGAATGTGCATGGAGAAAGCCCCATAAGTATATGTCTCATTATTTCTTCTTGGTTTTAAAATTTTTTTTAATTGGGATAAAGCTTAGAATATTGTTTGTCCTAGGTGTACACAATCTGGTTCGTTTGTACATTATATATGTCTATTCAAGTACAGATCCTCTTCCCATGTAAAATGTTACTGACGGTTCCGCAGACCTCCCTTGCTATATGGTTGGTCTTTTTGAGATATGGATATAATATGTGTTTGTATACATATAGTAACACTAATCTTAATTTATCCATTCCCCCCACCTTTCCTTTTAGATGAGCATAGTTTGTTTTCTAAGTCTGTGAGTGTCTTTCTCTGTGGAAATATGTTCCTTTGTGTCAGTTATTAGATAATGCCTATAAGTGATATCATAGAATATAGGTCTTTTGCTTTCCGACTTACCTCATGTTTCGTGATTATCTCCAGACTCATTTGTGGTGCCTCAGAGAGCAGTGGTTCATTGTTTTCCATGGCTATTATTCCATTGTGTACATGGACCACTTCTTCTTTATCCATTCACCTGTTGTTGGACATTTTGATTGCTCCACTGTCTTGGCTATTGTGAATAAGGCTGCACTGCAGCTTTTGCGGCCTGTGTCTTCTCGATTCTTGTCTTCTCAAGTGAGAGGTCCATTGGTGCGCCTGCTGGATTGAATGGTACCTCCATTTTTACTTTTAAACACAGCTCCTTTCTGTTCTCATTATTGGCTGTTACCCCTTTACGTCTCACCAGCAGGTAGAGGGTACACAGTTCCCTAAAACCCCTTCAGCATTTATTGTTTGTAGACTTTTTGCTCATGGTCAGTCGACTGGTGTAAGTTGAAACTTTTTGTAGATTAGATTGCATGGGTCTAACACTCCCTGAGGTTGAGCTTTTATCCATTTTCCTTTTTTTTAAAAGAGCGTGAGTAAAACTTAACTCTTCATACTCTCTTCTTGAAACATTTGCCTGTTTTGAATTTTTTTGTCCATTCCCTCCTTCAGCACAATTTTTTAGGGCAGGTGTTCTTTACAGCCCTGAGTCCTTGGGAATGTTAAGTGACCATTCGCTGTGAGTTTAAAGCTGTTCTTGCAGGAAACGGCCACAAGGTGGCAGCATTTCCCCTTTACCATATTTGGTTACTAGGGAAACAGAGCCTTAATGGAAGTGGTGTTGTAGGTTGTGAATTAGAATGGAATGTGCCAGGGAAAAGCCCTTTAAGTTTATGTCTCATTACTTCTTGTTCATATTTGTAGTTTACTTTTTATTTTTTATCCCAGTAAATATGATTACAATGGTTTGTTTGTTCTAGGTGTGCAAGATGTGGTTCTTTCACACATATACATGTATCTATTCTTCCTCGCCTCCTTTTCCCATGTAGGTTATGACACAATGTTGAGTAGTCTTCTCCTGGTCTTCCGTACGTCTTTGGTGGTTATATATTTCACATGGTTTGTATATCTCTGTTAACCCCAATGTGGCAATGTATCCAATCCTCATCCCTTTCTATTTGGTGAACCATAAGTTTTTTAATGAATCTGTGATTGCCTTTCTCTGTGGAAATATCTTCATTGGTATCAATTTTTAAGTAACTCTTAAAAGTGATATGATAGGATATGTGTCTTCTGCTTTCTCACTTACTACACGTGGCGTGATTACGTCTAGACTCATCTATGGTGCTGCAAACGGCATTGTTTCATTTTTTTCACTAGCGAATATTCCATCTGTACATGGAGGAGTTCTTCTTTGTCCATCCATCTGTTGGTGGACTTTTTGGTTACTTCCATATCTTGGCTATTGTAATACTGTGCAGTGCAGATTTGCCTGCCTGTGTCTTTCCAATTCTCTCTTCTTAGGTTTTACGTCGAGGAGTGGGCCTGCTGGATCATATAGTAGCTCAATGTTTACCTTTTTAAGGCACCTCCATTCTGTTCTCATTCGTGGCCCTTTCCAAGTTACGTCCCCTTTGAAGTTGAGGGTATGCATTTCTCCACAACACTTTCAGCATTTATTGTTTGTAGTTTTCTTGCTGATGGTTATTCTGACAAGTGTGAGCTGATACCTCTCTGTGGTTGAATTCGAATGTGCCACATAATCTGTTGAAATTGAGCTTTAAGGCATGTCCTTTGCTATTTTTCAAGCTGTGATTACCCCTTAGTTCTTCAAAGTGTTCTCTTTAAGTATGTGTCACATTTTGAAATGTTTTGGCCTTTACCTCCCTCAAGACATTTTGAGGGCCTGTTTCATTTACAGTTCTGCAGTACTTGTTCCTATGAAGTGACCATTAGCACAGGCTTTAAAGCTGCTTTTGCAGGTAACTGCCAGAGGGCGGCAGCCTTTCTATGTCCCCCACCCTGGTAACTAGGGAAAAGCCCTTGCGGCCTGTGGTGTTTCTCGGTTATAAATTAGAGTGGAGTGTGCCCGGACAAACCCACACAAGCTGATGTCTCCTTACTTTTGTTGGATTGTTACATTTAATTTTTATTTTTTATTGGAGTAATTTTCCACTGTGTACGTGGACCACTTCTACTTTGTGCATTCCTCGGTTGATGGACATTTTCATTGCTTCCAAGTGTTGGCTATGGTAAATATTGTTGGAGTGCAGGATTGCCAGCCTGTGACTTTTCGATTCTCATTTTCTCAGGTGATAGGCCCAGCAGTGGGTGTAATTGATTGACTGGTAGCACCGTGTTTCACTTTTCAAAGCACCTTCTTTGTGTTTTCATTAGTGGCTCTTACCACGTCCCCCCTTAGAATCGAGGGTACGCATTTCTCCACAATCGCTTCAGCATATATTGTTTGCAGCATTTATGCTAATGGCCCTTCTGGCTGCTGTGAGCTGATAGGTTTTTGTAATTTGGGTTTGCATGTCTTTGAAAATTCGTAAAACTCATCATTTTTCTCCACCGTTTTCTTTTCTGTTAAAAAAAAGGAAACAATTGGGAGTACAATAGAACTCTTGAAATTGTGTTCTTGGAAGGTTGCCCTCTTTTGAAATTTTTGGTCGATTTTCCACTCCAGAATTTTTTTAGAAAGCAGGTGTCTTTCAGCGAACTGCAAGTTTGGTGAATATTTAGTGACCTTTAGCAATGGGTTTAAAGCTGCTGTTGTGGGAAGTGGCCTCAAGCAGGCAGCATATCTCCATTCCCATATCTGGGTACTAGGGCAGCAGAGCCTTTCTGGAAGTCGTGTTCCTAGTTTGTAAATTACATTGGAATGTGCATGGAGAAAGCCCCATAAGTATATGTCTCATTATTTCTTCTTGGTTTTAAATTTTTTTTTAATTGGGGTAAAGCTGAGAATATTGTTTGTCCTAGGTGTACACAATCTGGTTCGTTTGTACATTATATATGTCTATTCAAGTACAGATCCTCTTCCCATGTAAAATGTTACTGTCGGTTCCGCAGACCTCCCTTGCTATATGGTTGGTCTTTTTGAGATATGGATATAATATGTGTTTGTATACATATAGTAACACTAATCTTAATTTATCCATTCCCCCCACCTTTCCTTTTAGATGAGCATAGTTTGTTTTCTAAGTCTGTGAGTGTCTTTCTCTGTGGAAATATGTTCCTTTGTGTCAGTTATTAGATAACGCCTATAAGTGATATCATAGAATATAGGTCTTTTGCTTTCCGACTTACCTCATGTTTCGTGATTATCTCCAGACTCATTTGTGGTGCCTCAGAGAGCAGTGGTTCATTGTTTTCCATGGCTATTATTCCATTGTGTACATGGACCACTTCTTCTTTATCCATTCACCTGTTGTTGGACATTTTGATTGCTCCACTGTCTTGGCTATTGTGAATAAGGCTGCACTGCAGCTTTTGCGGCCTGTGTCTTCTCGATTCTTGTCTTCTCAGGTGAGAGGTCCAATGGTGCGCCTGCTGCATTGAATGGTGCCTGCAGTTATACTTTTAAACACAGCTCCTTTCTGTTCTCATTATTGGCTGTTACCCCTTCACGTCTCACCAGCAGGTAGAGGGTACACAGTTCTCTAAAACCCCTTCAGCATTTATTGTTTGTAGACTTTTTGCTCATGTTCAGTCGACTGGTGTAAGTTGAAACTTTTTGTAGATTAGATTGCATGGGTCTAACACTCCCTGAGGTTGAGCTTTTATCCATTTTCCTTTTTTTTTAAAAGAGCGTGAGTAAAACTTAACACTTCATACTCTCTTCTTGAAACATTTGCCTGTTTTGAATTGTTTTGTCCATTCCCTCCTTCAGCACAATATTTTAGGGCAGGTGTCCTTTACAGCCCTGAGTCCTTGGGAATGTTAAGTGACCATTAGCTGTGAGTTTAAAGCTGTTCTTGCAGGAAACGGCCACAAGGTGGCAGCATTTCCTCTTTACCATATTTGGTTACTAGGGAAACAGAGCCTTAATGGAAGTGGTGTTGTAGGTTGTAAATTAGAATGGAATGTGCCAGGGAAAAGCCCTTTAAGTTTATGTCTCATTACTTCTTGTTCATATTTGTAGTTTACTTTTTATTTTTTATCCCAGTAAATATGATTACAATGGTTTGTTTGTTCTAGGTGTGCAAGATGTGGTTCTTTCACACATATACATGTATCTATTGTTCCTCGCCTCCTTTTCCCATGTAGGTTATGACACAATGTTGAGTAGTCTTCTCCTGGTCTTCCGTACGTCTTTGGTGGTTATATATTTCACATGGTTTGTATATCTCTGTTAACCCCAATGTGGCAATGTATCCAATCCTCATCCCTTTCTATTTGGTGAACCATAAGTTTTTTAATGAATCTGTGATTGCCTTTCTCTGTGGAAATATCTTCATTGGTATCAATTTTTAAGTAACTCTTAAAAGTGATATGATAGGATATGTGTCTTCTGCTTTCTCACTTACTACACGTGGCGTGATTACGTCTAGACTCATCTATGGTGCTGCAAACGGCATTGTTTCATTTTTTTCACTAGCGAATATTCCATCTGTACATGGAGGAGTTCTTCTTTGTCCATCCATCTGTTGGTGGACTTTTTGGTTACTTCCATATCTTGGCTATTGTAATACTGTGCAGTGCAGATTTGCCTGCCTGTGTCTTTCCAATTCTCTCTTCTTAGGTTTTACGTCGAGGAGTGGGCCTGCTGGATCATATAGTAGCTCAATGTTTACCTTTTTAAGGCACCTCCATTCTGTTCTCATTCGTGGCCCTTTCCAAGTTACGTCCCCTTTGAAGTTGAGGGTATGCATTTCTCCACAACACTTTCAGCATTTATTGTTTGTAGTTTTCTTGCTGATGGTTATTCTGACAAGTGTGAGCTGATACCTCTCTGTGGTTGAATTCGAATGTGCCACATAATCTGTTGAAATTGAGCTTTAAGGCATGTCCTTTGCTATTTTTCAAGCTGTGATTACCCCTTAGTTCTTCAAAGTGTTCTCTTTAAGTATGTGTCACATTTTGAAATGTTTTGGCCTTTACCTCCCTCAAGACATTTTGAGGGCCTGTTTCATTTACAGTTCTGCAGTACTTGTTCCTATGAAGTGACCATTAGCACAGGCTTTAAAGCTGCTTTTGCAGGTAACTGCCAGAGGGCGGCAGCCTTTCTATGTCCCCCACCCTGGTAACTAGGGAAAAGCCCTTGCGGCCTGTGGTGTTTCTCGGTTATAAATTAGAGTGGAGTGTGCCCGGACAAACCCACACAAGCTGATGCCTCCTTACTTTTGTTGGATTTTTACATTTAATTTTTATTTTTTATTGGAGTAATTTTCCACTGTGTACGTGGACCACTTCTACTTTGTGCATTCCTCGGTTGATGGACATTTTCATTGCTTCCAAGTGTTGGCTATGGTAAATATTGTTGGAGTGCAGGATTGCCAGGCTGTGACTTTTCGATTCTCATTTTCTCAGGTGATAGGCCCAGCAGTGGGTGTAATTGATTGACTGGTAGCACCGTGTTTCCCTTTTCAAAGCACCTTCTTTGTGTTTTCATTAGTGGCTCTTACCACGTCCCCCTTAGAATCGAGGGTACGCATTTCTCCACAATCGCTTCAGCATATATTGTTTGCAGCATTTATGCTAATGGCCCTTCTGGCTGCTGTGAGCTGATAGGTTTTTGTAATTTGGGTTTGCATGTCTTTGAAAATTCGTAAAACTCATCATTTTTCTCCACCGTTTTCTTTTCTGTTAAAAAAAAGGAAACAATTGGGAGTACAATAGAACTCTTGAAATTGTGTTCTTGGAAGGTTGCCCTCTTTTGAAATTTTTGGTCGATTTTCCACTCCAGAATTTTTTTAGAAAGCAGGTGTCTTTTACCGAACTGCAAGTTTGGTGAATATTTAGTGACCTTTAGCAATGGGTTTAAAGCTGCTGTTGTGGGAAGTGGCCTCAAGCAGGCAGCATATCTCCATTCCCATATCTGGGTACTAGGGCAGCAGAGCCTTTCTGGAAGTCGTGTTCCTAGTTTGTAAATTACATTGGAATGTGCATGGAGAAAGCCCCATAAGTATATGTCTCATTATTTCTTCTTGGGTTTAAAGTTGTTTTTAATTGGGGTAAAGCTGAGAATATTGTTTGTCCTAGGTGTACACAATCTGGTTCGTTTGTACATTATATATGTCTATTCAAGTACAGATCCTCTTCCCATGTAAAATGTTACTGTCGGTTCCGCAGACCTCCCTTGCTATATGGTTGGTCTTTTTGAGATATGGATATAATATGTGTTTGTATACATATAGTAACACTAATCTTAATTTATCCATTCCCCCCACCTTTCCTTTTAGATGAGCATAGTTTGTTTTCTAAGTCTGTGAGTGTCTTTCTCTGTGGAAATATGTTCCTTTGTGTCAGTTATTAGATAACGCCTATAAGTGATATCATAGAATATAGGTCTTTTGCTTTCCGACTTACCTCATGTTTCGTGATTATCTCCAGACTCATTTGTGATGCCTCAGAGAGCAGTGGTTCATTGTTTTCCATGGCTATTATTCCATTGTGTACATGGACCACTTCTTTATCCATTCACCTGTTGTTGGACATTTTGATTGCTCCACTGTCTTGGCTATTGTGAATAAGGCTGCACTGCAGCTTTTGCGGCCTGTGTCTTCTCGATTCTTGTCTTCTCAGGTGAGAGGTCCAATGGTGCGCCTGCTGCATTGAATGGTGCCTGCAGTTTTACTTTTAAACACAGCTCCTTTCTGTTCTCATTATTGGCTGTTACTCCTTCACGTCTCACCAGCAGGTAGAGTGTACACAGTTCTCTAAAACCCCTTCAGCATTTATTGTTTGTTGACTTTTTGCTGATGGTAAGTCAACTGGTGTAAGTTGAAACTTTTTGTAGATTAGATTGCATGGGTCTAACACTCCCTGAGGTTGAGCTTTTATCCATTTTCCTTTTTTTTAAAAGAACGTGAGTAAATCTTAACTCTTCATACTCTCTTCTTGAAACATTTGCCGTTTTGAATTTTTTTGTCCAGTCCTTCCTTCAGCACAATTTTTTAGGGCAGGTGTCCTTTACAGCCCTGAGTCCTTGGGAATGTTAAGTGACCATTAGCTGTGAGTTTAAAGCTGTTCTTGCAGGAAACGGCCACAAGGTGGCAGCATTTCCCCTTTACCATATTTGGTTACTAGGGAAACAGAGCCTTAATGGAAGTGGTGTTGTAGGTTGTAAATTAGAATGGAATGTGCCAGGGAAAAGCCCTTTAAGTTTATGTCTCATTACTTCTTGTTCATATTTGTAGTTTACTTTTTATTTTTTATCCCAGTAAATATGATTACAATGGTTTGTTTGTTCTAGGTGTGCAAGATGTGGTTCTTTCACACATATACATGTATCTATTGTTCCTCGCATCCTTTTCCCATGTAGGTTATGACACAATGTTGAGTAGTCTTCTCCTGGTCTTCCGTACGTCTTTGGTGGTTATATATTTCACATGGTTTGTATATCTCTGTTAACCCCAATGTGGCAATGTATCCAATCCTCATCCCTTTCTATTTGGTGAACCATAAGTTTTTTAATGAATCTGTGATTGCCTTTCTCTGTGGAAATATCTTCATTGGTATCAATTTTTAAGTAACTCTTAAAAGTGATATGATAGGATATGTGCCTTTTGCTTTCTCACTTACTACACGTGGCGTGATTACGTCTAGACTCATCTATGGTGCTTCAAATAGCATTGTCTCATTTTTTTCACTAGCGAATATTCCATTTGTACATGGAGGCGTTCTTCTTTGTCCATCCATCTGTTGGTGGACTTTTTGGTTACTTCCATATCTTGGCTATTGTAATGGTGTGCAATGCAGATTTGCCTGCCTGTGTCTTTCCAATTCTCTCTTCTTAGGTTATACGTCGAGGAGTGGGCCTGCTGGATCATATGGTAACTCAATGTTTACCTTTTTAAGGCACCTCCATTCTGTTCTCATTCGTGGCCCTTTCCAAGTTACGTCCCCTTTGATGTTGAGGGTACGCATTTCTCCACAACACCTTCAGCATTTATTGTTTGTAGTTTTCTTGCTGATGGTTATTCTGACAAGAGTGAGCTGATACCTCTCTGTGGTTGAATTCGAATGTGCCACATAATCTGTTGAAATTGAGCTTTAAGGCATGTCCTTTTCTATTTTTCAAGCTGTGATTACCCCTTAGTTCTTCAAAGTGTTCTCTTTAAGTATGTGTAACATTTTGAAATATTTTGGCCTTTACCTCCCTGAAGACATTTTGAGGGCCTGTTTCATTTACAGTTCTGCAGTACTTGTTCCTATGAAGTGACCATTAGCACAGGCTTTAAAGCTGCTTTTGCAGGTAACTGCCAGAGGGCGGCAGCCTTTCTATGTCCCCCACCCTGGTAAATAGGGAAAAGCCCTTGTGGCCTGTGGTGTTTCTCGGTTATAAATTAGAGTGGAGTGTGCCCGGACAAACCCACACAAGCTGATGTCTCATTACTTTTGTTGGATTTTTAAATTTAATTTTTATTTTTTATTGGAGTAATTTTCCACTGTGTACGTGGACCACTTCTACTTTGTGCATTAATCGGTTGATGGACATTTTCATTGCTTCCAAGTGTTGGCTATGGTAAATATTGTTGGAGTGCAGGATTACCAGCCTGTGACTTTTTGATTCTCATTTTCTCACGTGATAGGCCCAGCAGTGGGTGTGATTGATTGACTGGTAGCACCGTGTTACCCTTTTCAAAGCAACTTCTTTGTGTTTTCATTAGTGGCTCTTACCACGTCCCCCTTAGAATCGACGGTATGCATTTGTACACAATCGCTTCAGCATTTATTGTTTGCAGCATTTATGCTAATGGCCCTTCTGGCTGCTGTGAGCTGATAGGTTTTTGTAATTTGGGTTTGCATGTCTTTGAAAATTCGTAAAACTCATCATTTTTCTCCACCGTTTTCTTTTCTGTTAAAAAAAGGAAACAATTGGGAGTACAATAGAACTCTTGAAATTGTGTTCTTGGAAGGTTGCCCTCTTTTGAAATTTTTGGTCGATTTTCCACCCCAGAATTTTATTAGAAAGCAGGTGTCTTTTAGCGAACTGCAAGTTTGGTGAATATTTAGTGACCTTTAGCAGTGGGTTTAAAGCTGCTGTTGTAGGCAGTGGCCTCAAGCAGGAAGCATGTCTCCATTCCCATATCTGGGTACTAGGGCAGCAGAGCCTTTCTGGAAGTCGTGTTCCTAGTTTGTAAATTACATTGGAATGTGCATGGAGAAAGCCCCATAAGTTTATGTCTCATTATTTCCTCTTGGTTTTAAAATTTTTTTTAATTGGGGTAAAGCTGAGAATATTGTTTGTCCTAGGTGTACACAATCTGGTTCGTTTGTACATTATATATGTTTATTCAAGTACAGATCCTCTTCCCATGTAAA
Organism: Balaenoptera borealis; assembly: GCF_965194805.1. Classification (NCBI taxonomy): domain Eukaryota; kingdom Metazoa; phylum Chordata; class Mammalia; order Artiodactyla; family Balaenopteridae; genus Balaenoptera; species Balaenoptera borealis. The sequence continues at coordinate 31,425,568 of NC_138864.1, forward strand.
ATGTTACTGTCGGTTCCGCAGACCTCCCTTGCTATATGGTTGGTCTTTTTGAGATATGGATATAATATGTGTTTGTATACATATAGTAACACTAATCTTAATTTATCCATTCCCCCCACCTTTCCTTTTAGATGAGCATAGTTTGTTTTCTAAGTCTGTGAGTGTCTTTCTCTGTGGAAATATGTTCCTTTGTGTCAGTTATTAGATAACGCCTATAAGTGATATCATAGAATATAGGTCTTTTGCTTTCCGACTTACCTCATGTTTCGTGATTATCTCCAGACTCATTTGTGGTGCCTCAGAGAGCAGTGGTTCATTGTTTTCCATGGCTATTATTCCATTGTGTACATGGACCACTTCTTCTTTATCCATTCACCTGTTGTTGGACATTTTGATTGCTCCACTGTCTTGGCTATTGTGAATAAGGCTGCACTGCAGCTTTTGCGGCCTGTGTCTTCTCGATTCTTGTCTTCTCAGGTGAGAGGTCCAATGGTGCGCCTGCTGCATTGAATGGTGCCTGCAGTTTTACTTTTAAACACAGCTCCTTTCTGTTCTCATTATTGGCTGTTACCCCTTCACGTCTCACCAGCAGGTAGAGGGTACACAGTTCTCTAAAACCCCTTCAGCATTTATTGTTTGTAGACTTTTTGCTCATGTTCAGTCGACTGGTGTAAGTTGAAACTTTTTGTAGATTAGATTGCATGGGTCTAACACTCCCTGAGGTTGAGCTTTTATCCATTTTCCTTTTTTTTTAAAAGAGCGTGAGTAAAACTTAACTCTTCATACTCTCTTCTTGAAACATTTGCCTGTTTTGAATTGTTTTGTCCATTCCCTCCTTCAGCACAATTTTTTAGGGCAGGTGTCCTTTACAACCCTGAGTCCTTGGGAATGTTAAGTGACCATTAGCTGTGAGTTTAAAGCTGTTCTTGCAGGAAACGGCCACAAGGTGGCAGCATTTCCCCTTTACCATATTTGGTTACTAGGGAAACAGAGCCTTAATGGAAGTGGTGTTGTAGGTTGTAAATTAGAATGGAATGTGCCAGGGAAAAGCCCTTTAAGTTTATGTCTCATTACTTCTTGTTCATATTTGTAGTTTACTTTTTATTTTTTATCCCAGTAAATATGATTACAATGGTTTGTTTGTTCTAGGTGTGCAAGATGTGGTTCTTTCACACATATACATGTATCTATTGTTCCTCGCCTCCTTTTCCCATGTAGGTTATGACACAATGTTGAGTAGTCTTCTCCTGGTCTTCCGTACGTCTTTGGTGGTTATATATTTCACATGGTTTGTATATCTCTGTTAACCCCAATGTGGCAATGTATCCAATCCTCATCCCTTTCTATTTGGTGAACCATAAGTTTTTTAATGAATCTGTGATTGCCTTTCTCTGTGGAAATATCTTCATTGGTATCAATTTTTAAGTAACTCTTAAAAGTGATATGATAGGATATGTGTCGTTTGCTTTCTCACTTACTACACGTGGCGTGATTACGTCTAGACTCATCTATGGTGCTGCAAACGGCATTGTTTCATTTTTTTCACTAGCGAATATTCCATCTGTACATGGAGGAGTTCTTCTTTGTCCATCCATCTGTTGGTGGACTTTTTGGTTACTTCCATATCTTGGCTATTGTAATACTGTGCAGTGCAGATTTGCCTGCCTGTGTCTTTCCAATTCTCTCTTCTTAGGTTTTACGTCGAGGAGTGGGCCTGCTGGATCATATAGTAGCTCAATGTTTACCTTTTTAAGGCACCTCCATTCTGTTCTCATTCGTGGCCCTTTCCAAGTTACGTCCCCTTTGAAGTTGAGGGTATGCATTTCTCCACAACACTTTCAGCATTTATTGTTTGTAGTTTTCTTGCTGATGGTTATTCTGACAAGTGTGAGCTGATACCTCTCTGTGGTTGAATTCGAATGTGCCACATAATCTGTTGAAATTGAGCTTTAAGGCATGTCCTTTGCTATTTTTCAAGCTGTGATTACCCCTTAGTTCTTCAAAGTGTTCTCTTTAAGTATGTGTCACATTTTGAAATGTTTTGGCCTTTACCTCCCTCAAGACATTTTGAGGGCCTGTTTCATTTACAGTTCTGCAGTACTTGTTCCTATGAAGTGACCATTAGCACAGGCTTTAAAGCTGCTTTTGCAGGTAACTGCCAGAGGGCGGCAGCCTTTCTATGTCCCCCACCCTGGTAACTAGGGAAAAGCCCTTGCGGCCTGTGGTGTTTCTCGGTTATAAATTAGAGTGGAGTGTGCCCGGACAAACCCACACAAGCTGATGTCTCCTTACTTTTGTTGGATTGTTACATTTAATTTTTATTTTTTATTGGAGTAATTTTCCACTGTGTACGTGGACCACTTCTACTTTGTGCATTCCTCGGTTGATGGACATTTTCATTGCTTCCAAGTGTTGGCTATGGTAAATATTGTTGGAGTGCAGGATTGCCAGCCTGTGACTTTTCGATTCTCATTTTCTCAGGTGATAGGCCCAGCAGTGGGTGTAATTGATTGACTGGTAGCACCGTGTTTCCCTTTTCAAAGCACCTTCTTTGTGTTTTCATTAGTGGCTCTTACCACGTCCCCCCTTAGAATCGAGGGTACGCATTTCTCCACAATCGCTTCAGCATATATTGTTTGCAGCATTTATGCTAATGGCCCTTCTGGCTGCTGTGAGCTGATAGGTTTTTGTAATTTGGGTTTGCATGTCTTTGAAAATTCGTAAAACTCATCATTTTTCTCCACCGTTTTCTTTTCTGTTAAAAAAAAGGAAACAATTGGGAGTACAATAGAACTCTTGAAATTGTGTTCTTGGAAGGTTGCCCTCTTTTGAAATTTTTGGTCGATTTTCCACTCCAGAATTTTTTTAGAAAGCAGGTGTCTTTTAGCGAACTGCAAGTTTGGTGAATATTTAGTGACCTTTAGCAATGGGTTTAAAGCTGCTGTTGTGGGAAGTGGCCTCAAGCAGGCAGCATATCTCCATTCCCATATCTGGGTACTAGGGCAGCAGAGCCTTTCTGGAAGTCGTGTTCCTAGTTTGTAAATTACATTGGAATGTGCATGGAGAAAGCCCCATAAGTATATGTCTCATTATTTCTTCTTGGTTTTAAATTTTTTTTTAATTGGGGTAAAGCTGAGAATATTGTTTGTCCTAGGTGTACACAATCTGGTTCGTTTGTACATTATATATGTCTATTCAAGTACAGATCCTCTTCCCATGTAAAATGTTACTGTCGGTTCCGCAGACCTCCCTTGCTATATGGTTGGTCTTTTTGAGATATGGATATAATATGTGTTTGTATACATATAGTAACACTAATCTTAATTTATCCATTCCCCCCACCTTTCCTTTTAGATGAGCATAGTTTGTTTTCTAAGTCTGTGAGTGTCTTTCTCTGTGGAAATATGTTCCTTTGTGTCAGTTATTAGATAACGCCTATAAGTGATATCATAGAATATAGGTCTTTTGCTTTCCGACTTACCTCATGTTTCGTGATTATCTCCAGACTCATTTGTGGTGCCTCAGAGAGCAGTGGTTCATTGTTTTCCATGGCTATTATTCCATTGTGTACATGGACCACTTCTTCTTTATCCATTCACCTGTTGTTGGACATTTTGATTGCTCCACTGTCTTGGCTATTGTGAATAAGGCTGCACTGCAGCTTTTGCGGCCTGTGTCTTCTCGATTCTTGTCTTCTCAGGTGAGAGGTCCAATGGTGCGCCTGCTGCATTGAATGGTGCCTGCAGTTATACTTTTAAACACAGCTCCTTTCTGTTCTCATTATTGGCTGTTACCCCTTCACGTCTCACCAGCAGGTAGAGGGTACACAGTTCTCTAAAACCCCTTCAGCATTTATTGTTTGTAGACTTTTTGCTCATGTTCAGTCGACTGGTGTAAGTTGAAACTTTTTGTAGATTAGATTGCATGGGTCTAACACTCCCTGAGGTTGAGCTTTTATCCATTTTCCTTTTTTTTTAAAAGAGCGTGAGTAAAACTTAACTCTTCATACTCTCTTCTTGAAACATTTGCCTGTTTTGAATTGTTTTGTCCATTCCCTCCTTCAGCACAATATTTTAGGGCAGGTGTCCTTTACAGCCCTGAGTCCTTGGGAATGTTAAGTGACCATTAGCTGTGAGTTTAAAGCTGTTCTTGCAGGAAACGGCCACAAGGTGGCAGCATTTCCTCTTTACCATATTTGGTTACTAGGGAAACAGAGCCTTAATGGAAGTGGTGTTGTAGGTTGTAAATTAGAATGGAATGTGCCAGGGAAAAGGCCTTTAAGTTTATGTCTCATTACTTCTTGTTCATATTTGTAGTTTACTTTTTATTTTTTATCCCAGTAAATATCATTACAATGGTTGGTTTGTTCTAGGTGTGCAAGATGTGGTTCTTTCACACATATACATGTATCTATTGTTCCTCGCCTCCTTTTCCCATGTAGGTTATGACACAATGTTGAGTAGTCTTCTCCTGGTCTTCCGTACGTCTTTGGTGGTTATATATTTCACATGGTTTGTATATCTCTGTTAACCCCAATGTGGCAATGTATCCAATCCTCATCCCTTTCTATTTGGTGAACCATAAGTTTTTTAATGAATCTGTGATTGCCTTTCTCTGTGGAAATATCTTCATTGGTATCAATTTTTAAGTAACTCTTAAAAGTGATATGATAGGATATGTGTCTTCTGCTTTCTCACTTACTACACGTGGCGTGATTACGTCTAGACTCATCTATGGTGCTGCAAACGGCATTGTTTCATTTTTTTCACTAGCGAATATTCCATCTGTACATGGAGGAGTTCTTCTTTGTCCATCCATCTGTTGGTGGACTTTTTGGTTACTTCCATATCTTGGCTATTGTAATACTGTGCAGTGCAGATTTGCCTGCCTGTGTCTTTCCAATTCTCTCTTCTTAGGTTTTACGTCGAGGAGTGGGCCTGCTGGATCATATAGTAGCTCAATGTTTACCTTTTTAAGGCACCTCCATTCTGTTCTCATTCGTGGCCCTTTCCAAGTTACGTCCCCTTTGAAGTTGAGGGTATGCATTTCTCCACAACACTTTCAGCATTTATTGTTTGTAGTTTTCTTGCTGATGGTTATTCTGACAAGTGTGAGCTGATACCTCTCTGTGGTTGAATTCGAATGTGCCACATAATCTGTTGAAATTGAGCTTTAAGGCATGTCCTTTGCTATTTTTCAAGCTGTGATTACCCCTTAGTTCTTCAAAGTGTTCTCTTTAAGTATGTGTCACATTTTGAAATGTTTTGGCCTTTACCTCCCTCAAGACATTTTGAGGGCCTGTTTCATTTACAGTTCTGCAGTACTTGTTCCTATGAAGTGACCATTAGCACAGGCTTTAAAGCTGCTTTTGCAGGTAACTGCCAGAGGGCGGCAGCCTTTCTATGTCCCCCACCCTGGTAACTAGGGAAAAGCCCTTGCGGCCTGTGGTGTTTCTCGGTTATAAATTAGAGTGGAGTGTGCCCGGACAAACCCACACAAGCTGATGCCTCCTTACTTTTGTTGGATTTTTACATTTAATTTTTATTTTTTATTGGAGTAATTTTCCACTGTGTACGTGGACCACTTCTACTTTGTGCATTCCTCGGTTGATGGACATTTTCATTGCTTCCAAGTGTTGGCTATGGTAAATATTGTTGGAGTGCAGGATTGCCAGGCTGTGACTTTTCGATTCTCATTTTCTCAGGTGATAGGCCCAGCAGTGGGTGTAATTGATTGACTGGTAGCACCGTGTTTCCCTTTTCAAAGCACCTTCTTTGTGTTTTCATTAGTGGCTCTTACCACGTCCCCCTTAGAATCGAGGGTACGCATTTCTCCACAATCGCTTCAGCATATATTGTTTGCAGCATTTATGCTAATGGCCCTTCTGGCTGCTGTGAGCTGATAGGTTTTTGTAATTTGGGTTTGCATGTCTTTGAAAATTCGTAAAACTCATCATTTTTCTCCACCGTTTTCTTTTCTGTTAAAAAAAAGGAAACAATTGGGAGTACAATAGAACTCTTGAAATTGTGTTCTTGGAAGGTTGCCCTCTTTTGAAATTTTTGGTCGATTTTCCACTCCAGAATTTTTTTAGAAAGCAGGTGTCTTTTACCGAACTGCAAGTTTGGTGAATATTTAGTGACCTTTAGCAATGGGTTTAAAGCTGCTGTTGTGGGAAGTGGCCTCAAGCAGGCAGCATATCTCCATTCCCATATCTGGGTACTAGGGCAGCAGAGCCTTTCTGGAAGTCGTGTTCCTAGTTTGTAAATTACATTGGAATGTGCATGGAGAAAGCCCCATAAGTATATGTCTCATTATTTCTTCTTGGGTTTAAAGTTGTTTTTAATTGGGGTAAAGCTGAGAATATTGTTTGTCCTAGGTGTACACAATCTGGTTCGTTTGTACATTATATATGTCTATTCAAGTACAGATCCTCTTCCCATGTAAAATGTTACTGTCGGTTCCGCAGACCTCCCTTGCTATATGGTTGGTCTTTTTGAGATATGGATATAATATGTGTTTGTATACATATAGTAACACTAATCTTAATTTATCCATTCCCCCCACCTTTCCTTTTAGATGAGCATAGTTTGTTTTCTAAGTCTGTGAGTGTCTTTCTCTGTGGAAATATGTTCCTTTGTGTCAGTTATTAGATAACGCCTATAAGTGATATCATAGAATATAGGTCTTTTGCTTTCCGACTTACCTCATGTTTCGTGATTATCTCCAGACTCATTTGTGATGCCTCAGAGAGCAGTGGTTCATTGTTTTCCATGGCTATTATTCCATTGTGTACATGGACCACTTCTTCTTTATCCATTCACCTGTTGTTGGACATTTTGATTGCTCCACTGTCTTGGCTATTGTGAATAAGGCTGCACTGCAGCTTTTGCGGCCTGTGTCTTCTCGATTCTTGTCTTCTCAAGTGAGAGGTCCATTGGTGCGCCTGCTGGATTGAATGGTACCTCCATTTTTACTTTTAAACACAGCTCCTTTCTGTTCTCATTATTGGCTGTTACCCCTTTACGTCTCACCAGCAGGTAGAGGGTACACAGTTCCCTAAAACCCCTTCAGCATTTATTGTTTGTAGACTTTTTGCTCATGGTCAGTCGACTGGTGTAAGTTGAAACTTTTTGTAGATTAGATTGCATGGGTCTAACACTCCCTGAGGTTGAGCTTTTATCCATTTTCCTTTTTTTTAAAAGAGCGTGAGTAAAACTTAACTCTTCATACTCTCTTCTTGAAACATTTGCCTGTTTTGAATTTTTTTGTCCATTCCCTCCTTCAGCACAATTTTTTAGGGCAGGTGTTCTTTACAGCCCTGAGTCCTTGGGAATGTTAAGTGACCATTCGCTGTGAGTTTAAAGCTGTTCTTGCAGGAAACGGCCACAAGGTGGCAGCATTTCCCCTTTACCATATTTGGTTACTAGGGAAACAGAGCCTTAATGGAAGTGGTGTTGTAGGTTGTAAATTAGAATGGAATGTGCCAGGGAAAAGCCCTTTAAGTTTATGTCTCATTACTTCTTGTTCATATTTGTAGTTTACTTTTTATTTTTTATCCCAGTAAATATGATTACAATGGTTTGTTTGTTCTAGGTGTGCAAGATGTGGTTCTTTCACACATATACATGTATCTATTCTTCCTCGCCTCCTTTTCCCATGTAGGTTATGACACAATGTTGAGTAGTCTTCTCCTGGTCTTCCGTACGTCTTTGGTGGTTATATATTTCACATGGTTTGTATATCTCTGTTAACCCCAATGTGGCAATGTATCCAATCCTCATCCCTTTCTATTTGGTGAACCATAAGTTTTTTAATGAATCTGTGATTGCCTTTCTCTGTGGAAATATCTTCATTGGTATCAATTTTTAAGTAACTCTTAAAAGTGATATGATAGGATATGTGTCGTTTGCTTTCTCACTTACTACACGTGGCGTGATTACGTCTAGACTCATCTATGGTGCTGCAAACGGCATTGTTTCATTTTTTTCACTAGCGAATATTCCATCTGTACATGGAGGAGTTCTTCTTTGTCCATCCATCTGTTGGTGGACTTTTTGGTTACTTCCATATCTTGGCTATTGTAATACTGTGCAGTGCAGATTTGCCTGCCTGTGTCTTTCCAATTCTCTCTTCTTAGGTTTTACGTCGAGGAGTGGGCCTGCTGGATCATATAGTAGCTCAATGTTTACCTTTTTAAGGCACCTCCATTCTGTTCTCATTCGTGGCCCTTTCCAAGTTACGTCCCCTTTGAAGTTGAGGGTATGCATTTCTCCACAACACTTTCAGCATTTATTGTTTGTAGTTTTCTTGCTGATGGTTATTCTGACAAGTGTGAGCTGATACCTCTCTGTGGTTGAATTCGAATGTGCCACATAATCTGTTGAAATTGAGCTTTAAGGCATGTCCTTTGCTATTTTTCAAGCTGTGATTACCCCTTAGTTCTTCAAAGTGTTCTCTTTAAGTATGTGTCACATTTTGAAATGTTTTGGCCTTTACCTCCCTCAAGACATTTTGAGGGCCTGTTTCATTTACAGTTCTGCAGTACTTGTTCCTATGAAGTGACCATTAGCACAGGCTTTAAAGCTGCTTTTGCAGGTAACTGCCAGAGGGCGGCAGCCTTTCTATGTCCCCCACCCTGGTAACTAGGGAAAAGCCCTTGCGGCCTGTGGTGTTTCTCGGTTATAAATTAGAGTGGAGTGTGCCCGGACAAACCCACACAAGCTGATGTCTCCTTACTTTTGTTGGATTGTTACATTTAATTTTTATTTTTTATTGGAGTAATTTTCCACTGTGTACGTGGACCACTTCTACTTTGTGCATTCCTCGGTTGATGGACATTTTCATTGCTTCCAAGTGTTGGCTATGGTAAATATTGTTGGAGTGCAGGATTGCCAGCCTGTGACTTTTCGATTCTCATTTTCTCAGGTGATAGGCCCAGCAGTGGGTGTAATTGATTGACTGGTAGCACCGTGTTTCCCTTTTCAAAGCACCTTCTTTGTGTTTTCATTAGTGGCTCTTACCACGTCCCCCCTTAGAATCGAGGGTACGCATTTCTCCACAATCGCTTCAGCATATATTGTTTGCAGCATTTATGCTAATGGCCCTTCTGGCTGCTGTGAGCTGATAGGTTTTTGTAATTTGGGTTTGCATGTCTTTGAAAATTCGTAAAACTCATCATTTTTCTCCACCGTTTTCTTTTCTGTTAAAAAAAAGGAAACAATTGGGAGTACAATAGAACTCTTGAAATTGTGTTCTTGGAAGGTTGCCCTCTTTTGAAATTTTTGGTCGATTTTCCACTCCAGAATTTTTTTAGAAAGCAGGTGTCTTTTAGCGAACTGCAAGTTTGGTGAATATTTAGTGACCTTTAGCAATGGGTTTAAAGCTGCTGTTGTGGGAAGTGGCCTCAAGCAGGCAGCATATCTCCATTCCCATATCTGGGTACTAGGGCAGCAGAGCCTTTCTGGAAGTCGTGTTCCTAGTTTGTAAATTACATTGGAATGTGCATGGAGAAAGCCCCATAAGTATATGTCTCATTATTTCTTCTTGGTTTTAAATTTTTTTTTAATTGGGGTAAAGCTGAGAATATTGTTTGTCCTAGGTGTACACAATCTGGTTCGTTTGTACATTATATATGTCTATTCAAGTACAGATCCTCTTCCCATGTAAAATGTTACTGTCGGTTCCGCAGACCTCCCTTGCTATATGGTTGGTCTTTTTGAGATATGGATATAATATGTGTTTGTATACATATAGTAACACTAATCTTAATTTATCCATTCCCCCCACCTTTCCTTTTAGATGAGCATAGTTTGTTTTCTAAGTCTGTGAGTGTCTTTCTCTGTGGAAATATGTTCCTTTGTGTCAGTTATTAGATAACGCCTATAAGTGATATCATAGAATATAGGTCTTTTGCTTTCCGACTTACCTCATGTTTCGTGATTATCTCCAGACTCATTTGTGGTGCCTCAGAGAGCAGTGGTTCATTGTTTTCCATGGCTATTATTCCATTGTGTACATGGACCACTTCTTCTTTATCCATTCACCTGTTGTTGGACATTTTGATTGCTCCACTGTCTTGGCTATTGTGAATAAGGCTGCACTGCAGCTTTTGCGGCCTGTGTCTTCTCGATTCTTGTCTTCTCAGGTGAGAGGTCCAATGGTGCGCCTGCTGCATTGAATGGTGCCTGCAGTTATACTTTTAAACACAGCTCCTTTCTGTTCTCATTATTGGCTGTTACCCCTTCACGTCTCACCAGCAGGTAGAGGGTACACAGTTCTCTAAAACCCCTTCAGCATTTATTGTTTGTAGACTTTTTGCTCATGTTCAGTCGACTGGTGTAAGTTGAAACTTTTTGTAGATTAGATTGCATGGGTCTAACACTCCCTGAGGTTGAGCTTTTATCCATTTTCCTTTTTTTTTAAAAGAGCGTGAGTAAAACTTAACTCTTCATACTCTCTTCTTGAAACATTTGCCTGTTTTGAATTGTTTTGTCCATTCCCTCCTTCAGCACAATATTTTAGGGCAGGTGTCCTTTACAGCCCTGAGTCCTTGGGAATGTTAAGTGACCATTAGCTGTGAGTTTAAAGCTGTTCTTGCAGGAAACGGCCACAAGGTGGCAGCATTTCCTCTTTACCATATTTGGTTACTAGGGAAACAGAGCCTTAATGGAAGTGGTGTTGTAGGTTGTAAATTAGAATGGAATGTGCCAGGGAAAAGGCCTTTAAGTTTATGTCTCATTACTTCTTGTTCATATTTGTAGTTTACTTTTTATTTTTTATCCCAGTAAATATCATTACAATGGTTGGTTTGTTCTAGGTGTGCAAGATGTGGTTCTTTCACACATATACATGTATCTATTGTTCCTCGCCTCCTTTTCCCATGTAGGTTATGACACAATGTTGAGTAGTCTTCTCCTGGTCTTCCGTACGTCTTTGGTGGTTATATATTTCACATGGTTTGTATATCTCTGTTAACCCCAATGTGGCAATGTATCCAATCCTCATCCCTTTCTATTTGGTGAACCATAAGTTTTTTAATGAATCTGTGATTGCCTTTCTCTGTGGAAATATCTTCATTGGTATCAATTTTTAAGTAACTCTTAAAAGTGATATGATAGGATATGTGTCTTCTGCTTTCTCACTTACTACACGTGGCGTGATTACGTCTAGACTCATCTATGGTGCTGCAAACGGCATTGTTTCATTTTTTTCACTAGCGAATATTCCATCTGTACATGGAGGAGTTCTTCTTTGTCCATCCATCTGTTGGTGGACTTTTTGGTTACTTCCATATCTTGGCTATTGTAATACTGTGCAGTGCAGATTTGCCTGCCTGTGTCTTTCCAATTCTCTCTTCTTAGGTTTTACGTCGAGGAGTGGGCCTGCTGGATCATATAGTAGCTCAATGTTTACCTTTTTAAGGCACCTCCATTCTGTTCTCATTCGTGGCCCTTTCCAAGTTACGTCCCCTTTGAAGTTGAGGGTATGCATTTCTCCACAACACTTTCAGCATTTATTGTTTGTAGTTTTCTTGCTGATGGTTATTCTGACAAGTGTGAGCTGATACCTCTCTGTGGTTGAATTCGAATGTGCCACATAATCTGTTGAAATTGAGCTTTAAGGCATGTCCTTTGCTATTTTTCAAGCTGTGATTACCCCTTAGTTCTTCAAAGTGTTCTCTTTAAGTATGTGTCACATTTTGAAATGTTTTGGCCTTTACCTCCCTCAAGACATTTTGAGGGCCTGTTTCATTTACAGTTCTGCAGTACTTGTTCCTATGAAGTGACCATTAGCACAGGCTTTAAAGCTGCTTTTGCAGGTAACTGCCAGAGGGCGGCAGCCTTTCTATGTCCCCCACCCTGGTAACTAGGGAAAAGCCCTTGCGGCCTGTGGTGTTTCTCGGTTATAAATTAGAGTGGAGTGTGCCCGGACAAACCCACACAAGCTGATGTCTCCTTACTTTTGTTGGATTGTTACATTTAATTTTTATTTTTTATTGGAGTAATTTTCCACTGTGTACGTGGACCACTTCTACTTTGTGCATTCCTCGGTTGATGGACATTTTCATTGCTTCCAAGTGTTGGCTATGGTAAATATTGTTGGAGTGCAGGATTGCCAGCCTGTGACTTTTCGATTCTCATTTTCTCAGGTGATAGGCCCAGCAGTGGGTGTAATTGATTGACTGGTAGCACCGTGTTTCCCTTTTCAAAGCACCTTCTTTGTGTTTTCATTAGTGGCTCTTACCACGTCCCCCCTTAGAATCGAGGGTACGCATTTCTCCACAATCGCTTCAGCATATATTGTTTGCAGCATTTATGCTAATGGCCCTTCTGGCTGCTGTGAGCTGATAGGTTTTTGTAATTTGGGTTTGCATGTCTTTGAAAATTCGTAAAACTCATCATTTTTCTCCACCGTTTTCTTTTCTGTTAAAAAAAAGGAAACAATTGGGAGTACAATAGAACTCTTGAAATTGTGTTCTTGGAAGGTTGCCCTCTTTTGAAATTTTTGGTCGATTTTCCACTCCAGAATTTTTTTAGAAAGCAGGTGTCTTTTAGCGAACTGCAAGTTTGGTGAATATTTAGTGACCTTTAGCAATGGGTTTAAAGCTGCTGTTGTGGGAAGTGGCCTCAAGCAGGCAGCATATCTCCATTCCCATATCTGGGTACTAGGGCAGCAGAGCCTTTCTGGAAGTCGTGTTCCTAGTTTGTAAATTACATTGGAATGTGCATGGAGAAAGCCCCATAAGTATATGTCTCATTATTTCTTCTTGGTTTTAAATTTTTTTTTAATTGGGGTAAAGCTGAGAATATTGTTTGTCCTAGGTGTACACAATCTGGTTCGTTTGTACATTATATATGTCTATTCAAGTACAGATCCTCTTCCCATGTAAAATGTTACTGTCGGTTCCGCAGACCTCCCTTGCTATATGGTTGGTCTTTTTGAGATATGGATATAATATGTGTTTGTATACATATAGTAACACTAATCTTAATTTATCCATTCCCCCCACCTTTCCTTTTAGATGAGCATAGTTTGTTTTCTAAGTCTGTGAGTGTCTTTCTCTGTGGAAATATGTTCCTTTGTGTCAGTTATTAGATAACGCCTATAAGTGATATCATAGAATATAGGTCTTTTGCTTTCCGACTTACCTCATGTTTCGTGATTATCTCCAGACTCATTTGTGATGCCTCAGAGAGCAGTGGTTCATTGTTTTCCATGGCTATTATTCCATTGTGTACATGGACCACTTCTTCTTTATCCATTCACCTGTTGTTGGACATTTTGATTGCTCCACTGTCTTGGCTATTGTGAATAAGGCTGCACTGCAGCTTTTGCGGCCTGTGTCTTCTCGATTCTTGTCTTCTCAAGTGAGAGGTCCATTGGTGCGCCTGCTGGATTGAATGGTACCTCCATTTTTACTTTTAAACACAGCTCCTTTCTGTTCTCATTATTGGCTGTTACCCCTTTACGTCTCACCAGCAGGTAGAGGGTACACAGTTCCCTAAAACCCCTTCAGCATTTATTGTTTGTAGACTTTTTGCTCATGGTCAGTCGACTGGTGTAAGTTGAAACTTTTTGTAGATTAGATTGCATGGGTCTAACACTCCCTGAGGTTGAGCTTTTATCCATTTTCCTTTTTTTTAAAAGAGCGTGAGTAAAACTTAACTCTTCATACTCTCTTCTTGAAACATTTGCCTGTTTTGAATTTTTTTGTCCATTCCCTCCTTCAGCACAATTTTTTAGGGCAGGTGTTCTTTACAGCCCTGAGTCCTTGGGAATGTTAAGTGACCATTCGCTGTGAGTTTAAAGCTGTTCTTGCAGGAAACGGCCACAAGGTGGCAGCATTTCCCCTTTACCATATTTGGTTACTAGGGAAACAGAGCCTTAATGGAAGTGGTGTTGTAGGTTGTAAATTAGAATGGAATGTGCCAGGGAAAAGCCCTTTAAGTTTATGTCTCATTACTTCTTGTTCATATTTGTAGTTTACTTTTTATTTTTTATCCCAGTAAATATGATTACAATGGTTTGTTTGTTCTAGGTGTGCAAGATGTGGTTCTTTCACACATATACATGTATCTATTCTTCCTCGCCTCCTTTTCCCATGTAGGTTATGACACAATGTTGAGTAGTCTTCTCCTGGTCTTCCGTACGTCTTTGGTGGTTATATATTTCACATGGTTTGTATATCTCTGTTAACCCCAATGTGGCAATGTATCCAATCCTCATCCCTTTCTATTTGGTGAACCATAAGTTTTTTAATGAATCTGTGATTGCCTTTCTCTGTGGAAATATCTTCATTGGTATCAATTTTTAAGTAACTCTTAAAAGTGATATGATAGGATATGTGTCGTTTGCTTTCTCACTTACTACACGTGGCGTGATTACGTCTAGACTCATCTATGGTGCTGCAAACGGCATTGTTTCATTTTTTTCACTAGCGAATATTCCATCTGTACATGGAGGAGTTCTTCTTTGTCCATCCATCTGTTGGTGGACTTTTTGGTTACTTCCATATCTTGGCTATTGTAATACTGTGCAGTGCAGATTTGCCTGCCTGTGTCTTTCCAATTCTCTCTTCTTAGGTTTTACGTCGAGGAGTGGGCCTGCTGGATCATATAGTAGCTCAATGTTTACCTTTTTAAGGCACCTCCATTCTGTTCTCATTCGTGGCCCTTTCCAAGTTACGTCCCCTTTGAAGTTGAGGGTATGCATTTCTCCACAACACTTTCAGCATTTATTGTTTGTAGTTTTCTTGCTGATGGTTATTCTGACAAGTGTGAGCTGATACCTCTCTGTGGTTGAATTCGAATGTGCCACATAATCTGTTGAAATTGAGCTTTAAGGCATGTCCTTTGCTATTTTTCAAGCTGTGATTACCCCTTAGTTCTTCAAAGTGTTCTCTTTAAGTATGTGTCACATTTTGAAATGTTTTGGCCTTTACCTCCCTCAAGACATTTTGAGGGCCTGTTTCATTTACAGTTCTGCAGTACTTGTTCCTATGAAGTGACCATTAGCACAGGCTTTAAAGCTGCTTTTGCAGGTAACTGCCAGAGGGCGGCAGCCTTTCTATGTCCCCCACCCTGGTAACTAGGGAAAAGCCCTTGCGGCCTGTGGTGTTTCTCGGTTATAAATTAGAGTGGAGTGTGCCCGGACAAACCCACACAAGCTGATGTCTCCTTACTTTTGTTGGATTGTTACATTTAATTTTTATTTTTTATTGGAGTAATTTTCCACTGTGTACGTGGACCACTTCTACTTTGTGCATTCCTCGGTTGATGGACATTTTCATTGCTTCCAAGTGTTGGCTATGGTAAATATTGTTGGAGTGCAGGATTGCCAGCCTGTGACTTTTCGATTCTCATTTTCTCAGGTGATAGGCCCAGCAGTGGGTGTAATTGATTGACTGGTAGCACCGTGTTTCCCTTTTCAAAGCACCTTCTTTGTGTTTTCATTAGTGGCTCTTACCACGTCCCCCCTTAGAATCGAGGGTACGCATTTCTCCACAATCGCTTCAGCATATATTGTTTGCAGCATTTATGCTAATGGCCCTTCTGGCTGCTGTGAGCTGATAGGTTTTTGTAATTTGGGTTTGCATGTCTTTGAAAATTCGTAAAACTCATCATTTTTCTCCACCGTTTTCTTTTCTGTTAAAAAAAAGGAAACAATTGGGAGTACAATAGAACTCTTGAAATTGTGTTCTTGGAAGGTTGCCCTCTTTTGAAATTTTTGGTCGATTTTCCACTCCAGAATTTTTTTAGAAAGCAGGTGTCTTTTAGCGAACTGCAAGTTTGGTGAATATTTAGTGACCTTTAGCAATGGGTTTAAAGCTGCTGTTGTGGGAAGTGGCCTCAAGCAGGCAGCATATCTCCATTCCCATATCTGGGTACTAGGGCAGCAGAGCCTTTCTGGAAGTCGTGTTCCTAGTTTGTAAATTACATTGGAATGTGCATGGAGAAAGCCCCATAAGTATATGTCTCATTATTTCTTCTTGGTTTTAAAGTTGTTTTTAATTGGGGTAAAGCTGAGAATATTGTTTGTCCTAGGTGTACACAATCTGGTTCGTTTGTACATTATATATGTCTATTCAAGTACAGATCCTCTTCCCATGTAAAATGTTACTGTCGGTTCCGCAGACCTCCCTTGCTATATGGTTGGTCTTTTTGAGATATGGATATAATATGTGTTTGTATACATATAGTAACACTAATCTTAATTTATCCATTCCCCCCACCTTTCCTTTTAGATGAGCATAGTTTGTTTTCTAAGTCTGTGAGTGTCTTTCTCTGTGGAAATATGTTCCTTTGTGTCAGTTATTAGATAACGCCTATAAGTGATATCATAGAATATAGGTCTTTTGCTTTCCGACTTACCTCATGTTTCGTGATTATCTCCAGACTCATTTGTGGTGCCTCAGAGAGCAGTGGTTCATTGTTTTCCATGGCTATTATTCCATTGTGTACATGGACCACTTCTTCTTTATCCATTCACCTGTTGTTGGACATTTTGATTGCTCCACTGTCTTGGCTATTGTGAATAAGGCTGCACTGCAGCTTTTGCGGCCTGTGTCTTCTCGATTCTTGTCTTCTCAGGTGAGAGGTCCAATGGTGCGCCTGCTGCATTGAATGGTGCCTGCAGTTATACTTTTAAACACAGCTCCTTTCTGTTCTCATTATTGGCTGTTACCCCTTCACGTCTCACCAGCAGGTAGAGGGTACACAGTTCTCTAAAACCCCTTCAGCATTTATTGTTTGTAGACTTTTTGCTCATGTTCAGTCGACTGGTGTAAGTTGAAACTTTTTGTAGATTAGATTGCATGGGTCTAACACTCCCTGAGGTTGAGCTTTTATCCATTTTCCTTTTTTTTTAAAAGAGCGTGAGTAAAACTTAACTCTTCATACTCTCTTCTTGAAACATTTGCCTGTTTTGAATTGTTTTGTCCATTCCCTCCTTCAGCACAATATTTTAGGGCAGGTGTCCTTTACAGCCCTGAGTCCTTGGGAATGTTAAGTGACCATTAGCTGTGAGTTTAAAGCTGTTCTTGCAGGAAACGGCCACAAGGTGGCAGCATTTCCTCTTTACCATATTTGGTTACTAGGGAAACAGAGCCTTAATGGAAGTGGTGTTGTAGGTTGTAAATTAGAATGGAATGTGCCAGGGAAAAGGCCTTTAAGTTTATGTCTCATTACTTCTTGTTCATATTTGTAGTTTACTTTTTATTTTTTATCCCAGTAAATATGATTACAATGGTTGGTTTGTTCTAGGTGTGCAAGATGTGGTTCTTTCACACATATACATGTATCTATTGTTCCTCGCCTCCTTTTCCCATGTAGGTTATGACACAATGTTGAGTAGTCTTCTCCTGGTCTTCCGTACGTCTTTGGTGGTTATATATTTCACATGGTTTGTATATCTCTGTTAACCCCAATGTGGCAATGTATCCAATCCTCATCCCTTTCTATTTGGTGAACCATAAGTTTTTTAATGAATCTGTGATTGCCTTTCTCTGTGGAAATATCTTCATTGGTATCAATTTTTAAGTAACTCTTAAAAGTGATATGATAGGATATGTGTCTTCTGCTTTCTCACTTACTACACGTGGCGTGATTACGTCTAGACTCATCTATGGTGCTGCAAACGGCATTGTTTCATTTTTTTCACTAGCGAATATTCCATCTGTACATGGAGGAGTTCTTCTTTGTCCATCCATCTGTTGGTGGACTTTTTGGTTACTTCCATATCTTGGCTATTGTAATACTGTGCAGTGCAGATTTGCCTGCCTGTGTCTTTCCAATTCTCTCTTCTTAGGTTTTACGTCGAGGAGTGGGCCTGCTGGATCATATAGTAGCTCAATGTTTACCTTTTTAAGGCACCTCCATTCTGTTCTCATTCGTGGCCCTTTCCAAGTTACGTCCCCTTTGAAGTTGAGGGTATGCATTTCTCCACAACACTTTCAGCATTTATTGTTTGTAGTTTTCTTGCTGATGGTTATTCTGACAAGTGTGAGCTGATACCTCTCTGTGGTTGAATTCGAATGTGCCACATAATCTGTTGAAATTGAGCTTTAAGGCATGTCCTTTGCTATTTTTCAAGCTGTGATTACCCCTTAGTTCTTCAAAGTGTTCTCTTTAAGTATGTGTCACATTTTGAAATGTTTTGGCCTTTACCTCCCTCAAGACATTTTGAGGGCCTGTTTCATTTACAGTTCTGCAGTACTTGTTCCTATGAAGTGACCATTAGCACAGGCTTTAAAGCTGCTTTTGCAGGTAACTGCCAGAGGGCGGCAGCCTTTCTATGTCCCCCACCCTGGTAACTAGGGAAAAGCCCTTGCGGCCTGTGGTGTTTCTCGGTTATAAATTAGAGTGGAGTGTGCCCGGACAAACCCACACAAGCTGATGTCTCCTTACTTTTGTTGGATTGTTACATTTAATTTTTATTTTTTATTGGAGTAATTTTCCACTGTGTACGTGGACCACTTCTACTTTGTGCATTCCTCGGTTGATGGACATTTTCATTGCTTCCAAGTGTTGGCTATGGTAAATATTGTTGGAGTGCAGGATTGCCAGCCTGTGACTTTTCGATTCTCATTTTCTCAGGTGATAGGCCCAGCAGTGGGTGTAATTGATTGACTGGTAGCACCGTGTTTCCCTTTTCAAAGCACCTTCTTTGTGTTTTCATTAGTGGCTCTTACCACGTCCCCCCTTAGAATCGAGGGTACGCATTTCTCCACAATCGCTTCAGCATATATTGTTTGCAGCATTTATGCTAATGGCCCTTCTGGCTGCTGTGAGCTGATAGGTTTTTGTAATTTGGGTTTGCATGTCTTTGAAAATTCGTAAAACTCATCATTTTTCTCCACCGTTTTCTTTTCTGTTAAAAAAAAGGAAACAATTGGGAGTACAATAGAACTCTTGAAATTGTGTTCTTGGAAGGTTGCCCTCTTTTGAAATTTTTGGTCGATTTTCCACTCCAGAATTTTTTTAGAAAGCAGGTGTCTTTTAGCGAACTGCAAGTTTGGTGAATATTTAGTGACCTTTAGCAATGGGTTTAAAGCTGCTGTTGTGGGAAGTGGCCTCAAGCAGGCAGCATATCTCCATTCCCATATCTGGGTACTAGGGCAGCAGAGCCTTTCTGGAAGTCGTGTTCCTAGTTTGTAAATTACATTGGAATGTGCATGGAGAAAGCCCCATAAGTATATGTCTCATTATTTCTTCTTGGTTTTAAAGTTGTTTTTAATTGGGGTAAAGCTGAGAATATTGTTTGTCCTAGGTGTACACAATCTGGTTCGTTTGTACATTATATATGTCTATTCAAGTACAGATCCTCTTCCCATGTAAAATGTTACTGTCGGTTCCGCAGACCTCCCTTGCTATATGGTTGGTCTTTTTGAGATATGGATATAATATGTGTTTGTATACATATAGTAACACTAATCTTAATTTATCCATTCCCCCCACCTTTCCTTTTAGATGAGCATAGTTTGTTTTCTAAGTCTGTGAGTGTCTTTCTCTGTGGAAATATGTTCCTTTGTGTCAGTTATTAGATAACGCCTATAAGTGATATCATAGAATATAGGTCTTTTGCTTTCCGACTTACCTCATGTTTCGTGATTATCTCCAGACTCATTTGTGGTGCCTCAGAGAGCAGTGGTTCATTGTTTTCCATGGCTATTATTCCATTGTGTACATGGACCACTTCTTCTTTATCCATTCACCTGTTGTTGGACATTTTGATTGCTCCACTGTCTTGGCTATTGTGAATAAGGCTGCACTGCAGCTTTTGCGGCCTGTGTCTTCTCGATTCTTGTCTTCTCAGGTGAGAGGTCCAATGGTGCGCCTGCTGCATTGAATGGTGCCTGCAGTTTTACTTTTAAACACAGCTCCTTTCTGTTCTCATTATTGGCTGTTACCCCTTCACGTCTCACCAGCAGGTAGAGGGTACACAGTTCTCTAAAACCCCTTCAGCATTTATTGTTTGTAGACTTTTTGCTCATGTTCAGTCGACTGGTGTAAGTTGAAACTTTTTGTAGATTAGATTGCATGGGTCTAACACTCCCTGAGGTTGAGCTTTTATCCATTTTCCTTTTTTTTTAAAAGAGCGTGAGTAAAACTTAACTCTTCATACTCTCTTCTTGAAACATTTGCCTGTTTTGAATTGTTTTGTCCATTCCCTCCTTCAGCACAATTTTTTAGGGCAGGTGTCCTTTACAACCCTGAGTCCTTGGGAATGTTAAGTGACCATTAGCTGTGAGTTTAAAGCTGTTCTTGCAGGAAACGGCCACAAGGTGGCAGCATTTCCCCTTTACCATATTTGGTTACTAGGGAAACAGAGCCTTAATGGAAGTGGTGTTGTAGGTTGTAAATTAGAATGGAATGTGCCAGGGAAAAGCCCTTTAAGTTTATGTCTCATTACTTCTTGTTCATATTTGTAGTTTACTTTTTATTTTTTATCCCAGTAAATATGATTACAATGGTTTGTTTGTTCTAGGTGTGCAAAATGTGGTTCTTTCACACATATACATGTATCTATTGTTCCTCGCCTCCTTTTCCCATGTAGGTTATGACACAATGTTGAGTAGTCTTCTCCTGGTCTTCCGTACGTCTTTGGTGGTTATATATTTCACATGGTTTGTATATCTCTGTTAACCCCAATGTGGCAATGTATCCAATCCTCATCCCTTTCTATTTGGTGAACCATAAGTTTTTTAATGAATCTGTGATTGCCTTTCTCTGTGGAAATATCTTCATTGGTATCAATTTTTAAGTAACTCTTAAAAGTGATATGATAGGATATGTGCCTTTTGCTTTCTCACTTACTACACGTGGCGTGATTACGTCTAGACTCATCTATGGTGCTGCAAACGGCATTGTTTCATTTTTTTCACTAGCGAATATTCCATCTGTACATGGAGGAGTTCTTCTTTGTCCATCCATCTGTTGGTGGACTTTTTGGTTACTTCCATATCTTGGCTATTGTAATACTGTGCAGTGCAGATTTGCCTGCCTGTGTCTTTCCAATTCTCTCTTCTTAGGTTTTACGTCGAGGAGTGGGCCTGCTGGATCATATAGTAGCTCAATGTTTACCTTTTTAAGGCACCTCCATTCTGTTCTCATTCGTGGCCCTTTCCAAGTTACGTCCCCTTTGAAGTTGAGGGTATGCATTTCTCCACAACACTTTCAGCATTTATTGTTTGTAGTTTTCTTGCTGATGGTTATTCTGACAAGTGTGAGCTGATACCTCTCTGTGGTTGAATTCGAATGTGCCACATAATCTGTTGAAATTGAGCTTTAAGGCATGTCCTTTGCTATTTTTCAAGCTGTGATTACCCCTTAGTTCTTCAAAGTGTTCTCTTTAAGTATGTGTCACATTTTGAAATGTTTTGGCCTTTACCTCCCTCAAGACATTTTGAGGGCCTGTTTCATTTACAGTTCTGCAGTACTTGTTCCTATGAAGTGACCATTAGCACAGGCTTTAAAGCTGCTTTTGCAGGTAACTGCCAGAGGGCGGCAGCCTTTCTATGTCCCCCACCCTGGTAACTAGGGAAAAGCCCTTGCGGCCTGTGGTGTTTCTCGGTTATAAATTAGAGTGGAGTGTGCCCGGACAAACCCACACAAGCTGATGTCTCCTTACTTTTGTTGGATTGTTACATTTAATTTTTATTTTTTATTGGAGTAATTTTCCACTGTGTACGTGGACCACTTCTACTTTGTGCATTCCTCGGTTGATGGACATTTTCATTGCTTCCAAGTGTTGGCTATGGTAAATATTGTTGGAGTGCAGGATTGCCAGCCTGTGACTTTTCGATTCTCATTTTCTCAGGTGATAGGCCCAGCAGTGGGTGTAATTGATTGACTGGTAGCACCGTGTTTCCCTTTTCAAAGCACCTTCTTTGTGTTTTCATTAGTGGCTCTTACCACGTCCCCCCTTAGAATCGAGGGTACGCATTTCTCCACAATCGCTTCAGCATATATTGTTTGCAGCATTTATGCTAATGGCCCTTCTGGCTGCTGTGAGCTGATAGGTTTTTGTAATTTGGGTTTGCATGTCTTTGAAAATTCGTAAAACTCATCATTTTTCTCCACCGTTTTCTTTTCTGTTAAAAAAAAGGAAACAATTGGGAGTACAATAGAACTCTTGAAATTGTGTTCTTGGAAGGTTGCCCTCTTTTGAAATTTTTGGTCGATTTTCCACTCCAGAATTTTTTTAGAAAGCAGGTGTCTTTTAGCGAACTGCAAGTTTGGTGAATATTTAGTGACCTTTAGCAATGGGTTTAAAGCTGCTGTTGTGGGAAGTGGCCTCAAGCAGGCAGCATATCTCCATTCCCATATCTGGGTACTAGGGCAGCAGAGCCTTTCTGGAAGTCGTGTTCCTAGTTTGTAAATTACATTGGAATGTGCATGGAGAAAGCCCCATAAGTATATGTCTCATTATTTCTTCTTGGTTTTAAAGTTGTTTTTAATTGGGGTAAAGCTGAGAATATTGTTTGTCCTAGGTGTACACAATCTGGTTCGTTTGTACATTATATATGTCTATTCAAGTACAGATCCTCTTCCCATGTAAAATGTTACTGTCGGTTCCGCAGACCTCCCTTGCTATATGGTTGGTCTTTTTGAGATATGGATATAATATGTGTTTGTATACATATAGTAACACTAATCTTAATTTATCCATTCCCCCCACCTTTCCTTTTAGATGAGCATAGTTTGTTTTCTAAGTCTGTGAGTGTCTTTCTCTGTGGAAATATGTTCCTTTGTGTCAGTTATTAGATAACGCCTATAAGTGATATCATAGAATATAGGTCTTTTGCTTTCCGACTTACCTCATGTTTCGTGATTATCTCCAGACTCATTTGTGGTGCCTCAGAGAGCAGTGGTTCATTGTTTTCCATGGCTATTATTCCATTGTGTACATGGACCACTTCTTCTTTATCCATTCACCTGTTGTTGGACATTTTGATTGCTCCACTGTCTTGGCTATTGTGAATAAGGCTGCACTGCAGCTTTTGCGGCCTGTGTCTTCTCGATTCTTGTCTTCTCAGGTGAGAGGTCCAATGGTGCGCCTGCTGCATTGAATGGTGCCTGCAGTTATACTTTTAAACACAGCTCCTTTCTGTTCTCATTATTGGCTGTTACCCCTTCACGTCTCACCAGCAGGTAGAGGGTACACAGTTCTCTAAAACCCCTTCAGCATTTATTGTTTGTAGACTTTTTGCTCATGTTCAGTCGACTGGTGTAAGTTGAAACTTTTTGTAGATTAGATTGCATGGGTCTAACACTCCCTGAGGTTGAGCTTTTATCCATTTTCCTTTTTTTTTAAAAGAGCGTGAGTAAAACTTAACTCTTCATACTCTCTTCTTGAAACATTTGCCTGTTTTGAATTGTTTTGTCCATTCCCTCCTTCAGCACAATATTTTAGGGCAGGTGTCCTTTACAGCCCTGAGTCCTTGGGAATGTTAAGTGACCATTAGCTGTGAGTTTAAAGCTGTTCTTGCAGGAAACGGCCACAAGGTGGCAGCATTTCCTCTTTACCATATTTGGTTACTAGGGAAACAGAGCCTTAATGGAAGTGGTGTTGTAGGTTGTAAATTAGAATGGAATGTGCCAGGGAAAAGGCCTTTAAGTTTATGTCTCATTACTTCTTGTTCATATTTGTAGTTTACTTTTTATTTTTTATCCCAGTAAATATGATTACAATGGTTGGTTTGTTCTAGGTGTGCAAGATGTGGTTCTTTCACACATATACATGTATCTATTGTTCCTCGCCTCCTTTTCCCATGTAGGTTATGACACAATGTTGAGTAGTCTTCTCCTGGTCTTCCGTACGTCTTTGGTGGTTATATATTTCACATGGTTTGTATATCTCTGTTAACCCCAATGTGGCAATGTATCCAATCCTCATCCCTTTCTATTTGGTGAACCATAAGTTTTTTAATGAATCTGTGATTGCCTTTCTCTGTGGAAATATCTTCATTGGTATCAATTTTTAAGTAACTCTTAAAAGTGATATGATAGGATATGTGTCTTCTGCTTTCTCACTTACTACACGTGGCGTGATTACGTCTAGACTCATCTATGGTGCTGCAAACGGCATTGTTTCATTTTTTTCACTAGCGAATATTCCATCTGTACATGGAGGAGTTCTTCTTTGTCCATCCATCTGTTGGTGGACTTTTTGGTTACTTCCATATCTTGGCTATTGTAATACTGTGCAGTGCAGATTTGCCTGCCTGTGTCTTTCCAATTCTCTCTTCTTAGGTTTTACGTCGAGGAGTGGGCCTGCTGGATCATATAGTAGCTCAATGTTTACCTTTTTAAGGCACCTCCATTCTGTTCTCATTCGTGGCCCTTTCCAAGTTACGTCCCCTTTGAAGTTGAGGGTATGCATTTCTCCACAACACTTTCAGCATTTATTGTTTGTAGTTTTCTTGCTGATGGTTATTCTGACAAGTGTGAGCTGATACCTCTCTGTGGTTGAATTCGAATGTGCCACATAATCTGTTGAAATTGAGCTTTAAGGCATGTCCTTTGCTATTTTTCAAGCTGTGATTACCCCTTAGTTCTTCAAAGTGTTCTCTTTAAGTATGTGTCACATTTTGAAATGTTTTGGCCTTTACCTCCCTCAAGACATTTTGAGGGCCTGTTTCATTTACAGTTCTGCAGTACTTGTTCCTATGAAGTGACCATTAGCACAGGCTTTAAAGCTGCTTTTGCAGGTAACTGCCAGAGGGCGGCAGCCTTTCTATGTCCCCCACCCTGGTAACTAGGGAAAAGCCCTTGCGGCCTGTGGTGTTTCTCGGTTATAAATTAGAGTGGAGTGTGCCCGGACAAACCCACACAAGCTGATGTCTCCTTACTTTTGTTGGATTGTTACATTTAATTTTTATTTTTTATTGGAGTAATTTTCCACTGTGTACGTGGACCACTTCTACTTTGTGCATTCCTCGGTTGATGGACATTTTCATTGCTTCCAAGTGTTGGCTATGGTAAATATTGTTGGAGTGCAGGATTGCCAGCCTGTGACTTTTCGATTCTCATTTTCTCAGGTGATAGGCCCAGCAGTGGGTGTAATTGATTGACTGGTAGCACCGTGTTTCCCTTTTCAAAGCACCTTCTTTGTGTTTTCATTAGTGGCTCTTACCACGTCCCCCCTTAGAATCGAGGGTACGCATTTCTCCACAATCGCTTCAGCATATATTGTTTGCAGCATTTATGCTAATGGCCCTTCTGGCTGCTGTGAGCTGATAGGTTTTTGTAATTTGGGTTTGCATGTCTTTGAAAATTCGTAAAACTCATCATTTTTCTCCACCGTTTTCTTTTCTGTTAAAAAAAAGGAAACAATTGGGAGTACAATAGAACTCTTGAAATTGTGTTCTTGGAAGGTTGCCCTCTTTTGAAATTTTTGGTCGATTTTCCACTCCAGAATTTTTTTAGAAAGCAGGTGTCTTTTAGCGAACTGCAAGTTTGGTGAATATTTAGTGACCTTTAGCAATGGGTTTAAAGCTGCTGTTGTGGGAAGTGGCCTCAAGCAGGCAGCATATCTCCATTCCCATATCTGGGTACTAGGGCAGCAGAGCCTTTCTGGAAGTCGTGTTCCTAGTTTGTAAATTACATTGGAATGTGCATGGAGAAAGCCCCATAAGTATATGTCTCATTATTTCTTCTTGGGTTTAAAGTTGTTTTTAATTGGGGTAAAGCTGAGAATATTGTTTGTCCTAGGTGTACACAATCTGGTTCGTTTGTACATTATATATGTCTATTCAAGTACAGATCCTCTTCCCATGTAAAATGTTACTGTCGGTTCCGCAGACCTCCCTTGCTATATGGTTGGTCTTTTTGAGATATGGATATAATATGTGTTTGTATACATATAGTAACACTAATCTTAATTTATCCATTCCCCCCACCTTTCCTTTTAGATGAGCATAGTTTGTTTTCTAAGTCTGTGAGTGTCTTTCTCTGTGGAAATATGTTCCTTTGTGTCAGTTATTAGATAACGCCTATAAGTGATATCATAGAATATAGGTCTTTTGCTTTCCGACTTACCTCATGTTTCGTGATTATCTCCAGACTCATTTGTGGTGCCTCAGAGAGCAGTGGTTCATTGTTTTCCATGGCTATTATTCCATTGTGTACATGGACCACTTCTTCTTTATCCATTCACCTGTTGTTGGACATTTTGATTGCTCCACTGTCTTGGCTATTGTGAATAAGGCTGCACTGCAGCTTTTGCGGCCTGTGTCTTCTCGATTCTTGTCTTCTCAGGTGAGAGGTCCAATGGTGCGCCTGCTGCATTGAATGGTGCCTGCAGTTTTACTTTTAAACACAGCTCCTTTCTGTTCTCATTATTGGCTGTTACCCCTTCACGTCTCACCAGCAGGTAGAGGGTACACAGTTCTCTAAAACCCCTTCAGCATTTATTGTTTGTAGACTTTTTGCTCATGGTCAGTCGACTGGTGTAAGTTGAAACTTTTTGTAGATTAGATTGCATGGGTCTAACACTCCCTGAGGTTGAGCTTTTATCCATTTTCCTTTTTTTTTAAAAGAGCGTGAGTAAAACTTAACTCTTCATACTCTCTTCTTGAAACATTTGCCTGTTTTGAATTGTTTTGTCCATTCCCTCCTTCAGCACAATTTTTTAGGGCAGGTGTCCTTTACAACCCTGAGTCCTTGGGAATGTTAAGTGACCATTAGCTGTGAGTTTAAAGCTGTTCTTGCAGGAAACGGCCACAAGGTGGCAGCATTTCCCCTTTACCATATTTGGTTACTAGGGAAACAGAGCCTTAATGGAAGTGGTGTTGTAGGTTGTAAATTAGAATGGAATGTGCCAGGGAAAAGCCCTTTAAGTTTATGTCTCATTACTTCTTGTTCATATTTGTAGTTTACTTTTTATTTTTTATCCCAGTAAATATGATTACAATGGTTTGTTTGTTCTAGGTGTGCAAGATGTGGTTCTTTCACACATATACATGTATCTATTGTTCCTCGCCTCCTTTTCCCATGTAGGTTATGACACAATGTTGAGTAGTCTTCTCCTGGTCTTCCGTACGTCTTTGGTGGTTATATATTTCACATGGTTTGTATATCTCTGTTAACCCCAATGTGGCAATGTATCCAATCCTCATCCCTTTCTATTTGGTGAACCATAAGTTTTTTAATGAATCTGTGATTGCCTTTCTCTGTGGAAATATCTTCATTGGTATCAATTTTTAAGTAACTCTTAAAAGTGATATGATAGGATATGTGCCTTTTGCTTTCTCACTTACTACACGTGGCGTGATTACGTCTAGACTCATCTATGGTGCTGCAAACGGCATTGTTTCATTTTTTTCACTAGCGAATATTCCATCTGTACATGGAGGAGTTCTTCTTTGTCCATCCATCTGTTGGTGGACTTTTTGGTTACTTCCATATCTTGGCTATTGTAATACTGTGCAGTGCAGATTTGCCTGCCTGTGTCTTTCCAATTCTCTCTTCTTAGGTTTTACGTCGAGGAGTGGGCCTGCTGGATCATATAGTAGCTCAATGTTTACCTTTTTAAGGCACCTCCATTCTGTTCTCATTCGTGGCCCTTTCCAAGTTACGTCCCCTTTGAAGTTGAGGGTATGCATTTCTCCACAACACTTTCAGCATTTATTGTTTGTAGTTTTCTTGCTGATGGTTATTCTGACAAGTGTGAGCTGATACCTCTCTGTGGTTGAATTCGAATGTGCCACATAATCTGTTGAAATTGAGCTTTAAGGCATGTCCTTTGCTATTTTTCAAGCTGTGATTACCCCTTAGTTCTTCAAAGTGTTCTCTTTAAGTATGTGTCACATTTTGAAATGTTTTGGCCTTTACCTCCCTCAAGACATTTTGAGGGCCTGTTTCATTTACAGTTCTGCAGTACTTGTTCCTATGAAGTGACCATTAGCACAGGCTTTAAAGCTGCTTTTGCAGGTAACTGCCAGAGGGCGGCAGCCTTTCTATGTCCCCCACCCTGGTAACTAGGGAAAAGCCCTTGCGGCCTGTGGTGTTTCTCGGTTATAAATTAGAGTGGAGTGTGCCCGGACAAACCCACACAAGCTGATGTCTCCTTACTTTTGTTGGATTGTTACATTTAATTTTTATTTTTTATTGGAGTAATTTTCCACTGTGTACGTGGACCACTTCTACTTTGTGCATTCCTCGGTTGATGGACATTTTCATTGCTTCCAAGTGTTGGCTATGGTAAATATTGTTGGAGTGCAGGATTGCCAGCCTGTGACTTTTCGATTCTCATTTTCTCAGGTGATAGGCCCAGCAGTGGGTGTAATTGATTGACTGGTAGCACCGTGTTTCCCTTTTCAAAGCACCTTCTTTGTGTTTTCATTAGTGGCTCTTACCACGTCCCCCCTTAGAATCGAGGGTACGCATTTCTCCACAATCGCTTCAGCATATATTGTTTGCAGCATTTATGCTAATGGCCCTTCTGGCTGCTGTGAGCTGATAGGTTTTTGTAATTTGGGTTTGCATGTCTTTGAAAATTCGTAAAACTCATCATTTTTCTCCACCGTTTTCTTTTCTGTTAAAAAAAAGGAAACAATTGGGAGTACAATAGAACTCTTGAAATTGTGTTCTTGGAAGGTTGCCCTCTTTTGAAATTTTTGGTCGATTTTCCACTCCAGAATTTTTTTAGAAAGCAGGTGTCTTTTAGCGAACTGCAAGTTTGGTGAATATTTAGTGACCTTTAGCAATGGGTTTAAAGCTGCTGTTGTGGGAAGTGGCCTCAAGCAGGCAGCATATCTCCATTCCCATATCTGGGTACTAGGGCAGCAGAGCCTTTCTGGAAGTCGTGTTCCTAGTTTGTAAATTACATTGGAATGTGCATGGAGAAAGCCCCATAAGTATATGTCTCATTATTTCTTCTTGGTTTTAAAGTTGTTTTTAATTGGGGTAAAGCTGAGAATATTGTTTGTCCTAGGTGTACACAATCTGGTTCGTTTGTACATTATATATGTCTATTCAAGTACAGATCCTCTTCCCATGTAAAATGTTACTGTCGGTTCCGCAGACCTCCCTTGCTATATGGTTGGTCTTTTTGAGATATGGATATAATATGTGTTTGTATACATATAGTAACACTAATCTTAATTTATCCATTCCCCCCACCTTTCCTTTTAGATGAGCATAGTTTGTTTTCTAAGTCTGTGAGTGTCTTTCTCTGTGGAAATATGTTCCTTTGTGTCAGTTATTAGATAACGCCTATAAGTGATATCATAGAATATAGGTCTTTTGCTTTCCGACTTACCTCATGTTTCGTGATTATCTCCAGACTCATTTGTGGTGCCTCAGAGAGCAGTGGTTCATTGTTTTCCATGGCTATTATTCCATTGTGTACATGGACCACTTCTTCTTTATCCATTCACCTGTTGTTGGACATTTTGATTGCTCCACTGTCTTGGCTATTGTGAATAAGGCTGCACTGCAGCTTTTGCGGCCTGTGTCTTCTCGATTCTTGTCTTCTCAGGTGAGAGGTCCAATGGTGCGCCTGCTGCATTGAATGGTGCCTGCAGTTATACTTTTAAACACAGCTCCTTTCTGTTCTCATTATTGGCTGTTACCCCTTCACGTCTCACCAGCAGGTAGAGGGTACACAGTTCTCTAAAACCCCTTCAGCATTTATTGTTTGTAGACTTTTTGCTCATGTTCAGTCGACTGGTGTAAGTTGAAACTTTTTGTAGATTAGATTGCATGGGTCTAACACTCCCTGAGGTTGAGCTTTTATCCATTTTCCTTTTTTTTTAAAAGAGCGTGAGTAAAACTTAACTCTTCATACTCTCTTCTTGAAACATTTGCCTGTTTTGAATTGTTTTGTCCATTCCCTCCTTCAGCACAATATTTTAGGGCAGGTGTCCTTTACAGCCCTGAGTCCTTGGGAATGTTAAGTGACCATTAGCTGTGAGTTTAAAGCTGTTCTTGCAGGAAACGGCCACAAGGTGGCAGCATTTCCTCTTTACCATATTTGGTTACTAGGGAAACAGAGCCTTAATGGAAGTGGTGTTGTAGGTTGTAAATTAGAATGGAATGTGCCAGGGAAAAGGCCTTTAAGTTTATGTCTCATTACTTCTTGTTCATATTTGTAGTTTACTTTTTATTTTTTATCCCAGTAAATATGATTACAATGGTTGGTTTGTTCTAGGTGTGCAAGATGTGGTTCTTTCACACATATACATGTATCTATTGTTCCTCGCCTCCTTTTCCCATGTAGGTTATGACACAATGTTGAGTAGTCTTCTCCTGGTCTTCCGTACGTCTTTGGTGGTTATATATTTCACATGGTTTGTATATCTCTGTTAACCCCAATGTGGCAATGTATCCAATCCTCATCCCTTTCTATTTGGTGAACCATAAGTTTTTTAATGAATCTGTGATTGCCTTTCTCTGTGGAAATATCTTCATTGGTATCAATTTTTAAGTAACTCTTAAAAGTGATATGATAGGATATGTGTCTTCTGCTTTCTCACTTACTACACGTGGCGTGATTACGTCTAGACTCATCTATGGTGCTGCAAACGGCATTGTTTCATTTTTTTCACTAGCGAATATTCCATCTGTACATGGAGGAGTTCTTCTTTGTCCATCCATCTGTTGGTGGACTTTTTGGTTACTTCCATATCTTGGCTATTGTAATACTGTGCAGTGCAGATTTGCCTGCCTGTGTCTTTCCAATTCTCTCTTCTTAGGTTTTACGTCGAGGAGTGGGCCTGCTGGATCATATAGTAGCTCAATGTTTACCTTTTTAAGGCACCTCCATTCTGTTCTCATTCGTGGCCCTTTCCAAGTTACGTCCCCTTTGAAGTTGAGGGTATGCATTTCTCCACAACACTTTCAGCATTTATTGTTTGTAGTTTTCTTGCTGATGGTTATTCTGACAAGTGTGAGCTGATACCTCTCTGTGGTTGAATTCGAATGTGCCACATAATCTGTTGAAATTGAGCTTTAAGGCATGTCCTTTGCTATTTTTCAAGCTGTGATTACCCCTTAGTTCTTCAAAGTGTTCTCTTTAAGTATGTGTCACATTTTGAAATGTTTTGGCCTTTACCTCCCTCAAGACATTTTGAGGGCCTGTTTCATTTACAGTTCTGCAGTACTTGTTCCTATGAAGTGACCATTAGCACAGGCTTTAAAGCTGCTTTTGCAGGTAACTGCCAGAGGGCGGCAGCCTTTCTATGTCCCCCACCCTGGTAACTAGGGAAAAGCCCTTGCGGCCTGTGGTGTTTCTCGGTTATAAATTAGAGTGGAGTGTGCCCGGACAAACCCACACAAGCTGATGCCTCCTTACTTTTGTTGGATTTTTACATTTAATTTTTATTTTTTATTGGAGTAATTTTCCACTGTGTACGTGGACCACTTCTACTTTGTGCATTCCTCGGTTGATGGACATTTTCATTGCTTCCAAGTGTTGGCTATGGTAAATATTGTTGGAGTGCAGGATTGCCAGGCTGTGACTTTTCGATTCTCATTTTCTCAGGTGATAGGCCCAGCAGTGGGTGTAATTGATTGACTGGTAGCACCGTGTTTCCCTTTTCAAAGCACCTTCTTTGTGTTTTCATTAGTGGCTCTTACCACGTCCCCCTTAGAATCGAGGGTACGCATTTCTCCACAATCGCTTCAGCATATATTGTTTGCAGCATTTATGCTAATGGCCCTTCTGGCTGCTGTGAGCTGATAGGTTTTTGTAATTTGGGTTTGCATGTCTTTGAAAATTCGTAAAACTCATCATTTTTCTCCACCGTTTTCTTTTCTGTTAAAAAAAAGGAAACAATTGGGAGTACAATAGAACTCTTGAAATTGTGTTCTTGGAAGGTTGCCCTCTTTTGAAATTTTTGGTCGATTTTCCACTCCAGAATTTTTTTAGAAAGCAGGTGTCTTTTACCGAACTGCAAGTTTGGTGAATATTTAGTGACCTTTAGCAATGGGTTTAAAGCTGCTGTTGTGGGAAGTGGCCTCAAGCAGGCAGCATATCTCCATTCCCATATCTGGGTACTAGGGCAGCAGAGCCTTTCTGGAAGTCGTGTTCCTAGTTTGTAAATTACATTGGAATGTGCATGGAGAAAGCCCCATAAGTATATGTCTCATTATTTCTTCTTGGGTTTAAAGTTGTTTTTAATTGGGGTAAAGCTGAGAATATTGTTTGTCCTAGGTGTACACAATCTGGTTCGTTTGTACATTATATATGTCTATTCAAGTACAGATCCTCTTCCCATGTAAAATGTTACTGTCGGTTCCGCAGACCTCCCTTGCTATATGGTTGGTCTTTTTGAGATATGGATATAATATGTGTTTGTATACATATAGTAACACTAATCTTAATTTATCCATTCCCCCCACCTTTCCTTTTAGATGAGCATAGTTTGTTTTCTAAGTCTGTGAGTGTCTTTCTCTGTGGAAATATGTTCCTTTGTGTCAGTTATTAGATAACGCCTATAAGTGATATCATAGAATATAGGTCTTTTGCTTTCCGACTTACCTCATGTTTCGTGATTATCTCCAGACTCATTTGTGGTGCCTCAGAGAGCAGTGGTTCATTGTTTTCCATGGCTATTATTCCATTGTGTACATGGACCACTTCTTCTTTATCCATTCACCTGTTGTTGGACATTTTGATTGCTCCACTGTCTTGGCTATTGTGAATAAGGCTGCACTGCAGCTTTTGCGGCCTGTGTCTTCTCGATTCTTGTCTTCTCAAGTGAGAGGTCCATTGGTGCGCCTGCTGCATTGAATGGTGCCTCCATTTTTACTTTTAAACACAGCTCCTTTCTGTTCTCATTATTGGCTGTTACCCCTTTACGTCTCACCAGCAGGTAGAGGGTACACAGTTCCCTAAAACCCCTTCAGCATTTATTGTTTGTAGACTTTTTGCTCATGGTCAGTCGACTGGTGTAAGTTGAAACTTTTTGTAGATTAGATTGCATGGGTCTAACACTCCCTGAGGTTGAGCTTTTATCCATTTTCCTTTTTTTTAAAAGAGCGTGAGTAAAACTTAACTCTTCATACTCTCTTCTTGAAACATTTGCCTGTTTTGAATTTTTTTGTCCATTCCCTCCTTCAGCACAATTTTTTAGGGCAGGTGTTCTTTACAGCCCTGAGTCCTTGGGAATGTTAAGTGACCATTCGCTGTGAGTTTAAAGCTGTTCTTGCAGGAAACGGCCACAAGGTGGCAGCATTTCCCCTTTACCATATTTGGTTACTAGGGAAACAGAGCCTTAATGGAAGTGGTGTTGTAGGTTGTAAATTAGAATGGAATGTGCCAGGGAAAAGCCCTTTAAGTTTATGTCTCATTACTTCTTGTTCATATTTGTAGTTTACTTTTTATTTTTTATCCCAGTAAATATGATTACAATGGTTTGTTTGTTCTAGGTGTGCAAGATGTGGTTCTTTCACACATATACATGTATCTATTCTTCCTCGCCTCCTTTTCCCATGTAGGTTATGACACAATGTTGAGTAGTCTTCTCCTGGTCTTCCGTACGTCTTTGGTGGTTATATATTTCACATGGTTTGTATATCTCTGTTAACCCCAATGTGGCAATGTATCCAATCCTCATCCCTTTCTATTTGGTGAACCATAAGTTTTTTAATGAATCTGTGATTGCCTTTCTCTGTGGAAATATCTTCATTGGTATCAATTTTTAAGTAACTCTTAAAAGTGATATGATAGGATATGTGTCGTTTGCTTTCTCACTTACTACACGTGGCGTGATTACGTCTAGACTCATCTATGGTGCTGCAAACGGCATTGTTTCATTTTTTTCACTAGCGAATATTCCATCTGTACATGGAGGAGTTCTTCTTTGTCCATCCATCTGTTGGTGGACTTTTTGGTTACTTCCATATCTTGGCTATTGTAATACTGTGCAGTGCAGATTTGCCTGCCTGTGTCTTTCCAATTCTCTCTTCTTAGGTTTTACGTCGAGGAGTGGGCCTGCTGGATCATATAGTAGCTCAATGTTTACCTTTTTAAGGCACCTCCATTCTGTTCTCATTCGTGGCCCTTTCCAAGTTACGTCCCCTTTGAAGTTGAGGGTATGCATTTCTCCACAACACTTTCAGCATTTATTGTTTGTAGTTTTCTTGCTGATGGTTATTCTGACAAGTGTGAGCTGATACCTCTCTGTGGTTGAATTCGAATGTGCCACATAATCTGTTGAAATTGAGCTTTAAGGCATGTCCTTTGCTATTTTTCAAGCTGTGATTACCCCTTAGTTCTTCAAAGTGTTCTCTTTAAGTATGTGTCACATTTTGAAATGTTTTGGCCTTTACCTCCCTCAAGACATTTTGAGGGCCTGTTTCATTTACAGTTCTGCAGTACTTGTTCCTATGAAGTGACCATTAGCACAGGCTTTAAAGCTGCTTTTGCAGGTAACTGCCAGAGGGCGGCAGCCTTTCTATGTCCCCCACCCTGGTAACTAGGGAAAAGCCCTTGCGGCCTGTGGTGTTTCTCGGTTATAAATTAGAGTGGAGTGTGCCCGGACAAACCCACACAAGCTGATGTCTCCTTACTTTTGTTGGATTGTTACATTTAATTTTTATTTTTTATTGGAGTAATTTTCCACTGTGTACGTGGACCACTTCTACTTTGTGCATTCCTCGGTTGATGGACATTTTCATTGCTTCCAAGTGTTGGCTATGGTAAATATTGTTGGAGTGCAGGATTGCCAGCCTGTGACTTTTCGATTCTCATTTTCTCAGGTGATAGGCCCAGCAGTGGGTGTAATTGATTGACTGGTAGCACCGTGTTTCCCTTTTCAAAGCACCTTCTTTGTGTTTTCATTAGTGGCTCTTACCACGTCCCCCCTTAGAATCGAGGGTACGCATTTCTCCACAATCGCTTCAGCATATATTGTTTGCAGCATTTATGCTAATGGCCCTTCTGGCTGCTGTGAGCTGATAGGTTTTTGTAATTTGGGTTTGCATGTCTTTGAAAATTCGTAAAACTCATCATTTTTCTCCACCGTTTTCTTTTCTGTTAAAAAAAAGGAAACAATTGGGAGTACAATAGAACTCTTGAAATTGTGTTCTTGGAAGGTTGCCCTCTTTTGAAATTTTTGGTCGATTTTCCACTCCAGAATTTTTTTAGAAAGCAGGTGTCTTTTAGCGAACTGCAAGTTTGGTGAATATTTAGTGACCTTTAGCAATGGGTTTAAAGCTGCTGTTGTGGGAAGTGGCCTCAAGCAGGCAGCATATCTCCATTCCCATATCTGGGTACTAGGGCAGCAGAGCCTTTCTGGAAGTCGTGTTCCTAGTTTGTAAATTACATTGGAATGTGCATGGAGAAAGCCCCATAAGTATATGTCTCATTATTTCTTCTTGGTTTTAAAGTTGTTTTTAATTGGGGTAAAGCTGAGAATATTGTTTGTCCTAGGTGTACACAATCTGGTTCGTTTGTACATTATATATGTCTATTCAAGTACAGATCCTCTTCCCATGTAAAATGTTACTGTCGGTTCCGCAGACCTCCCTTGCTATATGGTTGGTCTTTTTGAGATATGGATATAATATGTGTTTGTATACATATAGTAACACTAATCTTAATTTATCCATTCCCCCCACCTTTCCTTTTAGATGAGCATAGTTTGTTTTCTAAGTCTGTGAGTGTCTTTCTCTGTGGAAATATGTTCCTTTGTGTCAGTTATTAGATAACGCCTATAAGTGATATCATAGAATATAGGTCTTTTGCTTTCCGACTTACCTCATGTTTCGTGATTATCTCCAGACTCATTTGTGGTGCCTCAGAGAGCAGTGGTTCATTGTTTTCCATGGCTATTATTCCATTGTGTACATGGACCACTTCTTCTTTATCCATTCACCTGTTGTTGGACATTTTGATTGCTCCACTGTCTTGGCTATTGTGAATAAGGCTGCACTGCAGCTTTTGCGGCCTGTGTCTTCTCGATTCTTGTCTTCTCAGGTGAGAGGTCCAATGGTGCGCCTGCTGCATTGAATGGTGCCTGCAGTTTTACTTTTAAACACAGCTCCTTTCTGTTCTCATTATTGGCTGTTACCCCTTCACGTCTCACCAGCAGGTAGAGGGTACACAGTTCTCTAAAACCCCTTCAGCATTTATTGTTTGTAGACTTTTTGCTCATGTTCAGTCGACTGGTGTAAGTTGAAACTTTTTGTAGATTAGATTGCATGGGTCTAACACTCCCTGAGGTTGAGCTTTTATCCATTTTCCTTTTTTTTTAAAAGAGCGTGAGTAAAACTTAACTCTTCATACTCTCTTCTTGAAACATTTGCCTGTTTTGAATTGTTTTGTCCATTCCCTCCTTCAGCACAATTTTTTAGGGCAGGTGTCCTTTACAACCCTGAGTCCT
Source organism: Balaenoptera borealis (assembly GCF_965194805.1). Classification (NCBI taxonomy): domain Eukaryota; kingdom Metazoa; phylum Chordata; class Mammalia; order Artiodactyla; family Balaenopteridae; genus Balaenoptera; species Balaenoptera borealis. The sequence goes on from NC_138864.1 coordinate 31,461,899, forward strand.
TGGGAATGTTAAGTGACCATTAGCTGTGAGTTTAAAGCTGTTCTTGCAGGAAACGGCCACAAGGTGGCAGCATTTCCCCTTTACCATATTTGGTTACTAGGGAAACAGAGCCTTAATGGAAGTGGTGTTGTAGGTTGTAAATTAGAATGGAATGTGCCAGGGAAAAGCCCTTTAAGTTTATGTCTCATTACTTCTTGTTCATATTTGTAGTTTACTTTTTATTTTTTATCCCAGTAAATATGATTACAATGGTTTGTTTGTTCTAGGTGTGCAAAATGTGGTTCTTTCACACATATACATGTATCTATTGTTCCTCGCCTCCTTTTCCCATGTAGGTTATGACACAATGTTGAGTAGTCTTCTCCTGGTCTTCCGTACGTCTTTGGTGGTTATATATTTCACATGGTTTGTATATCTCTGTTAACCCCAATGTGGCAATGTATCCAATCCTCATCCCTTTCTATTTGGTGAACCATAAGTTTTTTAATGAATCTGTGATTGCCTTTCTCTGTGGAAATATCTTCATTGGTATCAATTTTTAAGTAACTCTTAAAAGTGATATGATAGGATATGTGCCTTTTGCTTTCTCACTTACTACACGTGGCGTGATTACGTCTAGACTCATCTATGGTGCTGCAAACGGCATTGTTTCATTTTTTTCACTAGCGAATATTCCATCTGTACATGGAGGAGTTCTTCTTTGTCCATCCATCTGTTGGTGGACTTTTTGGTTACTTCCATATCTTGGCTATTGTAATACTGTGCAGTGCAGATTTGCCTGCCTGTGTCTTTCCAATTCTCTCTTCTTAGGTTTTACGTCGAGGAGTGGGCCTGCTGGATCATATAGTAGCTCAATGTTTACCTTTTTAAGGCACCTCCATTCTGTTCTCATTCGTGGCCCTTTCCAAGTTACGTCCCCTTTGAAGTTGAGGGTATGCATTTCTCCACAACACTTTCAGCATTTATTGTTTGTAGTTTTCTTGCTGATGGTTATTCTGACAAGTGTGAGCTGATACCTCTCTGTGGTTGAATTCGAATGTGCCACATAATCTGTTGAAATTGAGCTTTAAGGCATGTCCTTTGCTATTTTTCAAGCTGTGATTACCCCTTAGTTCTTCAAAGTGTTCTCTTTAAGTATGTGTCACATTTTGAAATGTTTTGGCCTTTACCTCCCTCAAGACATTTTGAGGGCCTGTTTCATTTACAGTTCTGCAGTACTTGTTCCTATGAAGTGACCATTAGCACAGGCTTTAAAGCTGCTTTTGCAGGTAACTGCCAGAGGGCGGCAGCCTTTCTATGTCCCCCACCCTGGTAACTAGGGAAAAGCCCTTGCGGCCTGTGGTGTTTCTCGGTTATAAATTAGAGTGGAGTGTGCCCGGACAAACCCACACAAGCTGATGTCTCCTTACTTTTGTTGGATTGTTACATTTAATTTTTATTTTTTATTGGAGTAATTTTCCACTGTGTACGTGGACCACTTCTACTTTGTGCATTCCTCGGTTGATGGACATTTTCATTGCTTCCAAGTGTTGGCTATGGTAAATATTGTTGGAGTGCAGGATTGCCAGCCTGTGACTTTTCGATTCTCATTTTCTCAGGTGATAGGCCCAGCAGTGGGTGTAATTGATTGACTGGTAGCACCGTGTTTCCCTTTTCAAAGCACCTTCTTTGTGTTTTCATTAGTGGCTCTTACCACGTCCCCCCTTAGAATCGAGGGTACGCATTTCTCCACAATCGCTTCAGCATATATTGTTTGCAGCATTTATGCTAATGGCCCTTCTGGCTGCTGTGAGCTGATAGGTTTTTGTAATTTGGGTTTGCATGTCTTTGAAAATTCGTAAAACTCATCATTTTTCTCCACCGTTTTCTTTTCTGTTAAAAAAAAGGAAACAATTGGGAGTACAATAGAACTCTTGAAATTGTGTTCTTGGAAGGTTGCCCTCTTTTGAAATTTTTGGTCGATTTTCCACTCCAGAATTTTTTTAGAAAGCAGGTGTCTTTTAGCGAACTGCAAGTTTGGTGAATATTTAGTGACCTTTAGCAATGGGTTTAAAGCTGCTGTTGTGGGAAGTGGCCTCAAGCAGGCAGCATATCTCCATTCCCATATCTGGGTACTAGGGCAGCAGAGCCTTTCTGGAAGTCGTGTTCCTAGTTTGTAAATTACATTGGAATGTGCATGGAGAAAGCCCCATAAGTATATGTCTCATTATTTCTTCTTGGTTTTAAAGTTGTTTTTAATTGGGGTAAAGCTGAGAATATTGTTTGTCCTAGGTGTACACAATCTGGTTCGTTTGTACATTATATATGTCTATTCAAGTACAGATCCTCTTCCCATGTAAAATGTTACTGTCGGTTCCGCAGACCTCCCTTGCTATATGGTTGGTCTTTTTGAGATATGGATATAATATGTGTTTGTATACATATAGTAACACTAATCTTAATTTATCCATTCCCCCCACCTTTCCTTTTAGATGAGCATAGTTTGTTTTCTAAGTCTGTGAGTGTCTTTCTCTGTGGAAATATGTTCCTTTGTGTCAGTTATTAGATAACGCCTATAAGTGATATCATAGAATATAGGTCTTTTGCTTTCCGACTTACCTCATGTTTCGTGATTATCTCCAGACTCATTTGTGGTGCCTCAGAGAGCAGTGGTTCATTGTTTTCCATGGCTATTATTCCATTGTGTACATGGACCACTTCTTCTTTATCCATTCACCTGTTGTTGGACATTTTGATTGCTCCACTGTCTTGGCTATTGTGAATAAGGCTGCACTGCAGCTTTTGCGGCCTGTGTCTTCTCGATTCTTGTCTTCTCAGGTGAGAGGTCCAATGGTGCGCCTGCTGCATTGAATGGTGCCTGCAGTTTTACTTTTAAACACAGCTCCTTTCTGTTCTCATTATTGGCTGTTACCCCTTCACGTCTCACCAGCAGGTAGAGGGTACACAGTTCTCTAAAACCCCTTCAGCATTTATTGTTTGTAGACTTTTTGCTCATGTTCAGTCGACTGGTGTAAGTTGAAACTTTTTGTAGATTAGATTGCATGGGTCTAACACTCCCTGAGGTTGAGCTTTTATCCATTTTCCTTTTTTTTTAAAAGAGCGTGAGTAAAACTTAACTCTTCATACTCTCTTCTTGAAACATTTGCCTGTTTTGAATTGTTTTGTCCATTCCCTCCTTCAGCACAATTTTTTAGGGCAGGTGTCCTTTACAACCCTGAGTCCTTGGGAATGTTAAGTGACCATTAGCTGTGAGTTTAAAGCTGTTCTTGCAGGAAACGGCCACAAGGTGGCAGCATTTCCCCTTTACCATATTTGGTTACTAGGGAAACAGAGCCTTAATGGAAGTGGTGTTGTAGGTTGTAAATTAGAATGGAATGTGCCAGGGAAAAGCCCTTTAAGTTTATGTCTCATTACTTCTTGTTCATATTTGTAGTTTACTTTTTATTTTTTATCCCAGTAAATATGATTACAATGGTTTGTTTGTTCTAGGTGTGCAAAATGTGGTTCTTTCACACATATACATGTATCTATTGTTCCTCGCCTCCTTTTCCCATGTAGGTTATGACACAATGTTGAGTAGTCTTCTCCTGGTCTTCCGTACGTCTTTGGTGGTTATATATTTCACATGGTTTGTATATCTCTGTTAACCCCAATGTGGCAATGTATCCAATCCTCATCCCTTTCTATTTGGTGAACCATAAGTTTTTTAATGAATCTGTGATTGCCTTTCTCTGTGGAAATATCTTCATTGGTATCAATTTTTAAGTAACTCTTAAAAGTGATATGATAGGATATGTGCCTTTTGCTTTCTCACTTACTACACGTGGCGTGATTACGTCTAGACTCATCTATGGTGCTGCAAACGGCATTGTTTCATTTTTTTCACTAGCGAATATTCCATCTGTACATGGAGGAGTTCTTCTTTGTCCATCCATCTGTTGGTGGACTTTTTGGTTACTTCCATATCTTGGCTATTGTAATACTGTGCAGTGCAGATTTGCCTGCCTGTGTCTTTCCAATTCTCTCTTCTTAGGTTTTACGTCGAGGAGTGGGCCTGCTGGATCATATAGTAGCTCAATGTTTACCTTTTTAAGGCACCTCCATTCTGTTCTCATTCGTGGCCCTTTCCAAGTTACGTCCCCTTTGAAGTTGAGGGTATGCATTTCTCCACAACACTTTCAGCATTTATTGTTTGTAGTTTTCTTGCTGATGGTTATTCTGACAAGTGTGAGCTGATACCTCTCTGTGGTTGAATTCGAATGTGCCACATAATCTGTTGAAATTGAGCTTTAAGGCATGTCCTTTGCTATTTTTCAAGCTGTGATTACCCCTTAGTTCTTCAAAGTGTTCTCTTTAAGTATGTGTCACATTTTGAAATGTTTTGGCCTTTACCTCCCTCAAGACATTTTGAGGGCCTGTTTCATTTACAGTTCTGCAGTACTTGTTCCTATGAAGTGACCATTAGCACAGGCTTTAAAGCTGCTTTTGCAGGTAACTGCCAGAGGGCGGCAGCCTTTCTATGTCCCCCACCCTGGTAACTAGGGAAAAGCCCTTGCGGCCTGTGGTGTTTCTCGGTTATAAATTAGAGTGGAGTGTGCCCGGACAAACCCACACAAGCTGATGTCTCCTTACTTTTGTTGGATTGTTACATTTAATTTTTATTTTTTATTGGAGTAATTTTCCACTGTGTACGTGGACCACTTCTACTTTGTGCATTCCTCGGTTGATGGACATTTTCATTGCTTCCAAGTGTTGGCTATGGTAAATATTGTTGGAGTGCAGGATTGCCAGCCTGTGACTTTTCGATTCTCATTTTCTCAGGTGATAGGCCCAGCAGTGGGTGTAATTGATTGACTGGTAGCACCGTGTTTCCCTTTTCAAAGCACCTTCTTTGTGTTTTCATTAGTGGCTCTTACCACGTCCCCCCTTAGAATCGAGGGTACGCATTTCTCCACAATCGCTTCAGCATATATTGTTTGCAGCATTTATGCTAATGGCCCTTCTGGCTGCTGTGAGCTGATAGGTTTTTGTAATTTGGGTTTGCATGTCTTTGAAAATTCGTAAAACTCATCATTTTTCTCCACCGTTTTCTTTTCTGTTAAAAAAAAGGAAACAATTGGGAGTACAATAGAACTCTTGAAATTGTGTTCTTGGAAGGTTGCCCTCTTTTGAAATTTTTGGTCGATTTTCCACTCCAGAATTTTTTTAGAAAGCAGGTGTCTTTTAGCGAACTGCAAGTTTGGTGAATATTTAGTGACCTTTAGCAATGGGTTTAAAGCTGCTGTTGTGGGAAGTGGCCTCAAGCAGGCAGCATATCTCCATTCCCATATCTGGGTACTAGGGCAGCAGAGCCTTTCTGGAAGTCGTGTTCCTAGTTTGTAAATTACATTGGAATGTGCATGGAGAAAGCCCCATAAGTATATGTCTCATTATTTCTTCTTGGTTTTAAATTTTTTTTTAATTGGGGTAAAGCTGAGAATATTGTTTGTCCTAGGTGTACACAATCTGGTTCGTTTGTACATTATATATGTCTATTCAAGTACAGATCCTCTTCCCATGTAAAATGTTACTGTCGGTTCCGCAGACCTCCCTTGCTATATGGTTGGTCTTTTTGAGATATGGATATAATATGTGTTTGTATACATATAGTAACACTAATCTTAATTTATCCATTCCCCCCACCTTTCCTTTTAGATGAGCATAGTTTGTTTTCTAAGTCTGTGAGTGTCTTTCTCTGTGGAAATATGTTCCTTTGTGTCAGTTATTAGATAACGCCTATAAGTGATATCATAGAATATAGGTCTTTTGCTTTCCGACTTACCTCATGTTTCGTGATTATCTCCAGACTCATTTGTGGTGCCTCAGAGAGCAGTGGTTCATTGTTTTCCATGGCTATTATTCCATTGTGTACATGGACCACTTCTTCTTTATCCATTCACCTGTTGTTGGACATTTTGATTGCTCCACTGTCTTGGCTATTGTGAATAAGGCTGCACTGCAGCTTTTGCGGCCTGTGTCTTCTCGATTCTTGTCTTCTCAGGTGAGAGGTCCAATGGTGCGCCTGCTGCATTGAATGGTGCCTGCAGTTATACTTTTAAACACAGCTCCTTTCTGTTCTCATTATTGGCTGTTACCCCTTCACGTCTCACCAGCAGGTAGAGGGTACACAGTTCTCTAAAACCCCTTCAGCATTTATTGTTTGTAGACTTTTTGCTCATGTTCAGTCGACTGGTGTAAGTTGAAACTTTTTGTAGATTAGATTGCATGGGTCTAACACTCCCTGAGGTTGAGCTTTTATCCATTTTCCTTTTTTTTTAAAAGAGCGTGAGTAAAACTTAACTCTTCATACTCTCTTCTTGAAACATTTGCCTCTTTTGAATTGTTTTGTCCATTCCCTCCTTCAGCACAATATTTTAGGGCAGGTGTCCTTTACAGCCCTGAGTCCTTGGGAATGTTAAGTGACCATTAGCTGTGAGTTTAAAGCTGTTCTTGCAGGAAACGGCCACAAGGTGGCAGCATTTCCTCTTTACCATATTTGGTTACTAGGGAAACAGAGCCTTAATGGAAGTGGTGTTGTAGGTTGTAAATTAGAATGGAATGTGCCAGGGAAAAGCCCTTTAAGTTTATGTCTCATTACTTCTTGTTCATATTTGTAGTTTACTTTTTATTTTTTATCCCAGTAAATATGATTACAATGGTTTGTTTGTTCTAGGTGTGCAAGATGTGGTTCTTTCACACATATACATGTATCTATTGTTCCTCGCCTCCTTTTCCCATGTAGGTTATGACACAATGTTGAGTAGTCTTCTCCTGGTCTTCCGTACGTCTTTGGTGGTTATATATTTCACATGGTTTGTATATCTCTGTTAACCCCAATGTGGCAATGTATCCAATCCTCATCCCTTTCTATTTGGTGAACCATAAGTTTTTTAATGAATCTGTGATTGCCTTTCTCTGTGGAAATATCTTCATTGGTATCAATTTTTAAGTAACTCTTAAAAGTGATATGATAGGATATGTGTCTTCTGCTTTCTCACTTACTACACGTGGCGTGATTACGTCTAGACTCATCTATGGTGCTGCAAACGGCATTGTTTCATTTTTTCACTAGCGAATATTCCATCTGTACATGGAGGAGTTCTTCTTTGTCCATCCATCTGTTGGTGGACTTTTTGGTTACTTCCATATCTTGGCTATTGTAATACTGTGCAGTGCAGATTTGCCTGCCTGTGTCTTTCCAATTCTCTCTTCTTAGGTTTTACGTCGAGGAGTGGGCCTGCTGGATCATATAGTAGCTCAATGTTTACCTTTTTAAGGCACCTCCATTCTGTTCTCATTCGTGGCCCTTTCCAAGTTACGTCCCCTTTGAAGTTGAGGGTATGCATTTCTCCACAACACTTTCAGCATTTATTGTTTGTAGTTTTCTTGCTGATGGTTATTCTGACAAGTGTGAGCTGATACCTCTCTGTGGTTGAATTCGAATGTGCCACATAATCTGTTGAAATTGAGCTTTAAGGCATGTCCTTTGCTATTTTTCAAGCTGTGATTACCCCTTAGTTCTTCAAAGTGTTCTCTTTAAGTATGTGTCACATTTTGAAATGTTTTGGCCTTTACCTCCCTCAAGACATTTTGAGGGCCTGTTTCATTTACAGTTCTGCAGTACTTGTTCCTATGAAGTGACCATTAGCACAGGCTTTAAAGCTGCTTTTGCAGGTAACTGCCAGAGGGCGGCAGCCTTTCTATGTCCCCCACCCTGGTAACTAGGGAAAAGCCCTTGCGGCCTGTGGTGTTTCTCGGTTATAAATTAGAGTGGAGTGTGCCCGGACAAACCCACACAAGCTGATGCCTCCTTACTTTTGTTGGATTTTTACATTTAATTTTTATTTTTTATTGGAGTAATTTTCCACTGTGTACGTGGACCACTTCTACTTTGTGCATTCCTCGGTTGATGGACATTTTCATTGCTTCCAAGTGTTGGCTATGGTAAATATTGTTGGAGTGCAGGATTGCCAGGCTGTGACTTTTCGATTCTCATTTTCTCAGGTGATAGGCCCAGCAGTGGGTGTAATTGATTGACTGGTAGCACCGTGTTTCCCTTTTCAAAGCACCTTCTTTGTGTTTTCATTAGTGGCTCTTACCACGTCCCCCTTAGAATCGAGGGTACGCATTTCTCCACAATCGCTTCAGCATATATTGTTTGCAGCATTTATGCTAATGGCCCTTCTGGCTGCTGTGAGCTGATAGGTTTTTGTAATTTGGGTTTGCATGTCTTTGAAAATTCGTAAAACTCATCATTTTTCTCCACCGTTTTCTTTTCTGTTAAAAAAAAGGAAACAATTGGGAGTACAATAGAACTCTTGAAATTGTGTTCTTGGAAGGTTGCCCTCTTTTGAAATTTTTGGTCGATTTTCCACCCCAGAATTTTTTTAGAAAGCAGGTGTCTTTTACCGAACTGCAAGTTTGGTGAATATTTAGTGACCTTTAGCAATGGGTTTAAAGCTGCTGTTGTGGGAAGTGGCCTCAAGCAGGCAGCATATCTCCATTCCCATATCTGGGTACTAGGGCAGCAGAGCCTTTCTGGAAGTCGTGTTCCTAGTTTGTAAATTACATTGGAATGTGCATGGAGAAAGCCCCATAAGTATATGTCTCATTATTTCTTCTTGGGTTTAAAGTTGTTTTTAATTGGGGTAAAGCTGAGAATATTGTTTGTCCTAGGTGTACACAATCTGGTTCGTTTGTACATTATATATGTCTATTCAAGTACAGATCCTCTTCCCATGTAAAATGTTACTGTCGGTTCCGCAGACCTCCCTTGCTATATGGTTGGTCTTTTTGAGATATGGATATAATATGTGTTTGTATACATATAGTAACACTAATCTTAATTTATCCATTCCCCCCACCTTTCCTTTTAGATGAGCATAGTTTGTTTTCTAAGTCTGTGAGTGTCTTTCTCTGTGGAAATATGTTCCTTTGTGTCAGTTATTAGATAACGCCTATAAGTGATATCATAGAATATAGGTCTTTTGCTTTCCGACTTACCTCATGTTTCGTGATTATCTCCAGACTCATTTGTGATGCCTCAGAGAGCAGTGGTTCATTGTTTTCCATGGCTATTATTCCATTGTGTACATGGACCACTTCTTTATCCATTCACCTGTTGTTGGACATTTTGATTGCTCCACTGTCTTGGCTATTGTGAATAAGGCTGCACTGCAGCTTTTGCGGCCTGTGTCTTCTCGATTCTTGTCTTCTCAGGTGAGAGGTCCAATGGTGTGCCTGCTGCATTGAATGGTGCCTGCAGTTTTACTTTTAAACACAGCTCCTTTCTGTTCTCATTATTGGCTGTTACTCCTTCACGTCTCACCAGCAGGTAGAGTGTACACAGTTCTCTAAAACCCCTTCAGCATTTATTGTTTGTTGACTTTTTGCTGATGGTAAGTCAACTGGTGTAAGTTGAAACTTTTTGTAGATTAGATTGCATGGGTCTAACACTCCCTGAGGTTGAGCTTTTATCCATTTTCCTTTTTTTTAAAAGAACGTGAGTAAATCTTAACTCTTCATACTCTCTTCTTGAAACATTTGCCTGTTTTGAATTTTTTTGTCCATTCCTTCCTTCAGCACAATTTTTTAGGGCAGGTGTCCTTTACAGCCCTGAGTCCTTGGGAATGTTAAGTGACCATTAGCTGTGATTTTAAAGCTGTTCTTGCAGGAAACGGCCACAAGGTGGCAGCATTTCCCCTTTACCATATTTGGTTACTAGGGAAACAGAGCCTTAATGGAAGTGGTGTTGTAGGTTGTAAATTAGAATGGAATGTGCCAGGGAAAAGCCCTTTAAGTTTATGTCTCATTACTTCTTGTTCATATTTGTAGTTTACTTTTTATTTTTTATCCCAGTAAATATGATTACAATGGTTTGTTTGTTCTAGGTGTGCAAGATGTGGTTCTTTCACACATATACATGTATCTATTGTTCCTCGCATCCTTTTCCCATGTAGGTTATGACACAATGTTGAGTAGTCTTCTCCTGGTCTTCCGTACGTCTTTGGTGGTTATATATTTCACATGGTTTGTATATCTCTGTTAACCCCAATGTGGCAATGTATCCAATCCTCATCCCTTTCTATTTGGTGAACCATAAGTTTTTTAATGAATCTGTGATTGCCTTTCTCTGTGGAAATATCTTCATTGGTATCAATTTTTAAGTAACTCTTAAAAGTGATATGATAGGATATGTGCCTTTTGCTTTCTCACTTACTACACGTGGCGTGATTACGTCTAGACTCATCTATGGTGCTTCAAATAGCATTGTCTCATTTTTTTCACTAGCGAATATTCCATTTGTACATGGAGGCGTTCTTCTTTGTCCATCCATCTGTTGGTGGACTTTTTGGTTACTTCCATATCTTGGCTATTGTAATGGTGTGCAATGCAGATTTGCCTGCCTGTGTCTTTCCAATTCTCTCTTCTTAGGTTATACGTCGAGGAGTGGGCCTGCTGGATCATATGGTAACTCAATGTTTACCTTTTTAAGGCACCTCCATTCTGTTCTCATTCGTGGCCCTTTCCAAGTTACGTCCCCTTTGATGTTGAGGGTACGCATTTCTCCACAACACCTTCAGCATTTATTGTTTGTAGTTTTCTTGCTGATGGTTATTCTGACAAGAGTGAGCTGATACCTCTCTGTGGTTGAATTCGAATGTGCCACATAATCTGTTGAAATTGAGCTTTAAGGCATGTCCTTTGCTATTTTTCAAGCTGTGATTACCCCTTAGTTCTTCAAAGTGTTCTCTTTAAGTATGTGTCACATTTTGAAATGTTTTGGCCTTTACCTCCCTCAAGACATTTTGAGGGCCTGTTTCATTTACAGTTCTGCAGTACTTGTTCCTATGAAGTGACCATTAGCACAGGCTTTAAAGCTGCTTTTGCAGGTAACTGCCAGAGGGCGGCAGCCTTTCTATGTCCCCCACCCTGGTAACTAGGGAAAAGCCCTTGCGGCCTGTGGTGTTTCTCGGTTATAAATTAGAGTGGAGTGTGCCCGGACAAACCCACACAAGCTGATGTCTCCTTACTTTTGTTGGATTTTTACATTTAATTTTTATTTTTTATTGGAGTAATTTTCCACTGTGTACGTGGACCACTTCTACTTTGTGCATTCCTCGGTTGATGGACATTTTCATTGCTTCCAAGTGTTGGCTATGGTAAATATGGTTGGAGTGCAGGATTGCCAGGCTGTGACTTTTCGATTCTCATTTTCTCAGGTGATAGGCCCAGCAGTGGGTGTAATTGATTGACTGGTAGCACCGTGTTTCCCTTTTCAAAGCACCTTCTTTGTGTTTTCATTAGTGGCTCTTACCACGTCCCCCTTAGAATCGAGGGTACGCATTTCTCCACAATCGCTTCAGCATATATTGTTTGCAGCATTTATGCTAATGGCCCTTCTGGCTGCTGTGAGCTGATAGGTTTTTGTAATTTGGGTTTGCATGTCTTTGAAAATTCGTAAAACTCATCATTTTTCTCCACCGTTTTCTTTTCTGTTAAAAAAAAGGAAACAATTGGGAGTACAATAGAACTCTTCAAATTGTGTTCTTGGAAGGTTGCCCTCTTTTGAAATTTTTGGTCGATTTTCCACTCCAGAATTTTTTTAGAAAGCAGGTGTCTTTTAGCGAACTGCAAGTTTGGTGAATATTTAGTGACCTTTAGCAATGGGTTTAAAGCTGCTGTTGTGGGAAGTGGCCTCAAGCAGGCAGCATATCTCCATTCCCATATCTGGGTACTAGGGCAGCAGAGCCTTTCTGGAAGTCGTGTTCCTAGTTTGTAAATTACATTGGAATGTGCATGGAGAAAGCCCCATAAGTTTATGTCTCATTATTTCTTCTTGGTTTTAAAATTTTTTTTAATTGGGGTAAAGCTTAGAATATTGTTTGTCCTAGGTGTACACAATCTGGTTCGTTTGTACATTATATATGTCTATTCAAGTACAGATCCTCTTCCCATGTAAAATGTTACTGAGGGTTCCGCAGACCTCCCTTGCTATATGGTTGGTCTTTTTGAGATATGTATATAATATGTGTTTGTATACATATAGTAACACTAATCTTAATTTATCCATTCCCCCCACCTTTCCTTTTAGATGAGCATAGTTTGTTTTCTAAGTCTGTGAGTGTCTTTCTCTGTGGAAATATGTTCCTTTGTGTCAGTTATTAGATAACGCCTATAAGTGATATCATAGAATATAGGTCTTTTGCTTTCCGACTTACCTCATGTTTTGTGATTATCTCCAGACTCATTTGTGGTGCCTCAGAGAGCAGTGGTTCATTGTTTTCCATGGCTATTATTCCATTGTGTACATGGACCACTTCTTCTTTATCCATTCACCTGTTGTTGGACATTTTGATTGCTCCACTGTCTTGGCTATTGTGAATAAGGCTGCACTGCAGCTTTTGCGGCCTGTGTCTTCTCGATTCTTGTCTTCTCAAGTGAGAGGTCCATTGGTGCGCCTGCTGGATTGAATGGTACCTCCATTTTTACTTTTAAACACAGCTCCTTTCTGTTCTCATTATTGGCTGTTACCCCTTTACGTCTCACCAGCAGGTAGAGGGTACACAGTTCCCTAAAACCCCTTCAGCATTTATTGTTTGTAGACTTTTTGCTCATGTTCAGGCGACTGGTGTAAGTTGAAACTTTTTGTAGATTAGATTGCATGGGTCTAACACTCCCTGAGGTTGAGCTTTTATCCATTTTCCTTTTTTTTAAAAGAGCGTGAGTAAAACTTAACTCTTCATACTCTCTTCTTGAAACATTTGCCTGTTTTGAATTGTTTTGTCCATTCCCTCCTTCAGCACAATTTTTTAGGGCAGGTGTCCTTTACAGCCCTGAGTCCTTGGGAATGTTACGTGACCATTAGCTGTGAGTTTAAAGCTGTTCTTGCAGGAAACGGCCACAAGGTGGCAGCATTTCCCCTTTACCATATTTGGTTACTAGGGAAACAGAGCCTTAATGGAAGTGGTGTTGTAGGTTGTAAATTAGAATGGAATATGCCAGGGAAAAGCCCTTTAAGTTTATGTCTCATTACTTCTTGTTCATATTTGTAGTTTACTTTTTATTTTTTATCCCAGTAAATATGATTACAATGGTTTGTTTGTTCTAGGTGTGCAAGATGTGGTTCTTTCACACATATACATGTATCTATTGTTCCTCGCATCCTTTTCCCATGTAGGTTATGACACAATGTTGAGTAGTCTTCTCCTGGTCTTCCGTACGTCTTTGGTGGTTATATATTTCACATGGTTTGTATATCTCTGTTAACCCCAATGTGGCAATGTATCCAATCCTCATCCCTTTCTATTTGGTGAACCATAAGTTTTTTAATGAATCTGTGATTGCCTTTCTCTGTGGAAATATCTTCATTGGTATCAATTTTTAAGTAACTCTTAAAAGTGATATGATAGGATATGTGCCTTTTGCTTTCTCACTTACTACACGTGGCGTGATTACGTCTAGACTCATCTATGGTGCTGCAAACGGCATTGTTTCATTTTTTTTACTAGCGAATATTCCATCTGTACATGGAGGAGTTCTTCTTTCTCCATCCATCTGTTGGTGGACTTTTTGGTTACTTCCATATCTTGGCTATTGTAATACTGTGCAGTGCAGATTTGCCTGCCTGTGTCTTTCCAATTCTCTCTTCTTAGGTTTTACGTCGAGGAGTGGGCCTGCTGGATCATATAGTAGCTCAATGTTTACCTTTTTAAGGCACCTCCATTCTGTTCTCATTCGTGGCCCTTTCCAAGTTACGTCCCCTTTGAAGTTGAGGGTATGCATTTCTCCACAACACCTTCAGCATTTAGTGTTTGTAGTTTTCTTGCTGATGGTTATTCTGACAAGTGTGAGCTGATACCTCTCTGTGGTTGAATTCGAATGTGCCACATAATCTGTTGAAATTGAGCTTTAAGGCATGTCCTTTGCTATTTTTCAAGCTGTGATTACCCCTTAGTTCTTCAAAGTGTTCTCTTTAAGTATGTGTCACATTTTGAAATGTTTTGGCCTTTACCTCCCTCAAAACATTTTGAGGGCCTGTTTCATTTACAGTTCTGCAGTACTTGTTCCTATGAAGTGACCATTAGCACAGGCTTTAAAGCTGCTTTTGCAGGTAACTGCCAGAGGGTGGCAGCCTTTCTATTTCCCCCACCCTGGTAACTAGGGAAAAGCCCTTGCGGCCTGTGGTGTTTCTCGGTTATAAATTAGAGTGGAGTGTGCCCGGACAAACCCACACAAGCTGATGTCTCCTTACTTTTGTTGGATTTTTACATTTAATTTTTATTTTTTATTGGAGTACTTTTCCACTGTGTACGTGGACCACTTCTACTTTGTGCATTCCTCGGTTGATGGACATTTTCATTGCTTCCAAGTGTTGGCTATGGTAAATATTGTTGGAGTGCAGGATTGCCAGGCTGTGACTTTTCGATTCTCATTTTCTCAGGTGATAGGCCCAGCAGTGGGTGTGATTGATTGACTGGTAGCACCGTGTTTCCCTTTTCAAAGCACCTTCTTTGTGTTTTCATTAGTGGCTCTTACCACGTCCCCCTTAGAATCGAGGGTACGCATTTCTCCACAATCGCTTCAGCATATATTGTTTGCAGCATTTATGCTAATGGCCCTTCTGGCTGCTGTGAGCTGATAGGTTTTTGTAATTTGGGTTTGCATGTCTTTGAAAATTCGTAAAACTCATCATTTTTCTCCACCGTTTTCTTTTCTGTTAAAAAAAAGGAAACAATTGGGAGTACAGTAGAACTCTTGAAATTGTGTTCTTGGAAGGTTGCCCTCTTTTGAAATTTTTGGTCGATTTTCCACTCCAGAATTTTTTTAGAAAGCAGGTGTCTTTTAGCGAACTGCAAGTTTGGTGAATATTTAGTGACCTTTAGCAATGGGTTTAAAGCTGCTGTTGTGGGAAGTGGCCTCAAGCAGGCAGCATATCTCCATTCCCATATCTGGGTACTAGGGCAGCAGAGCCTTTCTGGAAGTCGTGTTCCTAGTTTGTAAATTTCATTGGAATGTGCATGGAGAAAGCCCCATAAGTTTATGTCTCATTATTTCTTCTTGGTTTTAAAATTTTTTTTAATTGGGGTAAAGCTTAGAATATTGTTTGTCCTAGGTGTACACAATCTGGTTCGTTTGTACATTATATATGTCTATTCAAGTACAGATCCTCTTCCCATGTAAAATGTTACTGAGGGTTCCGCAGACCTCCCTTGCTATATGGTTGGTCTTTTTGAGATATGGATATAATATGTGTTTGTATACATATAGTAACACTAATCTTAATTTATCCATTCCCCCCACCTTTCCTTTTAGATGAGCATAGTTTGTTTTCTAAGTCTGTGAGTGTCTTTCTCTGTGGAAATATGTTCCTTTGTGTCAGTTATTAGATAACGCCTATAAGTGATATCATAGAATATAAGTCTTTTGCTTTCCGACTTACCTCATGTTTTGTGATTATCTCCAGACTCATTTGTGGTGCCTCAGAGAGCAGTGGTTCATTGTTTTCCATGGCTATTATTCCATTGTGTACATGGACCACTTCTTCTTTATCCATTCACCTGTTGTTGGACATTTTGATTGCTCCACTGTCTTGGCTATTGTGAATAAGGCTGCACTGCAGCTTTTGCGGCCTGTGTCTTCTCGATTCTTGTCTTCTCAAGTGAGAGGTCCATTGGTGCGCCTGCTGGATTGAATGGTACCTCCATTTTTACTTTTAAACACAGCTCCTTTCTGTTCTCATTATTGGCTGTTACCCCTTTACGTCTCACCAGCAGGTAGAGGGTACACAGTTCCCTAAAACCCCTTCAGCATTTATTGTTTGTAGACTTTTTGCTCATGGTCAGTCGACTGGTGTAAGTTGAAACTTTTTGTAGATTAGATTGCATGGGTCTAACACTCCCTGAGGTTGAGCTTTTATCCATTTTCCTTTTTTTTAAAAGAGCGTGAGTAAAACTTAACTCTTCATACTCTCTTCTTGAAACATTTGCCTGTTTTGAATTGTTTTGTCCATTCCCTCCTTCAGCACAATTTTTTAGGGCAGGTGTTCTTTACAGCCCTGAGTCCTTGGGAATGTTAAGTGACCATTCGCTGAGAGTTTAAAGCTGTTCTTGCAGGAAACGGCCACAAGGTGGCAGCATTTCCCCTTTACCATATTTGGTTACTAGGGAAACAGAGCCTTAATGGAAGTGGTGTTGTAGGTTGTAAATTAGAATGGAATGTGCCAGGGAAAAGCCCTTTAAGTTTATGTCTCATTACTTCTTGTTCATATTTGTAGTTTACTTTTTATTTTTTATCCCAGTAAATATGATTACAATGGTTTGTTTGTTCTAGGTGTGCAAGATGTGGTTCTTTCACAAATATACATGTATCTATTGTTCCTCGCATCCTTTTCCCATGTAGGTTATGACACAATGTTGAGTAGTCTTCTCCTGGTCTTCCGTACGTCTTTGGTGGTTATATATTTCACATGGTTTGTATATCTCTGTTAACCCCAATGTGGCAATGTATCCAATCCTCATCCCTTTCTATTTGGTGAACCATAAGTTTTTTAATGAATCTGTGATTGCCTTTCTCTGTGGAAATATCTTCATTGGTATCAATTTTTAAGTAACTCTTAAAAGTGATATGATAGGATATGTGCCTTTTGCTTTCTCACTTACTACACGTGGCGTGATTACGTCTAGACTCATCTATGGTGCTGCAAACGGCATTGTTTCATTTTTTTCACTAGCGAATATTCCATCTGTACATGGAGGAGTTCTTCTTTGTCCATCCATCTGTTGGTGGACCTTTTGGTTACTTCCATATCTTGGCTATTGTAATACTGTGCAGTGCAGATTTGCCTGCCTGTGTCTTTCCAATTCTCTCTTCTTAGGTTTTACGTCGAGGAGTGGGCCTGCTGGATCATATAGTAGCTCAATGTTTACCTTTTTAAGGCACCTCCATTCTGTTCTCATTCGTGGCCCTTTCCAAGTTACGTCCCCTTTGAAGTTGAGGGTATGCATTTCTCCACAACACCTTCAGCATTTAGTGTTTGTAGTTTTCTTGCTGATGGTTATTCTGACAAGTGTGAGCTGATACCTCTCTGTGGTTGAATTCGAATGTGCCACATAATCTGTTGAAATTGAGCTTTAAGGCATGTCCTTTGCTATTTTTCAAGCTGTGATTACCCCTTAGTTCTTCAAAGTGTTCTCTTTAAGTATGTGTCACATTTTGAAATGTTTTGGCCTTTACCTCCCTCAAGACATTTAAAGGGCCTGTTTCATTTACAGTTCTGCAGTACTTGTTCCTATGAAGTGACCATTAGCACAGGCTTTAAAGCTGCTTTTGCAGGTAACTGCCAGAGGGCGGCAGCCTTTCTATGTCCCCCACCCTGGTAACTAGGGAAAAGCCCTTGCGGCCTGTGGTGTTTCTCGGTTATAAATTAGAGTGGAGTGTGCCCGGACAAACCCACACAAGCTGATGTCTCCTTACTTTTGTTGCATTTTTACATTTAATTTTTATTTTTTATTGGAGTAATTTTCCACTGTGTACGTGGACCACTTCTACTTTGTGCATTCCTCGGTTGATGGACATTTTCATTGCTTCCAAGTGTTGGCTATGGTAAATATTGTTGGAGTGCAGGATTGCCAGGCTGTGACTTTTCGATTCTCATTTTCTCAGGTGATAGGCCCAGCAGTGGGTGTAATTGATTGACTGGTAGCACCGTGTTTCCCTTTTCAAAGCACCTTATTTGTGTTTTCATTAGTGGCTCTTACCACGTCCCCCTTAGAATCGAGGGTACGCATTTCTCCACAATCGCTTCAGCATATATTGTTTGCAGTATTTATGCTAATGGCCCTTCTGGCTGCTGTGAGCTGATAGGTTTTTGTAATTTGGGTTTGCATGTCTTTGAAAATTCGTAAAACTCATCATTTTTCTCCACCGTTTTCTTTTCTGTTAAAAAAAAGGAAACAATTGGGAGTACAATAGAACTCTTGAAATTGTGTTCTTGGAAGGTTGCCCTCTTTTGAAATTTTTGGTCGATTTTCCACTCCAGAATTTTTTTAGAAAGCTGGTGTCTTTTACCGAACTGCAAGTTTGGTGAATATTTAGTGACCTTTAGCAATGGGTTTAAATCTGCTGTTGTGGGAAGTGGCCTCAATCAGGCAGCGTATCTCCATTCCCATATCTGGGTACTAGGGCAGCAGAGCCTTTCTGGAAGTCGTGTTCCTAGTTTGTAAATTACATTGGAATGTGCATGGAGAAAGCCCCATAAGTATATGTCTCATTATTTCTTCTTGGTTTTAAATTTTTTTTTTAATTGGGGTAAAGCTTAGAATATTGTTTGTCCTAGGTGTACACCATCTGGTTCGTTTGTACATTATATATGTCTATTCAAGTACAGATCCTCTTCCCATGTAAAATGTTACTGTCGGTTCCGCAGACCTCCCTTGCTATATGGTTGGTCTTTTTGAGATATGGATATAATATATGTTTGTATACATATAGTAACACTAATCTTAATTTATCCATTCCCCCCACCTTTCCTTTTAGATGAGCATAGTTTGTTTTCTAAGTCTGTGAGTGTCTTTCTCTGTGGAAATATGTTCCTTTGTGTCAGTTATTAGATAACGCCTATAAGTGATATCATAGAATATAGGTCTTTTGCTTTCCGACTTACCTCATGTTTCGTGATTATCTCCAGACTCATTTGTGGTGCCTCAGAGAGCAGTGGTTCATTGTTTTCCATGGCTATTATTCCATTGTGTACATGGACCACTTCTTCTTTATCCATTCACCTGTTGTTGGACATTTTGATTGCTCCACTGTCTTGGCTATTGTGAATAAGGCTGCACTGCAGCTTTTGCGGCCTGTGTCTTCTCGATTCTTGTCTTCTCAGGTGAGAGGTCCAATGGTGCGCCTGCTGCATTGAATGGTGCCTGCAGTTTTACTTTTAAACACAGCTCTTTTCTGTTCTCATTATTGGCTGTTACCCCTTCACGTCTCACCAGCAGGTAGAGTGTACACGTTCTCTAAAACCCCTTCATTTATTTATTGTTTGTAGACATTTTGCTCATGTTCAGTCGACTGGTGTAAGTTGAAACTTTTTGTAGATTAGATTGCATGGGTCTAACACTCCCTGAGGTTGAGCTTTTATCCATTTTCCTTTTTTTTTAAAAGAGCGTGAGTAAAACTTAACTCTTCATACTCTCTTCTTGAAACATTTGCCTGTTTTGAATTGTTTTGTCCATTCCCTCCTTCAGCACAATTTTTTAGGGCAGGTGTCCTTTACAGCCCTGAGTCCTTGGGAATGTTAAGTGACCATTAGCTGTGAGTTTAAAGCTGTTCTTGCAGGAAACGGCCACAAGGTGGCAGCATTTCCCCTTTACCATATTTGGTTACTAGGGAAACAGAGCCTTAATGGAAGTGGTGTTGTAGGTTGTAAATTAGAATGGAATGTGCCAGGGAAAAGCCCTTTAAGTTTATGTCTCATTACTTCTTGTTCATATTTGTAGTTTACTTTTTATTTTTTATCCCAGTAAATATGATTACAATGGTTTGTTTGTTCTAGGTGTGCAAGATGTGGTTCTTTCACACATATACATGTATCTATTGTTCCTCGCATCCTTTTCCCATGTAGGTTATGACACAATGTTGAGTAGTCTTCTCCTGGTCTTCCGTACGTCTTTGGTGGTTATATATTTCACATGGTTTGTATATCTCTGTTAACCCCAATGTGGCAATGTATCCAATCCTCATCCCTTTCTATTTGGTGAACCATAAGTTTTTTAATGAATCTGTGATTGCCTTTCTCTGTGGAAATATCTTCATTGGTATCAATTTTTAAGTAACTCTTAAAAGTGATATGATAGGATATGTGTCTTTTGCTTTCTCACTTACTACACGTGGCGTGATTACGTCTAGACTCATCTATGGTGCTGCAAACGGCATTGTTTCATTTTTTTCACTAGCGAATATTCCATCTGTACATGGAGGAGTTCTTCTTTGTCCATCCATCTGTTGGTGGACTTTTTGGTTACTTCCATATCTTGGCTATTGTAATACTGTGCAGTGCAGATTTGCCTGCCTGTGTCTTTCCAATTCTCTCTTCTTAGGTTTTACGTCGAGGAGTGGGCCTGCTGGATCATATAGTAGCTCAATGTTTACCTTTTTAAGGCACCTCCATTCTGTTCTCATTCGTGGCCCTTTCCAAGTTACGTCCCCTTTGAAGTTGAGGGTATGCATTTCTCCACAACACTTTCAGCATTTATTGTTTGTAGTTTTCTTGCTGATGGTTATTCTGACAAGTGTGAGCTGATACCTCTCTGTGGTTGAATTCGAATGTGCCACATAATCTGTTGAAATTGAGCTTTAAGGCATGTCCTTTGCTATTTTTCAAGCTGTGATTACCCCTTAGTTCTTCAAAGTGTTCTCTTTAAGTATGTGTCACATTTTGAAATGTTTTGGCCTTTACCTCCCTCAAGACATTTTGAGGGCCTGTTTCATTTACAGTTCTGCAGTACTTGTTCCTATGAAGTGACCATTAGCACAGGCTTTAAAGCTGCTTTTGCAGGTAACTGCCAGAGGGCGGCAGCCTTTCTATGTCCCCCACCCTGGTAACTAGGGAAAAGCCCTTGCGGCCTGTGGTGTTTCTCGGTTATAAATTAGAGTGGAGTGTGCCCGGACAAACCCACACAAGCTGATGTCTCCTTACTTTTGTTGGATTTTTACATTTAATTTTTATTTTTTATTGGAGTAATTTTCCACTGTGTACGTGGACCACTTCTACTTTGTGCATTCCTCGGTTGATGGACATTTTCATTGCTTCCAAGTGTTGGCTATGGTAAATATTGTTGGAGTGCAGGATTGCCAGGCTGTGACTTTTCGATTCTCATTTTCTCAGGTGATAGGCCCAGCAGTGGGTGTAATTGATTGACTGGTAGCACCGTGTTTCCCTTTTCAAAGCACCTTCTTTGTGTTTTCATTAGTGGCTCTTACCACGTCCCCCTTAGAATCGAGGGTACGCATTTCTCCACAATCGCTTCAGCATATATTGTTTGCAGCATTTATGCTAATGGCCCTTCTGGCTGCTGTGAGCTGATAGGTTTTTGTAATTTGGGTTTGCATGTCTTTGAAAATTCGTAAAACTCATCATTTTTCTCCACCGTTTTCTTTTCTGTTAAAAAAAGGAAACAATTGGGAGTACAATAGAACTCTTGAAATTGTGTTCTTGGAAGGTTGCCCTCTTTTGAAATTTTTGGTCGATTTTCCACTCCAGAATTTTTTTAGAAAGCTGGTGTCTTTTACCGAACTGCAAGTTTGGTGAATATTTAGTGACCTTTAGCAATGGGTTTAAATCTGCTGTTGTGGGAAGTGGCCTCAAGCAGGCAGCATATCTCCATTCCCATATCTGGGTACTAGGGCAACAGAGCCTTTCTGGAAGTCGTGTTCCTAGTTTGTAAATTACATTGGAATGTGCATGGAGAAAGCCCCATAAGTATATGTCTCATTATTTCTTCTTGGTTTTTGAAATTTTTTTTTAATTGGGGTAAAGCTTAGAATATTGTTTGTCCTAGGTGTACACCATCTGGTTCGTTTGTACATTATATATGTCTATTCAAGTACAGATCCTCTTCCCATGTAAAATGTTACTGACGGTTCCGCAGACCTCCCTTGCTATATGGTTGGTCTTTTTGAGATATGGATATAATATGTGTTTGTATACATATAGTAACACTAATCTTAATTTATCCATTCCCCCCACCTTTCCTTTTAGATGAGCATAGTTTGTTTTCTAAGTCTGTGAGTGTCTTTCTCTGTGGAAATATGTTCCTTTGTGTCAGTTATTAGATAACGCCTATAAGTGACATCATAGAATATAGGTCTTTTGCTTTCCGACTTACCTCATGTTTCGTGATTATCTCTAGACTCATTTGTGGTGCCTCAGAGAGCAGTGGTTCATTGTTTTCCATGGCTATTATTCCATTGTGTACATGGACCACTTCTTCTTTATCCATTCACCTGTTGTTGGACATTTTGATTGCTCCACTGTCTTGGCTATTGTGAATAAGGCTGCACTGCAGCTTTTGCGGCCTGTGTCTTCTCGATTCTTGTCTTCTCAGGTGAGAGGTCCAATGGTGCTCCTGCTGCATTGAATGGTGCCTGCAGTTTTACTTTTAAACACAGCTCCTTTCTGTTCTCATTATTGGCTGTTACCGCTTCACGTCTCACCAGCAGGTAGAGTGTACACAGTTCTCTAAAACCCCTTCAGCATTTACTGTTTGTAGACTTTTTGCTCATGTTCAGTCGACTGGTGTAAGTTGAAACTTTTTGTAGATTAGATTGCATGGGTCTAACACTCCCTGAGTTTGAGCTTTAATCCATTTTCCTTTTTTTTTAAAAGAGCGTGAGTAAAACTTAACTCTTCATACTCTCTTCTTGAAACATTTGCCTGTTTTGAATTGTTTTGTCCATTCCCTCCTTCAGCACAATTTTTTAGGGCAGGTGTCCTTTACAGCCCTGAGTCCTTGGGAATGTTAAGTGACCATTAGCTGTGAGTTTAAAGCTGTTCTTGCAGGAAGCGACCACAAGGTGGCAGCATTTCCCCTTTACCATATTTGGTTACTAGGGAAACAGAGCCTTAATGGAAGTGGTGTTGTAGGTTGTAAATTAGAATGGAATGTGCCAGGGAAAAGCCCTTTAAGTTTATGTCTCATTACTTCTTGTTCATATTTGTAGTTTACTTTTTATTTTTTATCCCAGTAAATATGATTACAATGGTTTGTTTGTTCTAGGTGTGCAAGATGTGGTTCTTTCACACATATACATGTATCTATTGTTCCTCGCATCCTTTTCCCATGTAGGTTATGACACAATGTTGAGTAGTCTTCTCCTGGTCTTCCGTACGCCTTTGGTGGTTATATATTTCACATGGTTTGTATATCTCTGTTAACCCCAATGTGGCAATGTATCCAATCCTCATCCCTTTCTATCTGGTGAACCATAAGTTTTTTAATGAATCTGTGATTGCCTTTCTCTGTGGAAATATCTTCATTGGTATCAATTTTTAAGTAACTCTTAAAAGTGATATGATAGGATATGTGTCTTTTGCTTTCTCACTTACTACACGTGGCGTGATTACGTCTAGACTCATCTATGGTGCTGCAAACGGCATTGTTTCATTTTTTTCACTAGCGAATATTCCATCTGTACATGGAGGAGTTCTTCTTTGTCCATCCATCTGTTGGTGGACTTTTTGGTTACTTCCATATCTTGGCTATTGTAATACTGTGCAGTGCAGATTTGCCTGCCTGTGTCTTTCCAATTCTCTCTTCTTAGGTTTTACGTCGAGGAGTGGGCCTGCTGGATCATATAGTAGCTCAATGTTTACCTTTTTAAGGCACCTCCATTCTGTTCTCATTCGTGGCCCTTTCCAAGTTACGTCCCCTTTGAAGTTGAGGGTATGCATTTCTCCACAACACTTTCAGCATTTATTGTTTGTAGTTTTCTTGCTGATGGTTATTCTGACAAGTGTGAGCTGATACCTCTCTGTGGTTGAATTCGAATGTGCCACATAATCTGTTGAAATTGAGCTTTAAGGCATGTCCTTTGCTATTTTTCAAGCTGTGATTACCCCTTAGTTCTTCAAAGTGTTCTCTTTAAGTATGTGTCACATTTTGAAATGTTTTGGCCTTTACCTCCCTCAAGACATTTTGAGAGCCTGTTTCATTTACAGTTCTGCAGTACTTGTTCCTATGAAGTGACCATTAGCACAGGCTTTAAAGCTGCTTTTGCAGGTAACTGCCAGAGGGCGGCAGCCTTTCTATGTCCCCCACCCTGGTAACTAGGGAAAAGCCCTTGCGGCCTGTGGTGTTTCTCGGTTATAAATTAGAGTGGAGTGTGCCCGGACAAACCCACACAAGCTGATGTCTCCTTACTTTTGTTGGATTGTTACATTTAATTTTTATTTTTTATTGGAGTAATTTTCCACTGTGTACGTGGACCACTTCTACTTTGTGCATTCCTCGGTTGATGGACATTTTCATTGCTTCCAAGTGTTGGCTATGGTAAATATTGTTGGAGTGCAGGATTGCCAGGCTGTGACTTTTCGATTCTCATTTTCTCAGGTGATAGGCCCAGCAGTGGGTGTGATTGATTGACTGGTAGCACCGTGTTTCCCTTTTCAAAGCACCTTCTTTGTGTTTTCATTAGTGGCTCTTACCACGTCCCCCTTAGAATCGAGGGTACGCATTTCTCCACAATCGCTTCAGCATATATTGTTTGCAGCATTTATGCTAATGGCCCTTCTGGCTGCTGTGAGCTGATAGGTTTTTGTAATTTGGGTTTGCATGTCTTTGAAAATTCGTAAAACTCATCATTTTTCTCCACCGTTTTCTTTTCTGTTAAAAAAAAGGAAACAATTGGGAGTACAATAGAACTCTTGAAATTGTGTTCTTGGAAGGTTGCCCTCTTTTGAAATTTTTGGTCGATTTTCCACTCCAGAATTTTTTTAGAAAGCAGGTGTCTTTTACCGAACTGCAAGTTTGGTGAATATTTAGTCACCTTTAGCAATGGGTTTAAATCTGCTGTTGTGGGAAGTGGCCTCAAGCAGGCAGCATATCTCCATTCCCATATCTGGGTACTAGGGCAGCAGATCCTTTCTGGAAGTCGTGTTCCTAGTTTGTAAATTACATTGGAATGTGCATGGAGAAAGCCCCATAAGTATATGTCTCATTATTTCTTCTTGGTTTTAAAATTTTTTTTAATTGGGGTAAAGCTTAGAATATTGTTTGTCCTAGGTGTACACCATCTGGTTCGTTTGTACATTATATATGTCTATTCAAGTACAGATCCTCTTCCCATGTAAAATGTTACTGACGGTTCCGCAGACCTCCCTTGCTATATGGTTGGTCTTTTTGAGATATGGATATAATATGTGTTTGTATACATATAGTAACACTAATCTTAATTTATCCATTCCCCCCACCTTTCCTTTTAGATGAGCATAGTTTGTTTTCTAAGTCTGTGAGTGTCTTTCTCTGTGGAAATATGTTCCTTTGTGTCAGTTATTAGATAACGCCTATAAGTGACATCATAGAATATAGGTCTTTTGCTTTCCGACTTACCTCATGTTTCGTGATTATCTCTAGACTCATTTGTGGTGCCTCAGAGAGCAGTGGTTCATTGTTTTCCATGGCTATTATTCCATTGTGTACATGGACCACTTCTTCTTTATCCATTCACCTGTTGTTGGACATTTTGATTGCTCCACTGTCTTGGCTATTGTGAATAAGGCTGCACTGCAGCTTTTGCGGCCTGTGTCTTCTCGATTCTTGTCTTCTCAGGTGAGAGGTCCAATGGTGCGCCTGCTGCATTGAATGGTGCCTGCAGTTTTACTTTTAAACACAGCTCCTTTCTGTTCTCATTATTGGCTGTTACCGCTTCACGTCTCACAAGCAGGTAGAGTGTACACAGTTCTCTAAAACCCCTTCAGCATTTATTGTTTGTAGACTTTTTGCTCATGTTCAGTCGACTGGTGTAAGTTGAAACTTTTTGTAGATTAGATTGCATGGGTCTAACACTCCCTGAGGTTGAGCTTTAATCCATTTTCCTTTTTTTTTAAAAGAGCGTGAGTAAAACTTAACTCTTCATACTCTCTTCTTGAAACATTTGCCTGTTTTGAATTGTTTTGTCCATTCCCTCCTTCAGCACAATTTTTTAGGGCAGGTGTCCTTTACAGCCCTGAGTCCTTGGGAATGTTAAGTGACCATTAGCTGTGAGTTTAAAGCTGTTCTTGCAGGAAGCGACGACAAGGTGGCAGCATTTCCCCTTTACCATATTTGGTTACTAGGGAAACAGAGCCTTAATGGAAGTGGTGTTGTAGGTTGTAAATTAGAATGGAATGTGCCAGGGAAAAGCCCTTTAAGTTTATGTCTCATTACTTCTTGTTCATATTTGTAGTTTACTTTTTATTTTTTATCCCAGTAAATATGATTACAATGGTTTGTTTGTTCTAGGTGTGCAAGATGTGGTTCTTTCACACATATACATGTATCTATTGTTCCTCGCATCCTTTTCCCATGTAGGTTATGACACAATGTTGAGTAGTCTTCTCCTGGTCTTCCGTACGCCTTTGGTGGTTATATATTTCACATGGTTTGTATATCTCTGTTAACCCCAATGTGGCAATGTATCCAATCCTCATCCCTTTCTATCTGGTGAACCATAAGTTTTTTAATGAATCTGTGATTGCCTTTCTCTGTGGAAATATCTTCATTGGTATCAATTTTTAAGTAACTCTTAAAAGTGATATGATAGGATATGTGTCTTTTGCTTTCTCACTTACTACACGTGGCGTGATTACGTCTAGACTCATCTATGGTGCTGCAAACGGCATTGTTTCATTTTTTTCACTAGCGAATATTCCATCTGTACATGGAGGAGTTCTTCTTTGTCCATCCATCTGTTGGTGGACTTTTTGGTTACTTCCATATCTTGGCTATTGTAATACTGTGCAGTGCAGATTTGCCTGCCTGTGTCTTTCCAATTCTCTCTTCTTAGGTTTTACGTCGAGGAGTGGGCCTGCTGGATCATATAGTAGCTCAATGTTTACCTTTTTAAGGCACCTCCATTCTGTTCTCATTCGTGGCCCTTTCCAAGTTACGTCCCCTTTGAAGTTGAGGGTATGCATTTCTCCACAACACTTTCAGCATTTATTGTTTGTAGTTTTCTTGCTGATGGTTATTCTGACAAGTGTGAGCTGATACCTCTCTGTGGTTGAATTCGAATGTGCCACATAATCTGTTGAAATTGAGCTTTAAGGCATGTCCTTTGCTATTTTTCAAGCTGTGATTACCCCTTAGTTCTTCAAAGTGTTCTCTTTAAGTATGTGTCACATTTTGAAATGTTTTGGCCTTTACCTCCCTCAAGACATTTTGAGGGCCTGTTTCATTTACAGTTCTGCAGTACTTGTTCCTATGAAGTGACCATTAGCACAGGCTTTAAAGCTGCTTTTGCAGGTAACTGCCAGAGGGCGGCAGCCTTTCTATGTCCCCCACCCTGGTAACTAGGGAAAAGCCCTTGCGGCCTGTGGTGTTTCTCGGTTATAAATTAGAGTGGAGTGTGCCCGGACAAACCCACACAAGCTGATGTCTCCTTACTTTTGTTGGATTTTTACATTTAATTTTTATTTTTTATTGGAGTAATTTTCCACTGTGTACGTGGACCACTTCTACTTTGTGCATTCCTCGGTTGATGGACATTTTCATTGCTTCCAAGTGTTGGCTATGGTAAATATTGTTGGAGTGCAGGATTGCCAGGCTGTGACTTTTCGATTCTCATTTTCTCAGGTGATAGGCCCAGCAGTGGGTGTGATTGATTGACTGGTAGCACCGTGTTTCCCTTTTCAAAGCACCTTCTTTGTGTTTTCATTAGTGGCTCTTACCACGTCCCCCTTAGAATCGAGGGTACGCATTTCTCCACAATCGCTTCAGCATATATTGTTTGCAGCATTTATGCTAATGGCCCTTCTGGCTGCTGTGAGCTGATAGGTTTTTGTAATTTGGGTTTGCATGTCTTTGAAAATTCGTAAAACTCATCATTTTTCTCCACCGTTTTCTTTTCTGTTAAAAAAAAGGAAACAATTGGGAGTACAATAGAACTCTTGAAATTGTGTTCTTGGAAGGTTGCCCTCTTTTGAAATT
Source organism: Balaenoptera borealis (assembly GCF_965194805.1). NCBI lineage: Eukaryota > Metazoa > Chordata > Mammalia > Artiodactyla > Balaenopteridae > Balaenoptera > Balaenoptera borealis. The sequence goes on from NC_138864.1 coordinate 31,489,624, forward strand.
TTTGGTCGATTTTCCACTCCAGAATTTTTTTAGAAAGCAGGTGTCTTTTACCGAACTGCAAGTTTGGTGAATATTTAGTCACCTTTAGCAATGGGTTTAAATCTGCTGTTGTGGGAAGTGGCCTCAAGCAGGCAGCATATCTCCATTCCCATATCTGGGTACTAGGGCAGCAGAGCCTTTCTGGAAGTCGTGTTCCTAGTTTGTAAATTACATTGGAATGTGCATGGAGAAAGCCCCATAAGTATATGTCTCATTATTTCTTCTTGGTTTTAAAATTTTTTTTAATTGGGGTAAAGCTTAGAATATTGTTTGTCCTAGGTGTACACCATCTGGTTCGTTTGTACATTATATATGTCTATTCAAGTACAGATCCTCTTCCCATGTAAAATGTTACTGACGGTTCCGCAGACCTCCCTTGCTATATGGTTGGTCTTTTTGAGATATGGATATAATATGTGTTTGTATACATATAGTAACACTAATCTTAATTTATCCATTCCCCCCACCTTTCCTTTTAGATGAGCATAGTTTGTTTTCTAAGTCTGTGAGTGTCTTTCTCTGTGGAAATATGTTCCTTTGTGTCAGTTATTAGATAACGTCTATAAGTGATATCATAGAATATAGGTCTTTTGCTTTCCGACTTACCTCATGTTTCGTGATTATCTCTAGACTCATTTGTGGTGCCTCAGAGAGCAGTGGTTCATTGTTTTCCATGGCTATTATTCCATTGTGTACATGGACCACTTCTTCTTTATCCATTCACCTGTTGTTGGACATTTTGATTGCTCCACTGTCTTGGCTATTGTGAATAAGGCTGCACTGCAGCTTTTGCGGCCTGTGTCTTCTCGATTCTTGTCTTCTCAGGTGAGAGGTCCAATGGTGCGCCTGCTGCATTGAATGGTGCCTGCAGTTTTACTTTTAAACACAGCTCCTTTCTGTTCTCATTATTGGCTGTTACCGCTTCACGTCTCACAAGCAGGTAGAGTGTACACAGTTCTCTAAAACCCCTTCAGCATTTACTGTTTGTAGACTTTTTGCTCATGTTCAGTCGACTGGTGTAAGTTGAAACTTTTTGTAGATTAGATTGCATGGGTCTAACACTCCCTGAGGTTGAGCTTTTATCCATTTTCCTTTTTTTTTAAAAGAGCGTGAGTAAAACTTAACTCTTCATACTCTCTTCTTGAAACATTTGCCTGTTTTGAATTGTTTTGTCCATTCCCTCCTTCAGCACAATTTTTTAGGGCAGGTGTCCTTTACAGCCCTGAGTCCTTGGGAATGTTAAGTGACCATTAGCTGTGAGTTTAAAGCTGTTCTTGCAGGAAGCGACGACAAGGTGGCAGCATTTCCCCTTTACCATATTTGGTTACTAGGGAAACAGAGCCTTAATGGAAGTGGTGTTGTAGGTTGTAAATTAGAATGGAATGTGCCAGGGAAAAGCCCTTTAAGTTTATGTCTCATTACTTCTTGTTCATATTTGTAGTTTACTTTTTATTTTTTATCCCAGTAAATATGATTACAATGGTTTGTTTGTTCTAGGTGTGCAAGATGTGGTTCTTTCACACATATACATGTATCTATTGTTCCTCGCATCCTTTTCCCATGTAGGTTATGACACAATGTTGAGTAGTCTTCTCCTGGTCTTCCGTACGTCTTTGGTGGTTATATATTTCACATGGTTTGTATATCTCTGTTAACCCCAATGTGGCAATGTATCCAATCCTCATCCCTTTCTATTTGGTGAACCATAAGTTTTTTAATGAATCTGTGATTGCCTTTCTCTGTGGAAATATCTTCATTGGTATCAATTTTTAAGTAACTCTTAAAAGTGATATGATAGGATATGTGTCTTTTGCTTTCTCACTTACTACACGTGGCGTGATTACGTCTAGACTCATCTATGGTGCTGCAAACGGCATTGTTTCATTTTTTTCACTAGCGAATATTCCATCTGTACATGGAGGAGTTCTTCTTTGTCCATCCATCTGTTGGTGGACTTTTTGGTTACTTCCATATCTTGGCTATTGTAATACTGTGCAGTGCAGATTTGCCTGCCTGTGTCTTTCCAATTCTCTCTTCTTAGGTTTTACGTCGAGGAGTGGGCCTGCTGGATCATATAGTAGCTCAATGTTTACCTTTTTAAGGCACCTCCATTCTGTTCTCATTCGTGGCCCTTTCCAAGTTACGTCCCCTTTGAAGTTGAGGGTATGCATTTCTCCACAACACTTTCAGCATTTATTGTTTGTAGTTTTCTTGCTGATGGTTATTCTGACAAGTGTGAGCTGATACCTCTCTGTGGTTGAATTCGAATGTGCCACATAATCTGTTGAAATTGAGCTTTAAGGCATGTCCTTTGCTATTTTTCAAGCTGTGATTACCCCTTAGTTCTTCAAAGTGTTCTCTTTAAGTATGTGTCACATTTTGAAATGTTTTGGCCTTTACCTCCCTCAAGACATTTAAAGGGCCTGTTTCATTTACAGTTCTGCAGTACTTGTTCCTATGAAGTGACCATTAGCACAGGCTTTAAAGCTGCTTTTGCAGGTAACTGCCAGAGGGCGGCAGCCTTTCTATGTCCCCCACCCTGGTAACTAGGGAAAAGCCCTTGCGGCCTGTGGTGTTTCTCGGTTATAAATTAGAGTGGAGTGTGCCCGGACAAACCCACACAAGCTGATGTCTCCTTACTTTTGTTGGATTTTTACATTTAATTTTTATTTTTTATTGGAGTAATTTTCCACTGTGTACGTGGACCACTTCTACTTTGTGCATTCCTCGGTTGATGGACATTTTCATTGCTTCCAAGTGTTGGCTGTGGTAAATATTGTTGGAGTGCAGGATTGCCAGGCTGTGACTTTTCGATTCTCATTTTCTCAGGTGATAGGCCCAGCAGTGGGTGTAATTGATTGACTGGTAGCACCGTGTTTCCCTTTTCAAAGCACCTTATTTGTGTTTTCATTAGTGGCTCTTACCACGTCCCCCTTAGAATCGAGGGTACGCCTTTCTCCACAATCGCTTCAGCATATATTGTTTGCAGCATTTATGCTAATGGCCCTTCTGGCTGCTGTGAGCTGATAGGTTTTTGTAATTTGGGTTTGCATGTCTTTGAAAATTCGTAAAACTCATCATTTTTCTCCACCGTTTTCTTTTCTGTTAAAAAAAAGGAAACAATTGGGAGTACAATAGAACTCTTGAAATTGTGTTCTTGGAAGGTTGCCCTCTTTTGAAATTTTTGGTCGATTTTCCACTCCAGAATTTTTTTAGAAAGCAGGTGTCTTTTAGCGAACTGCAAGTTTGGTGAATATTTAGTGACCTTTAGCAATGGGTTTAAATCTGCTGTTGTGGGAAGTGGCCTCAAGCAGGCAGCATATCTCCATTCCCATATCTGGGTACTAGGGCAGCAGAGCCTTTCTGGAAGTCGTGTTCCTAGTTTGTAAATTACATTGGAATGTGCATGGAGAAAGCCCCATAAGTATATGTCTCATTATTTCTTCTTGGTTTTAAAATTTTTTTTTAATTGGGGTAAAGCTTAGAATATTGTTTGTCCTAGGTGTACACCATCTGGTTCGTTTGTACATTATATATGTCTATTCAAGTACAGATCCTCTTCCCATGTAAAATGTTACTGACGGTTCCGCAGACCTCCCTTGCTATATGGTTGGTCTTTTTGAGATATGGATATAATATGTGTTTGTATACATATAGTAACACTAATCTTAATTTATCCATTCCCCCCACCTTTCCTTTTAGATGAGCATAGTTTGTTTTCTAAGTCTGTGAGTGTCTTTCTCTGTGGAAATATGTTCCTTTGTGTCAGTTATTAGATAACGCCTATAAGTGATATCATAGAATATAGGTCTTTTGCTTTCCGACTTACCTCATGTTTCGTGATTATCTCCAGACTCATTTGTGGTGCCTCAGAGAGCAGTGGTTCATTGTTTTCCATGGCTATTATTCCATTGTGTACATGGACCACTTCTTCTTTATCCATTCACCTGTTGTTGGACATTTTGATTGCTCCACTGTCTTGGCTATTGTGAATAAGGCTGCACTGCAGCTTTTGCGGCCTGTGTCTTCTCGATTCTTGTCTTCTCAGGTGAGAGGTCCAATGGTGCGCCTGCTGCATTGAATGGTGCCTGCAGTTTTACTTTTAAACACAGCTCCTTTCTGTTCTCATTATTGGCTGTTACCCCTTCACGTCTCACCAGCAGGTAGAGTGTACACAGTTCTCTAAAACCCCTTCATTTATTTATTGTTTGTAGACTTTTTGCTCATGTTCAGTCGACTGGTGTAAGTTGAAACTTTTTGTAGATTAGATTGCATGGGTCTAACACTCCCTGAGGTTGAGCTTTTATCCATTTTCCTTTTTTTTTAAAAGAGCGTGAGTAAAACTTAACTCTTCATACTCTCTTCTTGAAACATTTGCCTGTTTTGAATTGTTTTGTCCATTCCCTCCTTCAGCACAATTTTTTAGGGCAGGTGTCCTTTACAGCCCTGAGTCCTTGGGAATGTTAAGTGACCATTAGCTGTGAGTTTAAAGCTGTTCTTGCAGGAAACGGCCACAAGGTGACAGCATTTCCCCTTTACCATATTTGGTTACTAGGGAAACAGAGCCTTAATGGAAGTGGTGTTGTAGGTTGTAAATTAGAATGGAATGTGCCAGGGAAAAGCCCTTTAAGTTTATGTCTCATTACTTCTTGTTCATATTTGTAGTTTACTTTTTATTTTTTATCCCAGTAAATATGATTACAATGGTTTGTTTGTTCTAGGTGTGCAAGATGTGGTTCTTTCACACATATACATGTATCTATTGTTCCTCGCATCCTTTTCCCATGTAGGTTATGACACAATGTTGAGTAGTCTTCTCCTGGTCTTCCGTACGTCTTTGGTGGTTATATATTTCACATGGTTTGTATATCTCTGTTAACCCCAATGTGGCAATGTATCCAATCCTCATCCCTTTCTATTTGGTGAACCATAAGTTTTTTAATGAATCTGTGATTGCCTTTCTCTGTGGAAATATCTTCATTGGTATCAATTTTTAAGTAACTCTTAAAAGTGATATGATAGGATATGTGTCTTTTGCTTTCTCACTTACTACACGTGGCGTGATTACGTCTAGACTCATCTATGGTGCTGCAAACGGCATTGTTTCATTTTTTTCACTAGCGAATATTCCATCTGTACATGGAGGAGTTCTTCTTTGTCCATCCATCTGTTGGTGGACTTTTTGGTTACTTCCATATCTTGGCTATTGTAATACTGTGCAGTGCAGATTTGCCTGCCTGTGTCTTTCCAATTCTCTCTTCTTAGGTTTTACGTCGAGGAGTGGGCCTGCTGGATCATATAGTAGCTCAATGTTTACCTTTTTAAGGCACCTCCATTCTGTTCTCATTCGTGGCCCTTTCCAAGTTACGTCCCCTTTGAAGTTGAGGGTATGCATTTCTCCACAACACTTTCAGCATTTATTGTTTGTAGTTTTCTTGCTGATGGTTATTCTGACAAGTGTGAGCTGATACCTCTCTGTGGTTGAATTCGAATGTGCCACATAATCTGTTGAAATTGAGCTTTAAGGCATGTCCTTTGCTATTTTTCAAGCTGTGATTACCCCTTAGTTCTTCAAAGTGTTCTCTTTAAGTATGTGTCACATTTTGAAATGTTTTGGCCTTTACCTCCCTCAAGACATTTAAAGGGCCTGTTTCATTTACAGTTCTGCAGTACTTGTTCCTATGAAGTGACCATTAGCACAGGCTTTAAAGCTGCTTTTGCAGGTAACTGCCAGAGGGCGGCAGCCTTTCTATGTCCCCCACCCTGGTAACTAGGGAAAAGCCCTTGCGGCCTGTGGTGTTTCTCGGTTATAAATTAGAGTGGAGTGTGCCCGGACAAACCCACACAAGCTGATGTCTCCTTACTTTTGTTGGATTTTTACATTTAATTTTTATTTTTTATTGGAGTAATTTTCCACTGTGTACGTGGACCACTTCTACTTTGTGCATTCCTCGGTTGATGGACATTTTCATTGCTTCCAAGTGTTGGCTATGGTAAATATTGTTGGAGTGCAGGATTGCCAGGCTGTGACTTTTCGATTCTCATTTTCTCAGGTGATAGGCCCAGCAGTGGGTGTAATTGATTGACTGGTAGCACCGTGTTTCCCTTTTCAAAGCACCTTCTTTGTGTTTTCATTAGTGGCTCTTACCACGTCCCCCTTAGAATCGAGGGTACGCATTTCTCCACAATCGCTTCAGCATATATTGTTTGCAGCATTTATGCTAATGGCCCTTCTGGCTGCTGTGAGCTGATAGGTTTTTGTAATTTGGGTTTGCATGTCTTTGAAAATTCGTAAAACTCATCATTTTTCTCCACCGTTTTCTTTTCTGTTAAAAAAAAGGAAACAATTGGGAGTACAATAGAACTCTTGAAATTGTGTTCTTGGAAGGTTGCCCTCTTTTGAAATTTTTGGTCGATTTTCCACTCCAGAATTTTTTTAGAAAGCTGGTGTCTTTTACCGAACTGCAAGTTTGGTGAATATTTAGTGACCTTTAGCAATGGGTTTAAATCTGCTGTTGTGGGAAGTGGCCTCAAGCAGGCAGCATATCTCCATTCCCATATCTGGGTACTAGGGCAGCAGAGCCTTTCTGGAAGTCGTGTTCCTAGTTTGTAAATTACATTGGAATGTGCATGGAGAAAGCCCCATAAGTATATGTCTCATTATTTCTTCTTGGTTTTTGAAATTTTTTTTTAATTGGGGTAAAGCTTAGAATATTGTTTGTCCTAGGTGTACACCATCTGGTTCGTTTGTACATTATATATGTCTATTCAAGTACAGATCCTCTTCCCATGTAAAATGTTACTGACGGTTCCGCAGACCTCCCTTGCTATATGGTTGGTCTTTTTGAGATATGGATATAATATGTGTTTGTATACATATAGTAACACTAATCTTAATTTATCCATTCCCCCCACCTTTCCTTTTAGATGAGCATAGTTTGTTTTCTAAGTCTGTGAGTGTCTTTCTCTGTGGAAATATGTTCCTTTGTGTCAGTTATTAGATAACGCCTATAAGTGACATCATAGAATATAGGTCTTTTGCTTTCCGACTTACCTCATGTTTCGTGATTATCTCTAGACTCATTTGTGGTGCCTCAGAGAGCAGTGGTTCATTGTTTTCCATGGCTATTATTCCATTGTGTACATGGACCACTTCTTCTTTATCCATTCACCTGTTGTTGGACATTTTGATTGCTCCACTGTCTTGGCTATTGTGAATAAGGCTGCACTGCAGCTTTTGCGGCCTGTGTCTTCTCGATTCTTGTCTTCTCAGGTGAGAGGTCCAATGGTGCGCCTGCTGCATTGAATGGTGCCTGCAGTTTTACTTTTAAACACAGCTCCTTTCTGTTCTCATTATTGGCTGTTACCGCTTCACGTCTCACAAGCAGGTAGAGTGTACACAGTTCTCTAAAACCCCTTCAGCATTTACTGTTTGTAGACTTTTTGCTCATGTTCAGTCGACTGGTGTAAGTTGAAACTTTTTGTAGATTAGATTGCATGGGTCTAACACTCCCTGAGGTTGAGCTTTTATCCATTTTCCTTTTTTTTTAAAAGAGCGTGAGTAAAACTTAACTCTTCATACTCTCTTCTTGAAACATTTGCCTGTTTTGAATTGTTTTGTCCATTCCCTCCTTCAGCACAATTTTTTAGGGCAGGTGTCCTTTACAGCCCTGAGTCCTTGGGAATGTTAAGTGACCATTAGCTGTGAGTTTAAAGCTGTTCTTGCAGGAAGCGACCACAAGGTGGCAGCATTTCCCCTTTACCATATTTGGTTACTAGGGAAACAGAGCCTTAATGGAAGTGGTGTTGTAGGTTGTAAATTAGAATGGAATGTGCCAGGGAAAAGCCCTTTAAGTTTATGTCTCATTACTTCTTGTTCATATTTGTAGTTTACTTTTTATTTTTTATCCCAGTAAATATGATTACAATGGTTTGTTTGTTCTAGGTGTGCAAGATGTGGTTCTTTCACACATATACATGTATCTATTGTTCCTCGCATCCTTTTCCCATGTAGGTTATGACACAATGTTGAGTAGTCTTCTCCTGGTCTTCCGTACGCCTTTGGTGGTTATATATTTCACATGGTTTGTATATCTCTGTTAACCCCAATGTGGCAATGTATCCAATCCTCATCCCTTTCTATCTGGTGAACCATAAGTTTTTTAATGAATCTGTGATTGCCTTTCTCTGTGGAAATATCTTCATTGGTATCAATTTTTAAGTAACTCTTAAAAGTGATATGATAGGATATGTGTCTTTTGCTTTCTCACTTACTACACGTGGCGTGATTACGTCTAGACTCATCTATGGTGCTGCAAACGGCATTGTTTCATTTTTTTCACTAGCGAATATTCCATCTGTACATGGAGGAGTTCTTCTTTGTCCATCCATCTGTTGGTGGACTTTTTGGTTACTTCCATATCTTGGCTATTGTAATACTGTGCAGTGCAGATTTGCCTGCCTGTGTCTTTCCAATTCTCTCTTCTTAGGTTTTACGTCGAGGAGTGGGCCTGCTGGATCATATAGTAGCTCAATGTTTACCTTTTTAAGGCACCTCCATTCTGTTCTCATTCGTGGCCCTTTCCAAGTTACGTCCCCTTTGAAGTTGAGGGTATGCATTTCTCCACAACACTTTCAGCATTTATTGTTTGTAGTTTTCTTGCTGATGGTTATTCTGACAAGTGTGAGCTGATACCTCTCTGTGGTTGAATTCGAATGTGCCACATAATCTGTTGAAATTGAGCTTTAAGGCATGTCCTTTGCTATTTTTCAAGCTGTGATTACCCCTTAGTTCTTCAAAGTGTTCTCTTTAAGTATGTGTCACATTTTGAAATGTTTTGGCCTTTACCTCCCTCAAGACATTTTGAGGGCCTGTTTCATTTACAGTTCTGCAGTACTTGTTCCTATGAAGTGACCATTAGCACAGGCTTTAAAGCTGCTTTTGCAGGTAACTGCCAGAGGGCGGCAGCCTTTCTATGTCCCCCACCCTGGTAACTAGGGAAAAGCCCTTGCGGCCTGTGGTGTTTCTCGGTTATAAATTAGAGTGGAGTGTGCCCGGACAAACCCACACAAGCTGATGTCTCCTTACTTTTGTTGGATTGTTACATTTAATTTTTATTTTTTATTGGAGTAATTTTCCACTGTGTACGTGGACCACTTCTACTTTGTGCATTCCTCGGTTGATGGACATTTTCATTGCTTCCAAGTGTTGGCTATGGTAAATATTGTTGGAGTGCAGGATTGCCAGGCTGTGACTTTTCGATTCTCATTTTCTCAGGTGATAGGCCCAGCAGTGGGTGTGATTGATTGACTGGTAGCACCGTGTTTCCCTTTTCAAAGCACCTTCTTTGTGTTTTCATTAGTGGCTCTTACCACGTCCCCCTTAGAATCGAGGGTACGCATTTCTCCACAATCGCTTCAGCATATATTGTTTGCAGCATTTATGCTAATGGCCCTTCTGGCTGCTGTGAGCTGATAGGTTTTTGTAATTTGGGTTTGCATGTCTTTGAAAATTCGTAAAACTCATCATTTTTCTCCACCGTTTTCTTTTCTGTTAAAAAAAAGGAAACAATTGGGAGTACAATAGAACTCTTGAAATTGTGTTCTTGGAAGGTTGCCCTCTTTTGAAATTTTTGGTCGATTTTCCACTCCAGAATTTTTTTAGAAAGCAGGTGTCTTTTACCGAACTGCAAGTTTGGTGAATATTTAGTGACCTTTAGCAATGGGTTTAAATCTGCTGTTGTGGGAAGTGGCCTCAAGCAGGCAGCATATCTCCATTCCCATATCTGGGTACTAGGGCAGCAGAGCCTTTCTGGAAGTCGTGTTCCTAGTTTGTAAATTACATTGGAATGTGCATGGAGAAAGCCCCATAAGTATATGTCTCATTATTTCTTCTTGGTTTTAAATTTTTTTTTAATTGGGGTAAAGCTTAGAATATTGTTTGTCCTAGGTGTACACCATCTGGTTCGTTTGTACATTATATATGTCTATTCAAGTACAGATCCTCTTCCCATGTAAAATGTTACTGACGGTTCCGCAGACCTCCCTTGCTATATGGTTGGTCTTTTTGAGATATGGATATAATATGTGTTTGTATACATATAGTAACACTAATCTTAATTTATCCATTCCCCCCACCTTTCCTTTTAGATGAGCATAGTTTGTTTTCTAAGTCTGTGAGTGTCTTTCTCTGTGGAAATATGTTCCTTTGTGTCAGTTATTAGATAACGCCTATAAGTGATATCATAGAATATAGGTCTTTTGCTTTCCGACTTACCTCATGTTTCGTGATTATCTCTAGACTCATTTGTGGTGCCTCAGAGAGCAGTGGTTCATTGTTTTCCATGGCTATTATTCCATTGTGTACATGGACCACTTCTTCTTTATCCATTCACCTGTTGTTGGACATTTTGATTGCTCCACTGTCTTGGCTATTGTGAATAAGGCTGCACTGCAGCTTTTGCGGCCTGTGTCTTCTCGATTCTTGTCTTCTCAGGTGAGAGGTCCAATGGTGCGCCTGCTGCATTGAATGGTGCCTGCAGTTTTACTTTTAAACACAGCTCCTTTCTGTTCTCATTATTGGCTGTTACCGCTTCACGTCTCACAAGCAGGTAGAGTGTACACAGTTCTCTAAAACCCCTTCAGCATTTACTGTTTGTAGACTTTTTGCTCATGTTCAGTCGACTGGTGTAAGTTGAAACTTTTTGTAGATTAGATTGCATGGGTCTAACACTCCCTGAGGTTGAGCTTTTATCCATTTTCCTTTTTTTTTAAAAGAGCGTGAGTAAAACTTAACTCTTCATACTCTCTTCTTGAAACATTTGCCTGTTTTGAATTGTTTTGTCCATTCCCTCCTTCAGCACAATTTTTTAGGGCAGGTGTCCTTTACAGCCCTGAGTCCTTGGGAATGTTAAGTGACCATTAGCTGTGAGTTTAAAGCTGTTCTTGCAGGAAACGGCCACAAGGTGGCAGCATTTCCCCTTTACCATATTTGGTTACTAGGGAAACAGAGCCTTAATGGAAGTGGTGTTGTAGGTTGTAAATTAGAATGGAATGTGCCAGGGAAAAGCCCTTTAAGTTTATGTCTCATTACTTCTTGTTCATATTTGTAGTTTACTTTTTATTTTTTATCCCAGTAAATATGATTACAATGGTTTGTTTGTTCTAGGTGTGCAAGATGTGGTTCTTTCACACATATACATGTATCTATTGTTCCTCGCATCCTTTTCCCATGTAGGTTATGACACAATGTTGAGTAGTCTTCTCCTGGTCTTCCGTACGTCTTTGGTGGTTATATATTTCACATGGTTTGTATATCTCTGTTAACCCCAATGTGGCAATGTATCCAATCCTCATCCCTTTCTATTTGGTGAACCATAAGTTTTTTAATGAATCTGTGATTGCCTTTCTCTGTGGAAATATCTTCATTGGTATCAATTTTTAAGTAACTCTTAAAAGTGATATGATAGGATATGTGTCTTTTGCTTTCTCACTTACTACACGTGGCGTGATTACGTCTAGACTCATCTATGGTGCTGCAAACGGCATTGTTTCATTTTTTTCACTAGCGAATATTCCATCTGTACATGGAGGAGTTCTTCTTTGTCCATCCATCTGTTGGTGGACTTTTTGGTTACTTCCATATCTTGGCTATTGTAATACTGTGCAGTGCAGATTTGCCTGCCTGTGTCTTTCCAATTCTCTCTTCTTAGGTTTTACGTCGAGGAGTGGGCCTGCTGGATCATATAGTAGCTCAATGTTTACCTTTTTAAGGCACCTCCATTCTGTTCTCATTCGTGGCCCTTTCCAAGTTACGTCCCCTTTGAAGTTGAGGGTATGCATTTCTCCACAACACTTTCAGCATTTATTGTTTGTAGTTTTCTTGCTGATGGTTATTCTGACAAGTGTGAGCTGATACCTCTCTGTGGTTGAATTCGAATGTGCCACATAATCTGTTGAAATTGAGCTTTAAGGCATGTCCTTTGCTATTTTTCAAGCTGTGATTACCCCTTAGTTCTTCAAAGTGTTCTCTTTAAGTATGTGTCACATTTTGAAATGTTTTGGCCTTTACCTCCCTCAAGACATTTAAAGGGCCTGTTTCATTTACAGTTCTGCAGTACTTGTTCCTATGAAGTGACCATTAGCACAGGCTTTAAAGCTGCTTTTGCAGGTAACTGCCAGAGGGCGGCAGCCTTTCTATGTCCCCCACCCTGGTAACTAGGGAAAAGCCCTTGCGGCCTGTGGTGTTTCTCGGTTATAAATTAGAGTGGAGTGTGCCCGGACAAACCCACACAAGCTGATGTCTCCTTACTTTTGTTGGATTTTTACATTTAATTTTTATTTTTTATTGGAGTAATTTTCCACTGTGTACGTGGACCACTTCTACTTTGTGCATTCCTCGGTTGATGGACATTTTCATTGCTTCCAAGTGTTGGCTGTGGTAAATATTGTTGGAGTGCAGGATTGCCAGGCTGTGACTTTTCGATTCTCATTTTCTCAGGTGATAGGCCCAGCAGTGGGTGTAATTGATTGACTGGTAGCACCGTGTTTCCCTTTTCAAAGCACCTTATTTGTGTTTTCATTAGTGGCTCTTACCACGTCCCCCTTAGAATCGAGGGTACGCCTTTCTCCACAATCGCTTCAGCATATATTGTTTGCAGCATTTATGCTAATGGCCCTTCTGGCTGCTGTGAGCTGATAGGTTTTTGTAATTTGGGTTTGCATGTCTTTGAAAATTCGTAAAACTCATCATTTTTCTCCACCGTTTTCTTTTCTGTTAAAAAAAAGGAAACAATTGGGAGTACAATAGAACTCTTGAAATTGTGTTCTTGGAAGGTTGCCCTCTTTTGAAATTTTTGGTCGATTTTCCACTCCAGAATTTTTTTAGAAAGCAGGTGTCTTTTAGCGAACTGCAAGTTTGGTGAATATTTAGTGACCTTTAGCAATGGGTTTAAATCTGCTGTTGTGGGAAGTGGCCTCAAGCAGGCAGCATATCTCCATTCCCATATCTGGGTACTAGGGCAGCAGAGCCTTTCTGGAAGTCGTGTTCCTAGTTTGTAAATTACATTGGAATGTGCATGGAGAAAGCCCCATAAGTATATGTCTCATTATTTCTTCTTGGTTTTAAAATTTTTTTTTAATTGGGGTAAAGCTTAGAATATTGTTTGTCCTAGGTGTACACCATCTGGTTCGTTTGTACATTATATATGTCTATTCAAGTACAGATCCTCTTCCCATGTAAAATGTTACTGACGGTTCCGCAGACCTCCCTTGCTATATGTTTGGTCTTTTTGAGATATGGATATAATATGTGTTTGTATACATATAGTAACACTAATCTTAATTTATCCATTCCCCCCACCTTTCCTTTTAGATGAGCATAGTTTGTTTTCTAAGTCTGTGAGTGTCTTTCTCTGTGGAAATATGTTCCTTTGTGTCAGTTATTAGATAACGCCTATAAGTGACATCATAGAATATAGGTCTTTTGCTTTCCGACTTACCTCATGTTTCGTGATTATCTCCAGACTCATTTGTGGTGCCTCAGAGAGCAGTGGTTCATTGTTTTCCATGGCTATTATTCCATTGTGTACATGGACCACTTCTTCTTTATCCATTCACCTGTTGTTGGACATTTTGATTGCTCCACTGTCTTGGCTATTGTGAATAAGGCTGCACTGCAGCTTTTGCGGCCTGTGTCTTCTCGATTCTTGTCTTCTCAGGTGAGAGGTCCAATGGTGCGCCTGCTGCATTGAATGGTGCCTGCAGTTTTACTTTTAAACACAGCTCCTTTCTGTTCTCATTATTGGCTGTTACCCCTTCACGTCTCACCAGCAGGTAGAGTGTACACAGTTCTCTAAAACCCCTTCATTTATTTATTGTTTGTAGACTTTTTGCTCATGTTCAGTGGACTGGTGTAAGTTGAAACTTTTTGTAGATTAGATTGCATGGGTCTAACACTCCCTGAGGTTGAGCTTTTATCCATTTTCCTTTTTTTTTAAAAGAGCGTGAGTAAAACTTAACTCTTCATACTCTCTTCTTGAAACATTTGCCTGTTTTGAATTGTTTTGTCCATTCCCTCCTTCAGCACAATTTTTTAGGGCAGGTGTCCTTTACAGCCCTGAGTCCTTGGGAATGTTAAGTGACCATTAGCTGTGAGTTTAAAGCTGTTCTTGCAGGAAACGGCCACAAGGTGGCAGCATTTCCCCTTTACCATATTTGGTTACTAGGGAAACAGAGCCTTAATGGAAGTGGTGTTGTAGGTTGTAAATTAGAATGGAATGTGCCAGGGAAAAGCCCTTTAAGTTTATGTCTCATTACTTCTTGTTCATATTTGTAGTTTACTTTTTATTTTTTATCCCAGTAAATATGATTACAATGGTTTGTTTGTTCTAGGTGTGCAAGATGTGGTTCTTTCACACATATACATGTATCTATTGTTCCTCGCATCCTTTTCCCATGTAGGTTATGACACAATGTTGAGTAGTCTTCTCCTGGTCTTCCGTACGTCTTTGGTGGTTATATATTTCACATGGTTTGTATATCTCTGTTAACCCCAATGTGGCAATGTATCCAATCCTCATCCCTTTCTATTTGGTGAACCATAAGTTTTTTAATGAATCTGTGATTGCCTTTCTCTGTGGAAATATCTTCATTGGTATCAATTTTTAAGTAACTCTTAAAAGTGATATGATAGGATATGTGTCTTTTGCTTTCTCACTTACTACACGTGGCGTGATTACGTCTAGACTCATCTATGGTGCTGCAAACGGCATTGTTTCATTTTTTTCACTAGCGAATATTCCATCTGTACATGGAGGAGTTCTTCTTTGTCCATCCATCTGTTGGTGGACTTTTTGGTTACTTCCATATCTTGGCTATTGTAATACTGTGCAGTGCAGATTTGCCTGCCTGTGTCTTTCCAATTCTCTCTTCTTAGGTTTTACGTCGAGGAGTGGGCCTGCTGGATCATATAGTAGCTCAATGTTTACCTTTTTAAGGCACCTCCATTCTGTTCTCATTCGTGGCCCTTTCCAAGTTACGTCCCCTTTGAAGTTAAGGGTATGCATTTCTCCACAACACTTTCAGCATTTATTGTTTGTAGTTTTCTTGCTGATGGTTATTCTGACAAGTGTGAGCTGATACCTCTCTGTGGTTGAATTCGAATGTGCCACATAATCTGTTGAAATTGAGCTTTAAGGCATGTCCTTTGCTATTTTTCAAGCTGTGATTACCCCTTAGTTCTTCAAAGTGTTCTCTTTAAGTATGTGTCACATTTTGAAATGTTTTGGCCTTTACCTCCCTCAAGACATTTAAAGGGCCTGTTTCATTTACAGTTCTGCAGTACTTGTTCCTATGAAGTGACCATTAGCACAGGCTTTAAAGCTGCTTTTGCAGGTAACTGCCAGAGGGCGGCAGCCTTTCTAGGTCCCCCACCCTGGTAACTAGGGAAAAGCCCTTGCGGCCTGTGGTGTTTCTCGGTTATAAATTAGAGTGGAGTGTGCCCGGACAAACCCACACAAGCTGATGTCTCCTTACTTTTGTTGGATTTTTACATTTAATTTTTATTTTTTATTGGAGTAATTTTCCACTGTGTACGTGGACCACTTCTACTTTGTGCATTCCTCGGTTGATGGACATTTTCATTGCTTCCAAGTGTTGGCTATGGTAAATATTGTTGGAGTGCAGGATTGCCAGGCTGTGACTTTTCGATTCTCATTTTCTCAGGTGATAGGCCCAGCAGTGGGTGTAATTGATTGACTGGTAGCACCGTGTTTCCCTTTTCAAAGCACCTTCTTTGTGTTTTCATTAGTGGCTCTTACCACGTCCCCCTTAGAATCGAGGGTACGCATTTCTCCACAATCGCTTCAGCATATATTGTTTGCAGCATTTATGCTAATGGCCCTTCTGGCTGCTGTGAGCTGATAGGTTTTTGTAATTTGGGTTTGCATGTCTTTGAAAATTCGTAAAACTCATCATTTTTCTCCACCGTTTTCTTTTCTGTTAAAAAAAAGGAAACAATTGGGAGTACAATAGAACTCTTGAAATTGTGTTCTTGGAAGGTTGCCCTCTTTTGAAATTTTTGGTCGATTTTCCACTCCAGAATTTTTTTAGAAAGCTGGTGTCTTTTACCGAACTGCAAGTTTGGTGAATATTTAGTGACCTTTAGCAATGGGTTTAAATCTGCTGTTGTGGGAAGTGGCCTCAAGCAGGCAGCATATCTCCATTCCCATATCTGGGTACTAGGGCAGCAGAGCCTTTCTGGAAGTCGTGTTCCTAGTTTGTAAATTACATTGGAATGTGCATGGAGAAAGCCCCATAAGTATATGTCTCATTATTTCTTCTTGGTTTTTGAAATTTTTTTTTAATTGGGGTAAAGCTTAGAATATTGTTTGTCCTAGGTGTACACCATCTGGTTCGTTTGTACATTATATATGTCTATTCAAGTACAGATCCTCTTCCCATGTAAAATGTTACTGACGGTTCCGCAGACCTCCCTTGCTATATGGTTGGTCTTTTTGAGATATGGATATAATATGTGTTTGTATACATATAGTAACACTAATCTTAATTTATCCATTCCCCCCACCTTTCCTTTTAGATGAGCATAGTTTGTTTTCTAAGTCTGTGAGTGTCTTTCTCTGTGGAAATATGTTCCTTTGTGTCAGTTATTAGATAACGCCTATAAGTGATATCATAGAATATAGGTCTTTTGCTTTCCGACTTACCTCATGTTTCGTGATTATCTCTAGACTCATTTGTGGTGCCTCAGAGAGCAGTGGTTCATTGTTTTCCATGGCTATTATTCCATTGTGTACATGGACCACTTCTTCTTTATCCATTCACCTGTTGTTGGACATTTTGATTGCTCCACTGTCTTGGCTATTGTGAATAAGGCTGCACTGCAGCTTTTGCGGCCTGTGTCTTCTCGATTCTTGTCTTCTCAGGTGAGAGGTCCAATGGTGCGCCTGCTGCATTGAATGGTGCCTGCAGTTTTACTTTTAAACACAGCTCCTTTCTGTTCTCATTATTGGCTGTTACCGCTTCACGTCTCACAAGCAGGTAGAGTGTACACAGTTCTCTAAAACCCCTTCAGCATTTACTGTTTGTAGACTTTTTGCTCATGTTCAGTCGACTGGTGTAAGTTGAAACTTTTTGTAGATTAGATTGCATGGGTCTAACACTCCCTGAGGTTGAGCTTTTATCCATTTTCCTTTTTTTTTAAAAGAGCGTGAGTAAAACTTAACTCTTCATACTCTCTTCTTGAAACATTTGCCTGTTTTGAATTGTTTTGTCCATTCCCTCCTTCAGCACAATTTTTTAGGGCAGGTGTCCTTTACAGCCCTGAGTCCTTGGGAATGTTAAGTGACCATTAGCTGTGAGTTTAAAGCTGTTCTTGCAGGAAGCGACCACAAGGTGGCAGCATTTCCCCTTTACCATATTTGGTTACTAGGGAAACAGAGCCTTAATGGAAGTGGTGTTGTAGGTTGTAAATTAGAATGGAATGTGCCAGGGAAAAGCCCTTTAAGTTTATGTCTCATTACTTCTTGTTCATATTTGTAGTTTACTTTTTATTTTTTATCCCAATAAATATGATTACAATGGTTTGTTTGTTCTAGGTGTGCAAGATGTGGTTCTTTCACACATATACATGTATCTATTGTTCCTCGCATCCTTTTCCCATGTAGGTTATGACACAATGTTGAGTAGTCTTCTCCTGGTCTTCCGTACGTCTTTGGTGGTTATATATTTCACATGGTTTGTATATCTCTGTTAACCCCAATGTGGCAATGTATCCAATCCTCATCCCTTTCTATTTGGTGAACCATAAGTTTTTTAATGAATCTGTGATTGCCTTTCTCTGTGGAAATATCTTCATTGGTATCAATTTTTAAGTAACTCTTAAAAGTGATATGATAGGATATGTGTCTTTTGCTTTCTCACTTACTACACGTGGCGTGATTACGTCTAGACTCATCTATGGTGCTGCAAACGGCATTGTTTCATTTTTTTCACTAGCGAATATTCCATCTGTACATGGAGGAGTTCTTCTTTGTCCATCCATCTGTTGGTGGACTTTTTGGTTACTTCCATATCTTGGCTATTGTAATACTGTGCAGTGCAGATTTGCCTGCCTGTGTCTTTCCAATTCTCTCTTCTTAGGTTTTACGTCGAGGAGTGGGCCTGCTGGATCATATAGTAGCTCAATGTTTACCTTTTTAAGGCACCTCCATTCTGTTCTCATTCGTGGCCCTTTCCAAGTTACGTCCCCTTTGAAGTTGAGGGTATGCATTTCTCCACAACACTTTCAGCATTTATTGTTTGTAGTTTTCTTGCTGATGGTTATTCTGACAAGTGTGAGCTGATACCTCTCTGTGGTTGAATTCGAATGTGCCACATAATCTGTTGAAATTGAGCTTTAAGGCATGTCCTTTGCTATTTTTCAAGCTGTGATTACCCCTTAGTTCTTCAAAGTGTTCTCTTTAAGTATGTGTCACATTTTGAAATGTTTTGGCCTTTACCTCCCTCAAGACATTTAAAGGGCCTGTTTCATTTACAGTTCTGCAGTACTTGTTCCTATGAAGTGACCATTAGCACAGGCTTTAAAGCTGCTTTTGCAGGTAACTGCCAGAGGGCGGCAGCCTTTCTATGTCCCCCACCCTGGTAACTAGGGAAAAGCCCTTGCGGCCTGTGGTGTTTCTCGGTTATAAATTAGAGTGGAGTGTGCCCGGACAAACCCACACAAGCTGATGTCTCCTTACTTTTGTTGGATTTTTACATTTAATTTTTATTTTTTATTGGAGTAATTTTCCACTGTGTACGTGGACCACTTCTACTTTGTGCATTCCTCGGTTGATGGACATTTTCATTGCTTCCAAGTGTTGGCTATGGTAAATATTGTTGGAGTGCAGGATTGCCAGGCTGTGACTTTTCGATTCTCATTTTCTCAGGTGATAGGCCCAGCAGTGGGTGTAATTGATTGACTGGTAGCACCGTGTTTCCCTTTTCAAAGCACCTTATTTGTGTTTTCATTAGTGGCTCTTACCACGTCCCCCTTAGAATCGAGGGTACGCATTTCTCCACAATCGCTTCAGCATATATTGTTTGCAGCATTTATGCTAATGGCCCTTCTGGCTGCTGTGAGCTGATAGGTTTTTGTAATTTGGGTTTGCATGTCTTTGAAAATTCGTAAAACTCATCATTTTTCTCCACCGTTTTCTTTTCTGTTAAAAAAAAGGAAACAATTGGGAGTACAATAGAACTCTTGAAATTGTGTTCTTGGAAGGTTGCCCTCTTTTGAAATTTTTGGTCGATTTTCCACTCCAGAATTTTTTTAGAAAGCAGGTGTCTTTTAGCGAACTGCAAGTTTGGTGAATATTTAGTGACCTTTAGCAATGGGTTTAAATCTGCTGTTGTGGGAAGTGGCCTCAAGCAGGCAGCATATCTCCATTCCCATATCTGGGTACTAGGGCAGCAGAGCCTTTCTGGAAGTCGTGTTCCTAGTTTGTAAATTACATTGGAATGTGCATGGAGAAAGCCCCATAAGTATATGTCTCATTATTTCTTCTTGGTTTTAAAATTTTTTTTAATTGGGGTAAAGCTTAGAATATTGTTTGTCCTAGGTGTACACCATCTGGTTCGTTTGTACATTATATATGTCTATTCAAGTACAGATCCTCTTCCCATGTAAAATGTTACTGACGGTTCCGCAGACCTCCCTTGCTATATGGTTGGTCTTTTTGAGATATGGATATAATATGTGTTTGTATACATATAGTAACACTAATCTTAATTTATCCATTCCCCCCACCTTTCCTTTTAGATGAGCATAGTTTGTTTTCTAAGTCTGTGAGTGTCTTTCTCTGTGGAAATATGTTCCTTTGTGTCAGTTATTAGATAACGCCTATAAGTGATATCATAGAATATAGGTCTTTTGCTTTCCGACTTACCTCATGTTTCGTGATTATCTCTAGACTCATTTGTGGTGCCTCAGAGAGCAGTGGTTCATTGTTTTCCATGGCTATTATTCCATTGTGTACATGGACCACTTCTTCTTTATCCATTCACCTGTTGTTGGACATTTTGATTGCTCCACTGTCTTGGCTATTGTGAATAAGGCTGCACTGCAGCTTTTGCGGCCTGTGTCTTCTCGATTCTTGTCTTCTCAGGTGAGAGGTCCAATGGTGCGCCTGCTGCATTGAATGGTGCCTGCAGTTTTACTTTTAAACACAGCTCCTTTCTGTTCTCATTATTGGCTGTTACCGCTTCACGTCTCACAAGCAGGTAGAGTGTACACAGTTCTCTAAAACCCCTTCAGCATTTACTGTTTGTAGACTTTTTGCTCATGTTCAGTCGACTGGTGTAAGTTGAAACTTTTTGTAGATTAGATTGCATGGGTCTAACACTCCCTGAGGTTGAGCTTTTATCCATTTTCCTTTTTTTTTAAAAGAGCGTGAGTAAAACTTAACTCTTCATACTCTCTTCTTGAAACATTTGCCTGTTTTGAATTGTTTTGTCCATTCCCTCCTTCAGCACAATTTTTTAGGGCAGGTGTCCTTTACAGCCCTGAGTCCTTGGGAATGTTAAGTGACCATTAGCTGTGAGTTTAAAGCTGTTCTTGCAGGAAGCGACGACAAGGTGGCAGCATTTCCCCTTTACCATATTTGGTTACTAGGGAAACAGAGCCTTAATGGAAGTGGTGTTGTAGGTTGTAAATTAGAATGGAATGTGCCAGGGAAAAGCCCTTTAAGTTTATGTCTCATTACTTCTTGTTCATATTTGTAGTTTACTTTTTATTTTTTATCCCAGTAAATATGATTACAATGGTTTGTTTGTTCTAGGTGTGCAAGATGTGGTTCTTTCACACATATACATGTATCTATTGTTCCTCGCATCCTTTTCCCATGTAGGTTATGACACAATGTTGAGTAGTCTTCTCCTGGTCTTCCGTACGTCTTTGGTGGTTATATATTTCACATGGTTTGTATATCTCTGTTAACCCCAATGTGGCAATGTATCCAATCCTCATCCCTTTCTATTTGGTGAACCATAAGTTTTTTAATGAATCTGTGATTGCCTTTCTCTGTGGAAATATCTTCATTGGTATCAATTTTTAAGTAACTCTTAAAAGTGATATGATAGGATATGTGTCTTTTGCTTTCTCACTTACTACACGTGGCGTGATTACGTCTAGACTCATCTATGGTGCTGCAAACGGCATTGTTTCATTTTTTTCACTAGCGAATATTCCATCTGTACATGGAGGAGTTCTTCTTTGTCCATCCATCTGTTGGTGGACTTTTTGGTTACTTCCATATCTTGGCTATTGTAATACTGTGCAGTGCAGATTTGCCTGCCTGTGTCTTTCCAATTCTCTCTTCTTAGGTTTTACGTCGAGGAGTGGGCCTGCTGGATCATATAGTAGCTCAATGTTTACCTTTTTAAGGCACCTCCATTCTGTTCTCATTCGTGGCCCTTTCCAAGTTACGTCCCCTTTGAAGTTGAGGGTATGCATTTCTCCACAACACTTTCAGCATTTATTGTTTGTAGTTTTCTTGCTGATGGTTATTCTGACAAGTGTGAGCTGATACCTCTCTGTGGTTGAATTCGAATGTGCCACATAATCTGTTGAAATTGAGCTTTAAGGCATGTCCTTTGCTATTTTTCAAGCTGTGATTACCCCTTAGTTCTTCAAAGTGTTCTCTTTAAGTATGTGTCACATTTTGAAATGTTTTGGCCTTTACCTCCCTCAAGACATTTAAAGGGCCTGTTTCATTTACAGTTCTGCAGTACTTGTTCCTATGAAGTGACCATTAGCACAGGCTTTAAAGCTGCTTTTGCAGGTAACTGCCAGAGGGCGGCAGCCTTTCTATGTCCCCCACCCTGGTAACTAGGGAAAAGCCCTTGCGGCCTGTGGTGTTTCTCGGTTATAAATTAGAGTGGAGTGTGCCCGGACAAACCCACACAAGCTGATGTCTCCTTACTTTTGTTGGATTTTTACATTTAATTTTTATTTTTTATTGGAGTAATTTTCCACTGTGTACGTGGACCACTTCTACTTTGTGCATTCCTCGGTTGATGGACATTTTCATTGCTTCCAAGTGTTGGCTGTGGTAAATATTGTTGGAGTGCAGGATTGCCAGGCTGTGACTTTTCGATTCTCATTTTCTCAGGTGATAGGCCCAGCAGTGGGTGTAATTGATTGACTGGTAGCACCGTGTTTCCCTTTTCAAAGCACCTTATTTGTGTTTTCATTAGTGGCTCTTACCACGTCCCCCTTAGAATCGAGGGTACGCCTTTCTCCACAATCGCTTCAGCATATATTGTTTGCAGCATTTATGCTAATGGCCCTTCTGGCTGCTGTGAGCTGATAGGTTTTTGTAATTTGGGTTTGCATGTCTTTGAAAATTCGTAAAACTCATCATTTTTCTCCACCGTTTTCTTTTCTGTTAAAAAAAAGGAAACAATTGGGAGTACAATAGAACTCTTGAAATTGTGTTCTTGGAAGGTTGCCCTCTTTTGAAATTTTTGGTCGATTTTCCACTCCAGAATTTTTTTAGAAAGCAGGTGTCTTTTAGCGAACTGCAAGTTTGGTGAATATTTAGTGACCTTTAGCAATGGGTTTAAATCTGCTGTTGTGGGAAGTGGCCTCAAGCAGGCAGCATATCTCCATTCCCATATCTGGGTACTAGGGCAGCAGAGCCTTTCTGGAAGTCGTGTTCCTAGTTTGTAAATTACATTGGAATGTGCATGGAGAAAGCCCCATAAGTATATGTCTCATTATTTCTTCTTGGTTTTAAAATTTTTTTTTAATTGGGGTAAAGCTTAGAATATTGTTTGTCCTAGGTGTACACCATCTGGTTCGTTTGTACATTATATATGTCTATTCAAGTACAGATCCTCTTCCCATGTAAAATGTTACTGACGGTTCCGCAGACCTCCCTTGCTATATGGTTGGTCTTTTTGAGATATGGATATAATATGTGTTTGTATACATATAGTAACACTAATCTTAATTTATCCATTCCCCCCACCTTTCCTTTTAGATGAGCATAGTTTGTTTTCTAAGTCTGTGAGTGTCTTTCTCTGTGGAAATATGTTCCTTTGTGTCAGTTATTAGATAACGCCTATAAGTGATATCATAGAATATAGGTCTTTTGCTTTCCGACTTACCTCATGTTTCGTGATTATCTCCAGACTCATTTGTGGTGCCTCAGAGAGCAGTGGTTCATTGTTTTCCATGGCTATTATTCCATTGTGTACATGGACCACTTCTTCTTTATCCATTCACCTGTTGTTGGACATTTTGATTGCTCCACTGTCTTGGCTATTGTGAATAAGGCTGCACTGCAGCTTTTGCGGCCTGTGTCTTCTCGATTCTTGTCTTCTCAGGTGAGAGGTCCAATGGTGCGCCTGCTGCATTGAATGGTGCCTGCAGTTTTACTTTTAAACACAGCTCCTTTCTGTTCTCATTATTGGCTGTTACCCCTTCACGTCTCACCAGCAGGTAGAGTGTACACAGTTCTCTAAAACCCCTTCATTTATTTATTGTTTGTAGACTTTTTGCTCATGTTCAGTCGACTGGTGTAAGTTGAAACTTTTTGTAGATTAGATTGCATGGGTCTAACACTCCCTGAGGTTGAGCTTTTATCCATTTTCCTTTTTTTTTAAAAGAGCGTGAGTAAAACTTAACTCTTCATACTCTCTTCTTGAAACATTTGCCTGTTTTGAATTGTTTTGTCCATTCCCTCCTTCAGCACAATTTTTTAGGGCAGGTGTCCTTTACAGCCCTGAGTCCTTGGGAATGTTAAGTGACCATTAGCTGTGAGTTTAAAGCTGTTCTTGCAGGAAGCGACGACAAGGTGGCAGCATTTCCCCTTTACCATATTTGGTTACTAGGGAAACAGAGCCTTAATGGAAGTGGTGTTGTAGGTTGTAAATTAGAATGGAATGTGCCAGGGAAAAGCCCTTTAAGTTTATGTCTCATTACTTCTTGTTCATATTTGTAGTTTACTTTTTATTTTTTATCCCAGTAAATATGATTACAATGGTTTGTTTGTTCTAGGTGTGCAAGATGTGGTTCTTTCACACATATACATGTATCTATTGTTCCTCGCATCCTTTTCCCATGTAGGTTATGACACAATGTTGAGTAGTCTTCTCCTGGTCTTCCGTACGTCTTTGGTGGTTATATATTTCACATGGTTTGTATATCTCTGTTAACCCCAATGTGGCAATGTATCCAATCCTCATCCCTTTCTATTTGGTGAACCATAAGTTTTTTAATGAATCTGTGATTGCCTTTCTCTGTGGAAATATCTTCATTGGTATCAATTTTTAAGTAACTCTTAAAAGTGATATGATAGGATATGTGTCTTTTGCTTTCTCACTTACTACACGTGGCGTGATTACGTCTAGACTCATCTATGGTGCTGCAAACGGCATTGTTTCATTTTTTTCACTAGCGAATATTCCATCTGTACATGGAGGAGTTCTTCTTTGTCCATCCATCTGTTGGTGGACTTTTTGGTTACTTCCATATCTTGGCTATTGTAATACTGTGCAGTGCAGATTTGCCTGCCTGTGTCTTTCCAATTCTCTCTTCTTAGGTTTTACGTCGAGGAGTGGGCCTGCTGGATCATATAGTAGCTCAATGTTTACCTTTTTAAGGCACCTCCATTCTGTTCTCATTCGTGGCCCTTTCCAAGTTACGTCCCCTTTGAAGTTGAGGGTATGCATTTCTCCACAACACTTTCAGCATTTATTGTTTGTAGTTTTCTTGCTGATGGTTATTCTGACAAGTGTGAGCTGATACCTCTCTGTGGTTGAATTCGAATGTGCCACATAATCTGTTGAAATTGAGCTTTAAGGCATGTCCTTTGCTATTTTTCAAGCTGTGATTACCCCTTAGTTCTTCAAAGTGTTCTCTTTAAGTATGTGTCACATTTTGAAATGTTTTGGCCTTTACCTCCCTCAAGACATTTAAAGGGCCTGTTTCATTTACAGTTCTGCAGTACTTGTTCCTATGAAGTGACCATTAGCACAGGCTTTAAAGCTGCTTTTGCAGGTAACTGCCAGAGGGCGGCAGCCTTTCTATGTCCCCCACCCTGGTAACTAGGGAAAAGCCCTTGCGGCCTGTGGTGTTTCTCGGTTATAAATTAGAGTGGAGTGTGCCCGGACAAACCCACACAAGCTGATGTCTCCTTACTTTTGTTGGATTTTTACATTTAATTTTTATTTTTTATTGGAGTAATTTTCCACTGTGTACGTGGACCACTTCTACTTTGTGCATTCCTCGGTTGATGGACATTTTCATTGCTTCCAAGTGTTGGCTATGGTAAATATTGTTGGAGTGCAGGATTGCCAGGCTGTGACTTTTCGATTCTCATTTTCTCAGGTGATAGGCCCAGCAGTGGGTGTAATTGATTGACTGGTAGCACCGTGTTTCCCTTTTCAAAGCACCTTATTTGTGTTTTCATTAGTGGCTCTTACCACGTCCCCCTTAGAATCGAGGGTACGCATTTCTCCACAATCGCTTCAGCATATATTGTTTGCAGCATTTATGCTAATGGCCCTTCTGGCTGCTGTGAGCTGATAGGTTTTTGTAATTTGGGTTTGCATGTCTTTGAAAATTCGTAAAACTCATCATTTTTCTCCACCGTTTTCTTTTCTGTTAAAAAAAAGGAAACAATTGGGAGTACAATAGAACTCTTGAAATTGTGTTCTTGGAAGGTTGCCCTCTTTTGAAATTTTTGGTCGATTTTCCACTCCAGAATTTTTTTAGAAAGCAGGTGTCTTTTAGCGAACTGCGAGTTTGGTGAATATTTAGTGACCTTTAGCAATGGGTTTAAATCTGCTGTTGTGGGAAGTGGCCTCAAGCAGGCAGCATATCTCCATTCCCATATCTGGGTACTAGGGCAGCAGAGCCTTTCTGGAAGTCGTGTTCCTAGTTTGTAAATTACATTGGAATGTGCATGGAGAAAGCCCCATAAGTATATGTCTCATTATTTCTTCTTGGTTTTAAAATTTTTTTTTAATTGGGGTAAAGCTTAGAATATTGTTTGTCCTAGGTGTACACCATCTGGTTCGTTTGTACATTATATATGTCTATTCAAGTACAGATCCTCTTCCCATGTAAAATGTTACTGACGGTTCCGCAGACCTCCCTTGCTATATGGTTGGTCTTTTTGAGATATGGATATAATATGTGTTTGTATACATATAGTAACACTAATCTTAATTTATCCATTCCCCCCACCTTTCCTTTTAGATGAGCATAGTTTGTTTTCTAAGTCTGTGAGTGTCTTTCTCTGTGGAAATATGTTCCTTTGTGTCAGTTATTAGATAACGCCTATAAGTGATATCATAGAATATAGGTCTTTTGCTTTCCGACTTACCTCATGTTTCGTGATTATCTCCAGACTCATTTGTGGTGCCTCAGAGAGCAGTGGTTCATTGTTTTCCATGGCTATTATTCCATTGTGTACATGGACCACTTCTTCTTTATCCATTCACCTGTTGTTGGACATTTTGATTGCTCCACTGTCTTGGCTATTGTGAATAAGGCTGCACTGCAGCTTTTGCGGCCTGTGTCTTCTCGATTCTTGTCTTCTCAGGTGAGAGGTCCAATGGTGCGCCTGCTGCATTGAATGGTGCCTGCAGTTTTACTTTTAAACACAGCTCCTTTCTGTTCTCATTATTGGCTGTTACCCCTTCACGTCTCACCAGCAGGTAGAGTGTACACAGTTCTCTAAAACCCCTTCATTTATTTATTGTTTGTAGACTTTTTGCTCATGTTCAGTCGACTGGTGTAAGTTGAAACTTTTTGTAGATTAGATTGCATGGGTCTAACACTCCCTGAGGTTGAGCTTTTATCCATTTTCCTTTTTTTTTAAAAGAGCGTGAGTAAAACTTAACTCTTCATACTCTCTTCTTGAAACATTTGCCTGTTTTGAATTGTTTTGTCCATTCCCTCCTTCAGCACAATTTTTTAGGGCAGGTGTCCTTTACAGCCCTGAGTCCTTGGGAATGTTAAGTGACCATTAGCTGTGAGTTTAAAGCTGTTCTTGCAGGAAACGGCCACAAGGTGGCAGCATTTCCCCTTTACCATATTTGGTTACTAGGGAAACAGAGCCTTAATGGAAGTGGTGTTGTAGGTTGTAAATTAGAATGGAATGTGCCAGGGAAAAGCCCTTTAAGTTTATGTCTCATTACTTCTTGTTCATATTTGTAGTTTACTTTTTATTTTTTATCCCAGTAAATATGATTACAATGGTTTGTTTGTTCTAGGTGTGCAAGATGTGGTTCTTTCACACATATACATGTATCTATTGTTCCTCGCATCCTTTTCCCATGTAGGTTATGACACAATGTTGAGTAGTCTTCTCCTGGTCTTCCGTACGTCTTTGGTGGTTATATATTTCACATGGTTTGTATATCTCTGTTAACCCCAATGTGGCAATGTATCCAATCCTCATCCCTTTCTATTTGGTGAACCATAAGTTTTTTAATGAATCTGTGATTGCCTTTCTCTGTGGAAATATCTTCATTGGTATCAATTTTTAAGTAACTCTTAAAAGTGATATGATAGGATATGTGTCTTTTGCTTTCTCACTTACTACACGTGGCGTGATTACGTCTAGACTCATCTATGGTGCTGCAAACGGCATTGTTTCATTTTTTTCACTAGCGAATATTCCATCTGTACATGGAGGAGTTCTTCTTTGTCCATCCATCTGTTGGTGGACCTTTTGGTTACTTCCATATCTTGGCTATTGTAATACTGTGCAGTGCAGATTTGCCTGCCTGTGTCTTTCCAATTCTCTCTTCTTAGGTTTTACGTCGAGGAGTGGGCCTGCTGGATCATATAGTAGCTCAATGTTTACCTTTTTAAGGCACCTCCATTCTGTTCTCATTCGTGGCCCTTTCCAAGTTACGTCCCCTTTGAAGTTGAGGGTATGCATTTCTCCACAACACTTTCAGCATTTATTGTTTGTAGTTTTCTTGCTGATGGTTATTCTGACAAGTGTGAGCTGATACCTCTCTGTGGTTGAATTCGAATGTGCCACATAATCTGTTGAAATTGAGCTTTAAGGCATGTCCTTTGCTATTTTTCAAGCTGTGATTACCCCTTAGTTCTTCAAAGTGTTCTCTTTAAGTATGTGTCACATTTTGAAATGTTTTGGCCTTTACCTCCCTCAAGACATTTAAAGGGCCTGTTTCATTTACAGTTCTGCAGTACTTGTTCCTATGAAGTGACCATTAGCACAGGCTTAAAAGCTGCTTTTGCAGGTAACTGCCAGAGGGCGGCAGCCTTTCTATGTCCCCCACCCTGGTAACTAGGGAAAAGCCCTTGCGGCCTGTGGTGTTTCTCGGTTATAAATTAGAGTGGAGTGTGCCCGGACAAACCCACACAAGCTGATGTCTCCTTACTTTTGTTGGATTTTTACATTTAGTTTTTATTTTTTATTGGAGTAATTTTCCACTGTGTACGTGGACCACTTCTACTTTGTGCATTCCTCGGTTGATGGACATTTTCATTGCTTCCAAGTGTTGGCTATGGTAAATATTGTTGGAGTGCAGGATTGCCAGGCTGTGACTTTTCGATTCTCATTTTCTCAGGTGATAGGCCCAGCAGTGGGTGTGATTGATTGACTGGTAGCACCGTGTTTCCCTTTTCAAAGCACCTTCTTTGTGTTTTCATTAGTGGCTCTTACCACGTCCCCCTTAGAATCGAGGGTACGCATTTCTCCACAATCGCTTCAGCATATATTGTTTGCAGCATTTATGCTAATGGCCCTTCTGGCTGCTGTGAGCTGATAGGTTTTTGTAATTTGGGTTTGCATGTCTTTGAAAATTCGTAAAACTCATCATTTTTCTCCACCGTTTTCTTTTCTGTTAAAAAAAAGGAAACAATTGGGAGTACAATAGAACTCTTGAAATTGTGTTCTTGGAAGGTTGCCCTCTTTTGAAATTTTTGGTCGATTTTCCACTCCAGAATTTTTTTAGAAAGCAGGTGTCTTTTAGCGAACTGCAAGTTTGGTGAATATTTAGTGACCTTTAGCAATGGGTTTAAAGCTGCTGTTGTGGGAAGTGGCCTCAAGCAGGCAGCATATCTCCATTCCCATATCTGGGTACTAGGGCAGCAGAGCCTTTCTGGAAGTCGTGTTCCTAGTTTGTAAATTACATTGGAATGTGCATGGAGAAAGCCCCATAAGTATATGTCTCATTATTTCTTCTTGGTTTTAAAATTTTTTTTTTAATTGGGGTAAAGCTTAGAATATTGTTTGTCCTAGGTGTACACCATCTGGTTCGTTTGTACATTATATATGTCTATTCAAGTACAGATCCTCTTCCCATGTAAAATGTTACTGACGGTTCCGCAGACCTCCCTTGCTATATGGTTGGTCTTTTTGAGATATGGATATAATATGTGTTTGTATACATATAGTAACACTAATCTTAATTTATCCATTCCCCCCACCTTTCCTTTTAGATGAGCATAGTTTGTTTTCTAAGTCTGTGAGTGTCTTTCTCTGTGGAAATATGTTCCTTTGTGTCAGTTATTAGATAACGCCTATAAGTGATATCATAGAATATAGGTCTTTTGCTTTCCGACTTACCTCATGTTTCGTGATTATCTCCAGACTCATTTGTGGTGCCTCAGAGAGCAGTGGTTCATTGTTTTCCATGGCTATTATTCCATTGTGTACATGGACCACTTCTTCTTTATCCATTCACCTGTTGTTGGACATTTTGATTGCTCCACTGTCTTGGCTATTGTGAATAAGGCTGCACTGCAGCTTTTGCGGCCTGTGTCTTCTCGATTCTTGTCTTCTCAGGTGAGAGGTCCAATGGTGCGCCTGCTGCATTGAATGGTGCCTGCAGTTTTACTTTTAAACACAGCTCCTTTCTGTTCTCATTATTGGCTGTTACCGCTTCACGTCTCACAAGCAGGTAGAGTGTACACAGTTCTCTAAAACCCCTTCAGCATTTACTGTTTGTAGACTTTTTGCTCATGTTCAGTCGACTGGTGTAAGTTGAAACTTTTTGTAGATTAGATTGCATGGGTCTAACACTCCCTGAGGTTGAGCTTTTATCCATTTTCCTTTTTTTTTAAAAGAGCGTGAGTAAAACTTAACTCTTCATACTCTCTTCTTGAAACATTTGCCTGTTTTGAATTGTTTTGTCCATTCCCTCCTTCAGCACAATTTTTTAGGGCAGGTGTCCTTTACAGCCCTGAGTCCTTGGGAATGTTAAGTGACCATTAGCTGTGAGTTTAAAGCTGTTCTTGCAGGAAGCGACCACAAGGTGGCAGCATTTCCCCTTTACCATATTTGGTTACTAGGGAAACAGAGCCTTAATGGAAGTGGTGTTGTAGGTTGTAAATTAGAATGGAATGTGCCAGGGAAAAGCCCTTTAAGTTTCTGTCTCATTACTTCTTGTTCATATTTGTAGTTTACTTTTTATTTTTTATCCCAGTAAATATGATTACAATGGTTTGTTTGTTCTAGGTGTGCAAGATGTGGTTCTTTCACACATATACATGTATCTATTGTTCCTCGCATCCTTTTCCCATGTAGGTTATGACACAATGTTGAGTAGTCTTCTCCTGGTCTTCCGTACGTCTTTGGTGGTTATATATTTCACATGGTTTGTATATCTCTGTTAACCCCAATGTGGCAATGTATCCAATCCTCATCCCTTTCTATTTGGTGAACCATAAGTTTTTTAATGAATCTGTGATTGCCTTTCTCTGTGGAAATATCTTCATTGGTATCAATTTTTAAGTAACTCTTAAAAGTGATATGATAGGATATGTGTCTTTTGCTTTCTCACTTACTACACGTGGCGTGATTACGTCTAGACTCATCTATGGTGCTGCAAACGGCATTGTTTCATTTTTTTCACTAGCGAATATTCCATCTGTACATGGAGGAGTTCTTCTTTGTCCATCCATCTGTTGGTGGACCTTTTGGTTACTTCCATATCTTGGCTATTGTAATACTGTGCAGTGCAGATTTGCCTGCCTGTGTCTTTCCAATTCTCTCTTCTTAGGTTTTACGTCGAGGAGTGGGCCTGCTGGATCATATAGTAGCTCAATGTTTACCTTTTTAAGGCACCTCCATTCTGTTCTCATTCGTGGCCCTTTCCAAGTTACGTCCCCTTTGAAGTTGAGGGTATGCATTTCTCCACAACACTTTCAGCATTTATTGTTTGTAGTTTTCTTGCTGATGGTTATTCTGACAAGTGTGAGCTGATACCTCTCTGTGGTTGAATTCGAATGTGCCACATAATCTGTTGAAATTGAGCTTTAAGGCATGTCCTTTGCTATTTTTCAAGCTGTGATTACCCCTTAGTTCTTCAAAGTGTTCTCTTTCAGTATGTGTCACATTTTGAAATGTTTTGGCCTTTACCTCCCTCAAGACATTTTGAGGGCCTGTTTCATTTACAGTTCTGCAGTACTTGTTCCTATGAAGTGACCATTAGCACAGGCTTTAAAGCTGCTTTTGCAGGTAACTGCCAGAGGGCGGCAGCCTTTCTATGTCCCCCACCCTGGTAACTAGGGAAAAGCCCTTGCGGCCTGTGGTGTTTCTCGGTTATAAATTAGAGTGGAGTGTGCCCGGACAAACCCACACAAGCTGATGTCTCCTTACTTTTGTTGGATTTTTACATTTAGTTTTTATTTTTTATTGGAGTAATTTTCCACTGTGTACGTGGACCACTTCTACTTTGTGCATTCCTCGGTTGATGGACATTTTCATTGCTTCCAAGTGTTGGCTATGGTAAATATTGTTGGAGTGCAGGATTGCCAGGCTGTGACTTTTCGATTCTCATTTTCTCAGGTGATAGGCCCAGCAGTGGGTGTGATTGATTGACTGGTAGCACCGTGTTTCCCTTTTCAAAGCACCTTCTTTGTGTTTTCATTAGTGGCTCTTACCACGTCCCCCTTAGAATCGAGGGTACGCATTTCTCCACAATCGCTTCAGCATATATTGTTTGCAGCATTTATGCTAATGGCCCTTCTGGCTGCTGTGAGCTGATAGGTTTTTGTAATTTGGGTTTGCATGTCTTTGAAAATTCGTAAAACTCATCATTTTTCTCCACCGTTTTCTTTTCTGTTAAAAAAAAGGAAACAATTGGGAGTACAATAGAACTCTTGAAATTGTGTTCTTGGAAGGTTGCCCTCTTTTGAAATTTTTGGTCGATTTTCCACTCCAGAATTTTTTTAGAAAGCAGGTGTCTTTTAGCGAACTGCAAGTTTGGTGAATATTTAGTGACCTTTAGCAATGGGTTTAAAGCTGCTGTTGTGGGAAGTGGCCTCAAGCAGGCAGCATATCTCCATTCCCATATCTGGGTACTAGGGCAGCAGAGCCTTTCTGGAAGTCGTGTTCCTAGTTTGTAAATTACATTGGAATGTGCATGGAGAAAGCCCCATAAGTATATGTCTCATTATTTCTTCTTGGTTTTAAAATTTTTTTTTTAATTGGGGTAAAGCTTAGAATATTGTTTGTCCTAGGTGTACACCATCTGGTTCGTTTGTACATTATATATGTCTATTCAAGTACAGATCCTCTTCCCATGTAAAATGTTACTGACGGTTCCGCAGACCTCCCTTGCTATATGGTTGGTCTTTTTGAGATATGGATATAATATGTGTTTGTATACATATAGTAACACTAATCTTAATTTATCCATTCCCCCCACCTTTCCTTTTAGATGAGCATAGTTTGTTTTCTAAGTCTGTGAGTGTCTTTCTCTGTGGAAATATGTTCCTTTGTGTCAGTTATTAGATAACGCCTATAAGTGATATCATAGAATATAGGTCTTTTGCTTTCCGACTTACCTCATGTTTCGTGATTATCTCCAGACTCATTTGTGGTGCCTCAGAGAGCAGTGGTTCATTGTTTTCCATGGCTATTATTCCATTGTGTACATGGACCACTTCTTCTTTATCCATTCACCTGTTGTTGGACATTTTGATTGCTCCACTGTCTTGGCTATTGTGAATAAGGCTGCACTGCAGCTTTTGCGGCCTGTGTCTTCTCGATTCTTGTCTTCTCAGGTGAGAGGTCCAATGGTGCGCCTGCTGCATTGAATGGTGCCTGCAGTTTTACTTTTAAACACAGCTCCTTTCTGTTCTCATTATTGGCTGTTACCCCTTCACGTCTCACCAGCAGGTAGAGTGTACACAGTTCTCTAAAACCCCTTCATTTATTTATTGTTTGTAGACTTTTTGCTCATGTTCAGTCGACTGGTGTAAGTTGAAACTTTTTGTAGATTAGATTGCATGGGTCTAACACTCCCTGAGGTTGAGCTTTTATCCATTTTCCTTTTTTTTTAAAAGAGCGTGAGTAAAACTTAACTCTTCATACTCTCTTCTTGAAACATTTGCCTGTTTTGAATTGTTTTGTCCATTCCCTCCTTCAGCACAATTTTTTAGGGCAGGTGTCCTTTACAGCCCTGAGTCCTTGGGAATGTTAAGTGACCATTAGCTGTGAGTTTAAAGCTGTTCTTGCAGGAAGCGACCACAAGGTGGCAGCATTTCCCCTTTACCATATTTGGTTACTAGGGAAACAGAGCCTTAATGGAAGTGGTGTTGTAGGTTGTAAATTAGAATGGAATGTGCCAGGGAAAAGCCCTTTAAGTTTATGTCTCATTACTTCTTGTTCATATTTGTAGTTTACTTTTTATTTTTTATCCCAGTAAATATGATTACAATGGTTTGTTTGTTCTAGGTGTGCAAGATGTGGTTCTTTCACACATATACATGTATCTATTGTTCCTCGCATCCTTTTCCCATGTAGGTTATGACACAATGTTGAGTAGTCTTCTCCTGGTCTTCCGTACGTCTTTGGTGGTTATATATTTCACATGGTTTGTATATCTCTGTTAACCCCAATGTGGCAATGTATCCAATCCTCATCCCTTTCTATTTGGTGAACCATAAGTTTTTTAATGAATCTGTGATTGCCTTTCTCTGTGGAAATATCTTCATTGGTATCAATTTTTAAGTAACTCTTAAAAGTGATATGATAGGATATGTGTCTTTTGCTTTCTCACTTACTACACGTGGCGTGATTACGTCTAGACTCATCTATGGTGCTGCAAACGGCATTGTTTCATTTTTTTCACTAGCGAATATTCCATCTGTACATGGAGGAGTTCTTCTTTGTCCATCCATCTGTTGGTGGACTTTTTGGTTACTTCCATATCTTGGCTATTGTAATACTGTGCAGTGCAGATTTGCCTGCCTGTGTCTTTCCAATTCTCTCTTCTTAGGTTTTACGTCGAGGAGTGGGCCTGCTGGATCATATAGTAGCTCAATGTTTACCTTTTAAGGCACCTGCATTCTGTTCTCATTCGTGGCCCTTTCCAAGTTACGTCCCCTTTGAAGTTGAGGGTATGCATTTCTCCACAACACTTTCAGCATTTATTGTTTGTAGTTTTCTTGCTGATGGTTATTCTGACAAGTGTGAGCTGATACCTCTCTGTGGTTGAATTCGAATGTGCCACATAATCTGTTGAAATTGAGCTTTAAGGCATGTCCTTTGCTATTTTTCAAGCTGTGATTACCCCTTAGTTCTTCAAAGTGTTCTCTTTCAGTATGTGTCACATTTTGAAATGTTTTGGCCTTTACCTCCCTCAAGACATTTTGAGGGCCTGTTTCATTTACAGTTCTGCAGTACTTGTTCCTATGAAGTGACCATTAGCACAGGCTTTAAAGCTGCTTTTGCAGGTAACTGCCAGAGGGCGGCAGCCTTTCTATGTCCCCCACCCTGGTAACTAGGGAAAAGCCCTTGCGGCCTGTGGTGTTTCTCGGTTATAAATTAGAGTGGAGTGTGCCCGGACAAACCCACACAAGCTGATGTCTCCTTACTTTTGTTGGATTTTTACATTTAGTTTTTATTTTTTATTGGAGTAATTTTCCACTGTGTACGTGGACCACTTCTACTTTGTGCATTCCTCGGTTGATGGACATTTTCATTGCTTCCAAGTGTTGGCTATGGTAAATATTGTTGGAGTGCAGGATTGCCAGGCTGTGACTTTTCGATTCTCATTTTCTCAGGTGATAGGCCCAGCAGTGGGTGTGATTGATTGACTGGTAGCACCGTGTTTCCCTTTTCAAAGCACCTTCTTTGTGTTTTCATTAGTGGCTCTTACCACGTCCCCCTTAGAATCGAGGGTACGCATTTCTCCACAATCGCTTCAGCATATATTGTTTGCAGCATTTATGCTAATGGCCCTTCTGGCTGCTGTGAGCTGATAGGTTTTTGTAATTTGGGTTTGCATGTCTTTGAAAATTCGTAAAACTCATCATTTTTCTCCACCGTTTTCTTTTCTGTTAAAAAAAAGGAAACAATTGGGAGTACAATAGAACTCTTGAAATTGTGTTCTTGGAAGGTTGCCCTCTTTTGAAATTTTTGGTCGATTTTCCACTCCAGAATTTTTTTAGAAAGCAGGTGTCTTTTAGCGAACTGCAAGTTTGGTGAATATTTAGTGACCTTTAGCAATGGGTTTAAAGCTGCTGTTGTGGGAAGTGGCCTCAAGCAGGCAGCATATCTCCATTCCCATATCTGGGTACTAGGGCAGCAGAGCCTTTCTGGAAGTCGTGTTCCTAGTTTGTAAATTACATTGGAATGTGCATGGAGAAAGCCCCATAAGTATATGTCTCATTATTTCTTCTTGGTTTTAAAATTTTTTTTTTAATTGGGGTAAAGCTTAGAATATTGTTTGTCCTAGGTGTACACCATCTGGTTCGTTTGTACATTATATATGTCTATTCAAGTACAGATCCTCTTCCCATGTAAAATGTTACTGACGGTTCCGCAGACCTCCCTTGCTATATGGTTGGTCTTTTTGAGATATGGATATAATATGTGTTTGTATACATATAGTAACACTAATCTTAATTTATCCATTCCCCCCACCTTTCCTTTTAGATGAGCATAGTTTGTTTTCTAAGTCTGTGAGTGTCTTTCTCTGTGGAAATATGTTCCTTTGTGTCAGTTATTAGATAACGCCTATAAGTGATATCATAGAATATAGGTCTTTTGCTTTCCGACTTACCTCATGTTTCGTGATTATCTCCAGACTCATTTGTGGTGCCTCAGAGAGCAGTGGTTCATTGTTTTCCATGGCTATTATTCCATTGTGTACATGGACCACTTCTTCTTTATCCATTCACCTGTTGTTGGACATTTTGATTGCTCCACTGTCTTGGCTATTGTGAATAAGGCTGCACTGCAGCTTTTGCGGCCTGTGTCTTCTCGATTCTTGTCTTCTCAGGTGAGAGGTCCAATGGTGCGCCTGCTGCATTGAATGGTGCCTGCAGTTTTACTTTTAAACACAGCTCCTTTCTGTTCTCATTATTGGCTGTTACCCCTTCACGTCTCACCAGCAGGTAGAGTGTACACAGTTCTCTAAAACCCCTTCATTTATTTATTGTTTGTAGACTTTTTGCTCATGTTCAGTCGACTGGTGTAAGTTGAAACTTTTTGTAGATTAGATTGCATGGGTCTAACACTCCCTGAGGTTGAGCTTTTATCCATTTTCCTTTTTTTTTAAAAGAGCGTGAGTAAAACTTAACTCTTCATACTCTCTTCTTGAAACATTTGCCTGTTTTGAATTGTTTTGTCCATTCCCTCCTTCAGCACAATTTTTTAGGGCAGGTGTCCTTTACAGCCCTGAGTCCTTGGGAATGTTAAGTGACCATTAGCTGTGAGTTTAAAGCTGTTCTTGCAGGAAACGGCCACAAGGTGGCAGCATTTCCCCTTTACCATATTTGGTTACTAGGGAAACAGAGCCTTAATGGAAGTGGTGTTGTAGGTTGTAAATTAGAATGGAATGTGCCAGGGAAAAGCCCTTTAAGTTTATGTCTCATTACTTCTTGTTCATATTTGTAGTTTACTTTTTATTTTTTATCCCAGTAAATATGATTACAATGGTTTGTTTGTTCTAGGTGTGCAAGATGTGGTTCTTTCACACATATACATGTATCTATTGTTCCTCGCATCCTTTTCCCATGTAGGTTATGACACAATGTTGAGTAGTCTTCTCCTGGTCTTCCGTACGTCTTTGGTGGTTATATATTTCACATGGTTTGTATATCTCTGTTAACCCCAATGTGGCAATGTATCCAATCCTCATCCCTTTCTATTTGGTGAACCATAAGTTTTTTAATGAATCTGTGATTGCCTTTCTCTGTGGAAATATCTTCATTGGTATCAATTTTTAAGTAACTCTTAAAAGTGATATGATAGGATATGTGTCTTTTGCTTTCTCACTTACTACACGTGGCGTGATTACGTCTAGACTCATCTATGGTGCTGCAAACGGCATTGTTTCATTTTTTTCACTAGCGAATATTCCATCTGTACATGGAGGAGTTCTTCTTTGTCCATCCATCTGTTGGTGGACTTTTTGGTTACTTCCATATCTTGGCTATTGTAATACTGTGCAGTGCAGATTTGCCTGCCTGTTTCTTTCCAATTCTCTCTTCTTAGGTTTTACGTCGAGGAGTGGGCCTGCTGGATCATATAGTAGCTCAATGTTTACCTTTTTAAGGCACCTCCATTCTGTTCTCATTCGTGGCCCTTTCCAAGTTACGT
The DNA here is from genome assembly GCF_965194805.1 of Balaenoptera borealis. Classification (NCBI taxonomy): domain Eukaryota; kingdom Metazoa; phylum Chordata; class Mammalia; order Artiodactyla; family Balaenopteridae; genus Balaenoptera; species Balaenoptera borealis. The sequence continues at coordinate 31,527,270 of NC_138864.1, forward strand.
CCCCTTTGAAGTTGAGGGTATGCATTTCTCCACAACACTTTCAGCATTTATTGTTTGTAGTTTTCTTGCTGATGGTTATTCTGACAAGTGTGAGCTGATACCTCTCTGTGGTTGAATTCGAATGTGCCACATAATCTGTTGAAATTGAGCTTTAAGGCATGTCCTTTGCTATTTTTCAAGCTGTGATTACCCCTTAGTTCTTCAAAGTGTTCTCTTTCAGTATGTGTCACATTTTGAAATGTTTTGGCCTTTACCTCCCTCAAGACATTTTGAGGGCCTGTTTCATTTACAGTTCTGCAGTACTTGTTCCTATGAAGTGACCATTAGCACAGGCTTTAAAGCTGCTTTTGCAGGTAACTGCCAGAGGGCGGCAGCCTTTCTATGTCCCCCACCCTGGTAACTAGGGAAAAGCCCTTGCGGCCTGTGGTGTTTCTCGGTTATAAATTAGAGTGGAGTGTGCCCGGACAAACCCACACAAGCTGATGTCTCCTTACTTTTGTTGGATTTTTACATTTAGTTTTTATTTTTTATTGGAGTAATTTTCCACTGTGTACGTGGACCACTTCTACTTTGTGCATTCCTCGGTTGATGGACATTTTCATTGCTTCCAAGTGTTGGCTATGGTAAATATTGTTGGAGTGCAGGATTGCCAGGCTGTGACTTTTCGATTCTCATTTTCTCAGGTGATAGGCCCAGCAGTGGGTGTGATTGATTGACTGGTAGCACCGTGTTTCCCTTTTCAAAGCACCTTCTTTGTGTTTTCATTAGTGGCTCTTACCACGTCCCCCTTAGAATCGAGGGTACGCATTTCTCCACAATCGCTTCAGCATATATTGTTTGCAGCATTTATGCTAATGGCCCTTCTGGCTGCTGTGAGCTGATAGGTTTTTGTAATTTGGGTTTGCATGTCTTTGAAAATTCGTAAAACTCATCATTTTTCTCCACCGTTTTCTTTTCTGTTAAAAAAAAGGAAACAATTGGGAGTACAATAGAACTCTTGAAATTGTGTTCTTGGAAGGTTGCCCTCTTTTGAAATTTTTGGTCAATTTTCCACTCCAGAATTTTTTTAGAAAGCAGGTGTCTTTTACCGAACTGCAAGTTTGGTGAATATTTAGTGACCTTTAGCAATGGGTTTAAAGCTGCTGTTGTGGGAAGTGGCCTCAAGCAGGCAGCATATCTCCATTCCCATATCTGGGTACTAGGGCAGCAGAGCCTTTCTGGAAGTCGTGTTCCTAGTTTGTAAATTACATTGGAATGTGCATGGAGAAAGCCCCATAAGTATATGTCTCATTATTTCTTCTTGGTTTTAAAATTTTTTTTTTAATTGGGGTAAAGCTTAGAATATTGTTTGTCCTAGGTGTACACCATCTGGTTCGTTTGTACATTATATATGTCTATTCAAGTACAGATCCTCTTCCCATATAAAATGTTACTGACGGTTCCGCAGACCTCCCTTGCTATATGGTTGGTCTTTTTGAGATATGGATATAATATGTGTTTGTATACATATAGTAACACTAATCTTAATTTATCCATTCCCCCCACCTTTCCTTTTAGATGAGCATAGTTTGTTTTCTAAGTCTGTGAGTGTCTTTCTCTGTGGAAATATGTTCCTTTGTGTCAGTTATTAGATAACGCCTATAAGTGATATCATAGAATATAGGTCTTTTGCTTTCCGACTTACCTCATGTTTCGTGATTATCTCCAGACTCATTTGTGGTGCCTCAGAGAGCAGTGGTTCATTGTTTTCCATGGCTATTATTCCATTGTGTACATGGACCACTTCTTCTTTATCCATTCACCTGTTGTTGGACATTTTGATTGCTCCACTGTCTTGGCTATTGTGAATAAGGCTGCACTGCAGCTTTTGCGGCCTGTGTCTTCTCGATTCTTGTCTTCTCAGGTGAGAGGTCCAATGGTGCGCCTGCTGCATTGAATGGTGCCTGCAGTTTTACTTTTAAACACAGCTCCTTTCTGTTCTCATTATTGGCTGTTACCCCTTCACGTCTCACCAGCAGGTAGAGTGTACACAGTTCTCTAAAACCCCTTCATTTATTTATTGTTTGTAGACTTTTTGCTCATGTTCAGTCGACTGGTGTAAGTTGAAACTTTTTGTAGATTAGATTGCATGGGTCTAACACTCCCTGAGGTTGAGCTTTTATCCATTTTCCTTTTTTTTTAAAAGAGCGTGAGTAAAACTTAACTCTTCATACTCTCTTCTTGAAACATTTGCCTGTTTTGAATTGTTTTGTCCATTCCCTCCTTCAGCACAATTTTTTAGGGCAGGTGTCCTTTACAGCCCTGAGTCCTTGGGAATGTTAAGTGACCATTAGCTGTGAGTTTAAAGCTGTTCTTGCAGGAAACGGCCACAAGGTGGCAGCATTTCCCCTTTACCATATTTGGTTACTAGGGAAACAGAGCCTTAATGGAAGTGGTGTTGTAGGTTGTAAATTAGAATGGAATGTGCCAGGGAAAAGCCCTTTAAGTTTATGTCTCATTACTTCTTGTTCATATTTGTAGTTTACTTTTTATTTTTTATCCCAGTAAATATGATTACAATGGTTTGTTTGTTCTAGGTGTGCAAGATGTGGTTCTTTCACACATATACATGTATCTATTGTTCCTCGCATCCTTTTCCCATGTAGGTTATGACACAATGTTGAGTAGTCTTCTCCTGGTCTTCCGTACGTCTTTGGTGGTTATATATTTCACATGGTTTGTATATCTCTGTTAACCCCAATGTGGCAATGTATCCAATCCTCATCCCTTTCTATTTGGTGAACCATAAGTTTTTTAATGAATCTGTGATTGCCTTTCTCTGTGGAAATATCTTCATTGGTATCAATTTTTAAGTAACTCTTAAAAGTGATATGATAGGATATGTGTCTTTTGCTTTCTCACTTACTACACGTGGCGTGATTACGTCTAGACTCATCTATGGTGCTGCAAACGGCATTGTTTCATTTTTTTCACTAGCGAATATTCCATCTGTACATGGAGGAGTTCTTCTTTGTCCATCCATCTGTTGGTGGACCTTTTGGTTACTTCCATATCTTGGCTATTGTAATACTGTGCAGTGCAGATTTGCCTGCCTGTGTCTTTCCAATTCTCTCTTCTTAGGTTTTACGTCGAGGAGTGGGCCTGCTGGATCATATAGTAGCTCAATGTTTACCTTTTTAAGGCACCTCCATTCTGTTCTCATTCGTGGCCCTTTCCAAGTTACGTCCCCTTTGAAGTTGAGGGTATGCATTTCTCCACAACACTTTCAGCATTTAGTGTTTGTAGTTTTCTTGCTGATGGTTATTCTGACAAGTGTGAGCTGATACCTCTCTGTGGTTGAATTCGAATGTGCCACATAATCTGTTGAAATTGAGCTTTAAGGCATGTCCTTTGCTATTTTTCAAGCTGTGATTACCCCTTAGTTCTTCAAAGTGTTCTCTTTCAGTATGTGTCACATTTTGAAATGTTTTGGCCTTTACCTCCCTCAAGACATTTTGAGGGCCTGTTTCATTTACAGTTCTGCAGTACTTGTTCCTATGAAGTGACCATTAGCACAGGCTTTAAAGCTGCTTTTGCAGGTAACTGCCAGAGGGCGGCAGCCTTTCTATGTCCCCCACCCTGGTAACTAGGGAAAAGCCCTTGCGGCCTGTGGTGTTTCTCGGTTATAAATTAGAGTGGAGTGTGCCCGGACAAACCCACACAAGCTGATGTCTCCTTACTTTTGTTGGATTTTTACATTTAGTTTTTATTTTTTATTGGAGTAATTTTCCACTGTGTACGTGGACCACTTCTACTTTGTGCATTCCTCGGTTGATGGACATTTTCATTGCTTCCAAGTGTTGGCTATGGTAAATATTGTTGGAGTGCAGGATTGCCAGGCTGTGACTTTTCGATTCTCATTTTCTCAGGTGATAGGCCCAGCAGTGGGTGTGATTGATTGACTGGTAGCACCGTGTTTCCCTTTTCAAAGCACCTTCTTTGTGTTTTCATTAGTGGCTCTTACCACGTCCCCCTTAGAATCGAGGGTACGCATTTCTCCACAATCGCTTCAGCATATATTGTTTGCAGCATTTATGCTAATGGCCCTTCTGGCTGCTGTGAGCTGATAGGTTTTTGTAATTTGGGTTTGCATGTCTTTGAAAATTCGTAAAACTCATCATTTTTCTCCACCGTTTTCTTTTCTGTTAAAAAAAAGGAAACAATTGGGAGTACAATAGAACTCTTGAAATTGTGTTCTTGGAAGGTTGCCCTCTTTTGAAATTTTTGGTCGATTTTCCACTCCAGAATTTTTTTAGAAAGCAGGTGTCTTTTAGCGAACTGCAAGTTTGGTGAATATTTAGTGACCTTTAGCAATGGGTTTAAAGCTGCTGTTGTGGGAAGTGGCCTCAAGCAGGCAGCATATCTCCATTCCCATATCTGGGTACTAGGGCAGCAGAGCCTTTCTGGAAGTCGTGTTCCTAGTTTGTAAATTACATTGGAATGTGCATGGAGAAAGCCCCATAAGTATATGTCTCATTATTTCTTCTTGGTTTTAAAATTTTTTTTTTAATTGGGGTAAAGCTTAGAATATTGTTTGTCCTAGGTGTACACCATCTGGTTCGTTTGTACATTATATATGTCTATTCAAGTACAGATCCTCTTCCCATGTAAAATGTTACTGACGGTTCCGCAGACCTCCCTTGCTATATGGTTGGTCTTTTTGAGATATGGATATAATATGTGTTTGTATACATATAGTAACACTAATCTTAATTTATCCATTCCCCCCACCTTTCCTTTTAGATGAGCATAGTTTGTTTTCTAAGTCTGTGAGTGTCTTTCTCTGTGGAAATATGTTCCTTTGTGTCAGTTATTAGATAACGCCTATAAGTGATATCATAGAATATAGGTCTTTTGCTTTCCGACTTACCTCATGTTTCGTGATTATCTCCAGACTCATTTGTGGTGCCTCAGAGAGCAGTGGTTCATTGTTTTCCATGGCTATTATTCCATTGTGTACATGGACCACTTCTTCTTTATCCATTCACCTGTTGTTGGACATTTTGATTGCTCCACTGTCTTGGCTATTGTGAATAAGGCTGCACTGCAGCTTTTGCGGCCTGTGTCTTCTCGATTCTTGTCTTCTCAGGTGAGAGGTCCAATGGTGCGCCTGCTGCATTGAATGGTGCCTGCAGTTTTACTTTTAAACACAGCTCCTTTCTGTTCTCATTATTGGCTGTTACCGCTTCACGTCTCACAAGCAGGTAGAGTGTACACAGTTCTCTAAAACCCCTTCAGCATTTACTGTTTGTAGACTTTTTGCTCATGTTCAGTCGACTGGTGTAAGTTGAAACTTTTTGTAGATTAGATTGCATGGGTCTAACACTCCCTGAGGTTGAGCTTTTATCCATTTTCCTTTTTTTTTAAAAGAGCGTGAGTAAAACTTAACTCTTCATACTCTCTTCTTGAAACATTTGCCTGTTTTGAATTGTTTTGTCCATTCCCTCCTTCAGCACAATTTTTTAGGGCAGGTGTCCTTTACAGCCCTGAGTCCTTGGGAATGTTAAGTGACCATTAGCTGTGAGTTTAAAGCTGTTCTTGCAGGAAGCGACCACAAGGTGGCAGCATTTCCCCTTTACCATATTTGGTTACTAGGGAAACAGAGCCTTAATGGAAGTGGTGTTGTAGGTTGTAAATTAGAATGGAATGTGCCAGGGAAAAGCCCTTTAAGTTTATGTCTCATTACTTCTTGTTCATATTTGTAGTTTACTTTTTATTTTTTATCCCAGTAAATATGATTACAATGGTTTGTTTGTTCTAGGTGTGCAAGATGTGGTTCTTTCACACATATACATGTATCTATTGTTCCTCGCATCCTTTTCCCATGTAGGTTATGACACAATGTTGAGTAGTCTTCTCCTGGTCTTCCGTACGTCTTTGGTGGTTATATATTTCACATGGTTTGTATATCTCTGTTAACCCCAATGTGGCAATGTATCCAATCCTCATCCCTTTCTATTTGGTGAACCATAAGTTTTTTAATGAATCTGTGATTGCCTTTCTCTGTGGAAATATCTTCATTGGTATCAATTTTTAAGTAACTCTTAAAAGTGATATGATAGGATATGTGTCTTTTGCTTTCTCACTTACTACACGTGGCGTGATTACGTCTAGACTCATCTATGGTGCTGCAAACGGCATTGTTTCATTTTTTTCACTAGCGAATATTCCATCTGTACATGGAGGAGTTCTTCTTTGTCCATCCATCTGTTGGTGGACCTTTTGGTTACTTCCATATCTTGGCTATTGTAATACTGTGCAGTGCAGATTTGCCTGCCTGTGTCTTTCCAATTCTCTCTTCTTAGGTTTTACGTCGAGGAGTGGGCCTGCTGGATCATATAGTAGCTCAATGTTTACCTTTTTAAGGCACCTCCATTCTGTTCTCATTCGTGGCCCTTTCCAAGTTACGTCCCCTTTGAAGTTGAGGGTATGCATTTCTCCACAACACTTTCAGCATTTATTGTTTGTAGTTTTCTTGCTGATGGTTATTCTGACAAGTGTGAGCTGATACCTCTCTGTGGTTGAATTCGAATGTGCCACATAATCTGTTGAAATTGAGCTTTAAGGCATGTCCTTTGCTATTTTTCAAGCTGTGATTACCCCTTAGTTCTTCAAAGTGTTCTCTTTCAGTATGTGTCACATTTTGAAATGTTTTGGCCTTTACCTCCCTCAAGACATTTTGAGGGCCTGTTTCATTTACAGTTCTGCAGTACTTGTTCCTATGAAGTGACCATTAGCACAGGCTTTAAAGCTGCTTTTGCAGGTAACTGCCAGAGGGCGGCAGCCTTTCTATGTCCCCCACCCTGGTAACTAGGGAAAAGCCCTTGCGGCCTGTGGTGTTTCTCGGTTATAAATTAGAGTGGAGTGTGCCCGGACAAACCCACACAAGCTGATGTCTCCTTACTTTTGTTGGATTTTTACATTTAGTTTTTATTTTTTATTGGAGTAATTTTCCACTGTGTACGTGGACCACTTCTACTTTGTGCATTCCTGGGTTGATGGACATTTTCATTGCTTCCAAGTGTTGGCTATGGTAAATATTGTTGGAGTGCAGTATTGCCAGCCTGTGACTTTTCGATTCTCATTTTCTCAGGTGATAGGCCCAGCAGTGGGTGTGATTGATTGACTGGTAGCACCGTGTTTCCCTTTTCAAAGCACCTTCTTTGTGTTTTCATTAGTGGCTCTTACCACGTCCCCCTTAGAATCGAGGGTACGCATTTCTCCACAATCGCTTCAGCATATATTGTTTGCAGCATTTATGCTAATGGCCCTTCTGGCTGCTGTGAGCTGATAGGTTTTTGTAATTTGGGTTTGCATGTCTTTGAAAATTCGTAAAACTCATCAATTTTCTCCACCGTTTTCTTTTCTGTTAAAAAAAAGGAAACAATTGGGAGTACAATAGAACTCTTGAAATTGTGTTCTTGGAAGGTTGCCCTCTTTTGAAATTTTTGGTCAATTTTCCACTCCAGAATTTTTTTAGAAAGCAGGTGTCTTTTACCGAACTGCAAGTTTGGTGAATATTTAGTGACCTTTAGCAATGGGTTTAAATCTGCTGTTGTGGGAAGTGGCCTCAAGCAGGCAGCATATCTCCATTCCCATATCTGGGTACTAGGGCAGCAGAGCCTTTCTGGAAGTCGTGTTCCTAGTTTGTAAATTACATTGGAATGTGCATGGAGAAAGCCCCATAAGTATATGTCTCATTATTTCTTCTTGGTTTTAAAATTTTTTTTTTAATTGGGGTAAAGCTTAGAATATTGTTTGTCCTAGGTGTACACCATCTGGTTCGTTTGTACATTATATATGTCTATTCAAGTACAGATCCTCTTCCCATGTAAAATGTTACTGTCGGTTCCGCAGACCTCCCTTGCTATATGGTTGGTCGTTTTGAGATATGGATATAATATGTGTTTGTATACATATAGTAACACTAATCTTAATTTATCCATTCCCCCCACCTTTCCTTTTAGATGAGCATAGTTTGTTTTCTAAGTCTGTGAGTGTCTTTCTCTGTGGAAATATGTTCCTTTGTGTCAGTTATTAGATAACGCCTATAAGTGATATCATAGAATATAGGTCTTTTGCTTTCCGACTTACCTCATGTTTCGTGATTATCTCTAGACTCATTTGTGGTGCCTCAGAGAGCAGTGGTTCATTGTTTTCCATGGCTATTATTCCATTGTGTACATGGACCACTTCTTCTTTATCCATTCACCTGTTGTTGGACATTTTGATTGCTCCACTGTCTTGGCTATTGTGAATAAGGCTGCACTGCAGCTTTTGCGGCCTGTGTCTTCTCGATTCTTGTCTTCTCAGGTGAGAGGTCCAATGGTGCGCCTGCTGCATTGAATGGTGCCTGCAGTTTTACTTTTAAACACAGCTCCTTTCTGTTCTCATTATTGGCTGTTACCCCTTCACGTCTCACCAGCAGGTAGAGTGTACACAGTTCTCTAAAACCCCTTCATTTATTTATTGTTTGTAGACTTTTTGCTCATGTTCAGTCGACTGGTGTAAGTTGAAACTTTTTGTAGATTAGATTGCATGGGTCTAACACTCCCTGAGGTTGAGCTTTTATCCATTTTCCTTTTTTTTTAAAAGAGCGTGAGTAAAACTTAACTCTTCATACTCTCTTCTTGAAACATTTGCCTGTTTTGAGTTGTTTTCTCCATTCCCTCCTTCAGCACAATTTTTTAGGGCAGGTGTCCTTTACAGCCCTGAGTCCTTGGGAATGTTAAGTGACCATTAGCTGTGAGTTTAAAGCTGTTCTTGCAGGAAGCGACGACAAGGTGGCAGCATTTCCCCTTTACCATATTTGGTTACTAGGGAAACAGAGCCTTAATGGAAGTGGTGTTGTAGGTTGTAAATTAGAATGGAATGTGCCAGGGAAAAGCCCTTTAAGTTTATGTCTCATTACTTCTTGTTCATATTTGTAGTTTACTTTTTATTTTTTATCCCAGTAAATATGATTACAATGGTTTGTTTGTTCTAGGTGTGCAAGATGTGGTTCTTTCACACATATACATGTATCTATTGTTCCTCGCATCCTTTTCCCATGTAGGTTATGACACAATGTTGAGTAGTCTTCTCCTGGTCTTCCGTACGTCTTTGGTGGTTATATATTTCACATGGTTTGTATATCTCTGTTAACCCCAATGTGGCAATGTATCCAATCCTCATCCCTTTCTATTTGGTGAACCATAAGTTTTTTAATGAATCTGTGATTGCCTTTCTCTGTGGAAATATCTTCATTGGTATCAATTTTTAAGTAACTCTTAAAAGTGATATGATAGGATATGTGTCTTTTGCTTTCTCACTTACTACACGTGGCGTGATTACGTCTAGACTCATCTATGGTGCTGCAAACGGCATTGTTTCATTTTTTTCACTAGCGAATATTCCATCTGTACATGGAGGAGTTCTTCTTTGTCCATCCATCTGTTGGTGGACTTTTTGGTTACTTCCATATCTTGGCTATTGTAATACTGTGCAGTGCAGATTTGCCTGCCTGTGTCTTTCCAATTCTCTCTTCTTAGGTTTTACGTCGAGGAGTGGGCCTGCTGGATCATATAGTAGCTCAATGTTTACCTTTTTAAGGCACCTCCATTCTGTTCTCATTCGTGGCCCTTTCCAAGTTACGTCCCCTTTGAAGTTGAGGGTATGCATTTCTCCACAACACTTTCAGCATTTATTGTTTGTAGTTTTCTTGCTGATGGTTATTCTGACAAGTGTGAGCTGATACCTCTCTGTGGTTGAATTCGAATGTGCCACATAATCTGTTGAAATTGAGCTTTAAGGCATGTCCTTTGCTATTTTTCAAGCTGTGATTACCCCTTAGTTCTTCAAAGTGTTCTCTTTCAGTATGTGTCACATTTTGAAATGTTTTGGCCTTTACCTCCCTCAAGACATTTTGAGGGCCTGTTTCATTTACAGTTCTGCAGTACTTGTTCCTATGAAGTGACCATTAGCACAGGCTTTAAAGCTGCTTTTGCAGGTAACTGCCAGAGGGCGGCAGCCTTTCTATGTCCCCCACCCTGGTAACTAGGGAAAAGCCCTTGCGGCCTGTGGTGTTTCTCGGTTATAAATTAGAGTGGAGTGTGCCCGGACAAACCCACACAAGCTGATGTCTCCTTACTTTTGTTGGATTTTTACATTTAGTTTTTATTTTTTATTGGAGTAATTTTCCACTGTGTACGTGGACCACTTCTACTTTGTGCATTCCTCGGTTGATGGACATTTTCATTGCTTCCAAGTGTTGGCTATGGTAAATATTGTTGGAGTGCAGGATTGCCAGGCTGTGACTTTTCGATTCTCATTTTCTCAGGTGATAGGCCCAGCAGTGGGTGTGATTGATTGACTGGTAGCACCGTGTTTCCCTTTTCAAAGCACCTTCTTTGTGTTTTCATTAGTGGCTCTTACCACGTCCCCCTTAGAATCGAGGGTACGCATTTCTCCACAATCGCTTCAGCATATATTGTTTGCAGCATTTATGCTAATGGCCCTTCTGGCTGCTGTGAGCTGATAGGTTTTTGTAATTTGGGTTTGCATGTCTTTGAAAATTCGTAAAACTCATCATTTTTCTCCACCGTTTTCTTTTCTGTTAAAAAAAAGGAAACAATTGGGAGTACAATAGAACTCTTGAAATTGTGTTCTTGGAAGGTTGCCCTCTTTTGAAATTTTTGGTCGATTTTCCACTCCAGAATTTTTTTAGAAAGCAGGTGTCTTTTAGCGAACTGCAAGTTTGGTGAATATTTAGTGACCTTTAGCAATGGGTTTAAAGCTGCTGTTGTGGGAAGTGGCCTCAAGCAGGCAGCATATCTCCATTCCCATATCTGGGTACTAGGGCAGCAGAGCCTTTCTGGAAGTCGTGTTCCTAGTTTGTAAATTACATTGGAATGTGCATGGAGAAAGCCCCATAAGTATATGTCTCATTATTTCTTCTTGGTTTTAAAATTTTTTTTTTAATTGGGGTAAAGCTTAGAATATTGTTTGTCCTAGGTGTACACCATCTGGTTCGTTTGTACATTATATATGTCTATTCAAGTACAGATCCTCTTCCCATGTAAAATGTTACTGACGGTTCCGCAGACCTCCCTTGCTATATGGTTGGTCTTTTTGAGATATGGATATAATATGTGTTTGTATACATATAGTAACACTAATCTTAATTTATCCATTCCCCCCACCTTTCCTTTTAGATGAGCATAGTTTGTTTTCTAAGTCTGTGAGTGTCTTTCTCTGTGGAAATATGTTCCTTTGTGTCAGTTATTAGATAACGCCTATAAGTGATATCATAGAATATAGGTCTTTTGCTTTCCGACTTACCTCATGTTTCGTGATTATCTCCAGACTCATTTGTGGTGCCTCAGAGAGCAGTGGTTCATTGTTTTCCATGGCTATTATTCCATTGTGTACATGGACCACTTCTTCTTTATCCATTCACCTGTTGTTGGACATTTTGATTGCTCCACTGTCTTGGCTATTGTGAATAAGGCTGCACTGCAGCTTTTGCGGCCTGTGTCTTCTCGATTCTTGTCTTCTCAGGTGAGAGGTCCAATGGTGCGCCTGCTGCATTGAATGGTGCCTGCAGTTTTACTTTTAAACACAGCTCCTTTCTGTTCTCATTATTGGCTGTTACCCCTTCACGTCTCACCAGCAGGTAGAGTGTACACAGTTCTCTAAAACCCCTTCATTTATTTATTGTTTGTAGACTTTTTGCTCATGTTCAGTCGACTGGTGTAAGTTGAAACTTTTTGTAGATTAGATTGCATGGGTCTAACACTCCCTGAGGTTGAGCTTTTATCCATTTTCCTTTTTTTTTAAAAGAGCGTGAGTAAAACTTAACTCTTCATACTCTCTTCTTGAAACATTTGCCTGTTTTGAATTGTTTTGTCCATTCCCTCCTTCAGCACAATTTTTTAGGGCAGGTGTCCTTTACAGCCCTGAGTCCTTGGGAATGTTAAGTGACCATTAGCTGTGAGTTTAAAGCTGTTCTTGCAGGAAACGGCCACAAGGTGGCAGCATTTCCCCTTTACCATATTTGGTTACTAGGGAAACAGAGCCTTAATGGAAGTGGTGTTGTAGGTTGTAAATTAGAATGGAATGTGCCAGGGAAAAGCCCTTTAAGTTTCTGTCTCATTACTTCTTGTTCATATTTGTAGTTTACTTTTTATTTTTTATCCCAGTAAATATGATTACAATGGTTTGTTTGTTCTAGGTGTGCAAGATGTGGTTCTTTCACACATATACATGTATCTATTGTTCCTCGCATCCTTTTCCCATGTAGGTTATGACACAATGTTGAGTAGTCTTCTCCTGGTCTTCCGTACGTCTTTGGTGGTTATATATTTCACATGGTTTGTATATCTCTGTTAACCCCAATGTGGCAATGTATCCAATCCTCATCCCTTTCTATTTGGTGAACCATAAGTTTTTTAATGAATCTGTGATTGCCTTTCTCTGTGGAAATATCTTCATTGGTATCAATTTTTAAGTAACTCTTAAAAGTGATATGATAGGATATGTGTCTTTTGCTTTCTCACTTACTACACGTGGCGTGATTACGTCTAGACTCATCTATGGTGCTGCAAACGGCATTGTTTCATTTTTTTCACTAGCGAATATTCCATCTGTACATGGAGGAGTTCTTCTTTGTCCATCCATCTGTTGGTGGACTTTTTGGTTACTTCCATATCTTGGCTATTGTAATACTGTGCAGTGCAGATTTGCCTGCCTGTGTCTTTCCAATTCTCTCTTCTTAGGTTTTACGTCGAGGAGTGGGCCTGCTGGATCATATAGTAGCTCAATGTTTACCTTTTTAAGGCACCTCCATTCTGTTCTCATTCGTGGCCCTTTCCAAGTTACGTCCCCTTTGAAGTTGAGGGTATGCATTTCTCCACAACACTTTCAGCATTTATTGTTTGTAGTTTTCTTGCTGATGGTTATTCTGACAAGTGTGAGCTGATACCTCTCTGTGGTTGAATTCGAATGTGCCACATAATCTGTTGAAATTGAGCTTTAAGGCATGTCCTTTGCTATTTTTCAAGCTGTGATTACCCCTTAGTTCTTCAAAGTGTTCTCTTTCAGTATGTGTCACATTTTGAAATGTTTTGGCCTTTACCTCCCTCAAGACATTTTGAGGGCCTGTTTCATTTACAGTTCTGCAGTACTTGTTCCTATGAAGTGACCATTAGCACAGGCTTTAAAGCTGCTTTTGCAGGTAACTGCCAGAGGGCGGCAGCCTTTCTATGTCCCCCACCCTGGTAACTAGGGAAAAGCCCTTGCGGCCTGTGGTGTTTCTCGGTTATAAATTAGAGTGGAGTGTGCCCGGACAAACCCACACAAGCTGATGTCTCCTTACTTTTGTTGGATTTTTACATTTAGTTTTTATTTTTTATTGGAGTAATTTTCCACTGTGTACGTGGACCACTTCTACTTTGTGCATTCCTCGGTTGATGGACATTTTCATTGCTTCCAAGTGTTGGCTATGGTAAATATTGTTGGAGTGCAGGATTGCCAGGCTGTGACTTTTCGATTCTCATTTTCTCAGGTGATAGGCCCAGCAGTGGGTGTGATTGATTGACTGGTAGCACCGTGTTTCCCTTTTCAAAGCACCTTCTTTGTGTTTTCATTAGTGGCTCTTACCACGTCCCCCTTAGAATCGAGGGTACGCATTTCTCCACAATCGCTTCAGCATATATTGTTTGCAGCATTTATGCTAATGGCCCTTCTGGCTGCTGTGAGCTGATAGGTTTTTGTAATTTGGGTTTGCATGTCTTTGAAAATTCGTAAAACTCATCATTTTTCTCCACCGTTTGCTTTTCTGTTAAAAAAAAGGAAACAATTGGGAGTACAATAGAACTCTTGAAATTGTGTTCTTGGAAGGTTGCCCTCTTTTGAAATTTTTGGTCGATTTTCCACTCCAGAATTTTTTTAGAAAGCAGGTGTCTTTTAGCGAACTGCAAGTTTGGTGAATATTTAGTGACCTTTAGCAATGGGTTTAAAGCTGCTGTTGTGGGAAGTGGCCTCAAGCAGGCAGCATATCTCCATTCCCATATCTGGGTACTAGGGCAGCAGAGCCTTTCTGGAAGTCGTGTTCCTAGTTTGTAAATTACATTGGAATGTGCATGGAGAAAGCCCCATAAGTATATGTCTCATTATTTCTTCTTGGTTTAAAAAATTTTTTTTTAATTGGGGTAAAGCTTAGAATATTGTTTGTCCTAGGTGTACACCATCTGGTTCGTTTGTACATTATATATGTCTATTCAAGTACAGATCCTCTTCCCATGTAAAATGTTACTGACGGTTCCGCAGACCTCCCTTGCTATATGGTTGGTCTTTTTGAGATATGGATATAATATGTGTTTGTATACATATAGTAACACTAATCTTAATTTATCCATTCCCCCCACCTTTCCTTTTAGATGAGCATAGTTTGTTTTCTAAGTCTGTGAGTGTCTTTCTCTGTGGAAATATGTTCCTTTGTGTCAGTTATTAGATAACGCCTATAAGTGATATCATAGATTATAGGTCTTTTGCTTTCCGACTTACCTCATGTTTCGTGATTATCTCCAGACTCATTTGTGGTGCCTCAGAGAGCAGTGGTTCATTGTTTTCCATGGCTATTATTCCATTGTGTACATGGACCACTTCTTCTTTATCCATTCACCTGTTGTTGGACATTTTGATTGCTCCACTGTCTTGGCTATTGTGAATAAGGCTGCACTGCAGCTTTTGCGGCCTGTGTCTTCTCGATTCTTGTCTTCTCAGGTGAGAGGTCCAATGGTGCGCCTGCTGCATTGAATGGTGCCTGCAGTTTTACTTTTAAACACAGCTCCTTTCTGTTCTCATTATTGGCTGTTACCCCTTCACGTCTCACCAGCAGGTAGAGTGTACACAGTTCTCTAAAACCCCTTCATTTATTTATTGTTTGTAGACTTTTTGCTCATGTTCAGTCGACTGGTGTAAGTTGAAACTTTTTGTAGATTAGATTGCATGGGTCTAACACTCCCTGAGGTTGAGCTTTTATCCATTTTCCTTTTTTTTTTAAAAGAGCGTGAGTAAAACTTAACTCTTCATACTCTCTTCTTGAAACATTTGCCTGTTTTGAATTGTTTTGTCCATTCCCTCCTTCAGCACAATTTTTTAGGGCAGGTGTCCTTTACAGCCCTGAGTCCTTGGGAATGTTAAGTGACCATTAGCTGTGAGTTTAAAGCTGTTCTTGCAGGAAACGGCCACAAGGTGGCAGCATTTCCCCTTTACCATATTTGGTTACTAGGGAAACAGAGCCTTAATGGAAGTGGTGTTGTAGGTTGTAAATTAGAATGGAATGTGCCAGGGAAAAGCCCTTTAAGTTTCTGTCTCATTACTTCTTGTTCATATTTGTAGTTTACTTTTTATTTTTTATCCCAGTAAATATGATTACAATGGTTTGTTTGTTCTAGGTGTGCAAGATGTGGTTCTTTCACACATATACATGTATCTATTGTTCCTCGCATCCTTTTCCCATGTAGGTTATGACACAATGTTGAGTAGTCTTCTCCTGGTCTTCCGTACGTCTTTGGTGGTTATATATTTCACATGGTTTGTATATCTCTGTTAACCCCAATGTGGCAATGTATCCAATCCTCATCCCTTTCTATTTGGTGAACCATAAGTTTTTTAATGAATCTGTGATTGCCTTTCTCTGTGGAAATATCTTCATTGGTATCAATTTTTAAGTAACTCTTAAAAGTGATATGATAGGATATGTGTCTTTTGCTTTCTCACTTACTACACGTGGCGTGATTACGTCTAGACTCATCTATGGTGCTGCAAACGGCATTGTTTCATTTTTTTCACTAGCGAATATTCCATCTGTACATGGAGGAGTTCTTCTTTGTCCATCCATCTGTTGGTGGACCTTTTGGTTACTTCCATATCTTGGCTATTGTAATACTGTGCAGTGCAGATTTGCCTGCCTGTGTCTTTCCAATTCTCTCTTCTTAGGTTTTACGTCGAGGAGTGGGCCTGCTGGATCATATAGTAGCTCAATGTTTACCTTTTTAAGGCACCTCCATTCTGTTCTCATTCGTGGCCCTTTCCAAGTTACGTCCCCTTTGAAGTTGAGGGTATGCATTTCTCCACAACACTTTCAGCATTTATTGTTTGTAGTTTTCTTGCTGATGGTTATTCTGACAAGTGTGAGCTGATACCTCTCTGTGGTTGAATTCGAATGTGCCACATAATCTGTTGAAATTGAGCTTTAAGGCATGTCCTTTGCTATTTTTCAAGCTGTGATTACCCCTTAGTTCTTCAAAGTGTTCTCTTTAAGTATGTGTCACATTTTGAAATGTTTTGGCCTTTACCTCCCTCAAGACATTTTGAGGGCCTGTTTCATTTACAGTTCTGCAGTACTTGTTCCTATGAAGTGACCATTAGCACAGGCTTTAAAGCTGCTTTTGCAGGTAACTGCCAGAGGGCGGCAGCCTTTCTCTGTCCCCCACCCTGGTAACTAGGGAAAAGCCCTTGCGGCCTGTGGTGTTTCTCGGTTATAAATTAGAGTGGAGTGTGCCCGGACAAACCCACACAAGCTGATGTCTCCTTACTTTTGTTGGATTTTTACATTTAGTTTTTATTTTTTATTGGAGTAATTTTCCACTGTGTACGTGGACCACTTCTACTTTGTGCATTCCTCGGTTGATGGACATTTTCATTGCTTCCAAGTGTTGGCTATGGTAAATATTGTTGGAGTGCAGGATTGCCAGGCTGTGACTTTTCGATTCTCATTTTCTCAGGTGATAGGCCCAGCAGTGGGTGTGATTGATTGACTGGTAGCACCGTGTTTCCCTTTTCAAAGCACCTTCTTTGTGTTTTCATTAGTGGCTCTTACCACGTCCCCCTTAGAATCGAGGGTACGCATTTCTCCACAATCGCTTCAGCATATATTGTTTGCAGCATTTATGCTAATGGCCCTTCTGGCTGCTGTGAGCTGATAGGTTTTTGTAATTTGGGTTTGCATGTCTTTGAAAATTCGTAAAACTCATCATTTTTCTCCACCGTTTTCTTTTCTGTTAAAAAAAAGGAAACAATTGGGAGTACAATAGAACTCTTGAAATTGTGTTCTTGGAAGGTTGCCCTCTTTTGAAATTTTTGGTCAATTTTCCACTCCAGAATTTTTTTAGAAAGCAGGTGTCTTTTACCGAACTGCAAGTTTGGTGAATATTTAGTGACCTTTAGCAATGGGTTTAAATCTGCTGTTGTGGGAAGTGGCCTCAAGCAGGCAGCATATCTCCATTCCCATATCTGGGTACTAGGGCAGCAGAGCCTTTCTGGAAGTCGTGTTCCTAGTTTGTAAATTACATTGGAATGTGCATGGAGAAAGCCCCATAAGTATATGTCTCATTATTTCTTCTTGGTTTTAAAATTTTTTTTTTAATTGGGGTAAAGCTTAGAATATTGTTTGTCCTAGGTGTACACCATCTGGTTCGTTTGTACATTATATATGTCTATTCAAGTACAGATCCTCTTCCCATATAAAATGTTACTGACGGTTCCGCAGACCTCCCTTGCTATATGGTTGGTCTTTTTGAGATATGGATATAATATGTGTTTGTATACATATAGTAACACTAATCTTAATTTATCCATTCCCCCCACCTTTCCTTTTAGATGAGCATAGTTTGTTTTCTAAGTCTGTGAGTGTCTTTCTCTGTGGAAATATGTTCCTTTGTGTCAGTTATTAGATAACGCCTATAAGTGATATCATAGAATATAGGTCTTTTGCTTTCCGACTTACCTCATGTTTCGTGATTATCTCCAGACTCATTTGTGGTGCCTCAGAGAGCAGTGGTTCATTGTTTTCCATGGCTATTATTCCATTGTGTACATGGACCACTTCTTCTTTATCCATTCACCTGTTGTTGGACATTTTGATTGCTCCACTGTCTTGGCTATTGTGAATAAGGCTGCACTGCAGCTTTTGCGGCCTGTGTCTTCTCGATTCTTGTCTTCTCAGGTGAGAGGTCCAATGGTGCGCCTGCTGCATTGAATGGTGCCTGCAGTTTTACTTTTAAACACAGCTCCTTTCTGTTCTCATTATTGGCTGTTACCCCTTCACGTCTCACCAGCAGGTAGAGTGTACACAGTTCTCTAAAACCCCTTCATTTATTTATTGTTTGTAGACTTTTTGCTCATGTTCAGTCGACTGGTGTAAGTTGAAACTTTTTGTAGATTAGATTGCATGGGTCTAACACTCCCTGAGGTTGAGCTTTTATCCATTTTCCTTTTTTTTTAAAAGAGCGTGAGTAAAACTTAACTCTTCATACTCTCTTCTTGAAACATTTGCCTGTTTTGAATTGTTTTGTCCATTCCCTCCTTCAGCACAATTTTTTAGGGCAGGTGTCCTTTACAGCCCTGAGTCCTTGGGAATGTTAAGTGACCATTAGCTGTGAGTTTAAAGCTGTTCTTGCAGGAAACGGCCACAAGGTGGCAGCATTTCCCCTTTACCATATTTGGTTACTAGGGAAACAGAGCCTTAATGGAAGTGGTGTTGTAGGTTGTAAATTAGAATGGAATGTGCCAGGGAAAAGCCCTTTAAGTTTATGTCTCATTACTTCTTGTTCATATTTGTAGTTTACTTTTTATTTTTTATCCCAGTAAATATGATTACAATGGTTTGTTTGTTCTAGGTGTGCAAGATGTGGTTCTTTCACACATATACATGTATCTATTGTTCCTCGCATCCTTTTCCCATGTAGGTTATGACACAATGTTGAGTAGTCTTCTCCTGGTCTTCCGTACGTCTTTGGTGGTTATATATTTCACATGGTTTGTATATCTCTGTTAACCCCAATGTGGCAATGTATCCAATCCTCATCCCTTTCTATTTGGTGAACCATAAGTTTTTTAATGAATCTGTGATTGCCTTTCTCTGTGGAAATATCTTCATTGGTATCAATTTTTAAGTAACTCTTAAAAGTGATATGATAGGATATGTGTCTTTTGCTTTCTCACTTACTACACGTGGCGTGATTACGTCTAGACTCATCTATGGTGCTGCAAACGGCATTGTTTCATTTTTTTCACTAGCGAATATTCCATCTGTACATGGAGGAGTTCTTCTTTGTCCATCCATCTGTTGGTGGACCTTTTGGTTACTTCCATATCTTGGCTATTGTAATACTGTGCAGTGCAGATTTGCCTGCCTGTGTCTTTCCAATTCTCTCTTCTTAGGTTTTACGTCGAGGAGTGGGCCTGCTGGATCATATAGTAGCTCAATGTTTACCTTTTTAAGGCACCTCCATTCTGTTCTCATTCGTGGCCCTTTCCAAGTTACGTCCCCTTTGAAGTTGAGGGTATGCATTTCTCCACAACACTTTCAGCATTTAGTGTTTGTAGTTTTCTTGCTGATGGTTATTCTGACAAGTGTGAGCTGATACCTCTCTGTGGTTGAATTCGAATGTGCCACATAATCTGTTGAAATTGAGCTTTAAGGCATGTCCTTTGCTATTTTTCAAGCTGTGATTACCCCTTAGTTCTTCAAAGTGTTCTCTTTAAGTATGTGTCACATTTTGAAATGTTTTGGCCTTTACCTCCCTCAAGACATTTTGAGGGCCTGTTTCATTTACAGTTCTGCAGTACTTGTTCCTATGAAGTGACCATTAGCACAGGCTTTAAAGCTGCTTTTGCAGGTAACTGCCAGAGGGCGGCAGCCTTTCTATGTCCCCCACCCTGGTAACTAGGGAAAAGCCCTTGCGGCCTGTGGTGTTTCTCGGTTATAAATTAGAGTGGAGTGTGCCCGGACAAACCCACACAAGCTGATGTCTCCTTACTTTTGTTGGATTTTTACATTTAGTTTTTATTTTTTATTGGAGTAATTTTCCACTGTGTACGTGGACCACTTCTACTTTGTGCATTCCTCGGTTGATGGACATTTTCATTGCTTCCAAGTGTTGGCTATGGTAAATATTGTTGGAGTGCAGGATTGCCAGGCTGTGACTTTTCGATTCTCATTTTCTCAGGTGATAGGCCCAGCAGTGGGTGTGATTGATTGACTGGTAGCACCGTGTTTCCCTTTTCAAAGCACCTTCTTTGTGTTTTCATTAGTGGCTCTTACCACGTCCCCCTTAGAATCGAGGGTACGCATTTCTCCACAATCGCTTCAGCATATATTGTTTGCAGCATTTATGCTAATGGCCCTTCTGGCTGCTGTGAGCTGATAGGTTTTTGTAATTTGGGTTTGCATGTCTTTGAAAATTCGTAAAACTCATCATTTTTCTCCACCGTTTTCTTTTCTGTTAAAAAAAAGGAAACAATTGGGAGTACAATAGAACTCTTGAAATTGTGTTCTTGGAAGGTTGCCCTCTTTTGAAATTTTTGGTCGATTTTCCACTCCAGAATTTTTTTAGAAAGCAGGTGTCTTTTAGCGAACTGCAAGTTTGGTGAATATTTAGTGACCTTTAGCAATGGGTTTAAAGCTGCTGTTGTGGGAAGTGGCCTCAAGCAGGCAGCATATCTCCATTCCCATATCTGGGTACTAGGGCAGCAGAGCCTTTCTGGAAGTCGTGTTCCTAGTTTGTAAATTACATTGGAATGTGCATGGAGAAAGCCCCATAAGTATATGTCTCATTATTTCTTCTTGGTTTTAAAATTTTTTTTTTAATTGGGGTAAAGCTTAGAATATTGTTTGTCCTAGGTGTACACCATCTGGTTCGTTTGTACATTATATATGTCTATTCAAGTACAGATCCTCTTCCCATGTAAAATGTTACTGACGGTTCCGCAGACCTCCCTTGCTATATGGTTGGTCTTTTTGAGATATGGATATAATATGTGTTTGTATACATATAGTAACACTAATCTTAATTTATCCATTCCCCCCACCTTTCCTTTTAGATGAGCATAGTTTGTTTTCTAAGTCTGTGAGTGTCTTTCTCTGTGGAAATATGTTCCTTTGTGTCAGTTATTAGATAACGCCTATAAGTGATATCATAGAATATAGGTCTTTTGCTTTCCGACTTACCTCATGTTTCGTGATTATCTCCAGACTCATTTGTGGTGCCTCAGAGAGCAGTGGTTCATTGTTTTCCATGGCTATTATTCCATTGTGTACATGGACCACTTCTTCTTTATCCATTCACCTGTTGTTGGACATTTTGATTGCTCCACTGTCTTGGCTATTGTGAATAAGGCTGCACTGCAGCTTTTGCGGCCTGTGTCTTCTCGATTCTTGTCTTCTCAGGTGAGAGGTCCAATGGTGCGCCTGCTGCATTGAATGGTGCCTGCAGTTTTACTTTTAAACACAGCTCCTTTCTGTTCTCATTATTGGCTGTTACCCCTTCACGTCTCACCAGCAGGTAGAGTGTACACAGTTCTCTAAAACCCCTTCATTTATTTATTGTTTGTAGACTTTTTGCTCATGTTCAGTCGACTGGTGTAAGTTGAAACTTTTTGTAGATTAGATTGCATGGGTCTAACACTCCCTGAGGTTGAGCTTTTATCCATTTTCCTTTTTTTTTAAAAGAGCGTGAGTAAAACTTAACTCTTCATACTCTCTTCTTGAAACATTTGCCTGTTTTGAATTGTTTTGTCCATTCCCTCCTTCAGCACAATTTTTTAGGGCAGGTGTCCTTTACAGCCCTGAGTCCTTGGGAATGTTAAGTGACCATTAGCTGTGAGTTTAAAGCTGTTCTTGCAGGAAACGGCCACAAGGTGGCAGCATTTCCCCTTTACCATATTTGGTTACTAGGGAAACAGAGCCTTAATGGAAGTGGTGTTGTAGGTTGTAAATTAGAATGGAATGTGCCAGGGAAAAGCCCTTTAAGTTTATGTCTCATTACTTCTTGTTCATATTTGTAGTTTACTTTTTATTTTTTATCCCAGTAAATATGATTACAATGGTTTGTTTGTTCTAGGTGTGCAAGATGTGGTTCTTTCACACATATACATGTATCTATTGTTCCTCGCATCCTTTTCCCATGTAGGTTATGACACAATGTTGAGTAGTCTTCTCCTGGTCTTCCGTACGTCTTTGGTGGTTATATATTTCACATGGTTTGTATATCTCTGTTAACCCCAATGTGGCAATGTATCCAATCCTCATCCCTTTCTATTTGGTGAACCATAAGTTTTTTAATGAATCTGTGATTGCCTTTCTCTGTGGAAATATCTTCATTGGTATCAATTTTTAAGTAACTCTTAAAAGTGATATGATAGGATATGTGTCTTTTGCTTTCTCACTTACTACACGTGGCGTGATTACGTCTAGACTCATCTATGGTGCTGCAAACGGCATTGTTTCATTTTTTTCACTAGCGAATATTCCATCTGTACATGGAGGAGTTCTTCTTTGTCCATCCATCTGTTGGTGGACCTTTTGGTTACTTCCATATCTTGGCTATTGTAATACTGTGCAGTGCAGATTTGCCTGCCTGTGTCTTTCCAATTCTCTCTTCTTAGGTTTTACGTCGAGGAGTGGGCCTGCTGGATCATATAGTAGCTCAATGTTTACCTTTTTAAGGCACCTCCATTCTGTTCTCATTCGTGGCCCTTTCCAAGTTACGTCCCCTTTGAAGTTGAGGGTATGCATTTCTCCACAACACTTTCAGCATTTAGTGTTTGTAGTTTTCTTGCTGATGGTTATTCTGACAAGTGTGAGCTGATACCTCTCTGTGGTTGAATTCGAATGTGCCACATAATCTGTTGAAATTGAGCTTTAAGGCATGTCCTTTGCTATTTTTCAAGCTGTGATTACCCCTTAGTTCTTCAAAGTGTTCTCTTTAAGTATGTGTCACATTTTGAAATGTTTTGGCCTTTACCTCCCTCAAGACATTTTGAGGGCCTGTTTCATTTACAGTTCTGCAGTACTTGTTCCTATGAAGTGACCATTAGCACAGGCTTTAAAGCTGCTTTTGCAGGTAACTGCCAGAGGGCGGCAGCCTTTCTATGTCCCCCACCCTGGTAACTAGGGAAAAGCCCTTGCGGCCTGTGGTGTTTCTCGGTTATAAATTAGAGTGGTGTGTGCCCGGACAAACCCACACAAGCTGATGTCTCCTTACTTTTGTTGGATTTTTACATTTAATTTTTATTTTTTATTGGAGTAATTTTCCACTGTGTACGTGGACCACTTCTACTTTGTGCATTCCTCGGTTGATGGACATTTTCATTGCTTCCAAGTGTTGGCTATGGTAAATATTGTTGGAGTGCAGGATTGCCAGGCTGTGACTTTTCGATTCTCATTTTCTCAGGTGATAGGCCCAGCAGTGGGTGTAATTGATTGACTGGTAGCACCGTGTTTCCCTTTTCAAAGCACCTTATTTGTGTTTTCATTAGTGGCTCTTACCACGTCCCCCTTAGAATCGAGGGTACGCATTTCTCCACAATCGCTTCAGCATATATTGTTTGCAGCATTTATGCTAATGGCCCTTCTGGCTGCTGTGAGCTGATAGGTTTTTGTAATTTGGGTTTGCATGTCTTTGAAAATTCGTAAAACTCATCATTTTTCTCCACCGTTTTCTTTTCTGTTAAAAAAAAGGAAACAATTGGGAGTACAATAGAACTCTTGAAATTGTGTTCTTGGAAGGTTGCCCTCTTTTGAAATTTTTGGTCGATTTTCCACTCCAGAATTTTTTTAGAAAGCAGGTGTCTTTTAGCGAACTGCAAGTTTGGTGAATATTTAGTGACCTTTAGCAATGGGTTTAAATCTGCTGTTGTGGGAAGTGGCCTCAAGCAGGCAGCATATCTCCATTCCCATATCTGGGTACTAGGGCAGCAGAGCCTTTCTGGAAGTCGTGTTCCTAGTTTGTAAATTACATTGGAATGTGCATGGAGAAAGCCCCATAAGTATATGTCTCATTATTTCTTCTTGGTTTTAAAATTTTTTTTTAATTGGGGTAAAGCTTAGAATATTGTTTGTCCTAGGTGTACACCATCTGGTTCGTTTGTACATTATATATGTCTATTCAAGTACAGATCCTCTTCCCATGTAAAATGTTACTGACGGTTCCGCAGACCTCCCTTGCTATATGGTTGGTCTTTTTGAGATATGGATATAATATATGTTTGTATACATATAGTAACACTAATCTTAATTTATCCATTCCCCCCACCTTTCCTTTTAGATGAGCATAGTTTGTTTTCTAAGTCTGTGAGTGTCTTTCTCTGTGGAAATATGTTCCTTTGTGTCAGTTATTAGATAACGCCTATAAGTGATATCATAGAATATAGGTCTTTTGCTTTCCGACTTACCTCATGTTTCGTGATTATCTCCAGACTCATTTGTGGTGCCTCAGAGAGCAGTGGTTCATTGTTTTCCATGGCTATTATTCCATTGTGTACATGGACCACTTCTTCTTTATCCATTCACCTGTTGTTGGACATTTTGATTGCTCCACTGTCTTGGCTATTGTGAATAAGGCTGCACTGCAGCTTTTGCGGCCTGTGTCTTCTCGATTCTTGTCTTCTCAGGTGAGAGGTCCAATGGTGCGCCTGCTGCATTGAATGGTGCCTGCACTTTTACTTTTAAACACAGCTCCTTTCTGTTCTCATTATTGGCTGTTACCCCTTCACGTCTCACCAGCAGGTAGAGTGTACACAGTTCTCTAAAACCCCTTCAGCATTTATTGTTTGTTGACTTTTTGCTGATGGTAAGTCAACTGGTGTAAGTTGAAACTTTTTGTAGATTAGATTGCATGGGTCTAACACTCCCTGAGGTTGAGCTTTTATCCATTTTCCTTTTTTTTAAAAGAACGTGAGTAAAACTTAACTCTTCATACTCTCTTCTTGAAACATTTGCCTGTTTTGAATTTTTTTGTCCATTCCTTCCTTCAGCACAATTTTTTAGGGCAGGTGTCCTTTACAGCCCTGAGTCCTTGGGAATGTTAAGTGACCATTAGCTGTTATTTTAAAGCTGTTCTTGCAGGAAACGGCCACAAGGTGGCAGCATTTCCCCTTTACCATATTTGGTTACTAGGGAAACAGAGCCTTAATGGAAGTGGTGTTGTAGGTTGTAAATTAGAATGGAATGTGCCAGGGAAAAGCCCTTTAAGTTTATGTCTCATTACTTCTTGTTCATATTTGTAATTTACTTTTTATTTTTTATCCCAGCAAATATGATTACAATGGTTTGTTTGTTCTAGGTGTGCAAGATGTGGTTCTTTCACACGTATACATGTATCTATTCTTCCTCGCATCCTTTTCCCATGTAGGTTATGACACAATGTTGAGTAGTCTTCTCCTGGTCTTCCGTACGTCTTTGGTGGTTATATATTTCACATGGTTTGTATATCTCTGTTAACACCAATGTGGTAATGTATCCAATCCTCATCCCTTTCTATTTGGTGAACCATAAGTTTTTTAATGAATCTGTGATTGCCTTTCTCTGTGGAAATATCTTCATTGGTATCAATTTTTAAGTAACTCTTAAAAGTGATATGATAGGATATGTGTCTTCTGCTTTCTCACTTACTACACGTGGCGTGATTACGTCTAGACTCATCTATGGTGCTGCAAACGGCATTGTTTCATTTTTTTCACTAGCGAATATTCCATCTGTACATGGAGGAGTTCTTCTTTGTCCATCCATCTGTTGGTGGACTTTTCGGTTACTTCCATATCTTGGCTATTGTAATACTGTGCAGTGCAGATTTGCCTGCCTGTGTCTTTCCAATTCTCTCTTCTTAGGTTTTACGTCGAGGAGTGGGCCTGCTGGATCATATAGTAGCTCAATGTTTACCTTTTTAAGGCACCTCCATTCTGTTCTCATTCGTGGCCCTTTTCAAGTTACGTCCCCTTTGAAGTTGAGGGTATGCATTTCTCCACAACACCTTCAGCATTTATTGTTTGTAGTTTTCTTGCTGATGTTTATTCTGACAAGTGTGAGCTGATACCTCTCTGTGGTTGAATTCGAATGTGCCACATAATCTGTTGAAATTGAGCTTTAAGGCATGTCCTTTTCTATTTTTCAAGCTGTGATTACCCCTTAGTTCTTCAAAGTGTTCTCTTTAAGTATGTGTCACATTTTGAAATGTTTTGGCCTCTACCTCCCTCAAGACATTTTGAGGGCCTGTTTCATTTACAGTTCTGCAGTACTTGTTCCTATGAAGTGACCATTAGCACAGGCTTTAAAGCTGCTTTTGCAGGTAACTGCCAGAGGGCGGCAGCCTTTCTATGTCCCCCACCCTGGTAACTAGGGAAAAGCCCTTGCGGCCTGTGGTGTTTCTCGGTTATAAATTAGAGTGGAGTGTGCCCGGACAAACCCACACAAGCTGATGTCTCCTTACTTTTGTTGGATTTTTACATTTAATTTTTATTTTTTATTGGAGTAATTTTCCACTGTGTACGTGGACCACTTCTACTTTGTGCATTCCTCGGTTGATGGACATTTTCATTGCTTCCAAGTGTTGGCTGTGGTAAATATTGTTGGAGTGCAGGATTGCCAGGCTGTGACTTTTCGATTCTCATTTTCTCAGGTGATAGGCCCAGCAGTGGGTGTGATTGATTGACTGGTAGCACCGTGTTTCCCTTTTCAAAGCACCTTCTTTGTGTTTTCATTAGTGGCTCTTACCACGTCCCCCTTAGAATCCAGGGTACGCATTTCTCCACAATCGCTTCAGCATTTATTGTTTGCAGCATTTATGCTAATGGCCCTTCTGGCTGCTGTGAGCTGATAGGTTTTTGTAATTTGGGTTTGCATGTCTTTGAAAATTCGTAAAACTCATCATTTTTCTCCACCGTTTTCTTTTCTGTTAAAAAAAAGGAAACAATTGGGAGTACAATAGAACTCTTGAAATTGTGTTCTTGGAAGGTTGCCCTCTTTTGAAATTTTTGGTCAATTTTCCACTCCAGAATTTTTTTAGAAAGCAGGTGTCTTTTAGCGAACTGCAAGTTTGGTGAATATTTAGTGACCTTTAGCAATGGGTTTAAATCTGCTGTTGTGGGAAGTGGCCTCAAGCAGGCAGCATATCTCCATTCCCATATCTGGGTACTAGGGCAGCAGAGCCTTTCTGGAAGTCGTGTTCCTAGTTTGTAAATTACATTGGAATGTGCATGGAGAAAGCCCCATAAGTATATGTCTCATTATTTCTTCTTGGTTTTAAAATTTTTTTTTAATTGGGGTAAAGCTTAGAATATTGTTTGTCCTAGGTGTACACCATCTGGTTCGTTTGTACATTATATATGTCTATTCAAGTACAGATCCTCTTCCCATGTAAAATGTTACTGACGGTTCCGCAGACCTCCCTTGCTATATGGTTGGTCTTTTTGAGATATGGATATAATATGTGTTTGTATACATATAGTAACACTAATCTTAATTTATCCATTCCCCCCACCTTTCCTTTTAGATGAGCATAGTTTGTTTTCTAAGTCTGTGAGTGTCTTTCTCTGTGGAAATATGTTCCTTTGTGTCAGTTATTAGATAACGCCTATAAGTGATATCATAGAATATAGGTCTTTTGCTTTCCGACTTACCTCATGTTTCGTGATTATCTCCAGACTCATTTGTGGTGCCTCAGAGAGCAGTGGTTCATTGTTTTCCATGGCTATTATTCCATTGTGTACATGGACCACTTCTTCTTTATCCATTCACCTGTTGTTGGACATTTTGATTGCTCCACTGTCTTGGCTATTGTGAATAAGGCTGCACTGCAGCTTTTGCGGCCTGTGTCTTCTCGATTCTTGTCTTCTCAGGTGAGAGGTCCAATGGTGCGCCTGCTGCATTGAATGGTGCCTGCAGTTTTACTTTTAAACACAGCTCCTTTCTGTTCTCATTATTGGCTGTTACCCCTTCACGTCTCACCAGCAGGTAGAGTGTACACAGTTCTCTAAAACCCCTTCATTTATTTATTGTTTGTAGACTTTTTGCTCATGTTCAGTCGACTGGTGTAAGTTGAAACTTTTTGTAGATTAGATTGCATGGGTCTAACACTCCCTGAGGTTGAGCTTTTATCCATTTTCCTTTTTTTTTAAAAGAGCGTGAGTAAAACTTAACTCTTCATACTCTCTTCTTGAAACATTTGCCTGTTTTGAGTTGTTTTGTCCATTCCCTCCTTCAGCACAATTTTTTAGGGCAGGTGTCCTTTACAGCCCTGAGTCCTTGGGAATGTTAAGTGACCATTAGCTGTGAGTTTAAAGCTGTTCTTGCAGGAA
Organism: Balaenoptera borealis; assembly: GCF_965194805.1. Taxonomy (NCBI): domain Eukaryota; kingdom Metazoa; phylum Chordata; class Mammalia; order Artiodactyla; family Balaenopteridae; genus Balaenoptera; species Balaenoptera borealis. The sequence goes on from NC_138864.1 coordinate 31,555,428, forward strand.
ACGGCCACAAGGTGGCAGCATTTCCCCTTTACCATATTTGGTTACTAGGGAAACAGAGCCTTAATGGAAGTGGTGTTGTAGGTTGTAAATTAGAATGGAATGTGCCAGGGAAAAGCCCTTTAAGTTTATGTCTCATTACTTCTTGTTCATATTTGTAGTTTACTTTTTATTTTTTATCCCAGTAAATATGATTACAATGGTTTGTTTGTTCTAGGTGTGCAAGATGTGGTTCTTTCACACATATACATGTATCTATTGTTCCTCGCATCCTTTTCCCATGTAGGTTATGACACAATGTTGAGTAGTCTTCTCCTGGTCTTCCGTACGTCTTTGGTGGTTATATATTTCACATGGTTTGTATATCTCTGTTAACCCCAATGTGGCAATGTATCCAATCCTCATCCCTTTCTATTTGGTGAACCATAAGTTTTTTAATGAATCTGTGATTGCCTTTCTCTGTGGAAATATCTTCATTGGTATCAATTTTTAAGTAACTCTTAAAAGTGATATGATAGGATATGTGTCTTTTGCTTTCTCACTTACTACACGTGGCGTGATTACGTCTAGACTCATCTATGGTGCTGCAAACGGCATTGTTTCATTTTTTTCACTAGCGAATATTCCATCTGTACATGGAGGAGTTCTTCTTTGTCCATCCATCTGTTGGTGGACCTTTTGGTTACTTCCATATCTTGGCTATTGTAATACTGTGCAGTGCAGATTTGCCTGCCTGTGTCTTTCCAATTCTCTCTTCTTAGGTTTTACGTCGAGGAGTGGGCCTGCTGGATCATATAGTAGCTCAATGTTTACCTTTTTAAGGCACCTCCATTCTGTTCTCATTCGTGGCCCTTTCCAAGTTACGTCCCCTTTGAAGTTGAGGGTATGCATTTCTCCACAACACTTTCAGCATTTATTGTTTGTAGTTTTCTTGCTGATGGTTATTCTGACAAGTGTGAGCTGATACCTCTCTGTGGTTGAATTCGAATGTGCCACATAATCTGTTGAAATTGAGCTTTAAGGCATGTCCTTTGCTATTTTTCAAGCTGTGATTACCCCTTAGTTCTTCAAAGTGTTCTCTTTAAGTATGTGTCACATTTTGAAATGTTTTGGCCTTTACCTCCCTCAAGACATTTAAAGGGCCTGTTTCATTTACAGTTCTGCAGTACTTGTTCCTATGAAGTGACCATTAGCACAGGCTTAAAAGCTGCTTTTGCAGGTAACTGCCAGAGGGCGGCAGCCTTTCTATGTCCCCCACCCTGGTAACTAGGGAAAAGCCCTTGCGGCCTGTGGTGTTTCTCGGTTATAAATTAGAGTGGTGTGTGCCCGGACAAACCCACACAAGCTGATGTCTCCTTACTTTTGTTGGATTTTTACATTTAATTTTTATTTTTTATTGGAGTAATTTTCCACTGTGTACGTGGACCACTTCTACTTTGTGCATTCCTCGGTTGATGGACATTTTCATTGCTTCCAAGTGTTGGCTATGGTAAATATTGTTGGAGTGCAGGATTGCCAGGCTGTGACTTTTCGATTCTCATTTTCTCAGGTGATAGGCCCAGCAGTGGGTGTAATTGATTGACTGGTAGCACCGTGTTTCCCTTTTCAAAGCACCTTATTTGTGTTTTCATTAGTGGCTCTTACCACGTCCCCCTTAGAATCGAGGGTACGCATTTCTCCACAATCGCTTCAGCATATATTGTTTGCAGCATTTATGCTAATGGCCCTTCTGGCTGCTGTGAGCTGATAGGTTTTTGTAATTTGGGTTTGCATGTCTTTGAAAATTCGTAAAACTCATCATTTTTCTCCACCGTTTTCTTTTCTGTTAAAAAAAAGGAAACAATTGGGAGTACAATAGAACTCTTGAAATTGTGTTCTTGGAAGGTTGCCCTCTTTTGAAATTTTTGGTCGATTTTCCACTCCAGAATTTTTTTAGAAAGCAGGTGTCTTTTAGCGAACTGCAAGTTTGGTGAATATTTAGTGACCTTTAGCAATGGGTTTAAATCTGCTGTTGTGGGAAGTGGCCTCAAGCAGGCAGCATATCTCCATTCCCATATCTGGGTACTAGGGCAGCAGAGCCTTTCTGGAAGTCGTGTTCCTAGTTTGTAAATTACATTGGAATGTGCATGGAGAAAGCCCCATAAGTATATGTCTCATTATTTCTTCTTGGTTTAAAAATTTTTTTTTAATTGGGGTAAAGCTTAGAATATTGTTTGTCCTAGGTGTACACCATCTGGTTCGTTTGTACATTATATATGTCTATTCAAGTACAGATCCTCTTCCCATGTAAAATGTTACTGACGGTTCCGCAGACCTCCCTTGCTATATGGTTGGTCTTTTTGAGATATGGATATAATATATGTTTGTATACATATAGTAACACTAATCTTAATTTATCCATTCCCCCCACCTTTCCTTTTAGATGAGCATAGTTTGTTTTCTAAGTCTGTGAGTGTCTTTCTCTGTGGAAATATGTTCCTTTGTGTCAGTTATTAGATAACGCCTATAAGTGATATCATAGAATATAGGTCTTTTGCTTTCCGACTTACCTCATGTTTCGTGATTATCTCCAGACTCATTTGTGGTGCCTCAGAGAGCAGTGGTTCATTGTTTTCCATGGCTATTATTCCATTGTGTACATGGACCACTTCTTCTTTATCCATTCACCTGTTGTTGGACATTTTGATTGCTCCACTGTCTTGGCTATTGTGAATAAGGCTGCACTGCAGCTTTTGCGGCCTGTGTCTTCTCGATTCTTGTCTTCTCAGGTGAGAGGTCCAATGGTGCGCCTGCTGCATTGAATGGTGCCTGCACTTTTACTTTTAAACACAGCTCCTTTCTGTTCTCATTATTGGCTGTTACCCCTTCACGTCTCACCAGCAGGTAGAGTGTACACAGTTCTCTAAAACCCCTTCAGCATTTATTGTTTGTTGACTTTTTGCTGATGGTAAGTCAACTGGTGTAAGTTGAAACTTTTTGTAGATTAGATTGCATGGGTCTAACACTCCCTGAGGTTGAGCTTTTATCCATTTTCCTTTTTTTTAAAAGAACGTGAGTAAAACTTAACTCTTCATACTCTCTTCTTGAAACATTTGCCTGTTTTGAATTTTTTTGTCCATTCCTTCCTTCAGCACAATTTTTTAGGGCAGGTGTCCTTTACAGCCCTGAGTCCTTGGGAATGTTAAGTGACCATTAGCTGTTATTTTAAAGCTGTTCTTGCAGGAAACGGCCACAAGGTGGCAGCATTTCCCCTTTACCATATTTGGTTACTAGGGAAACAGAGCCTTAATGGAAGTGGTGTTGTAGGTTGTAAATTAGAATGGAATGTGCCAGGGAAAAGCCCTTTAAGTTTATGTCTCATTACTTCTTGTTCATATTTGTAATTTACTTTTTATTTTTTATCCCAGCAAATATGATTACAATGGTTTGTTTGTTCTAGGTGTGCAAGATGTGGTTCTTTCACACGTATACATGTATCTATTCTTCCTCGCATCCTTTTCCCATGTAGGTTATGACACAATGTTGAGTAGTCTTCTCCTGGTCTTCCGTACGTCTTTGGTGGTTATATATTTCACATGGTTTGTATATCTCTGTTAACACCAATGTGGTAATGTATCCAATCCTCATCCCTTTCTATTTGGTGAACCATAAGTTTTTTAATGAATCTGTGATTGCCTTTCTCTGTGGAAATATCTTCATTGGTATCAATTTTTAAGTAACTCTTAAAAGTGATATGATAGGATATGTGTCTTCTGCTTTCTCACTTACTACACGTGGCGTGATTACGTCTAGACTCATCTATGGTGCTGCAAACGGCATTGTTTCATTTTTTTCACTAGCGAATATTCCATCTGTACATGGAGGAGTTCTTCTTTGTCCATCCATCTGTTGGTGGACTTTTCGGTTACTTCCATATCTTGGCTATTGTAATACTGTGCAGTGCAGATTTGCCTGCCTGTGTCTTTCCAATTCTCTCTTCTTAGGTTTTACGTCGAGGAGTGGGCCTGCTGGATCATATAGTAGCTCAATGTTTACCTTTTTAAGGCACCTCCATTCTGTTCTCATTCGTGGCCCTTTTCAAGTTACGTCCCCTTTGAAGTTGAGGGTATGCATTTCTCCACAACACCTTCAGCATTTATTGTTTGTAGTTTTCTTGCTGATGTTTATTCTGACAAGTGTGAGCTGATACCTCTCTGTGGTTGAATTCGAATGTGCCACATAATCTGTTGAAATTGAGCTTTAAGGCATGTCCTTTTCTATTTTTCAAGCTGTGATTACCCCTTAGTTCTTCAAAGTGTTCTCTTTAAGTATGTGTCACATTTTGAAATGTTTTGGCCTCTACCTCCCTCAAGACATTTTGAGGGCCTGTTTCATTTACAGTTCTGCAGTACTTGTTCCTATGAAGTGACCATTAGCACAGGCTTTAAAGCTGCTTTTGCAGGTAACTGCCAGAGGGCGGCAGCCTTTCTATGTCCCCCACCCTGGTAACTAGGGAAAAGCCCTTGCGGCCTGTGGTGTTTCTCGGTTATAAATTAGAGTGGAGTGTGCCCGGACAAACCCACACAAGCTGATGTCTCCTTACTTTTGTTGGATTTTTACATTTAATTTTTATTTTTTATTGGAGTAATTTTCCACTGTGTACGTGGACCACTTCTACTTTGTGCATTCCTCGGTTGATGGACATTTTCATTGCTTCCAAGTGTTGGCTGTGGTAAATATTGTTGGAGTGCAGGATTGCCAGGCTGTGACTTTTCGATTCTCATTTTCTCAGGTGATAGGCCCAGCAGTGGGTGTGATTGATTGACTGGTAGCACCGTGTTTCCCTTTTCAAAGCACCTTCTTTGTGTTTTCATTAGTGGCTCTTACCACGTCCCCCTTAGAATCCAGGGTACGCATTTCTCCACAATCGCTTCAGCATTTATTGTTTGCAGCATTTATGCTAATGGCCCTTCTGGCTGCTGTGAGCTGATAGGTTTTTGTAATTTGGGTTTGCATGTCTTTGAAAATTCGTAAAACTCATCATTTTTCTCCACCGTTTTCTTTTCTGTTAAAAAAAAGGAAACAATTGGGAGTACAATAGAACTCTTGAAATTGTGTTCTTGGAAGGTTGCCCTCTTTTGAAATTTTTGGTCGATTTTCCACTCCAGAATTTTTTTAGAAAGCAGGTGTCTTTTAGCGAACTGCAAGTTTGGTGAATATTTAGTGACCTTTAGCAATGGGTTTAAATCTGCTGTTGTGGGAAGTGGCCTCAAGCAGGCAGCATATCTCCATTCCCATATCTGGGTACTAGGGCAGCAGAGCCTTTCTGGAAGTCGTGTTCCTAGTTTGTAAATTACATTGGAATGTGCATGGAGAAAGCCCCATAAGTATATGTCTCATTATTTCTTCTTGGTTTTAAAATTTTTTTTTAATTGGGGTAAAGCTTAGAATATTGTTTGTCCTAGGTGTACACCATCTGGTTCGTTTGTACATTATATATGTCTATTCAAGTACAGATCCTCTTCCCATGTAAAATGTTACTGACGGTTCCGCAGACCTCCCTTGCTATATGGTTGGTCTTTTTGAGATATGGATATAATATGTGTTTGTATACATATAGTAACACTAATCTTAATTTATCCATTCCCCCCACCTTTCCTTTTAGATGAGCATAGTTTGTTTTCTAAGTCTGTGAGTGTCTTTCTCTGTGGAAATATGTTCCTTTGTGTCAGTTATTAGATAACGCCTATAAGTGATATCATAGAATATAGGTCTTTTGCTTTCCGACTTACCTCATGTTTCGTGATTATCTCCAGACTCATTTGTGGTGCCTCAGAGAGCAGTGGTTCATTGTTTTCCATGGCTATTATTCCATTGTGTACATGGACCACTTCTTCTTTATCCATTCACCTGTTGTTGGACATTTTGATTGCTCCACTGTCTTGGCTATTGTGAATAAGGCTGCACTGCAGCTTTTGCGGCCTGTGTCTTCTCGATTCTTGTCTTCTCAGGTGAGAGGTCCAATGGTGCGCCTGCTGCATTGAATGGTGCCTGCAGTTTTACTTTTAAACACAGCTCCTTTCTGTTCTCATTATTGGCTGTTACCGCTTCACGTCTCACAAGCAGGTAGAGTGTACACAGTTCTCTAAAACCCCTTCAGCATTTACTGTTTGTAGACTTTTTGCTCATGTTCAGTCGACTGGTGTAAGTTGAAACTTTTTGTAGATTAGATTGCATGGGTCTAACACTCCCTGAGGTTGAGCTTTTATCCATTTTCCTTTTTTTTTAAAAGAGCGTGAGTAAAACTTAACTCTTCATACTCTCTTCTTGAAACATTTGCCTGTTTTGAATTGTTTTGTCCATTCCCTCCTTCAGCACAATTTTTTAGGGCAGGTGTCCTTTACAGCCCTGAGTCCTTGGGAATGTTAAGTGACCATTAGCTGTGAGTTTAAAGCTGTTCTTGCAGGAAGCGACCACAAGGTGGCAGCATTTCCCCTTTACCATATTTGGTTACTAGGGAAACAGAGCCTTAATGGAAGTGGTGTTGTAGGTTGTAAATTAGAATGGAATGTGCCAGGGAAAAGCCCTTTAAGTTTATGTCTCATTACTTCTTGTTCATATTTGTAGTTTACTTTTTATTTTTTATCCCAGTAAATATGATTACAATGGTTTGTTTGTTCTAGGTGTGCAAGATGTGGTTCTTTCACACATATACATGTATCTATTGTTCCTCGCATCCTTTTCCCATGTAGGTTATGACACAATGTTGAGTAGTCTTCTCCTGGTCTTCCGTACGTCTTTGGTGGTTATATATTTCACATGGTTTGTATATCTCTGTTAACCCCAATGTGGCAATGTATCCAATCCTCATCCCTTTCTATTTGGTGAACCATAAGTTTTTTAATGAATCTGTGATTGCCTTTCTCTGTGGAAATATCTTCATTGGTATCAATTTTTAAGTAACTCTTAAAAGTGATATGATAGGATATGTGTCTTTTGCTTTCTCACTTACTACACGTGGCGTGATTACGTCTAGACTCATCTATGGTGCTGCAAACGGCATTGTTTCATTTTTTTCACTAGCGAATATTCCATCTGTACATGGAGGAGTTCTTCTTTGTCCATCCATCTGTTGGTGGACCTTTTGGTTACTTCCATATCTTGGCTATTGTAATACTGTGCAGTGCAGATTTGCCTGCCTGTGTCTTTCCAATTCTCTCTTCTTAGGTTTTACGTCGAGGAGTGGGCCTGCTGGATCATATAGTAGCTCAATGTTTACCTTTTTAAGGCACCTCCATTCTGTTCTCATTCGTGGCCCTTTCCAAGTTACGTCCCCTTTGAAGTTGAGGGTATGCATTTCTCCACAACACTTTCAGCATTTATTGTTTGTAGTTTTCTTGCTGATGGTTATTCTGACAAGTGTGAGCTGATACCTCTCTGTGGTTGAATTCGAATGTGCCACATAATCTGTTGAAATTGAGCTTTAAGGCATGTCCTTTGCTATTTTTCAAGCTGTGATTACCCCTTAGTTCTTCAAAGTGTTCTCTTTAAGTATGTGTCACATTTTGAAATGTTTTGGCCTTTACCTCCCTCAAGACATTTAAAGGGCCTGTTTCATTTACAGTTCTGCAGTACTTGTTCCTATGAAGTGACCATTAGCACAGGCTTAAAAGCTGCTTTTGCAGGTAACTGCCAGAGGGCGGCAGCCTTTCTATGTCCCCCACCCTGGTAACTAGGGAAAAGCCCTTGCGGCCTGTGGTGTTTCTCGGTTATAAATTAGAGTGGAGTGTGCCCGGACAAACCCACACAAGCTGATGTCTCCTTACTTTTGTTGGATTTTTACATTTAGTTTTTATTTTTTTTTGGAGTAATTTTCCACTGTGTACGTGGACCACTTCTACTTTGTGCATTCCTCGGTTGATGGACATTTTCATTGCTTCCAAATGTTGGCTATGGTAAATATTGTTGGAGTGCAGGATTGCCAGCCTGTGACTTTTCGATTCTCATTTTCTCAGGTGATAGGCCCAGCAGTGGGTGTGATTGATTGACTGGTAGCACCGTGTTTCCCTTTTCAAAGCACCTTCTTTGTGTTTTCATTAGTGGCTCTTACCACGTCCCCCTTAGAATCGAGGGTACGCATTTCTCCACAATCGCTTCAGCATATATTGTTTGCAGCATTTATGCTAATGGCCCTTCTGGCTGCTGTGAGCTGATAGGTTTTTGTAATTTGGGTTTGCATGTCTTTGAAAATTCGTAAAACTCATCATTTTTCTCCACCGTTTTCTTTTCTGTTAAAAAAAAGGAAACAATTGGGAGTACAATAGAACTCTTGAAATTGTGTTCTTGGAAGGTTGCCCTCTTTTGAAATTTTTGGTCAATTTTCCACTCCAGAATTTTTTTAGAAAGCAGGTGTCTTTTACCGAACTGCAAGTTTGGTGAATATTTAGTGACCTTTAGCAATGGGTTTAAATCTGCTGTTGTGGGAAGTGGCCTCAAGCAGGCAGCATATCTCCATTCCCATATCTGGGTACTAGGGCAGCAGAGCCTTTCTGGAAGTCGTGTTCCTAGTTTGTAAATTACATTGGAATGTGCATGGAGAAAGCCCCATAAGTATATGTCTCATTATTTCTTCTTGGTTTTAAAATTTTTTTTTTAATTGGGGTAAAGCTTAGAATATTGTTTGTCCTAGGTGTACACCATCTGGTTCGTTTGTACATTATATATGTCTATTCAAGTACAGATCCTCTTCCCATGTAAAATGTTACTGACGGTTCCGCAGACCTCCCTTGCTATATGGTTGGTCTTTTTGAGATATGGATATAATATGTGTTTGTATACATATAGTAACACTAATCTTAATTTATCCATTCCCCCCACCTTTCCTTTTAGATGAGCATAGTTTGTTTTCTAAGTCTGTGAGTGTCTTTCTCTGTGGAAATATGTTCCTTTGTGTCAGTTATTAGATAACGCCTATAAGTGATATCATAGAATATAGGTCTTTTGCTTTCCGACTTACCTCATGTTTCGTGATTATCTCTAGACTCATTTGTGGTGCCTCAGAGAGCAGTGGTTCATTGTTTTCCATGGCTATTATTCCATTGTGTACATGGACCACTTCTTCTTTATCCATTCACCTGTTGTTGGACATTTTGATTGCTCCACTGTCTTGGCTATTGTGAATAAGGCTGCACTGCAGCTTTTGCGGCCTGTGTCTTCTCGATTCTTGTCTTCTCAGGTGAGAGGTCCAATGGTGCGCCTGCTGCATTGAATGGTGCCTGCAGTTTTACTTTTAAACACAGCTCCTTTCTGTTCTCATTATTGGCTGTTACCCCTTCACGTCTCACCAGCAGGTAGAGTGTACACAGTTCTCTAAAACCCCTTCATTTATTTATTGTTTGTAGACTTTTTGCTCATGTTCAGTCGACTGGTGTAAGTTGAAACTTTTTGTAGATTAGATTGCATGGGTCTAACACTCCCTGAGGTTGAGCTTTTATCCATTTTCCTTTTTTTTTAAAAGAGCGTGAGTAAAACTTAACTCTTCATACTCTCTTCTTGAAACATTTGCCTGTTTTGAATTGTTTTGTCCATTCCCTCCTTCAGCACAATTTTTTAGGGCAGGTGTCCTTTACAGCCCTGAGTCCTTGGGAATGTTAAGTGACCATTAGCTGTGAGTTTAAAGCTGTTCTTGCAGGAAGCGACGACAAGGTGGCAGCATTTCCCCTTTACCATATTTGGTTACTAGGGAAACAGAGCCTTAATGGAAGTGGTGTTGTAGGTTGTAAATTAGAATGGAATGTGCCAGGGAAAAGCCCTTTAAGTTTATGTCTCATTACTTCTTGTTCATATTTGTAGTTTACTTTTTATTTTTTATCCCAGTAAATATGATTACAATGGTTTGTTTGTTCTAGGTGTGCAAGATGTGGTTCTTTCACACATATACATGTATCTATTGTTCCTCGCATCCTTTTCCCATGTAGGTTATGACACAATGTTGAGTAGTCTTCTCCTGGTCTTCCGTACGTCTTTGGTGGTTATATATTTCACATGGTTTGTATATCTCTGTTAACCCCAATGTGGCAATGTATCCAATCCTCATCCCTTTCTATTTGGTGAACCATAAGTTTTTTAATGAATCTGTGATTGCCTTTCTCTGTGGAAATATCTTCATTGGTATCAATTTTTAAGTAACTCTTAAAAGTGATATGATAGGATATGTGTCTTTTGCTTTCTCACTTACTACACGTGGCGTGATTACGTCTAGACTCATCTATGGTGCTGCAAACGGCATTGTTTCATTTTTTTCACTAGCGAATATTCCATCTGTACATGGAGGAGTTCTTCTTTGTCCATCCATCTGTTGGTGGACTTTTTGGTTACTTCCATATCTTGGCTATTGTAATACTGTGCAGTGCAGATTTGCTTGCCTGTGTCTTTCCAATTCTCTCTTCTTAGGTTTTACGTCGAGGAGTGGGCCTGCTGGATCATATAGTAGCTCAATGTTTACCTTTTTAAGGCACCTCCATTCTGTTCTCATTCGTGGCCCTTTCCAAGTTACGTCCCCTTTGAAGTTGAGGGTATGCATTTCTCCACAACACTTTCAGCATTTATTGTTTGTAGTTTTCTTGCTGATGGTTATTCTGACAAGTGTGAGCTGATACCTCTCTGTGGTGGAATTCGAATGTGCCACATAATCTGTTGAAATTGAGCTTTAAGGCATGTCCTTTGCTATTTTTCAAGCTGTGATTACCCCTTAGTTCTTCAAAGTGTTCTCTTTAAGTATGTGTCACATTTTGAAATGTTTTGGCCTTTACCTCCCTCAAGACATTTAAAGGGCCTGTTTCATTTACAGTTCTGCAGTACTTGTTCCTATGAAGTGACCATTAGCACAGGCTTTAAAGCTGCTTTTGCAGGTAACTGCCAGAGGGCGGCAGCCTTTCTATGTCCCCCACCCTGGTAACTAGGGAAAAGCCCTTGCGGCCTGTGGTGTTTCTCGGTTATAAATTAGAGTGGAGTGTGCCCGGACAAACCCACACAAGCTGATGTCTCCTTACTTTTATTGGATTTTTACATTTAATTTTTATTTTTTATTGGAGTAATTTTCCACTGTGTACGTGGACCACTTCTACTTTGTGCATTCCTCGGTTGATGGACATTTTCATTGCTTCCAAGTGTTGGCTATGGTAAATATTGTTGGAGTGCAGGATTGCCAGGCTGTGACTTTTCGATTCTCATTTTCTCAGGTGATAGGCCCAGCAGTGGGTGTAATTGATTGACTGGTAGCACCGTGTTTCCCTTTTCAAAGCACCTTCTTTGTGTTTTCATTAGTGGCTCTTACCACGTCCCTCTTAGAATCGAGGGTACGCATTTCTCCACAATCGCTTCAGCATATATTGTTTGCAGCATTTATGCTAATGGCCCTTCTGGCTGCTGTGAGCTGATAGGTTTTTGTAATTTGGGTTTGCATGTCTTTGAAAATTCGTAAAACTCATCATTTTTCTCCACCGTTTTCTTTTCTGTTAAAAAAAAGGAAACAATTGGGAGTACAATAGAACTCTTGAAATTGTGTTCTTGGAAGGTTGCCCTCTTTTGAAATTTTTGGTCGATTTTCCACTCCAGAATTTTTTTAGAAAGCAGGTGTCTTTTAGCGAACTGCAAGTTTGGTGAATATTTAGTGACCTTTAGCAATGGGTTTAAATCTGCTGTTGTGGGAAGTGGCCTCAAGCAGGCAGCATATCTCCATTCCCATATCTGGGTACTAGGGCAGCAGAGCCTTTCTGGAAGTCGTGTTCCTAGTTTGTAAATTACATTGGAATGTGCATGGAGAAAGCCCCATAAGTATATGTCTCATTATTTCTTCTTGGTTTTAAAATTTTTTTTTAATTGGGGTAAAGCTTAGAATATTGTTTGTCCTAGGTGTACACCATCTGGTTCGTTTGTACATTATATATGTCTATTCAAGTACAGATCCTCTTCCCATGTAAAATGTTACTGACGGTTCCGCAGACCTCCCTTGCTATATGGTTGGTCTTTTTGAGATATGGATATAATATGTGTTTGTATACATATAGTAACACTAATCTTAATTTATCCATTCCCCCCACCTTTCCTTTTAGATGAGCATAGTTTGTTTTCTAAGTCTGTGAGTGTCTTTCTCTGTGGAAATATGTTACTTTGTGTCAGTTATTAGATAACGCCTATAAGTGTTATCATAGAATATAGGTCTTTTGCTTTCCGACTTACCTCATGTTTCGTGATTATCTCCAGACTCATTTGTGGTGCCTCAGAGAGCAGTGGTTCATTGTTTTCCATGGCTATTATTCCATTGTGTACATGGACCACTTCTTCTTTATCCATTCACCTGTTGTTGGACATTTTGATTGCTCCACTGTCTTGGCTATTGTGAATAAGGCTGCACTGCAGCTTTTGCGGCCTGTGTCTTCTCGATTCTTGTCTTCTCAGGTGAGAGGTCCAATGGTGCGCCTGCTGCATTGAATGGTGCCTGCAGTTTTACTTTTAAACACAGCTCCTTTCTGTTCTCATTATTGGCTGTTACCCCTTCACGTCTCACCAGCAGGTAGAGTGTACACAGTTCTCTAAAACCCCTTCATTTATTTATTGTTTGTAGACTTTTTGCTCATGTTCAGTCGACTGGTGTAAGTTGAAACTTTTTGTAGATTAGATTGCATGGGTCTAACACTCCCTGAGGTTGAGCTTTTATCCATTTTCCTTTTTTTTTAAAAGAGCGTGAGTAAAACTTAACTCTTCATACTCTCTTCTTGAAACATTTGCCTGTTTTGAATTGTTTTGTCCATTCCCTCCTTCAGCACAATTTTTTAGGGCAGGTGTCCTTTACAGCCCTGAGTCCTTGGGAATGTTAAGTGACCATTAGCTGTGAGTTTAAAGCTGTTCTTGCAGGAAACGGCCACAAGGTGGCAGCATTTCCCCTTTACCATATTTGGTTACTAGGGAAACAGAGCCTTAATGGAAGTGGTGTTGTAGGTTGTAAATTAGAATGGAATGTGCCAGGGAAAAGCCCTTTAAGTTTATGTCTCATTACTTCTTGTTCATATTTGTAGTTTACTTTTTATTTTTTATCCCAGTAAATATGATTACAATGGTTTGTTTGTTCTAGGTGTGCAAGATGTGGTTCTTTCACACATATACATGTATCTATTGTTCCTCGCATCCTTTTCCCATGTAGGTTATGACACAATGTTGAGTAGTCTTCTCCTGGTCTTCCGTACGTCTTTGGTGGTTATATATTTCACATGGTTTGTATATCTCTGTTAACCCCAATGTGGCAATGTATCCAATCCTCATCCCTTTCTATTTGGTGAACCATAAGTTTTTTAATGAATCTGTGATTGCCTTTCTCTGTGGAAATATCTTCATTGGTATCAATTTTTAAGTAACTCTTAAAAGTGATATGATAGGATATGTGTCTTTTGCTTTCTCACTTACTACACGTGGCGTGATTACGTCTAGACTCATCTATGGTGCTGCAAACGGCATTGTTTCATTTTTTTCACTAGCGAATATTCCATCTGTACATGGAGGAGTTCTTCTTTGTCCATCCATCTGTTGGTGGACCTTTTGGTTACTTCCATATCTTGGCTATTGTAATACTGTGCAGTGCAGATTTGCCTGCCTGTGTCTTTCCAATTCTCTCTTCTTAGGTTTTACGTCGAGGAGTGGGCCTGCTGGATCATATAGTAGCTCAATGTTTACCTTTTTAAGGCACCTCCATTCTGTTCTCATTCGTGGCCCTTTCCAAGTTACGTCCCCTTTGAAGTTGAGGGTATGCATTTCTCCACAACACTTTCAGCATTTATTGTTTGTAGTTTTCTTGCTGATGGTTATTCTGACAAGTGTGAGCTGATACCTCTCTGTGGTTGAATTCGAATGTGCCACATAATCTGTTGAAATTGAGCTTTAAGGCATGTCCTTTGCTATTTTTCAAGCTGTGATTACCCCTTAGTTCTTCAAAGTGTTCTCTTTAAGTATGTGTCACATTTTGAAATGTTTTGGCCTTTACCTCCCTCAAGACATTTTGAGGGCCTGTTTCATTTACAGTTCTGCAGTACTTGTTCCTATGAAGTGACCATTAGCACAGGCTTTAAAGCTGCTTTTGCAGGTAACTGCCAGAGGGCGGCAGCCTTTCTATGTCCCCCACCCTGGTAACTAGGGAAAAGCCCTTGCGGCCTGTGGTGTTTCTCGGTTATAAATTAGAGTGGAGTGTGCCCGGACAAACCCACACAAGCTGATGTCTCCTTACTTTTGTTGGATTTTTACATTTAATTTTTATTTTTTATTGGAGTAATTTTCCACTGTGTACGTGGACCACTTCTACTTTGTGCATTCCTCGGTTGATGGACATTTTCATTGCTTCCAAGTGTTGGCTATGGTAAATATTGTTGGAGTGCAGGATTGCCAGGCTGTGACTTTTCGATTCTCATTTTCTCAGGTGATAGGCCCAGCAGTGGGTGTAATTGATTGACTGGTAGCACCGTGTTTCCCTTTTCAAAGCACCTTATTTGTGTTTTCATTAGTGGCTCTTACCACGTCCCCCTTAGAATCGAGGGTACGCATTTCTCCACAATCGCTTCAGCATATATTGTTTGCAGCATTTATGCTAATGGCCCTTCTGGCTGCTGTGAGCTGATAGGTTTTTGTAATTTGGGTTTGCATGTCTTTGAAAATTCGTAAAACTCATCATTTTTCTCCACCGTTTTCTTTTCTGTTAAAAAAAAGGAAACAATTGGGAGTACAATAGAACTCTTGAAATTGTGTTCTTGGAAGGTTGCCCTCTTTTGAAATTTTTGGTCGATTTTCCACTCCAGAATTTTTTTAGAAAGCAGGTGTCTTTTAGCGAACTGCAAGTTTGGTGAATATTTAGTGACCTTTAGCAATGGGTTTAAAGCTGCTGTTGTGGGAAGTGGCCTCAAGCAGGCAGCATATCTCCATTCCCATATCTGGGTACTAGGGCAGCAGAGCCTTTCTGGAAGTCGTGTTCCTAGTTTGTAAATTACATTGGAATGTGCATGGAGAAAGCCCCATAAGTATATGTCTCATTATTTCTTCTTAGTTTTAAAATTTTTTTTTTAATTGGGGTAAAGCTTAGAATATTGTTTGTCCTAGGTGTACACCATCTGGTTCGTTTGTACATTATATATGTCTATTCAAGTACAGATCCTCTTCCCATGTAAAATGTTACTGACGGTTCCGCAGACCTCCCTTGCTATATGGTTGGTCTTTTTGAGATATGGATATAATATATGTTTGTATACATATAGTAACACTAATCTTAATTTATCCATTCCCCCCACCTTTCCTTTTAGATGAGCATAGTTTGTTTTCTAAGTCTGTGAGTGTCTTTCTCTGTGGAAATATGTTCCTTTGTGTCAGTTATTAGATAACGCCTATAAGTGATATCATAGAATATAGGTCTTTTGCTTTCCGACTTACCTCATGTTTCGTGATTATCTCCAGACTCATTTGTGGTGCCTCAGAGAGCAGTGGTTCATTGTTTTCCATGGCTATTATTCCATTGTGTACATGGACCACTTCTTCTTTATCCATTCACCTGTTGTTGGACATTTTGATTGCTCCACTGTCTTGGCTATTGTGAATAAGGCTGCACTGCAGCTTTTGCGGCCTGTGTCTTCTCGATTCTTGTCTTCTCAGGTGAGAGGTCCAATGGTGCGCCTGCTGCATTGAATGGTGCCTGCAGTTTTACTTTTAAACACAGCTCCTTTCTGTTCTCATTATTGGCTGTTACCCCTTCACGTCTCACCAGCAGGTAGAGTGTACACAGTTCTCTAAAACCCCTTCAGCATTTATTGTTTGTTGACTTTTTTTCTGATGGTAAGTCAACTGGTGTAAGTTGAAACTTTTTGTAGATTAGATTGCATGGGTCTAACACTCCCTGAGGTTGAGCTTTTATCCATTTTCCTTTTTTTTAAAAGAACGTGAGTAAAACTTAACTCTTCATACTCTCTTCTTGAAACATTTGCCTGTTTTGAATTTTTTTGTCCATTCCTTCCTTCAGCACAATTTTTTAGGGCAGGTGTCCTTTACAGCCCTGAGTCCTTGGGAATGTTAAGTGACCATTAGCTGTTATTTTAAAGCTGTTCTTGCAGGAAACGGCCACAAGGTGGCAGCATTTCCCCTTTACCATATTTGGTTACTAGGGAAACAGAGCCTTAATGGAAGTGGTGTTGTAGGTTGTAAATTAGAATGGAATGTGCCAGGGAAAAGCCCTTTAAGTTTATGTCTCATTACTTCTTGTTCATATTTGTAATTTACTTTTTATTTTTTATCCCAGCAAATATGATTACAATGGTTTGTTTGTTCTAGGTGTGCAAGATGTGGTTCTTTCACACGTATACATGTATCTATTCTTCCTCGCATCCTTTTCCCATGTAGGTTATGACACAATGTTGAGTAGTCTTCTCCTGGTCTTCCGTACGTCTTTGGTGGTTATATATTTCACATGGTTTGTATATCTCTGTTAACCCCAATGTGGCAATGTATCCAATCCTCATCCCTTTCTATTTGGTGAACCATAAGTTTTTTAATGAATCTGTGATTGCCTTTCTCTGTGGAAATATCTTCATTGGTATCAATTTTTAAGTAACTCTTAAAAGTGATATGATAGGATATGTGTCTTCTGCTTTCTCACTTACTACACGTGGCGTGATTACGTCTAGACTCATCTATGGTGCTGCAAACGGCATTGTTTCATTTTTTTCACTAGCGAATATTCCATCTGTACATGGAGGAGTTCTTCTTTGTCCATCCATCTGTTGGTGGACTTTTTGGTTACTTCCATATCTTGGCTATTGTAATACTGTGCAGTGCAGATTTGCCTGCCTGTGTCTTTCCAATTCTCTCTTCTTAGGTTTTACGTCGAGGAGTGGGCCTGCTGGATCATATAGTAGCTCAACGTTTACCTTTTTAAGGCACCTCCATTCTGTTCTCATTCGTGGCCCTTTCCAAGTTACGTCCCCTTTGAAGTTGAGGGTATGCATTTCTCCACAACACTTTCAGCATTTATTGTTTGTAGTTTTCTTGCTGATGTTTATTCTGACAAGTGTGAGCTGATACCTCTCTGTGGTTGAATTCGAATGTGCCACATAATCTGTTGAAATTGAGCTTTAAGGCATGTCCTTTTCTATTTTTCAAGCTGTGATTACCCCTTAGTTCTTCAAAGTGTTCTCTTTAAGTATGTGTCACATTTTGAAATGTTTTGGCCTCTACCTCCCTCAAGACATTTTGAGGGCCTGTTTCATTTACAGTTCTGCAGTACTTGTTCCTATGAAGTGACCATTAGCACAGGCTTTAAAGCTGCTTTTGCAGGTAACTGCCAGAGGGCGGCAGCCTTTCTAGGTCCCCCACCCTGGTAACTAGGGAAAAGCCCTTGCGGCCTGTGGTGTTTCTCGGTTATAAATTAGAGTGGAGTGTGCCCGGACAAACCCACACAAGCTGATGTCTCCTTACTTTTGTTGGATTTTTACATTTAATTTTTATTTTTTATTGGAGTAATTTTCCACTGTGTACGTGGACCACTTCTACTTTGTGCATTCCTCGGTTGATGGACATTTTCATTGCTTCCAAGTGTTGGCTGTGGTAAATATTGTTGGAGTGCAGGATTGCCAGGCTGTGACTTTTCGATTCTCATTTTCTCAGGTGATAGGCCCAGCAGTGGGTGTGATTGATTGACTGGTAGCACCGTGTTTCCCTTTTCAAAGCACCTTCTTTGTGTTTTCATTAGTGGCTCTTACCACGTCCCCCTTAGAATCCAGGGTACGCATTTCTCCACAATCGCTTCAGCATTTATTGTTTGCAGCATTTATGCTAATGGCCCTTCTGGCTGCTGTGAGCTGATAGGTTTTTGTAATTTGGGTTTGCATGTCTTTGAAAATTCATAAAACTCATCATTTTTCTCCACCGTTTTCTTTTCTGTTAAAAAAAAGGAAACAATTGGGAGTACAATAGAACTCTTGAAATTGTGTTCTTGGAAGGTTGCCCTCTTTTGAAATTTTTGGTCGATTTTCCACTCCAGAATTTTTTTAGAAAGCAGGTGTCTTTTAGCGAACTGCAAGTTTGGTGAATATTTAGTGACCTTTAGCAATGGGTTTAAATCTGCTGTTGTGGGAAGTGGCCTCAAGCAGGCAGCATATCTCCATTCCCATATCTGGGTACTAGGGCAGCAGAGCCTTTCTGGAAGTCGTGTTCCTAGTTTGTAAATTACATTGGAATGTGCATGGAGAAAGCCCCATAAGTATATGTCTCATTATTTCTTCTTGGTTTTAAAATTTTTTTTTAATTGGGGTAAAGCTTAGAATATTGTTTGTCCTAGGTGTACACCATCTGGTTCGTTTGTACATTATATATGTCTATTCAAGTACAGATCCTCTTCCCATGTAAAATGTTACTGACGGTTCCGCAGACCTCCCTTGCTATATGGTTGGTCTTTTTGAGATATGGATATAATATGTGTTTGTATACATATAGTAACACTAATCTTAATTTATCCATTCCCCCCACCTTTCCTTTTAGATGAGCATAGTTTGTTTTCTAAGTCTGTGAGTGTCTTTCTCTGTGGAAATATGTTCCTTTGTGTCAGTTATTAGATAACGCCTATAAGTGATATCATAGAATATAGGTCTTTTGCTTTCCGACTTACCTCATGTTTCGTGATTATCTCCAGACTCATTTGTGGTGCCTCAGAGAGCAGTGGTTCATTGTTTTCCATGGCTATTATTCCATTGTGTACATGGACCACTTCTTCTTTATCCATTCACCTGTTGTTGGACATTTTGATTGCTCCACTGTCTTGGCTATTGTGAATAAGGCTGCACTGCAGCTTTTGCGGCCTGTGTCTTCTCGATTCTTGTCTTCTCAGGTGAGAGGTCCAATGGTGCGCCTGCTGCATTGAATGGTGCCTGCAGTTTTACTTTTAAACACAGCTCCTTTCTGTTCTCATTATTGGCTGTTACCCCTTCACGTCTCACCAGCAGGTAGAGTGTACACAGTTCTCTAAAACCCCTTCATTTATTTATTGTTTGTAGACTTTTTGCTCATGTTCAGTCGACTGGTGTAAGTTGAAACTTTTTGTAGATTAGATTGCATGGGTCTAACACTCCCTGAGGTTGAGCTTTTATCCATTTTCCTTTTTTTTTAAAAGAGCGTGAGTAAAACTTAACTCTTCATACTCTCTTCTTGAAACATTTGCCTGTTTTGAATTGTTTTGTCCATTCCCTCCTTCAGCACAATTTTTTAGGGCAGGTGTCCTTTACAGCCCTGAGTCCTTGGGAATGTTAAGTGACCATTAGCTGTGAGTTTAAAGCTGTTCTTGCAGGAAACGGCCACAAGGTGGCAGCATTTCCCCTTTACCATATTTGGTTACTAGGGAAACAGAGCCTTAATGGAAGTGGTGTTGTAGGTTGTAAATTAGAATGGAATGTGCCAGGGAAAAGCCCTTTAAGTTTATGTCTCATTACTTCTTGTTCATATTTGTAGTTTACTTTTTATTTTTTATCCCAGTAAATATGATTACAATGGTTTGTTTGTTCTAGGTGTGCAAGATGTGGTTCTTTCACACATATACATGTATCTATTGTTCCTCGCATCCTTTTCCCATGTAGGTTATGACACAATGTTGAGTAGTCTTCTCCTGGTCTTCCGTACGTCTTTGGTGGTTATATATTTCACATGGTTTGTATATCTCTGTTAACCCCAATGTGGCAATGTATCCAATCCTCATCCCTTTCTATTTGGTGAACCATAAGTTTTTTAATGAATCTGTGATTGCCTTTCTCTGTGGAAATATCTTCATTGGTATCAATTTTTAAGTAACTCTTAAAAGTGATATGATAGGATATGTGTCTTTTGCTTTCTCACTTACTACACGTGGCGTGATTACGTCTAGACTCATCTATGGTGCTGCAAACGGCATTGTTTCATTTTTTTCACTAGCGAATATTCCATCTGTACATGGAGGAGTTCTTCTTTGTCCATCCATCTGTTGGTGGACCTTTTGGTTACTTCCATATCTTGGCTATTGTAATACTGTGCAGTGCAGATTTGCCTGCCTGTGTCTTTCCAATTCTCTCTTCTTAGGTTTTACGTCGAGGAGTGGGCCTGCTGGATCATATAGTAGCTCAATGTTTACCTTTTTAAGGCACCTCCATTCTGTTCTCATTCGTGGCCCTTTCCAAGTTACGTCCCCTTTGAAGTTGAGGGTATGCATTTCTCCACAACACTTTCAGCATTTATTGTTTGTAGTTTTCTTGCTGATGGTTATTCTGACAAGTGTGAGCTGATACCTCTCTGTGGTTGAATTCGAATGTGCCACATAATCTGTTGAAATTGAGCTTTAAGGCATGTCCTTTGCTATTTTTCAAGCTGTGATTACCCCTTAGTTCTTCAAAGTGTTCTCTTTAAGTATGTGTCACATTTTGAAATGTTTTGGCCTTTACCTCCCTCAAGACATTTTGAGGGCCTGTTTCATTTACAGTTCTGCAGTACTTGTTCCTATGAAGTGACCATTAGCACAGGCTTTAAAGCTGCTTTTGCAGGTAACTGCCAGAGGGCGGCAGCCTTTCTATGTCCCCCACCCTGGTAACTAGGGAAAAGCCCTTGCGGCCTGTGGTGTTTCTCGGTTATAAATTAGAGTGGAGTGTGCCCGGACAAACCCACACAAGCTGATGTCTCCTTACTTTTGTTGGATTTTTACATTTAATTTTTATTTTTTATTGGAGTAATTTTCCACTGTGTACGTGGACCACTTCTACTTTGTGCATTCCTCGGTTGATGGACATTTTCATTGCTTCCAAGTGTTGGCTATGGTAAATATTGTTGGAGTGCAGGATTGCCAGGCTGTGACTTTTCGATTCTCATTTTCTCAGGTGATAGGCCCAGCAGTGGGTGTAATTGATTGACTGGTAGCACCGTGTTTCCCTTTTCAAAGCACCTTATTTGTGTTTTCATTAGTGGCTCTTACCACGTCCCCCTTAGAATCGAGGGTACGCATTTCTCCACAATCGCTTCAGCATATATTGTTTGCAGCATTTATGCTAATGGCCCTTCTGGCTGCT